>NC_134459.1:135116013-135741013 GCF_047948215.1 Lycorma delicatula | reverse complement strand
GTATGCAATTTATAGTGATCAACAAAAAACGAAACCTGTTGAGATTTTATAAATTTTTGTTGTTTTAAATTAAAGAACAAAAATTTATATTTTTTACGCTATAAGCCGCTATCAAAATCGTATGAAATATTACCGACTTTTTTGGATTCCAAGAAAAAAAATTTCAAATATCCATAATAATTAGCTACATATGTATATAATTTATATTTATAATTTAATATATAATCTATACATATGTCTATATATATATATATATATATATATATATATATATATATAAATATTATGATGAAATTATCATAAAATTATATGAAGAATCAAATTTTAAGTCAAAAAAATATATTACACAATATGGATCAACTGAAATGGATACATTAAATACTTTTAAGCAATTATTAATTAAAAATTCGGTTTGAAATGGCAAACAATTGACAGTAAAACAATGTGATTGTTGAATCTAAAATATTAATTCCATACCAAACACAAAAATTGACGACCTACCTGGTGAATGGTAGCATCTTGGCCTTTCATCCTGGGGGTTCCGGGTCTAATCTGTTTAGACATGGAATTTTTCATACCCTAAAAGACTTTTCTCGAACACGGCTTTAGCCGCGTATCCTACAATTGTGGGTTGTTTTTATGCATGACTTACACACACAGCTTAATTTAAAATATTTACAATTTTATTTAAATATAATATATTTTTTGTTTACGGCGCATGCTTTATTCAATTCGCGCCGTTGTGGCAGTATTAGCGGCGACAGTCGGTACTATATAAACTAATGTAACTTCATAATTTGCATAGAACAAATTTCGCTTGTACGGTCAACAGACTGGTTTAGTCGTGAGACTTAACGCACCAGATGCCGAGTCAGCCAGGCGATCAAGTTCGAGATCCAGCCAGTTCCAGTTATTTTACACTTTATAAATTAAAAGTATTATACTGAGCTAGATATTTAATTTTACCGCTCATCTGTCTCGTCACAACATAACAGACGCCCTACAAGAGCATTTTCGGGTTTGGGTGCAATTTTTCAAAAAAATGTTTTTGCAATTATTGTTATATTTTAATTGTTAACAAATGTGTCTAAGAAATATATGAACTTAATTAGGTGAAATCTCGAGATATTGAGGATGACCTTGCTCTACAGACTCATTCTTTTGACCTTTGAAACTGAAAATTTAATGGCATTAATATCCCATATACAGAAGTAGTCTGACCAAGTTTGGTAAAAATCGGTCCAGTAATTCTGGAGATGTGCGGTGATTTAGAGGCAGACACTGAATACACGTGGTAGAACATTAATATGTATAACTTCTATTCGGTTTTTTGAGTTACTTATGTATCAAAACGTCAAGATTTGATGAAAACCGCTTATGCCCAAATTGGAACAATTTAACTTTTAAATTGACGGTTTACCAAATAACTGCTACCTAGACGGGAAAGTAAAAGTCCACATCCATATACCTACCAAGCTTCAAAGCTTTTATGGTGAATTAAATGAATTATTACATCGCCCAAAAAATTAGGTACTAATAATAATAATAGAAAGACCAGTTAATAAAGAAAATGTTCAACAGGTTAGTAGCCAACACCAATAATGCCTTTCACATATACGGTTAACTAATTAATTTAATATCATTAACAATAAAAGTATCAATACGGTGATGCTTATAAAATAACATGTATAAAGATCATTAAAAAAATTAAAGTATTGTAAGTTACATTTGATTATTATCGATAACTGTAAATCTATACTCCTTGAAAAAGCAAAACGAAAACACTTCTTGAAAGGTTGACCCACAATATCTACCTCCAAGTCACGCAATCCCCAAGTTAGTCAATTATTGCTACGTGTCTCCCCAACTCATATTGCAATCGTGTCCAAGGTAAGTAACTAACTCCCACTAAAACCCTAGTTTGTAGATTATTACACACAAACATACACACGATAACGCATTGATTAAGGCTCGAAAAATAGAAAGAAAGATAGATATAACAGATAACAGAAAGATAGATTAACAGATAAGAAAGATAGATAGTCATATATCTATCTTTCTTACCCCTATCAGATGATAGTGGTAAAGAAGGAAATATAAATAAAACGGGAAGAAAACTCTTGTCATTTCTGTTACAGTAGTAGTTACCGATAAAATTCTTTTAGTCGCTGTAACAGTTTTTTTATTAATATAAATAATAAGTAGTAACAAAAAGTAGAAGAAAGTACAGATTTTCTAATATTTACAAGAAACAGACAAATATTACTTATTTGAGCAAGTTATTTATTTTTTTTTATCGTAAAATTGAATTATATTCATTATCAATTCTTTTTAAATTGTTTGATATTGAGCTTGAATTTAGCATAGTTTTAATATCTAATTTTTACAATTGTTATTACAACAAACTAATCAACTGTAATATTCTATTTTATAACCACATAAATCTGGGGAATCGGTATTTGAAAGTTGAAAGAAGATTTTACCCAAACTTATTGAAATTTATCGAAGCTTATTGAAGTCTGTTTAAACGCCTACCAAACTTCCACATCCTCTAAACCCTTTAATAATTCGTTTGAAACCAGCTGAGACAAACCGCCGGACTAATTGTAAAATCATCTAGATATATATGAAACGAAACTTATAACCTGCATCGCTGATTACATTAAAGGTTATCACCAGCGATTCCATCGTAAAACTTGAGGTTAAAAAAGTTAATCAAAGATTACATGCAGTGAAATCGTGATAGAATGTATAAAAAATATAATGGTGTACAGGGGTAATACATTAATAAAAAAATTATATAAGTATAAAATAATAATTTATATTATAATTGAAAGTAATACCGATCAGAGATCTGCTTCTTTGCTTTTTAGCCATGTTTTTTATTATTTCTCATACACATCTGTTGTAATTGTATATAAGAACAGATTAATATATATAAGTGTAAAAAATAATTGGTAAACTGTAACGAAATCCAAAAGAATCTATTTAACATTTTAATTTACGTCAAATTGAGGGATAATTCAAGATAATGTGTTTTATAAAAGAACGTAATGTTATTTTATTCACTTTAAACAATGAATTCATTTAAGCCAGTATATAAAAAGCTTTAAAACTGAATTTCAGACTGATTAACGATTGAAATTTTAATTATTTTCCGCAGTAAATTTTTATTTAACTACTTGATTGGTATAAAAATACTGCATGGGTAGTAAACGACTCACCAATTTCATTTATAGCATAAAAATTGGTGGATAAATGAAAAATAAATACTGATAATCTATTTTACATGAACCGCATTAGCTATGTATTCTGTTTTAACTTCAAAAACCTTTCATCGGTAAAAACTACTATTAAAAAAGGAGCTTTAAATGTATTATATATAATTTAATTAATTTATAACTAATTAATGTAAAATTTATATTAAGTAAAAAATACATGAAATGAAAACACTCTTTTTATTAAAAGTTAAACATAAATTTAATAAAACCTATATTTATCAGTTATTTAATTGTTTATTAAAAAAAAAAACAAAAAATAACAATTGTAAATTAATGTATTTACTATTGTATTTTATTAAATATGTAAAATTTAAAAGCAAATTTGTTGTAGTATTTGTCTTTTTTATAATATTTACATTTATTTTCAAGTTTTGTTAGCTTACTTTATTTAATTGTTTCCTCGATTTTATTTAAAAAATTTTAATTTATTTTTAATGCATTCCTAATTATTGTTCTTTCCTTTTTTAATTAAAAACGAAAAAGATGTTGGTAACTTTCAATTTTGTATTAATAATGTAATTTTCTTTATAAATTTACCCTGATTTGAAATCCGAGTTCCTTGTCCATTCATATTTCAAATGGACGTAAAAAAAAATATACATACATGTTAAATTGCTTGTTTTTTTTTTCTTGTTACACCATTTTACAGATATATCAGAAATATTTTATTAAACCTTATCAAAACATTATATATATATATATATATATATATATATATATATATAAACCGCTTATATATATATATATATATATATATATATATATAAGCGTTTTGAAACATGTTCCTTCACCAGTTAAAAGTTAGTAGAATTAAAAGAACAAAATTAATTAATATATTGGAATCTTTTTTATTTATTCCTTTATTTAAAATCAGTTTCCTGAAAAAAAAAATAATACAATTATGTTACTTTTTTAAAATTATGAATTTCAGTTTTATTAAAAGTGGTTTAATAAATTAGAGATCAATAAAGAAAAATATGTTTCCTTTTCTTTTAATTTAAAAGAAAAAAAATTGTTTTAAAGTTCACTAACTACGTTGTACTTTATTCTATCTATTAATCATCACTATTAATTAATTAATTACAAATTTCGCTATAAATTGAAAAAAACTCTTAATAGAATAAGAATGAAAGGAAAAGAAACTTGAATATACGTCTATTGGTATTATCACAACTGTTCAAAAAATAAATAATTGTATTATAAGTTTGATATTTAAGGAAAAAAAATGTGGAAAAATTTCTTTTAATAAAAAAAAGTTCAAAATGTCAATTTTCCATCTCAACTGCTAAACATTATTTAAGGAATTAATATAATCATATGATGTGTATTTTATAATTAATTTACAACCACAATTTGTTGTGACATGTGAAGATTAGCTGTTGACTTACCAAAGTTCTTAACGGATTGAATATGAAAAACACACACACACACACACAAACACACAACACCCATATATATTTATATTACAACGTGATTTTCTTCTGAAATAATTAGTATAATTCAAGCTACTTCCGTTAGAGTGTGCAAATGTACGAATAAGTTGAACGCTCGGTTGCATATTGTGACAACAGGGAACCAAATTTAATTAAATGTGTGATAGCACGCCGTGAACATGCACTTAAAAGCAACACAGACAACATTTTCAAAATGATTCGCTGAGGTGTCGTTAGCGTTTTCAAGAAATACTTAATCTATTATGTTGCTTCTCGTTTAATAAGAAAATTTAATCAAATCCACACTATTTTCTCCATCTTTCTTGCTATTTTCGTCAGTTTATTAATGTGTATGTGGGTGTTTGCAGAGTTTTCAAGCGTATGCATGTACATATTTTTTAAATACATTGAATAAAATACTAAGTCATATTAAATAGTTAAGAATCTAATCAAATTTTATTACTTTTAAATTAATAATATCTTAAAATGTTAACTATATAAAGAAAAAAAAAATGATGACGATAAAATATATATTTTATAATATCATTACCACTTAGAGAGAAATTTATTGTAAAACTTTTCAAGCAGTTGGCTGTGCAAACAAAATATTTATAAGTATATAATGCACCTACTACAATATGCAATAAGAGTGTTTTTATATTATTTCTCATTTATATTAAAATCTAGTAAACTAAATTTGTTCGTCCATCTAGTAATTGTTTTTTATTATCACCACCAAAATTAGAATTTTTATTACTATCATCTTTAATTATTTATGAGGTAAAGGTATGGAGTAAGTGGATTGTTATTTTTCTATACAAATTATTCTCCACCCTGTTCGATTGTACTAAATTGTAGTATTACCATAAGGTGCAATTACAAAAAGACATTGATAGTTGTACAGTACTACTCTTGGTCAGCAGTCATGAAAAATCTTCTTCTAATATAAATATCTAAAGAATAAATAAACAGTTATAAGGACAATCTAAGATCTTTTTCAATAAAAATAATTATAAAAAACGTGGTTTTCATTTTGTAAACTTTTCTACTAATTTTCAACCAATCACAAAATATACTTCGATAACTCCGATATTGCTAGTAACTCCTGAAAATTGGTTCCCGAATTTTTAAGATAATATTAACTTTTTATAAGAATTCTGTTTATAAATATATATTCATGTATAAATATTTAAGTTTATATATTATACATACGAATATACAATACAGGTAAAATATTAAATGGTTTAATATACGATAAAACTAGCCGGACAAAACTCAACTTTCTGGACCCTTACAATGTTTATTATTCTATTACTTGTGAGAATAATACTGATAAATATGAGTAAAGCCTGTTCGAATTTATAAAATCTATCAGCGTATTGCTATTTTATTCAGGACAACCTTTTGCCCAGGACAGGACTCAAAAATTTTAGTGATCTGAACACAGTAATGAAGTATGCGTATTTCAGAATAACCGGTCTCCATATTAAAAGTAGTAGGTATAGCTGGTTAATCATCTTGGTACGAGTAAAAAAGTATTTTTTACGGTGGTTTTTAGCGTTATCCGAAAAACATTAAGAAGAGGTGACCGTACATCGTTTCCCCTTTTTTATTTATTTTGTACTACCTTTTTTTATTGTTTTTAGTCAAATAACCGAAAAAGCTACATTTCTCAATAACCTAGAAATATGTAGAAAAATAAATATTCAAAAAGCGAGACATTTTTTGTCGAAAATTTAATCTCAAATACTGTTGCACATGGTTCCCGAATTCAATTTGACCAATTTTGGAGTAGAAAAGTAGAATATTGCTATGGGACATAATCCGGTTGTTACCGCAAGCAGTTAAAACAGTCACCATCATGAAACGGTGAAACATTACGTAAAAGAATAGTTCTATGTTTATTCCCATCGTAACACCTACGTTCCTGCAGAAAATAATCTCAATCGATTAAATAATTTATGCGTGAAAAAATTACAGAATCACAAACCATTGATTTTTATTTATAAGTAGATCACATTTAAAATAAACTTGGTAGACGTTATTAATTTTGCTTCTTAATCAAGTACTTCGTTTACATTCATTTTTAGTTTTTAACGGAACGGAACGCAACTATATCAGAGAAGATTTATTCCTCTAATATTTTGCAGAGTCTGGACATTAGTCCCTTGCTATTGAATTTTTTTTATTAGGTAGCAAGCAGTTTATTTAAATTGGCAGGTGTTATTGGATTTATTTGTTTTAAAGTGGATGGATTTTTAATTGCGTTCCGATCTTTTTAGATCATGGATCTTTAATGTTATACTGGGGTTATGTTTGACAGAATTGCAAATGTACAACGTCATTTTCCTGACACAATTGCTCTTCAGTCCGTCTTCTGGAAGCCTTTCTGTACTAGTACTTTTCGATCATGCAGTAATGTGCTAGTGGAGCACTAGTTTGTTGGAGGGGGTACGTTGAGTGATTTCCAAGTTGCTTAAATAGATTTAAAAATGTACAAACACCTAAAATTAAATCACTTTAATATTTTTGTTTGATGAAACACTTCGTTCTGACACAATAAAACAAGTTGCTTAACGGATTTATATCAAAATATTTAAAAGTGTTTGAATTATATTAAAATTAAATTTCCGCCAAGTTTTTGTTATTTCCACGTTTGTCTTGTCCACGTTTATCTTTCCCGCTTATTTTTACAAACAAATATTTTTAATTTTTTTTCTTTCGTAAAACAGCGTAAATTGCAAAATAAAAAAAGCTTAATATAGACATTTTTACGTTTGGAATACATTAACGTATACGGAAAGGTATTCTTATCATGATTCTGTAGATTATAATTCTATTATGGACTACAATACAGATATATTCACATTTTATTTAAGTCATGGAATGTAGTTATGCACAACTGGTAATGTTTTACAGCAAGTGCTGGAAATTTTTACCATTTTCCTCAAGGCAGGTCCAAAGCCTTCGCACCATATTTATTGATGGACATCAGGGCTAATGGGATTCATCTAAAAAAAATATGATATAAAATGTTCTGATATGCCTTCAGGAAAAAAGTGGACAATTATTTTTTTCTGTAATTACCAATTGTGCATAATTCCATTCCATGAATCAAATCAAATGTATTTCTGCACTGCAGTCCATATTGGAATTGAAGTGTACAGTATCATAATAAGCACGATAAAATGATCTCACTGAAAAACTGAATTCTATTTTTATTGAATTTCAGTCCTGAAATTTATTTATTTACTTTTAAAATAATTTTTAATGGTAATAATTTTTAATAAATACAATTTTTAACTGATTTTTTAACTTTAGAAATTTTAATAGATATTTTATTAAACACTATTAAAAAGGCTTGTTTTTTTATTAAATAACTAAATTTTAGTTAAGATTACTGATTAGGGAGCTATCATAAGAATGTTAAAAAAAATGTGCGTGATTGTATTTGTTTTTTTTTTAAATATACATTCCCCATTGCTTAGTTAATATTTTAATATTCCTTTTATTTTTTTAAATTGAGGATTTTTCCATACTGAGTTCTACGTTTGAGTACTAACATCTATTTTTTTAGAATTTTGTGATCAAAGATAGTCGGAACGAATAAAAAAAGTTACTTCCTTTTTTTTATGAAAAATTTACGCTTATTTCCTTTAATAAATGTTTTTTAATTATATTTAATGTTCAGTCATTGTTGAAATCTTCCTCAATTTATAAATACGAATATTTAAACTGTATTCTGTTAATAACTACTGAGGATTTTAAGTTATTTTATTACTGGTTGAATTTTTCGGGTAAAACCTTAATTATAATAGTAAAAATAAACGTTATTACGTTTTTTACGGTAATTATTAGAATAAAACAGAAACCAAATGTTTTTTTGGTTTTTAATTTATTCCGTTAATAGTGAGAAATTTTTATCTGAGAGATAAAACAATAAGCATAATGTGAGTTGGTAAGCTATACATTTACAAAAAGGTCTAAAAATACACGTATACACATTCACCTGTATGTGGTTTAACGTATAATTAAATTCACACCCTGTCTGATTCCCGATCTCCCATTCTGACAACAGAATAACCATTCGTGTTACTGTCTGTCACGTTGCTCGGTATGAAACTCTAACCGACCGCTTCTCGTATCCATAATTTCCCATCCCTTGACTACTAGAATTTCTGATTTCCCTATTGTATTCCACTATAAATTAAAACTCGTTCTACATACCCGTAGTTCTAAGTACATTGAACTGAACGTTATCCGCTTACAGAAAAATATATACAGCTTCGTTAATCAATAATATAAACGGTCAGATATACATATCAGCAATTTTAAATTATTTATTATTAAACTTACTTTTTAAATATGTGATTTTAATTTATAACATGTTTATACATGGAAATTTTTATTTTGGGGGCAATGGGTTAGCTTTTTGAATTGTTAAACATTTTTAGTCTTTGGTTTTTATTCTTTCTTTCACTTTGGCTTCTTTATTGCTTAAACTTTTCTGATATACAACGGTAAATTCAAAAAAATTCTATATTATTTAAAATATCTTTTTTAAATCAAATTCCTTCATTCTTTTAATCTTTTTTATAGTTTGAACTAATCTTTAACTACTAGACTTTTATTTCATGTTATATTCATCATTAATTAAAGTATAAATATATACTTATAAAACGTAATAATAATAATGCCCTGAGGTAGGTTATCCCCACGTCCGGAACACAACATCTACGTTCCTGGTCCAGGGCGGTAACAGCCGTACTTATGTACAATACATATAGCTGGCTAACGGGGCTCCGAGTAAATTCCTCGGATATGCTTTTCTTTTGACCTGTTTCCACCGTCAGGTCCCATCATGGATTGGATTTTTCGGCTACCTGCAGGATATGAACAATTTATTGATTAGGAAGTGGACATATACCAAACTTAGAGCTGGCGATGTGGCGGCCACGGTCGAAGTTATTTGCAGGTGTAACGGAGACCTTTCGTTGTCCACATGCCCCACGCGATGGCAAGCATATAGTTAAGGTGCCCATGTTGTTCGGAGCATGGGAGCCCTGAAAGCCTCGGTGTGTAAGGGCCTGGAGTCAGTGCAGAGACTGCAAATCCGCTCTCTGCCAGGACATATGCCGGTTCCACCGGAGTACCGGAACGGACCTCCAGGGTTGGTAGCCCTGGAGTGGGGGTGTACCCCGGCGGCTAGCCTTACTACAGAAGGGATTTATTGTTCATGCAAACTGAACAATTAAACGTGGCAGAGGGTTCACGCAAACACCCTCGTTTAGAACCAGCCGTTTCGCCTGAGGCAAAACGGAGAAAAAGTGCGGAAACTAAAAGGATAGAGATTGAGGCTAGAAAAAGCTTACAAAAAGCTTTTTTCAAGAGCAATAATGCACCGAAACCTAAATATTTGGTTATTACCAAGGAGGATGGAAATTTTTCGAAGGTGAGTGCTTTTCTCATCGCTCGGGAGATAACCAAATGCGCTGGTGGCCCTGTAAAAGAAATAATGAAGACCTTCATGGGACTTCATGTTGAGACTGTAAATGATGTCCAGTCTCTAAAGATTTTAGGGTTTAAAAAGATTGGAGAACTGGCTGTACATGTCGATCCCCACGGTACGCTCAACACCTCAAGAGGTGTGGTCGTCTGTCGGGATCTTCTAAATTACTTTTTTTTTTTTTTTTTTTTTTGTCTTCAGTCATTTGACTGGTTTGATGCAGCTCTCCAAGATTCCCTATCTAGTGCTAGTCGTTTCATTTCAGTATACCCTCTACATCCTACATCCCTAACAATTTGTTTTACATATTCCAAACGTGGCCTGCCTACACAATTTTTCCCTTCTACCTGTCCTTCCAAAATTAAAGCGACTATTCCAGGATGCCTTAGTATGTGGCCTATAAGTCTGTCTCTTCTTTTAACTATATTTTTCCAAATGCTTCTTTCTTCATCTATTTGCCGCAATACCTCCTCATTTGTCACTTTATCCACCCATCTGATTTTTAACATTCTCCTATAGCACCACATTTCAAAAGCTTCTAACCTTTTCTTCTCGGATACTCCGATTGTCCAAGTTTCACTTCCATATAAAGCGACACTCCAAACATACACTTTCAAAAATCTTTTCCTGACATTTAAATTAATTTTTGATGTAAACAACTTATATTTCTTACTGAAGGCTCGTTTAGCTTGTGCTATTCGGCATTTTATATCGCTCCTGCTTCGTCCATCTTTAGTAATTCTACTTCCCAAATAACAAAATTCTTCTACCTCCATAATCTTTTCTCCTCCTATTTTCACATTCAGTGGTCCATCTTTGTTATTTCTCCTACATTTCATTACTTTTGTTTTGTTCTTGTTTATTTTCATGCGATAGTTCTTGCGTAGGACTTCATCTATGCCGTTCATTGTTTCTTCTAAATCCTTTTTATTCTCAGCTAGAATTACTATATCATCAGCAAATCGTAGCATCTTTATCTTTTCACCTTGTACTGTTACTCCGAATCTAAATTGTTCTTTAACATCATTAACTGCTAGTTCCATGTAAAGATTAAAAAGTAACGGAGATAGAGAACATCCTTGTCGGACTCCCTTTCTTATTATGGCTTCTTTCTTATGTTCTTCAATTGCTACTGTTGCTGTTTGGTTCCTGTACATGTTAGCAATTGTTCTTCTATCTCTGTATTTGAACCCTAATTTTTTTAAAATGCTGAACATTTTATTCCAGTCTACGTTATCGAATGCCTTTTCTAGGTCTATAAACGCCAAGTATGTTGGTTTGTTTTTCTTTAATCTTCCTTCTACTATTAATCTGAGGCCTAAGATTGCTTCCCTTGTCCCTATACTTTTCCTGAAACCAAATTGGTCTTCTCCTAACACTTCCTCCACTCTCCTCTCAATTCTTCTGTATAGAATTCTAGTTAAGATTTTTGATGCATGACTAGTTAAACTAATTGTTCTGTATTCTTCACATTTATCTGCCCCTGATTTCTTTCTAAATTACACGGAGCAGGAAATTGTTGAGGAGTTGTCAACGCAGGGAGTCATAGAGTGTCGCCGATTGAACATGAGAAGGAATGGCGAAGTCCTACCTTCAGCCTCTCATGTTCTCACATTTAACCGGCCTACCTTGCCGGAGAAGGTTAGAGCGGGGATACATCGATTGGATGTGCGGGCATTTATCCCGCAACCAATGCGATGCTTCAAGTGCCAACGTTTTGGCCACACCGCCATCAAATGTGAGAGAACGCAAATATGCGTGTGCGGCGAAGAGGTGCATGAGGGAGAGCCGTGTAAAGAGACATGCATCAATTGCAAGGGACAGCATTCATGTAGATCCAGGAATTGTCCTGTCTACAAAGAAGAAGTAGCTGTGCAGGAAGTTAAAACTCTGCAGAAAGTCAGCTACATCGAAGCCAAAAAGATTGTTAACGCCCGCAAACCCAGAGCAATAACATGTTATGCTCAAGCTGCGGCTACTGTTCCTGCTCCTGCTCCAATTGCTTTAGATGAAAGTCAGCTCATTAGTAAACTTGCTCCGACCTTGGCTAACATGATTGAAAGAATTATTGACAATAAAATGAAATCTTTCAGTATTGAAGATCCAATAAAGCCAAAGATATTAGTACAGCCTCCTACCGAAGATAAAACAGCGAAAGCTGCTCTCGCTCTGAAGAAAACGGACGCCAAAGCAGAATGCCAAGTCTGTCTTAGTGAGATTCTTGATGACAATAAAACGGTAATACCTACAGAGACTGTTATGGAGGCTCCCAAGCCTCCTGCAACTGAAGTGGCCTCTAAGCGTCAGAGGCCACAAAAAATCACACAGGGGGGGTGAGTGTCCCCCTCCCACAGGCGGTGACCGGTGCGCCCCCCGTGTTAGGGAGCGGCCAGGTTGCCGCCTCTCAATCGGCGCCAGCAACCGGCGCCGATCCATGCCCGTCGTCGTCGGCGGCTTCCGTGGTCTCCGATTCGGAGACCGGAAGCTACACCGGCGACGACGTTCTCCGCGAACATGATGCCGTTCGCAATATGGAGAAGAAAAGAAAAAAAGGATGGCCGAAAGGAAAGCCTAGGACATAATTTAATTAAAAATTAGCGAGTCGATTGTACAATGGAACATCAATGGATGTTTTTCAAACATCAATGAGCTCCAACGCTTGGTACATGGCGTAGACCCGATTTGTATATGTCTGCAAGAAACGCATTTCCGCCGAAATGAAAATTTTAAATTAAAAGGATTCGATATATTTCGGCGAGATCAACCGCCAAATGTAAGAGTTAGAGGTGGAGTAGCTATATTAACATCGACTAGAGCTACCACCGAAGCGGTTGTTCTAAACACCAACCTACAAGCGGTCGCCGTTAGAATGAAGCGACCGCTTAAGATCACTGTGTGCAGCATATACTTACCGAATTACGATTGGAATAAGGATGACATAGCAAGACTAATTTCCGAGCTTCCCCCATCTCTTTTACTGGTGGGTGATTTTAATGCTCATAATTCTCTTTGGGGATCAGATCGAGTAGATCCCCGTGGAAGAGAACTTGAAGGGTTCCTGATGAATTCAGAACTTATTATTTTAAACGACGGATCAGGAACCTTTTTCAATGCCAGAGATGGATCAACGTCCTGTATAGATCTTGCACTTATAAGCGGATCGATAGCACCGTGGTACAGTTTCCATGTCATATACGATCTGCATGGAAGCGATCATTTCACGGTGCAAATTGTAACTGATGTTACAAGAACAATATATCCCATCCCTAAAATATGGTTATTTGAAAAGGCAGACTGGACGAGCTTCACAGCTAGAACGATACTCCCGGAAACAACTGGAGTTATCGGAGACGATGTCGACGCCATACAAATGCAATAATTGAATCAGCATCGTGATATATTCCCAAAACATCTGGGAAACTTACGAACAAACCCGTTCCATGGTGGAACGATGAAATAAGTGAAGCTATAAAAAGAAAGAAAAGGGCGTATAACGCCTTTAAGAAGCGTCCTAGCATAGAAAATCTTGTTGCCTTTAAGAAATACAGGGCGTATGCAAAACGTCTTATGATAGACTCGAAAAAACGATCCTGGCAGCAATACGTGTCATCCATCGACAAAACTACTACTGCATCAGATGTTTGGAGGAAAGTGAAGGCGATTTGTGGGCGTAATGATTTTGCTCCCATAACTAGCCTTCAAGATGAAGATGAAATAAAAGACACTCCGTATGAAATTGCAGAGCTGTTATCCAATCACTTCGAAAAGGCCAGCAGAACGGCCAACTACGAGGAAGGTTTTCGAACCAAAAAAGAAGAACTCGAAGGTCTATTAAATTTTAGAACTGAGTATAATTACTCATATAATGTACCATTTAAAATGGAAGAATTCGCGAAAGCGTTGGAAAAAGCAGGTAACACAGCTGCTGGTCCGGATGAAATCCATTATAATATGATCAGGCAGCTGAATACCACTGCAAAACGCAGATTATTAGAACTTTATAATAAAATATGGCGGGATGGAACGTACCCGCAGCAGTGGAAAAAAGCTCATGTTGTTCCAGTACCAAAGAAAAATAAAAATTTAACAGACCCCAATAGCTATCGTCCTATTTCTTTGACGTGTGCTATGGGAAAAATACTGGAAAAAATGATTAATAATCGACTCGTCTGGGTTTTGGAAAAAGAAAACCTGATATCACCGTATCAAGCAGGTTTTCGGCAATACCATACTACCACTGATCAAATGATCAGCTTAGAGGACACTATATATAACAGCTTTATTAAAAGGAAACATTGTGTCGGAGTCTTCCTTGATCTTCAGAAGGCTTACGGTATGACCTGGCGTCATGGTATAATGCTCCAGATACATGAATGGGGCATTCGTGGCAATCTGCCTATACTGCCCAGCAACTATATGAATGACCGTACCTTCCAAGTACGCGTCAACAATGAATATTCATGTGAAAGAATCTTGGAAAATGGCATACCGCAGGGTTCGACGTTGAGCGGTACCTTGTTTACCATTGCCATTAATAAATTGATACTAGCCATTCCAGTAGAAATCACCAAAAGCATCTATGTTGATGATCTGGCAATTGTGTATGCCAGCAACAAGACTGCTATGGTGAGGTACACATTGCAACGAGCGATCAATGCTCTAAATGAAGTTGCAAGGAATATCGGATTCCAATTCTCACCAGAGAAAACGTGCTGTGTACACTTTTGTAGGAAGAGAATTCCTCATCAAAGTCCTGCGTTGACAATTGACGATAATCCAATACAATATAAAGATAGCGTAAGATATTTAGGACTAGTATTCGATAAATCCCTTACATGGGGATTACATATACAGGACTTGAATGATAGATGCAAAAGAGCCCTAAACATTATAAAATGTTTATCGAATTTAAATTGGGACTCAGACAAAGAGACATTATTGAGATTGTATAAAGCATTGGTTCAATCTAAACTAGACTACGGATGTATCGTATATTCATCCGCTAGAAAGTCGCACTTAAGAAAGTTAGACGTAGTTCATAATAGCGGAATAAGATATGCAACAGGCTCTTTCCGCACAAGTCCGGCGGCTAGTCTGATGTCTGAAGCCGGAATAATGCCACTACATTATAGAAGAGAGATCCTTTTGTTAAGATATGCAGCAAATGTATGGGCTTTCCCTGCTCATATAAATAATAAATTGTTTACGAATCATCCTATGGCTGCAGTATATGAACATCGTGCTACCTATTCCAGACCAACCGGAATTAGGTACTACGAATTAAGAAGAAAACATTAAATTGCTATACCAGAGACACTAGCAATTTCTACTAGAGAAATACCGCCATGGCTCTTGCCAGCGGTGCATACAAGTTTGGATCTCTCAGTAGTTACGAAGAACATATTAGAATTTATACTGACGGTTCTAAAACCGAACATGTTGTTGGATGCTCGATATATGTAAATGAAGAAGCCCACTTTTGGAGACTGCCAGATGTGGCCAGTGTCTACACGGCAGAACTCACTACAATTTAGCACGCTCTTCGCTACACTGAACACTATTGCGAAGAGAGAGTGCTAATATGTTCCGATTCATTAAGTGCACTCGTCGCTATTCGGAACAAGAACATTAAGGATGTCCTAATTGCAAACATCCTGTCCATTTTATACGTACTAAAACAACGAGGACAGCGATGCGTATTTGTATGGACTCCAGGGCATGCTGGTATTACAGGTAATGAAATCGCAGACGAAGCTGCCAGAAAGGCAACAGTCTGCGATGATTTGGATACATTTCCTGTAAGAGTGGCAGATGTTAAAAACCGTCTAACAAACATAGTAAAAAACAAGTGGAACGCTGAATGGAGGACTTTAAATACAAAATTAAACTCAGTTAAAACTTCTCCTTATAAATGGAAAAGCGACTTTAAGTTGACTCGCCGTGAACAAGTAGCGGTGACCAGACTTAGAATCGGTCACACGCGATTAACAAATTTATACATGTTAACCGGCGAAGTGAGACCAATTTGCGGTGTTTGTAATAAAACACTGACAATCAAGCATCTAATAGAAGAGTGTACCATATATGAGGACCTCAGAAAGAGGTTCCGTCTTAGAAATAATATTAGTGCTGATCTGGATAATGGAAATGAAGAAAATATAGTTGCATTTTTACACGCCAGTGGACTTCTTAAAAGTCTATAAAATGGAAGTTTAAAGCTGTGGTAAAAGATACTCTAAGCGGTATATATACATATAAGGGAGCCTTGAAGCGTGGCACGTATAGTGACGGGAGGTAGCCCTCTTGCCTAGGCCATTTTGGCTCACCTGCATTCAAGAGCAGTGAGTCGGGGTGTGTCCGATGATGGCATAGGGACCCTCAAGGGTGGATTGAGGGCGCGAGGCTATGGGTGTACGCCGTGCATGCCTATGGCCTAATATAAGAAGTATTCTACTGCCACGGCACCCTGGCACGACTGATATACTGCTCAACGCGGTTCTGGTCGCCCCGAGGGTGCTTAAACAAACTATAAATGAGACTTCGTAGAAGAAAGAAAGATATGGTATTGATAAGTTTAATTTTAATTTTAATTTTATGGTCTTTTGAGAACCTATCTCAAATTTTAATATTGGGGCACTTTACACCCCGTAAGTGTTTGTGATTGTCCTTGTCTTTCATGTTTTAATGTTTATTGTGAAGTTTGTGTTTTTAAATAAAATGCAAGGGCCCTTTACACCCTTACATATGACGATCCTGATGGAGATAATAATTTCTTTTAAAGAATGTGACGAGGGCTAATGACCTTAGCAGTCGATGCCCGTAAAAATTCAGTTAAAAAAAAATAATAATAATAAAAAAATAATTTTTATTTATTATTTGTATTTTTTGTGCAATAGAACAGCTACCTATAGCCTTTGTATATTACACAATAGTACATAAAAAAAATATATACCTTAGCAGTCGATGCCCGTAAAAATTCAGTTAAAAAAAAAAAAAAAAAAAAAAAAATATATATATATAAATACATTAAATATAAATTAAAAATTTCAATATAAATTAAAAATACTAAATTTAATCGTTAGTTCATATAATCATTAGTTCATAAAAATAAGCGTAATACTGGGGTTTTAATTATGTTACACAATTATGTTATTATATGTCATTGCATAAATACATGATTACAGATAAACATGTACACTTAATTCAGAAAACAAATTTAAATAATATAGTTTAATAACAATAGTTATAAATTCAAAAATTTACATCTTATCTCCTTCATCTAATTATATCTAATTAAATTTTCAGGTACTTATACAACACTGTGTATATATATATATATATATATATATATATATATATATATATATGTGTGTGTGTGCAGGTAAAAGTAGACAAAAAAGAAATTTACATCATGTCATACAATATTAACTGATTTTAATTATTAAAATATTTATTTATTAATAGAAAATTGTTTTAATTTTGTTAACTATCAGTTAACTATTGGCAAGCAGAAGAGGGTCTGAAAAGTTCTGTAGTAATCCAGTATTAAAGCTTTATATATATTTAATATTTATATCATACCGGAGTAAAACCTACTCAGTTCATAAACAAAATTCTTCCTCGGTTGGAAAAAGTCTATTTTTGCATCTCTCTGTGGGTGATATAACTTGTGTAGAGTATGCAAGAGGACAAAAGTTTCTAATATTGCGTTAAATAGCTGTATTTCGTTTTCCGTAGAATTACACCCGTGTAATGCTTTATGGAAAAACAGTATCTCAAAGTATTCTCTTCGACATACAAGAGATGGTAAATTATGTAGTAATTTATTAATAATAATAATAAATAAGAGAGTTAATCTTAGAGAAAATATCAACAACAAATGTATGCTATGTATGTAACACAATGAAACGATAGACCATATCATTGAATCGTAGAATCGGCTGTCCGATTCTAGCTCCGACGGAGTACACCAGGAGGCACAACAACGTGGCAAAAATTGTACAGATAGAACTCTGCAATGGATACAAGTTAGAGTTTCAAAAAGGACCCTACTATACCTTGAGCCAGCCTCCTTTTTGGAGAACAGCAACACAAAAATTTTCTGGAAGCAGGGAATTGTAACAGCAAAACCCATCAACTGTAATAAGCCAGATATAGTAGTAGTTGATAAAATGGAAAAATTAACTTACCTAATAGACATAGCCATCCCATCAAGTAACAACATCAGCACTAAACACAGTGAGAAGCTGCAGAAATATACAGATCTTGCTTTTGAAATTAAAGAAATGTGGAATCAAAAAGAAGTTTATATAATCCCGATAATTGTATCTGCGGAGGGAATAATACCATCTTCTTTGCAGAACGGTCTTGAAAAACTGAAGATCCAGTGGAAGACCCACGCGCTAATGCAAAGGAGCGTGATATTGACACCTTCCATGTTGCCCGGAAGGCACTTAGTCAACAATAGCAAGCCTAATCTCTTTGGAAAAGTACTCCGAGTTTATAGAATTTCACCGGCAAAAGTAAAATCTGTGAAAGTGTGGGATAATAATAATAGTGCAAGTATTTCCGTATTATCTAAACCTATTTCCTTTATTTAGTTACTGCTATAATTTCAAAAAAACTTCTGTCTTGTAGATTTTAATGTTTCTTGTATAACCTGAGAAATAAGGGCAGTGTATAAATTTTATATCAAAGAATATTCATTTTTCAAAAGTGAATATTTAAATTAGTAAAATTCTCCACGTAATAAATGAATAAGGGTAATTCATCGTGAGTTTTACATAATTTTATAAAGATTTTCTTTTAAATTAATAGCTGTTAAGATATAACACAATATGAAATTTTCAGGAATTTAGCTATATTAAAGTAGTACAACATACAAAAAAAAATAATAAAAATAATTCGCAGTAGAGTATCTTGACGTAAAAATTAATGGGATATAAGTTACCAGGCAAAGCTTCATATTCTTGAGAATGAGTAAAGAATAGGCTTTTTAATAAATGGGCTTTGCCAGATGGTTACAAGAGAGAACGAGACAGTAGCTGACAAGAGAAAGAAAATCTTTCATTACGCTGTCATAATCTAACGGATAAGATAGGATGAGGAGGAGAGGGTATAAAAGAGAGAGAAAGTGAGGGGAAAAGAATAAAACTTGTAAAAGAAGAAAAAGATGAGATGAAGTGAAACAAGTATGAGATGGAAAAGAGAAGTAATCGTTGCTTCTATAGAAATATTAGAAAATTTCAAAAATATTCTTATCTGTTGACATATGTCTACGAGGTCTTTCTTTCGTTACAACTCATTTAATAAGCTTTCTAACAACCCCGGTCTCAATAAGTCATCATCATCATCAGCATCATCCTAGTCATCATCATCATCTCCTCTCGTCTCGTCTCGACATTTCGTGTGGATAAATACTCGACGTTAAACGCTAATAACCATCAGCAAACATTTCTAAACCGCTTTACTCCATTAAATGATGTCGCTCAACCAACTCGACGCTCTTTCAGTTCAGTAATGAAATATTTCTTCAAATGTGGGGTGGTGATAGCAGTAGTATACATTTAATATTATTCTGTTAATTTAAAAATTAACTGCATGAAATCAATTTTCTTTCTTTATGAAAGGTTATATTTTCTTTTTTATTCTACAGCAACTAAATCTTGACACCCATTTAATTCAACAACATACACTTTAATGAGATTTAACATAATGATGACAAGTTTTAATATATCTTTGAAAAGAATTTATTAAAGTAACACGACATAATTAATTAATAACATTTCTATTATGGCCCGTAGATATCGTAAATCTATCCACATCTAGTAAAATTTAGTTGCTGGGAATTTTGTAGAAATCTTCATTACATCGATAATTTCTTGTACATCAGTATACGTCTAAAGTGAATTACTACTAAACGGTCAGAAAAGAAATATACCTTTTAATCTGAATTGAATCCAAAAACGACTACTTTTTAATGATAAAGTAAAATTCTCAATAAACAGGTTTAGTATATATACTTTATTAGTTTATTTTTACGTATAATACTGTATTTTTAGCCCTGCAAAAATATTTTACAAGATTGTCCTACTTTTGTCTTTGTCACAACCGTAAAATATTTTTTTTTAATATATATGTTTTTAGATATTTAAGGGAAATTTTGTTTTAAAAAGTAAATTATTTAATATTATTTAGTTTTATTTTTTCTTAAATATGAATAGGGCTATAAAACAGAACTCACAAAAGCCACCTATAAGAAGCAAAGAGGCGAGAAATTTTTCTCACAATAAAAATAAGAAAAAAAGATATGGAGAACGACTTAAAAGCCCATTGGAATGTGAAAATATAAATTACTTTTTATCTTAACGTTTTATTTCTCATTAACATAGCATTTTTACATGAAGTAAATAAATATTTTCAGTAAATAAAAGAAAAAATGTTCATTATGATTTTTAAAATGATCTAATATGTTTATTATTAATTTTTTTATTGCTGAATATTAATCTTTTGACGTATTAAATGTAAAGAAAAACGTTATTAAAATTTTTAATAAGTTTAAACCGTATTTTATCATTCATTTTAAAAACACAAACACTGAGGTTTATACTGATATGATTTTGGGATTATACATTCATATTAACTTTTATATTTAAGTCTACAAATAAATACCCATAAGTATATATATTCGTATAAAGAATAAATAATTATTATTTCTAAATAATTTTTACGGGAATGAAAAATTTACTCACAAATAATGGATACGAGTAAGAATTTTCTATTAGCTGTTCACATAGGGGACAACAGGCTATTTTATAATTAAGCATTTTTAATAAATTTTCACTTTTTGTAAATGCAAGATTATAAAGTATTCCTTGAACAAAAAAAAAGAAGATAAATGTCTCAGTGATTTTATTTTCATTTAAATATTTACTTTTGAGAAATGAATATTCTTTTATATAAAATTTATACGCTATCATTATTTCTCAAGTTATACAAGAAACATTAAAATAAACAATACAGAAGTTTTTTTTGAAATTATAACAGTAACTTAAAAAAAAAAATTATAATTTTAGATAATACGGAAATACAACATACCCTATTATTATTATATATTTTTTTTTGAGGTTTTTTGGGGCATCGACTACTTTGGTCATTAGCCCCATCTCAAATTATTATTATTATTATTACTGTGTTTTGTAAGTAGTAACTAGATTTTATTTAACGATGAATATAACATGAAATGAAAGTCTAGTATTTGAAGACTAGTTCCATTTATAAAAAAAGGTGAAAAGAATGAAGATATTTTAAATAAATGTAGATTTATGTTGAATTTATCATTTTATAGCAGAAAAATGTAAGCAATAAGGAAGCCAAAGTAAAAGAAATAATAAAAATTAGAGTAAAACTAATTCTTAAGGCAAAGAAAAAGACCATTTTTTTTAGAATCTTACTGGTCTATCTCCTTTCCCGTTAGAGTTATAGCAGAATATACTCTAAAGCCAGGAAACTAAAATCTTAATTCATCAAATTAAATTTTTTTCTACGCAGTGATAAACTAATAAATTACTGAACTTATTTATTTGATGTATTGAGTTTTATAAGGACTTTTTTTTAATGATGGTTGATGTCAACCGTCTTATCTGAATATAAGCCCCGATTTTGATCAGATAACTTTAATAATGAAAACTAGTTGATTTTTATACGTGCTTGAACATTTATAATCATGCACCTTTATCAGAAAATATTTGTTAAAAGTACAGTACATCAAAAAGTTTTCCGGCCAAAAATTATTCGTCAAATATTCTCTACAGTAATGCACAAAAGATTAATAGCAACAAAAAAAAAATCGGACTATAATTAGTATATTTTTCCAAAATTATAGGATAAATTTTCTTAAAGTCTAACATTTAAATATTTTATACTTTAAAATATTTTATGCTGTAATAGTAATCATTGTAAGGTGGAATAATATTTTTGTTTAAATAAAACAAAATGTAAGTTCATTTTCAAAGGAAGAAGAAACTTTAATTCAGAGTGCATTTTATGAAACAACCCTCGCTAAAAATACTTTCATTTCTTTTACTTATCACTTTTAAATTTGTAGGAAATTAAAAAGTTAAGAGTTGAAATTGAACCAATGACCTCTTAACCCTATTAAAATATTCATTCAAAGCTGTGATATCAATTAAAGTTACTAATATTTCTTATGCTCTTCAGTTAAAACTTTTCATCAAACACAAATTGTACGATTCACAATCGAAGTTCACCTTTAAGCGAAACATTCGTCTTATAAGTTATTAAAATATCTTTAAATTTCTGAATTATTTAGACAATTTATCTTAGTAAATTTATATAAGTATATATGTCACAGGGAGATGATGAATATGGAGATTTGATCAAATCCCTAAGGTAGATGATCAATTCACAGAAGATGTTAAAATTACAATTCTGTGGGGTGATTTCCCTGATCAAATCGCTAAGGTAGATGCTTAGCGATTTGATCAAATCTCGGTTTTTATCATCTCCCTGCGAAATATATATTTTTTGGTTTTACTTTGTGTTCATACCTAAATTCTGAAATAATTTTAACTACAAATTTTAGGTTTATTTATTTGTTTTTTTTTTCTTTTACTTAAAATTTTGAGGCTGAATTATACAAATGTATTTTAATCATGGTTAAAAGTTCAGTTTCATCATTTTTTATTCAACATAAACTTTTACAGTTCAATCCGTCTACATTAACGTCAAAAAAATGCTTAACCGTAATATTGTCAAATCACTTCCTCTCCACATCACGGGAAAAGTGGGCGGTAAAAAAAAAAAAAATTTAAATAGGTGGTAAAAACTGAATGAAAATAGTCTTGATTTTATATGAGAATGATTATATGTTTTAAATACTCAACATGGATTGCGTGAGGAAATAATTGTAATTAATTTTTGGCACTAGGGATCTCAAAAATGTTAATTTTATTCGATTGGAAATATAATGCGAGACACTCAGATTTATTACCAAAATGATTTGTGATATGTATCATCATAATCGGAATAACTTTATAAAAATTATAATTTGAGATATTTGAATTTGTCTGCAATAACCTGAAAGCAAATTAAATTTACGAAATTTCTATACATTATTTTAAGTTGCCGATCCAATTTGAAAATCATAAAACGTGAAGTTTAATTTCTAATTTTATTTTAATTTTTAAACATATAAATAATTTTAAATATATGTGTATTTTTTTTTTGGAGGGGGGGCCCTATTATGCTAAAAAATCTTCTGAAAATATAAAACCAAAAACTTGTTACAATTGTCAGACAAAAGTTAAAGGAAAAATAAAACGTAATTTTTCATTTGTCGTGTTAAACGTTTTGTAAAACGTAATAATGAAAAATTATTGTCACATTTACGAGTAAATTTAAACATTCCGCGTGCTAAATAGATCTATTTTTTAATCGAGCTAATTTTTTGAATTTTATTTCTGTTGTTATTTTTCTCGTAGTAAAAAGTAATTTACTAAATACTGTTACAATCTTACGTGCATGTCTTTTATATTAAAACTGTACGTCAGATAAATATATTATTTTTCATTTTTAACAGAGAAATAATTCATTTACATTTTTTTAATGTTTCCTTTTACATTCTATTATATTAAATGATATGAGAAAGGGACCTTTACTACATTAATACTCGTTTTAAAATTGGGGTGTATTTTTTCATATGTATTTTTATTAACGACGGATAAAGTTAACAACTGACCTATATAAAGGAACTTGTGTAAATTCTTATCTTTTATTGTAACTTGTGAATTATTTCATTAAGTCAGGATAGGAACATTTTCATTATTATCTGATTGAATAATAAATTAAATAATATTCTGTATTATTTATTATTTAAATAAAAGAAGTTATAGAATCAACTAAATTACTTTTCTTATGAATAAAATATTTATGTTTAATTTTATTATTATTATTATTTTAATTAAAAATATATTATAACTATAAAATCGATGTATGATATTATTTACAAAAATTAAATAAATAAACAAGTATATGTTTAGTTATAATAACGGAAGGAAAGTTCCAATTTGTTAGTTTATAGTATCGGGATGGAGGGGCTTAGCGTGACGTCACCGGAAGACAAATGAGAACATCATTGATAAGGTTGCGCCACAGCCTTTTGTGTTCCTATCATAATATGTCGATCTATCAACGCTACCATTGTATAGTTACGTCTTAATTTTGTATCCGATAGCTAGGGAAGATCAATATCATGTTCTAAATATGAATAATATTCTCTTTGCAGTAGTACACAAAACATCACATTCTTATTATTCAATGGGTTTCTTACAGACAGTTTTATCTACTGAACAACTTTAAAAGTTCTTTGGATCAAACTAAAGACAAGAAAATAATAATAAAAAAAGAATATGAAAAATATTTCGAACAGCATACAGAATAAATTCTTGTAAATATGTATGTATTTTACTTGCATATTCAGATCGATTGATGCAGTTTGTTATTAAATATATATATATTTTTTTTTTTACTTTAGTATTTCGTTCAACTTGTTCATTATTTATTTATTTTTTTTTTTAACAAGAACTAATTGTAATATTTAAATAAATATTCCTACTTTTATGTTCTTTGATCAGCCTTAAATGTGTTTTTGTTTTATTTAATTTTTCTTTGATATTAAAAAAAATAAATATATATTTTATTTAATTCTAAAATCAAAAAACTAAAACAGATTTTAATAAATTTGCAAGTTAGTTCTTTATATGAACCATAATTGCGCCAGTTCTAATTTATCTGATAAAGTTAAAAAATAGAAACAAATTAAAGAACCAGAAATCGTCCATCTTATTGTTTTAATACAATGCGAATAATATTTCCTAAGGTTTTATACCGATTTCGGGTTATTGGATATAAAAAACAAAAACAATAATAAAAATAATTAAGAATTTCTAGAACCTCTAGGAGATTAAAATAAGTTTTAACAATTTTCGACTTGAATTGGCCACCTTAGGACCACCGCAAAATATATTAATCATATTTTTTCTCTTTTGACTTTTTAGTTTTTCTGAAAACTATTATTTTTTAAAATAATTCTTCTAAACTTAATTCTATTAAGATGATTTTTTCCGTAATGTTTAATTCTCTCATATTTTGTAAGCTTCATTAAACCAAATGTTTTTAGTTTATTGATTTGTAATAAAATTACAAATTCTTTTAGTCAGTCTACTTTCTTCCATTCTGAAAAGATGTTCAAAAAACACCAGCGGACTTTTTGCTATTACATCTGAAAATCTGTCAATAAATTCATAAAGCTCTTAATTTTTTCTAATCCTCCATTTATTCTCTTCAATTTTACTTAATATTTTCCTCTTTTTCTTCCCTAGTCCTTCAATCTCGCCTATATTATTCATACTTAAACACTCCGAAGTATGCAAATATTCAGGTGATTTCGCTAAACCGAAAAAAAAGGAAATAATTAGGTGTAATAACTGTATTATAATGTCTAATTTTTTTTCTGGAAATTGATGTTTTATTGCATAAGTGCTTTGTTAAGCGATGAGCAAGATCGATTTTATTAACTATAACTTAAGTCAATTCTTTTTCTAAAACATTGGGTTTAATTTTTCCTCCAGATATTTATTCACTTTATTAATTTTTTCATATTCAATTTTTAAAGTCTTTTGAACATTTTTAATATTCATCATAAATTCAGTTTTTTGAAAAGAAATTTGTAAACTGTTTTTTCAGCCAACAATTTTAAAAGATTAATTCTAATTTCTGCAGTTTTATATCCGGGAACAAAATTGTCAGATCATCTGCAAAGGCCAACCAATTGATTTTGAGATTATTATCCTTAATTCCTAGTTCACATTTTACAATTTTAAAATTAGAAAAAATAGTTAAAAATAAATAGAATCTACTTATAAAAGTATATACATTAGTTACGGTATTTGTTTTGTTATAGGTGAGTCTGAGAAATGCCATTTACGCACCCTACCGACTAGGTAGTCGTGCGAGTCCGGCTAGATGTTAAGAGGCTATATGTACACCCGCACCCTACCGAATAAAACTTCTATCTCACTGTTTCTTCTTCTCCGGGGTCGATCCTGCAGTTAAAGCTTTGCGTGGGCCCAGGAGGAGCTTTAGGGTCCAGGGGTCCAGAGTTTCCGTTTTTCATCACTCTCGCCCATCCGCACAAGTGCAGACGCACGATGGCCCCACAGGGGGCTGTCCTTCACCCCTTCAGCATCAAATCACTTTCTTCGCCTGAGTCTCAGGTCTTTTATATGCAACTCTGATTCCTTGCTGGGTGATCTTCAGTCCTCTTACTGATCTGGGTACTAAATCAGGCCCTATCCCATTCTCTAACTTCTCTCGCTTTAGTTTTCAAGATAAATTTTGCTAGATTACTATCTTGTCCCATTTCGCTCTTCCTATGAACATGTATGCAGTTAGTTAACATGTTAGTCAACATGTAGTTAGTTACGTTTAAACTTTCCCTATTGAGTGCATGGCTAGTAGTTATAAGGCAATGAATGATCTTTAACCTTCATTTATAATATATTAAAAGAGAATATATGTGTAAATAGAGACGATAAACCACTCTGTTCTGACATTCACCAATTCATCACAAGAAAAAGTGCACGAAGAAATATCATTGAAATTGTTGATTTTTACGCAAAAAAAAAAAAATTTATCGTGTCAAGTTAGACACAAATTGTAGACTGGTATTTCTGATACAATAATGGAAATCAAATTTAAATTTTTACAATAACTGTAATGGAAGTAAACAACATTTTTTAACTGGAATTAATATTATTGGTAAATTTTCTTTGAGCAAACTAAAAATTAGATTGTATGGTAGCATTCGTCATGAAAGGAAAGGTCCTTTCCTTTCATGACTCTTCAGCAATGAAGAGTTATCATAATGGAAAAAGTAAGTAGTAACTTTTCTCTTAAAAAATTAATCCTCTAAAAATTAAATAAACCTTGACTTTTTCTCTGATATATTATTATTATTATTATCACTATTATTATTATTTATTTATATGCTTTTTAATATCTTTAAATAGCTACCGTAATGAACCAACTATGGAAAAATTAAACAAATAACTTTCAAATAACCAACTTATAAAACAACGATAAATTCAATTCTTCTATTAATATTTAATGAAATAGAAAACGTTAAAATTTTATTACTGTTAAAAGAGAGGTGCTTTGATATGGGTATTAACCGTAATTCACATAAGCTCATGTTCAATAAAAAAAGAAATCTTAAGAATAACGCAAAATAAACCACGCTTTAATAAGGTTTACATTCAATTTTTTTTCCAATGATATGTGTGTAAAAATTATTTTGAAAAAATTTATTTCATAATTAATCCAGTTAATAATTTTCAAATTATGTTGAAGAAAAGTTAGGATGTAAGAAAATATCTATAACTTTTATAAAATTTATCAAAGTTTTGAAGATATGGAACAATAAAATATCTATAAACATTTTCATTTATTTGCTTAACATTTTTTTTTAATTTTTGGACATACAATTTCTAATTAGCTGAGTGGTTATTAGCTACTAGAATTAATTAGGGAGGATTTTTAGTAAACATAAATTAGTCCCTGAATTTTGTTTTAGATATTTTGATGATTAATTTTTAGTATAAACTAGCTACACGTCAAACCATAGAATTTTATGATTGCTTTAATTAGAACAATGCAAATGTATATAAAACCAATAAACATGTAGGTTATCAATTATTTGGTATTTTGAGGTTAAATATTAAGAGTAAGTTAAAGTAAGTTAGTAAGTTAAAGTTTTAAAGTAAGTTAAACTACTGCGTAAGTTATGATGAAGAAGCATTTTTTTCCTAATGTGTACTTTGCAATCTGTTTTTTGAACTATGTACAATAAGCAACCATCCACAGCCACATTAAATGAGGATATGTATAAAATGTAAATTAGGTGTAGTCTTGTACTCAGACTGAGCATTCCTGAGAGGTATAGTGAA
This sequence comes from Lycorma delicatula, assembly GCF_047948215.1. NCBI lineage: Eukaryota > Metazoa > Arthropoda > Insecta > Hemiptera > Fulgoridae > Lycorma > Lycorma delicatula. The sequence continues at coordinate 135,712,767 of NC_134459.1, read as the reverse complement.
TTGAATCCCAACCACCAAAGTACATCGGTATCCACTATCCCGTATTCAAATCCGAATAAAAGCAACTAACTTTTACTAGGATTTGAACCTCAGAATTGATTTGCGACGACGAGTCAACCACTAGACCACTGAAGATAAAAAGATACCTTTTCATCGCTGTAGTTAAAAATAAAAGACTGCACGTTTTATTTAAAATTTGAATTTATTTTGAAAAAAATAGATTAAAATTATTGTACTAAAAGGTTTTTTATTCTGAAAACAAAAGATTTTGCTTTGATATAAAAGACAAACATTTTTATATTTATATAAAAATGTATACGTAAGTAAGACAATACGAAAAATAGGAATAATGTATGAAAATGTCCATACATAAATTTATTTTATCATGAAAATATTGTTTTATCATAAAAAACAGTTGAATTAATTTAAATTAAATTTTATTTTAATATAAATATATATATTTTTTTATTTATACAAGCACTCGTTCGGAAGTAATTTCAACAACACAAAAAAAATAATGGAAAATGTTCACTACCAGATAAAAATTCATAATCCCTCCAGACAGGAAATAAAACCTTTGCTTTTATTACGTAGCAATGTTATATTTGAAAGAAGAAATGAGTATGATGTACAAGAAATATTCTCGGTTCACTGATTACAGAATAAATTTTTTCATTATTATTTTTTAAAGAAGTTCTTCCTAAAACTTTACATTTTAAAATTTACATATTTTTAAAAATAATAAATTTTTATTAAAACTTTTTTCTAAATCTGTTTGTTGAAATGATAAATGTAAATTTTACAATACCGTTAAAAACAAATATCAACCCTTCAGGTAAATAAAAAAAAAAGAAAGGAATATACAGTATGGCCTCCCTTAACCGATCCTCTCTAAACCGAGGTTTCTCTTAACGGAGATGATCGGCCCCTTGACTGAGCGGAGCGTCCCGGCCTTTGATCCGGTGGTCGCGGGTTTGAATCCCGCTCAGGCATGGCATCTTTTCACTATGCTACAAATTATTCATTAAATTCATAATTATTCACAGGTACAAAAAAGTGGATACATTAAAACTAAAAAAAAAAAAAAAAAAAATATATATAACCGAGATGCCGTTTACTTCATGTACGAATTTTATTATATCTTATTACTGAAGATTATTCGTTTAACGTAATTACTATTAAGTATTCATACATATATTTTGTACGTACACATATTTTCGGTCTACATTTTGTAAGCGTGTATCTGCTGTATTGTAATACAGTGTAGTAGCTGTATCGGGTTGTATTGTTTACTTTTATGTACTGTACTGTGGTTATTGTGTTATAATATTACAATTGTTTATAATGTTATTGTATTATAATGACTAGCTGTAGCAACATTATTATTATACAAAACGTAAACGTGGTAGTCACAATGGACAAAAAATAAGAAGCAATTAAAAAATTAAACTCCGGAGAGTCGATTTCAAAAATTACTTATGAGTTTGGTGTCGGACAAGCAACCGTCGATGATTGGAAATGGAACAAAAAACAAATTGAAAATACTATTCAAAAGTCCCTGAAAAACTTTAAAAAAACGATCTATGCTGAAGAAGCTTGTCCAGGTAACAGAGAACCTTTGGGATACCAATAACCTATTTTGCAAGAAAAGGTTATTCAACTGAACAAAAAATTGTACGGTCCAGGTACATTTTCTGCCAGTAAAGGCTGGCTCGAAAAATTTAGAAATCACGGCATAAGACAATTAGCCTAACCAGGGGAAAAATTAACTTGACAACGCTGCTAATTTTATCAAAATATTTTCTGCTCTTGTTCAGTCATAAAATCAGCGGCCAGAATAAGTATATAGCTCAGGTGAGACAGGATTAAATCTTAGAATGCTGTCATCGAAAACAAAACACTAGCGTCAAGGGAAGAAGTTTCTGCGCCCGGCTTTAAAATTAGTAAATAGCAAGCTTTTAAATTAGTAACGTTTTAATAGACAAGAAACGATGCTCCTTTCCTTGACTTAATGGTAGTCCAAAACTGTCGTGTGATCGCGGTGCTACGGGCCGTGTTACTCAATTAAGACAAAAGAAAATGACAAAAATTTTTTCGTATAAAATATAAGTTTATATGAGTCAATGCGATAGTGATTAGTGACTATTGATTTTATTACAATAAATAAAGTAAAATAAAATTATAAATAATAAAATTGTTATAATAATTTTTAATTCGTGGCATATTCTGCTACCAACTCGATATTAATATGGTTTTTTACCCGAATTCGAGTACGAAACTTAAATTCTGTGTTAACCGCGGATTCCGTTATCCGAGCCGGCAATACCGCTCATTACTTCGATTAAGTGAGGCTCGATTGTATTTATGTTTTTAATTATACAAAATGAAAAATTTTATCTTCCAGCAATGTTACCAGGAATTTGACGTATGAGGGATGGAATTAACAATCTTAATAGGTTACGGGAATCAATTATTATATTATAAATTTGATTGTTAAATCAAAAATCATTTCACAAAACAAAGTATATGATTTAAAATTAATAAATACGAGTACAGTAATAAAACGTCCCGGGACAAGAGTGTAATATTTGTATTAAATATTACATCGGACGGACAAGACCCACATTCACTAACAAAAACAAAAGTTCAGTGTCGACAACTTACGGTGACCTTGGAGTGGCAATGATTACTACTCAATGTAAAAACATGTTCCTTGCGCTCAGTACTATCCCTTACCAAAAAATTGTTCTATTTTTAACAAATGAATGCAAAAATTTTGAAATGAAATAAACTCGGTTAATTCTGTATTGTATATTGTAAAACGTAATAACAGACGACAAAATATTATCTATTACTAATTACTTCTAATCAAAGTGTACCAATGTTTCAAAGAACAATAACATAGCAATGACGCACGGGTTGATCATCCAAGCTCGCCTTTACGTGGCGGCTACAGTATATATAAAAACTTTAGAAAACAAACGAATCAATCTTTGTAAATTATCACAGAGAAAGAGCACATACAAATATATTCACATCAAACAACTTATGCACACAGCACATAAAAAATTGAAGTAATAATATCCTTGAATAATAAACTTGGAAAATAAAGTATCATAGAAACGAAAAAATACTGAATAGAACAAGTACATTATTTTGCGTCCATTTTCAAGACGTCTGTTAACACATTTTAAAAGGAGTTTCAATTTCACAAGTGTCATCTTTAACTTCAGTCAAGAATGAGCCACAAAATTAACTGCAAAAGTTAACTCAGAATGGAAGATTTTCTGGAAATTTGAAAGCGAGTCAATAGAAATTTTAAGGATTATCAAGTCTCTTCATGTTCCTTAAAAAGCAATTATGTACATTTTAGATTGTCGTAGAAGTATGATTAATTGTGTTCATTTTTTACTTCCTTGTACGAAGTAAAGAAAGTATTGTGATCGCGAAAAATTTAGGTTTTCAGATTTCATCGGAAATATACATTTTGACCATCCCTAAATCCATTTTGACTAGTTTCGGCGTGACATCTATACGTACATACGTACGTATGTATCTCGTATAACTCAAAAACGATTAGCCGTAGGATGTTGAAGTTTTGGATTTAAGACTGTGGTAACATCTAGTTTTACACCTTCCCTTTGATTTCAATCGACTGGACCAAACGTGTCTAAAAAAGCTCAAAATCCAAAACATTTGGATGTTGGACTTTTTCTTAACTGCAGTAATAAGCCCTCATTAAGAGGTTTTCAACGATATATCATAAGTGGTACTTATTTTCTTTCATTGGTTCCAGAGTTATAGCCAAGTAAAATTTTAATTCATGAAATATTTTAATCTTATAATGGGAAGGTATATCGGTCGAATTCCACTTCAATCCTTTTTTTTAAAACATTTTTTAAAAATTTAAATATATTATTGATTTAATAATAATTATTAACCTCTGACTGTAAAAAGGTCATTACAATATATAATAATTCAATAACAACAATAAAAAAATAATAAGAAGAAAAAAATCAGATGTTATTAGTGAAATAAAATTTTATGTACTTTTCATTTTAATTAAAATATTTTTAGATTTTTACAGGGGGTTAATAATTATTAATTAATCAATATATTTAAATTAAAAAAAAAACAAAATTAAATATATGTATACGAAGTTGGTTTCGCACCGATATGTTCACGGTTATGGATCCGACACGTTCACACTTACACCACATAAATACTTCAGCGCCGTGAAACAAAACTAATATATAAACTAATATAAAATGCTGATAAGGACACCACAAAAGTGTGATGTATGTGGTGTCCAACTCAATGCAGTTGTGCAACTGTCCACTTTATTAAAGAATTGGAGGATTGTATCTCACTTTCAAATGAAACAAGTTTAAATGAATGGCAGAAAAAAATAAGTATATGTAATTTAATAGGCGTACAAAGAAGTCATGTGGTGCCTATATCATATTTTTCATTTAAACTGCCCCGGTGACGACAACACTACTAATTTTTTTAGTGTACATACATATAATAAGAACAAATGCTGCGTAAGTGAATAACTGATTATTACTCATAATATAATTTAGGTTTCATGAACGAATTGTTTGTTTTACTAACATTGAACTGTTAAATATATTCTTTAGATCGCACATCGTATTATGCAATAAGAACATTATATCTGAATAATAAATTCTTTTCAAACTTTTAAAATTAATTTTTATCCTTGACTTCCTTTAAATATTTTTTTTCGAAAGTAATATTTTCTAATCGTAAAATTACTACCGAAAAAAACAATTTTGTGAAAAAAAGTTGTAAAAATAAATGTATCGAGAGAAATACGTTTTATAAAGTAACGATATTTTTAGTTTTACTTTCATAACTAGAAAATAAAATATCGGAAGTTGTTCTTTAGTTCAGTGAAATGAACATTTCAATTTCGCTTAAAATCATTTCTATCGATTCGACTATATATTAAATACAACATTACAAAATCGTTTTCTACGTTACTGAATCTAGTTGAAGATTTGCCTTTTTTTATTTTAGTATTTTACTTAAATTTACCAGAAAGTTTTAAATAGCAAGATAATGGTAATAATTTTTTTTTCATTCAATTGTAATTCTAAATTTAAAAAATTATGTATTTATTTAATTTTATAACTTGGTAGAGTAAGCATTGTTAAATAATTTTCAGTTTTGGAGAGTATTTTAGACAATTATTCGTGTATGTATATACACGCGCGCGCACATCTATATAAAAACACATTTCGTGAATGATTAGTAATCAACGCTCAGCACAACTACCGAAAATAAATTGATGAAAATTTGTATGCACATTCTTCTTTAGGGTACACTACGAAAGAATTTCTTGAAAGTCCAAGTTTAAAGGGTTAAAATGGACTAACAATGAAATTTACTATTTTGTTAATCTCACGGTAAAAAATTGAGACACCCACTTGATTTTTGGTAGGCGTATTCTTCATGAAAATATCTAAAAACAAATTAATAGATTTATTGGAATTCCCTGTTTAAAGAGATAAAATAAATGGATTTTTGATATTTTTTTGAAATTCAGTTATTTCTTTAATTTCTCGGTAACCAATGAAGATATGAACCTAATTTTTTGTGGGTTACCTTCATGTGAATATTTAAAAACTGAGTTCTGGATTTTTTTTTAAATTCCGAACTTAAAGGGATAAAATTAATTTTTGAGTTCTTTTTGGAGACACGGCTATTTATTTTCAATTTCTCTGTAACAAATGAAGATATCAACTTGATTTTTGGTGTGTGAAATCTTCCTGTGAATATCTAAATAGCCATGACCGGAATATCAGTTTATATATATATATATATGTGTTTGTGTGTGTGTGTGTGCACGCGCACGCACCTGTGTGTATTTAATTTTTTATAAAAATACTTTTTCACTATTGAAAGTTTTTTAAAGTACCAATTTAATTTTCGTTTTGATGCTAGTAACAACGTTCATTTGATTTTATTTCCGTTAATAAGGAATTTCACATTATCTTAGTATTTAATTATTCTACATTTTTTAAATTTATCTAAAATGATTCAATGAAAGGTAATACTTTTAAATGTATTTATTAAAGTTATGTATTACTTAAAATTAGAGAGAAAACCCAGAAATTACGGAATTGCATTGTGGGGGGAAGCAAGATCGTAGTTCGCGTTTTTATCGCTGGAAAAGTCTACGAGAATTCTTCCCAATTAGAATGCGAGATGACGCTGTCCCGAGAGATGCTACGAAAGCTTAGTGAACATTTAATGCCGACTTATTATTCTCTGATTTCGGTGAAGAAGTGATAGCTGAATATCATGAGCTACTCGCATCTATCAAGCCTCGTTTTCTTATAGGAAAAAATTCTGCAGAAATCTGTTAAATGATCCAGAAAGCAAACAATGAACCTGTGATGAGAAAAACACGCGTTTACGTGTGATTATTCCGTTAAAAACGTGGAAAAATATTGATTGAAGACCAACAGGAATCTGGCCGTCCTACAAACTTTCGAACTGAAGAAAATCTCGAAAAACTTCGTGAAGCCATAAAGGAACCAACAATTTTACCTGAAGTTCTCAAAATATTGTGTTTCTATTCGGAAAAATGACCAGAATTGTGGCGAATAGGTAATTGGTTTTTCAATTACAACACCCTCTCACACACTTGCGTGGATGCACTGTGAACAGTTTTTGACAAACATCGTATGTTCTCCTAGCCCTATCCTCGGTATTCGCCCGATCTGGCAACTTGTGGTTTATATTTATTTCCAGGAATGTAAAGAGAGCTCAAGAAAAAGAGATTTTTCAAGTTAGGGTCTATGGAACAAAAGCAGCCGAAACCTGGAAAAATATAACTAGGGAAGAATTGAGAAATTGACTTGAGCAGTGGTAAAAACGTACTGATAATTTGTATTAATTGTTATTTGTTCTTTAAAGGAAATTATTCAAATGTTTAACAACAATATAAAAAAATAACAGATACTGAGTAAAAACCTTTAATACAAAAGAATTTGAGTATAGGTGTGCAAGGAAAATCTTTGAAGAGTTGTAAAAGGATACTCTCAAATCTGTAAAAGAAACTACATTGCATAATTATTATACACAATGTAATAGAAATTGAAAACACGAAAATGGATTTAAATAAATTCATTGTTAATTCATTGACATTAAAAAACGGAATTTCAATCAATAATTTTTATCGAATAACTAAAAATTATTCATATAGTAATTAGCAATTATTTACAAGAGAATAAAAATAAGACAAAACTAAACTAGACTAGACTAGACTAGACTAGAATAGTTTAGATTAACTCAACCGTATAATAATTATTACAATAAAACTTGCTATATTCGTATTACAATGAGAGCAGCAGTGTAGATTAATAATATTATAGAAATTTTCATTTAATTCACAGTTCAGTGATTTCACTTAACTATTATAATGGTAGAAAATCTGAGGTATATTTTACAAATAATTATAGTTAATATTCAAAAAGTCGCCTATCAACAATTGAATTCACGTGTTCAAGCACTTTCGGAATTAAATTCCACCTTCAAGAACTCTCATATTCGTCCTATTTATAATTTTAATTAAAATTCACATGTAAAATTACAAAAAAATTCGTGATATTTACTTAAAACATAACAGATGGTCGTCATATGTTTTAAAATTTGTCAACGTAAACGTCCTGTCAATTTGGTGGTCTCAAGTGTTGTCCACACAATTAACTTAACTTAAATAAGACAAAATAACCAACACATAATTGTTTGTGGCTAATAGACAGTTGATTAAAAAAACAATTAAATTATAAAATATGGAGACAACAAATGAACTTTACAATCTGTAACTAACAATAAGCTAACTTATTAAATAAAATCTAAAAAAAAATTCTGAACAAGTAATGTTTGATAGATGAAAATAAAAGTTTAATATTATTCAAAACGAGAAAGTAAACATTAGAGGTAGCATAAATGTTATAAAATACTTGAAGACCAGTAGTTTGATAAATTACCTGCAGAAAAAACACATTATTCTTAAACTCTTTGCACAATTGAATTTTTTTTTTTTGGTCACTCCCAGAGCGACCGGTACAGCCTTAAAGTATTACCTCGATCGCTCCGGAGTGTCGTGGCAGCAGATTACCCCACCCTGATTTCGCCTTCCCAAAGGCCCCCACCGAGGTCTCCCCTGGATCATAGGAACAACCCGACTTTCGCTTCTGGATAGCCGAGATGCCCCTTCAGAGGAGCTGCTCTTCTCGGCCCTAACCTACTAGGTTCCAGGCATGCATTTTGAATACCTTTCCCCTTAACGCGCCCTCTTTTCATACTACAGGGTCCTCCGTGCCATCATAGCATGCACCTCAACTTCCCCGCTCTTGTGTGCGGGCGAACCAAGGTGTTCTTGGCAAGGAGGCTGCTTACCTGGCCCTAGACGTCGCCACGTTTCGTTCCGAGTTCCTATATTTTTTTTTGAAATCACAGACAAATGCATCAAATATAAAAGAAGACAAAAACAACATAATAACTTAAACAATTACAATTCAAAATGCACTAATTACTAAGAACCTTAATATAATAACTAAGCTTATTACGCTTAAGGCCGGATGCAGCTCCAACCCTGGTAGATTGGGTGACCCTGTTTCATAATTCCTTTGTTCTGTCCAACATATTACTCTACGCCCCAGAGTGCTTCTCCCTGCCTTTAGTCTGCAGCATCTGTGAGGTTAGTGACGCAAATTCAGCCCACTGCCTCCGATTCTGGAGCATGTATACCACCAAGGTATTTGGGGTCAACCAGCTTAGTACATTCAGTCGCTTGACTCCAATTACAAAAGTGACTTAAAAAAAGTATCTTAAATTGTTAAAAATCTCATTTCTTCTATCTTTTATCCACAGTAAAAATGGTGCTGCCATGTTAAAGAAAAATCAAATTTGTCAAACCACACTGCTCCTCACCTATATTAAAGAATAAAACTCTGTAAAGATTTAAGATTTAAATTCTGAGAAAAGTTTATTTCGATTTTCTCTGGTGGTAGAAAGAAGTACAATTTATGATATATTTTTATGTGCTAAAACAAATGTTATATTCTCATATGATTTGATGACATATATAAAATATATATATATATACACACAAATGTATGTTTATTTAATTATCTGTTAAAATGCAGGCTTAAAAATAAAACAGTAATATGCTAAATTTAAAAGAATCGCCTTGTTTTCTTAAAAATAATAAAATAAAATAAACCTTTCTTAGTTATTCCTTCCTTTTTCTGTTTATTGCTCTTTCCTGCTTATTGCTTTACTGTTAGAAAAAAATATGATGTAGATAAATAGTTACTTTTTGCGGTTTCTTTCGATTTATCTTTTCCTGTTGCTTTTATTTTGTTTTCATTTTCTTTCAGTTATTTCCATTACAATAATATTCTAATGAAATTACAACAAATTTTCTTTTCTTTGCAGAATATTATAACTTAACTTTTCGTTTTGTACTTCTAGAAAAAAATAGTAATAGAAAAATAATTATTATTATTTTTAATAAGAATCATTCATATATATTTTTTACACAAAATAGAAGAATATTAAAAAGTTAGTAAAGTATTAATTAGTTGCCGGAATTAATTAGTATTAGTTAATTGGCTGTGGAACATTATTAAAAAACAAAGATTATATGATCGTGGAAAATTAACTAATTATAAAATATTGATGTATTTAAATTTTATTGTAAAAACATATATTTATTAATTTCCGATATTTTTTTTTATTGCAGTTAATAACATTATTATTCAGCAGAAAATGGTTTAAATTAAAATTAATTTCTTTATAGATGTTGATTTTGTTTGTTTGTTTGTTTTTTTTTTTAAGTGATTGCATCGCGTTGTTATGGAACAATATGTCAAATTATCTTGTATTAACATGTTATTTACTGTAAATGGTTTGTCGATATCTGTAAGGACAACATCTGGACGAACGTCATGCTGCCAGATATAGGACAGGAGGCAATGCAGTCGGTTGATGGACCGAAATAGTAGTGTCAAGGGAAGACTTGTGTATACACAAGGGAGAAGCCAAAACGGCATCACAGCTAGTTATGATTTACCCCCACCAGTGGAACCTCGTTCCATGTATTCCCTGATACCCTTCTCTCCGATCCCTTTACTAGAAACTGCAGCAGGATGAGGACTGCATAATTCACAGGGTGCCGGATGCCTATAACTTATAGGGAACGGGATGTTGTTTTATCCAGGGAAGGAGAATATCAACATAACCCTTGCGGCTACCAAACAGGAATTATTATTAGATGTAATTTGAATATAGCTACATCATTCATACTGCATATTTAAAATAAATTTAAATTTTAAAAAGTAATAACTTGAAGGTGAGGATGAATAGTGTGGATGGGAAATTCTTTTTATGTTTGATAATCAAGATTTTATGATGATATTTAAATCATCAATCAATCAAACACGTAACAATAGATAAAAATTGATAATTTATTTAAAACATGAAATTTTTGCGGATAATTTTAATCTTCAAAATGTTAAATAAATTTATTTATACGGTTCTATTTTATTTCTGTAATTTTATATAACTTATACTTTTGAATTTTTATTTATATTCCCATGATTGTTTTATTTCTTATAAACACAGAAATAATTAAAAACCTGTATTAAAAATCGAAGAGACTATGCCTTTTCAACATTTTATACCCATTTACCTTAATTTAATTAAATTCGCATTCACAGATCAGAATTTCAAATGTTTTGTTTTTATTTCATAAAAATTGATTGAATAGCACCGTTTTTAAAGAAATATTTGTAAAATTTTTAATAAGCAATGAAAAATTCCCCATAGAAGAGTACTAGGTTTGGTTTCCAAGTTGGGATACAACTGACAATCTTCTGAGTGAAACCGCAATGCACTGTCCGTTTAAACTATCGGAAATTACTGTGGTTGTTCAGGTTCGATTGCTTCGGTCACCTGGTAATTCATTAAAAAATCTTTCTCACGAGAGTGGACTCTTGTACACAATATTTAAAAAAGCTCTGAAAAGAACTAATTTAATGCGTTATAGAATGACAGCTTTTCAGGAACTGCTGAAACCGGGTAAGACTAAAAGGACTATCTTTCGTTCTAGGTGATCGTTGTGAATTTTAGCACACATTCTTATCCTGGCATATTTCATAAATGAAGCCTAATTAAAATTGTCTGGCTATGTCAATTTTCATAACAAACACATTTGGACCGCACAACATCACATGCCATTCAAGAAGAACCATTGAAAGACGCAGTTTGGTGAATAGTATCAGTAGAGAGAATAGTTGGTTCAAATTTTTAAGAAGTTTTATGAACACCGCAGAATACCTTTTTCATAGATTTTATTCAACAACTGAATGAAATTCATCTACGCCTAGGATACTTTAAACCAGACGGACCATATCTCATACGTCAATGAAACGCATAGTTTTTATTTGCTTCAATAACGACTACATCATCTTCGGTAATTTATGGCGATTGAGATCCGCAGTTTATACTCTCAGGTGTTTTTCTTTAGGGTTATCTGAAGGGAAGAGTACACGCTACACGCCCTGTAATCTTAGACGCCTCAAAACAGAACATTACGCGCGAAATCAACGGTATTTACAAGACAAATTTCATCAAACAGCAATAATAATGAATAACGCTTTAGCTATGTAGTCAGCAGAATGGAGGACACTTTTAGCACTTGATAGAAAGTTTGAGTAATCTCCGAAAGAAACTGTACATTTTAACAGTAATTAAACATCATCAATATTGTTAAAATAAACAAGTAGATTATTATTATTAAGCTGTAAATGATTTCAGAGAAAATAAAGGAAAATAATCTTCGGGTAACAAACGGTAACATTTATGAAAACTGCCTACCAAAGTACACTTATTATTTGTGGTGAGATTTGAAAGGAATTAAAACCAATAAGTTTTTTCTATAGTTGTTAAAAAAAGTGCATTTCTTGAATTTTATCCAAGATACTGATAAAAAATACTTCGATTTTAGTTAAGTAATGAATATTATTGACGAATATTGTGATTATTTTGCTTTTGGGAACTTTGAGTTTTGTTGTGATAGTCGGATATATTTTTTAAAGAAAATGCCTATAAACGTCCAATAAAAACTTGATGGAGGATGGAAATATACGTGAAGAATTTTAAATAATTACATTATTCAATTTTTCGAGTAAATATTGGTTTTCAGTTGAATTTTAGATACAATTATATGAAATATAATCTTATCATTTTGCTGATCAGTGTTTTAATAATATGTAATACCCTGTCAAATTTTCCTAATTTTGACGTATATTTAAAAATAATTTATACCTCGATATTAGAGCAGTAATTTTTATTCAATTATAAGTAATTTTAAAAAAATGTAAATACTGTCAGATCGAGATAAATAAAAATTATTATCAAAATAAATTAAATACGGTTTTTTTTATTAAAAAATCTAGGAATATGATTTCTGCAATATGAGATTAAACTTTTCATTAAATTTGATTATTAAACGTTTTCTCTTCGGGAGGACTGTTCATGATAACATGTACAGTACTTGGTAAGTATTTTAATAGCAATTGAAAACACGGTTACAAATCAGATTTTTAATAAATAAAATCGTTTTATAACCTTTATTATTATAACACGGATGAATATTTAAACTCTACTACGCCTACAGTTATACCCTTTATATTAATTTTAAAATACCTTTAAGTTGCGAATACTCGTAGGGAAAACATGTTTGATTTTCTTACTGTTTACATTAAAGAAAATTGTCTATGTAATAAACGTAAATTAAACAATACGTTAAAAAATAATTTCTAAAAAAGTACTAGCTACTTGTGGACGCAGCAGGAAAAGCTGTACGGACCTGAGTGAAATATATATCTCTTTATAATACATTTTACCTATTTTTAAAAAATTAACATACAGTTATGTTTTATATTTGTAAGCAAGCAATGTCAATTTTAAAGCCTTTCTTGTCGTGGATGTTTACTGTGAATTAGTGCAACGTTAGACGCAAGTATAACTATTACAATTGTACATACAGTCTTCCGAATCTCACCAGTAACAGAATTCATATACTGTATTTTCTTTAACTTATGTGGGTTGCACTACTTTCTCAGACTATTTTTACTCTAAAATAGTTTTGTAAGTTTATATGACTATTGAAAAGTTAAACGTCTTCTATAGTAGGTCAACAGATCGAGGTTTAATTGTTCTAGTTTTAATGTTATCGATAAGTCATTTCATCTCTAAAACAATATATTTGTCGGATAATAATTAACATTAAATTTGGACAATACGAACCACGGGGGTGTAGTAGAAGTAACACTGTTATTTCACGAACAATGAAAGTAGCTAATTACCTGACTATTAAATATAATTGTCCTAATTATATATGGAAATTAATTATATATGGTGTACTATTTCTGATTATTATTCTACTAAAACACTTACTTTTTTTTCTTATAAATTCCATGAATTCGCTAATTAAATTTGTCAATTAACATCGATAAACGCTGTTTCAAATTCTTCAAAAAAATATACTTTACTTTCCTAGATTCTTCTTTCTCTCAACTGCAGGAGAGTAAAGATGTTATTTTTCTTGACATCAAACGAAACAATAAACTGGAAAATTATTCAAGGGTTCCTAGTAATAAACTCAATGAACTATAACTTTTTACGTACTTTTTTCTATCTACTTTATAATAAAGTGTTATCTTTTAATTTTTTTTATTGTTTGAAAATTAATATATATTTATATTAAATATATTAATTTATTTTGCTACGTTGGTCTTTAAGAATCCGATAAACATTCGATTTTTTAATAGCAGTACTTTTAGGTGTATAATGAAAAATACACCTTGAATTTTTACAACTAGGGAAAGTTTAGAAATAAAAAAAAAAAAATTTTTTTCATATTAAAATATAATTATGTATTCAATAGACCGCAGCAAAATGATAGTTTTTCTTCCTATTCACGGATACAAAAATGAAGTATTCTTGCAAATGCATGGAATAATGATGGACACTAGAAAAAGCTTATGAAAGGATAATTATGAACTATTAAATTTATATTAATGAATGGAATCCGGTAGTGCTGTATCTTATATGAATATATATATATATATATATATATATATATATATATATATATATATATATACATTATATTACACACACATACATTTTATTACATATATATATATTTATATATATATATATACATATATAAACAAATATACTAGGTGATATTTAAGTATGGATAGAGCTTTATACTGCATATCCTTTTGGAGGAAGAAAGAAATGGGGTTTTACATAGTTAAAAAGAAATCTGCATTATGGTGGGTTTTTAAATTTTGTTTGCCATATTGAATCAAACTTATTTTTTTTAAACAGGAAGGTAAATGATTTATGATTTCGATTTAAAATTTTACCAGAAAAACAAAGGTGAAACCAATTTTTCTGTTAATGCCTTTGTTAACAATAAAACGAGGTAAAACGCACTGAATTAACAACTTTATTTCATTTTACATTCATAAAGCTTATAATAACGAACTTTTAACAGTTACAATATTGTTAATAATAAACAATAACTAATAATAATTAACAACACAACAAACTAAATGGCTATATCAATTAATATTATTTACTTTAAATATCGTAATATTTATTTAAAAATTTTAAATAATGTCGTCGTCGATCGTAAATTACTAATGAAATAAATTTTGTAAGCTTACCATTCTACCATAAATATTCAAAATGCTTCCCTTCTACAGCTTGGCATTGTACTAACCTAGAGTAATATCCATTTGTAATCACTGTATCATGTCTGGTGGTATCACGAACAGATTCTTCAATTATTCTTCTTTTCAATTCGTCAATGTCTGCAGATTTTGTTGTGTTTTGTAGACATGTTTCAGGAAACCCCCAAAAGGAGTAATTCAAATAAGACAGGTCTGTGGATCTGGCAGGCCATTCTATGGCTCCTCTACGACCTGTCCAGCGATTTTGAAATTGTTCATTTATAATTTGTCAGCCCTTTAGATAATAATGAGGCAGTGCCTCATCTTGCTGAAATCATACGTTATTATTTAATTCTTGTCCTAAGTTTTCCCGGATTTTTTTAAAAATCCTATCAGCTAACAAGTTGCAGTAAGCACTCCTTTAAGATTTTCATCTAAAATAAAAGACCCTACAATACAATGACCAATGATTCTCGCCCAAACCTTCACTTTCTAAAGGTGCTGTAAATAAGTTACCAACATTTAACTGGGATTGTTATCGCTTCAGTATCGACAGTTTTTCTTGCTTATTCACATGTCCATTTAACATAAAAGTTGTTTCATCATAAATATTATTGAATTAGAAAAATTTGCATGTATGTCTAATTTCTGCATTATGTCACGATACTCAACTCGGCGGTGAAAATCATCTCCCGAAAGTTTTTGCACCGGGTGTAGCTTATAAGGGAGAAATTTATTTATTTTAAGAATTTATTGAATCGAAAAATAATTGGTTATGTTGGAAAACAGCTTTACCAATGAGAAGGATCTTCAGTGAAGTCTGCAATACATCTGACAGCATCAGTTGTGACAGTGCGATCTACTGGTGACTATCTTCCGGTGCGAGGACAATTTTTACAGTAGCGGTTTTTTCAAATCGCTTTATTTTCTTGGTCACATTCGATTTACTTATTGGTTCTCTGTTTGGAAATTTATTATTAAATAAATTTATTATTAACCTCTTGCAAAGTCCGTACTGTGTCACCATGCCCGTATATCATCAACAGAGTTATTCTTGCGGTTTCGATTAAAGAAGGCACTGTTATTTGAAAATTTAATATTTAATAAAACTAAATAAATCAACAAGGAAATTTATAATACAATTTTTACCAAAAACAAATTTGAATCGCTAGGCATACAATTTAATTTTTACTTGTACTATTAAATTTTACCATTGTAATTACATTCAAGTAAATAAGTGAAATAAGGAGTTAAGAAGTTGCATTGTTTCAACGTAATACAAATTGCATTGTTTGTATTCCTGGTTTACTCAGCTAAATTTGTAATTCATTTTTTAAGTAAGGGTTACTATCTGATTTATTTCATTTACGATAAGTAACGAAAAGCATCTTATATTAACACTACAGGTTACATTTTATATAGAAAATAATATCAGTTGATATAACCGTTAAATTTGCCGTTGTGTTGTTAATTATTAGTTATTGTTTACTATTATCGACATTATAGTACTCTTTAAAGTTCGATATTATATCCTTTACAAATATAAAATGTAAAATTCTTCATACAGCGCGTTTTATTTTTAACACGATTTTTCCGTCATTGCAAATTTTAATGCTTATAACTCGATAATGAAGGCATTAACAGAAAAACGGATTTTTCTTTTAAAATTTTAATTCGAAATCATGTGTCATACGTCCATTTTCTCATATAAAAAAAATTAAGTTTGATTCAATATTTCGGATCCAACATGATGGACAAAAATTAACAAATCTCGATAATGCAGATTTTTTTTTAAGTATGTTGCATCCCAGTTCTTTCTGCCTCCAAATAACTCTCAGATATGCAGTATAAAGCTGTTTCCATGCATAAATATCACCCGATATATATATATATATATATATATATATATATATATATATAGGTTCTTAAATATTAAAAAATTGCGCTCTTTTTTCCCCTGTTTAGTCTTCTGGAATCACCGTCAGGTATTACTTCAGAGGATGATGTGTATGAGTATACTCTTAAAAGTTGTAAAAGTGTACTCTTGTATAGTCTCAGGTCGTCTGAGATGTGTGGTTAATTGAAACCCAACTATCAAAGAACACCGGTATCCACGATCTAGTAATCAACTCCGTATAAAAGTAACTGCCTTTACTAAGATTTGAACGCTGGAACTCTCGACTTCGAAATCGGCTGATTTGCGGAGACGCGTTCACCAACGTTAGCTATATCTAACACTATTGATTAGAGATATTTAATGTGTTAAACTGATAGCCAGAAACTATTTTGAAGGTTTTAATTATATAAATAATATTTAATAACGTAATTTAAGATATTAAAATGAAAGAAATATATATATTTTTTAGAAAAAAAAGGAAAGTTAATTTTAAATTATTTGGTGGGAAAATCAAGAATTTTGTACATTAGTATAATTTTTACAATTTTTTTATACATATGCAGCAGTGGTAGTAAAAGAAAGTAGGCTGAAATATTACGTAGTTTAACACAGATTTGCTTTTTTCCGTGATTATAAATAAATGAAAATGCTAGAATTATTTTACTATAAATAGATATGTGAATTATATTTATTCTTTATGAGCAAAAGGGTTAAGTGTTTATTTTTGTATTCTAATCATTTATTCAGATTTTTAAAACAGACGCAGAGTATAATATAACATTTTAAATAAGAGTAATTAATTAGGTATTATATATTTTAATAATAATGACCGGCGCACTGACTGATTAAGATATTTAAAAACGAAAATTTTGGATTTATGTCCTACTCGTAAAACGTAATCAATTTGATATATATACATATATTATATATACATATATAGAAATCCGATTTCAGGTGGCATCCATCACCGATGTAGCTGATTTATTGTTAGTTTTTCTTTATTATTTGATTACCTGGGTAATCATAAGTATTCATCCAAACTGAGTATTGAAGAATAGAGATAAAGTGAGATAAAAAAATGAGTCGTGAGAGAAGAATAAGTATTAAAAAAAAGTTGAAAAATTGTTAATATGGTAATTGTTTTGTCTGCATTACAAACTTTAAAAAACGGCTGAAATATTATATATTATGCCACTATAGTTGGTCTTATAATTACCTTCATAAATTACCTCTAATACTAACAACTGAAAGTAAAATAACGAGTTATAACTTGACGGAAAATGAGAGAAATGTTTTGTAAATATTAATATTATAAATAATGTAATGAATTGGATATATTTTTATTTATCAAAAATAAATTGAATAGTTAAATATTAAATTTGAATAAAAAATTTTACATTTTCTTTTAATGTAGAGAAAATAATTTAAAATTAAAACGATTAGGTTTATAAATCCAAAGAATTTATTTTTTAATTATATAGCAAAATTATATCTTTTTTATAGATTTCTTTTAAGGTTAAGTGGAAGAAAGGATTAGGCAATTTTCAATTTTTTTACGATTAAATTTTATCCTAATCCATATCTATTTGACGTAATGAGGTATGAAAATTTTTACAATGTGAACATTAGCATGCCTGTCAGAAATTTGATTCCTTAATCTTTTAAATTTAAACACAAAACTCGGATTTTTTAAATATGACATAATACTTATTTTTTAAATCTATTTCTTTTAAAATTATATTATTTTTACATACCTCATACCATTTACCACATAAATAAAAAAATTTATTATACCTTTTATAGAGAACAACGTAGTCAGTAATGAGTAACGTAGTAAAGAAGAAAATCTGATGAAAGGGTGCTTAAAAACTTCTTTTATGTGGATATTTTAGGAGTTTTATACAAACTAAAGGACTACAAGAAGGGTGTTTTAGCCTGTGTAAGAGCTTTTGGAAGCTTCTGGGCAGTATGTATTAGTTACGTTAGAAAAGGAGTGTTTGCTCGCATTATGGGCAACATCCTGAGAGGCTAAGTGCGATAGGGCTACTCTCTCTCCTGCTAATTGCATGGAAACATATCTGCACCATGTAACACGACCCCCTTTAACAATTTAATAGCGACTACTACCCTACTGCCCTTACCTCACTGGAAAGGATCGATCCGAACCTACTCAGAATGGAAGTAGATTGCACAGTGAAGACTGCAATCAATAGTGGGCTAAGAGGAAAGTTGCGGACCTCACTGAAAGTTGAAACGT
The DNA here is from genome assembly GCF_047948215.1 of Lycorma delicatula. NCBI lineage: Eukaryota > Metazoa > Arthropoda > Insecta > Hemiptera > Fulgoridae > Lycorma > Lycorma delicatula. The sequence continues at coordinate 135,693,824 of NC_134459.1, read as the reverse complement.
AGAAGTTTACCTTGGCAAAACTTCTAGATCTACTATCTTCGTTCTTAGTTCCAGTTAAAAAGTACCTGAAAGTAAATAAGTTAAACTTTCACCATCTAAATGGTTACTTAATAACAAGACTACCAAGAAAAATCTCAGTAATGACAAAAGTTAGGTGTAACACGTGTTATCTACTCTTACTAGAACACTTCCTTTTTCGAGCTGTAAAAGTAAACGCAGCTTACACGCATCCGGTGCTTTACAAAAAGAATTTACATTAGAATGTTTGAATATTTTTTTTTAAATTTAATATCAGGAGGCAGACAAATAATCGAATTTAATTTTCATAGCTATTAATAAAGAAAAATTACGCAATTTTTGTAGTTTTATGAAAGAAATCATTTGAAATATTTTACTGTTTAAATTACAAATTATATAATTAAATTATAAAATAAAATAAATTAAATTAAATTATATTATTTATTAAATTATAAATTATATTGTACAGAATAAAATATATATATATATATATATATATATATATATATATAAATAATAAAGTCAACATGTGACACTAATAAGAAGGAGTCTTGAATGAAAATGCATCCAAAAAAACTGCGTAACAAACAGTACATCGAAAAAATACAATCATAGTAAATTTAATAAATCTTAATTATCAATTAAATTCAAATAATAAAAGTACCACTGTTTCGTAATTTAAACTTTAATTTTTTTTTATAAGTTATAGTTTGAACTAATAAGATACTTATGGTTAAAATCCAGTTTTTTAAGTGTTATCCAGGTAGTCAAAATACGATAATATTATATAAAAATTTTATCAAATAAAACGACATCATACATTACGTCATCATATTTCAACATTTTATAATTACGAACAATTTCTATCTAGTGAGTCACTCACACTTACAGATGAAAACAGTAAAATAATAATAACATTAACAACAATAATAATAATAATAATAATGTATTTTGTAACGTTAAATTCTTATACTATATAACAATATATAAAAGACGTAGCATGCTGCTTTTTTGTTGTGATTGATTGTGTTCAAGAAACAATTGTTATGACGCCAATAATAGAAAATATCCAGATTTAGTTATACATACTTTTTATTTAATTTATATAATATAAAATTTTCATGGCTGTGACATTAAAAAAATATATATTAGTGTGAAATGTCTAAATGAAACTTTGTTAAAAATGTTTAACGCTGACGTTAAATTAAATATCATATATTAATTTGATAATTCCTTTCATTATTAAAAAAACTTCTTCCCTATTATTGCTCATTGAAATTCCTCGGCAATACCTTTCGTATTTGACGTATTCTACAAATAACTTCCTGATTATGATACTACTCTCAAAGATAGCACGTAACGGATAATTATTTTCTAGTGAGCACAGTAAATGAAAGAATAATTCAATTTGGTTTTTCAAAAGAAAACAAATTTTTATTTTTTTATGTCTGAAGAAAAAATGTAAACATTGCTCAATTGTTCAATTGCATACGTAATTTCATGTATCTTTTCCGTTTAAAATTCGAATTTATTATATATTGTACGTTTGCTGATATAATAAGATTAATATTGTCATTTATTTCTATTTCAGTAATGTGCTCTTGGATCTGTAACTTCGTTTTCAGGGATATTAATGTGAAACATTAGTAAAGAGGGCAGAATATCGAGAAAGCCAGTACAAATTAGCACTAACTCTCTTCTTACTGCATCATATTATCTTACAAACCTGTAATTAAATGTATACTCTGATACGTTGAACATGAGTGGTTGGAAAACTTCAATTGTATAAATGCTTAAATAATAAATAAATACAACTCCGTCTTTCGTTTTGAAATTGTGTATATATATTTTTATCTAACGGAATATTTCCTTTTAATTTAATTAAAATATGTTTTTATTGCATTCATTAATGATACTCATTACTGATTTGTGTTATATCTGTAAAACAATTAACCGTTTTAAGTTACTATGATGGTATATCATATACGAAAATTGAAAAAATAGACTTAGAGAAGCAATTCTATATTATTTTCATTTAAAACTTTTTTTCAAAAAAATATATAGATAGAACATAGAATTTATTTGTGCATAATTTATTATTCTAATATTTCTACTGAGTGATTTACAAAGAATGTAACAAAATTTCATGATATGTTCTACTGATGGAAAATAAAGAAGAGAGTTTATGAAAATGTAGGTTCGGAAACACTTCATTAGCGAGTCTCGGCTGGAAAAAGATTTCGTTCTGATCTCTGCACTTTCGTTAAAATTAAGTCAAACTGTAATTCTTAGAAATTAAGTAATAAATTTAGTGGTTTTATTTGAAATCTGACCTGAAAAATTTAAAGTAGTATGTCACAGAACTGTATTTTTAGTAGTTATTGAGAACGCTGAGTAAAAGACAAAAGACTGGAGGTTGGAAAACACACTATTTTACACTAACATAAAATAACTTTGATAAATGGTTAATAAATAAATAAAAAATTCTGTTGAGAATTTCATTTTGAATTATTTTGATTTTAATACATTTTTAAATCCTTACTTTTCTTTATAGTTCCTGTGAACTTTATTCATAGCATTTTACTCATATTCTGTCCCAATATTTTTTCCCCAGACTCTGAAAAACTACTAAAAAATATAGTTCCTTCTACTATCTTTGTCAATTATTTACGTCAGATTTCATATCACACAATTACATTTATCCCTTAATTTTGGTCCCAAGAATTACACTCCGATTTAATTTAAACAAGCGCAGAAATCAGAGAAGTATTTTGCCAGTCGACAGTCGCTAACAAAGCGTTTCCAAATATTTTACTTGATTATATAGATTTTCTTCTTTAATTTCACCAGTTAAACAAGTTTACATTCTTCATGAATCACATTGTATATGATAATGAAGTATAAAATTCGACGAAAAAGAAATACTTTTTCTGAGAAAAATGAATAACTGTAAAAAAACAGAAGGCATACATTATTTGAATATTTGTAAAGTGCCTAACGATTGTCTACATGTGAAATTTGAATGTGAATTACATTAAAAAAAGGGAAATAACAAATGCCAAATAGTAAAACTCAATATTAATTTTCTATCCAAAATGAAAATATTCTTTGGTAAGGCAGTGAAAACCAAATATAAGTTAAGCATAGTTTTAATTTACGACTATTAATTTTCCAACATGATTAACCCGATAGTAATATTAACTTAAATCATACATTTAATTGAAATAATGGATCAACGTGATTTTTGTCCATAAGCAGTGAGCTATGAAGAATATTTAAAAAATCTGGTTACAATCATCTCTATTATTTTATAAAAACAACAGTTTTACGTTTGTTTATCTGCAATAATGTCACCAACTATGAACCGATATGAAAAATCCTTCAGTATTTTATAGCTTACTTTTTCTCGATTATAATATGCTATATATTAATTACCTAACCTTTCATATAATCTCCAATTTCATCCCCTTCATGATAATAAGATTTATAATATATAAACAAAAAAATAAATTCTGATAGAAAACCGTTTATCCTGCACCCATCGATATTGGAATTTGATTCTATTTAACCAGAAGTAAATTATCTCAAAATTTAAATGGACATCCTGTTTATCCTAATTACACCAGGAAAAATGTTAAACAATACGATTTTCAAAATTGCCTTAATTAAAATATTTTTTCCCTTCCTAAAACGTAAAAATATCAATAGGAAATGGATATATTGCCCTTGATTCTCATAGTTTCTACCCCCTAAGCCATATAAATTAAAAAAAAAATGATATAATGCGATTTTCACATTTTATTAAAAAATATAATCTACCTCAAAACAATTTTAAAATCATGAGAGATGTTCACGCCTTCTTGATGCCCCTCAAAGGACTGATATACTGTTAGCATTCCTCAATTTACAAAAAATGAATTTAAACTCTTTTTATCTAAATTTGGTCCATTATAAGAAAAAAAAACGAATTAAATCTGTGAAGATGGGCATGAGATTCCACCACCCTTGTCTCGCCAATATTTATCTCTGGCACATTTTTCAATTTAACAGAAATGAAGTTTTTTAGATAATCGGATTTTTTTTTCTTGTAAAATGTGTTCTAATATCTTTAGAAATAATTTAAAAAAAAGCGTTCATGTTTCCATAAAACAATTTTTGGTAATTTTGAATTCAAAAATGAATAGTAATATATATATTTTTTTTTTCTGCATTTTATATATTTATTTGATCTTTTATCTTTTTCGTATTATATTAAATGAGTGTATACACACACACAGAACGAGAGAGAGAGAGTGAGAGAAATAGATAGATAGATAGATAGAGCGAGAGAGAGAGAGAGAGAGTGAGAGAGAGAGAGAGAGTGAGAGAGAGAGACAACCCACGCGCACGCGCGCACGTATATATATATATATATAATTGAAATATAATTCAAATTTGATATATAATTATTTTACCGATTCTGTAAAAATCATTCTATCTAAGTATAAATGTACGATGAATAATCAAATAAAAACAACCAGCTTTGAAATAAAAAATCCTATTTTACTATATGATATTTTAATGCACATTTTTTTATAGAAAAGAGTTATTTGGTAGAAAGATAAGGAGTGAGAGAGAGAGAGAGAGAGCAAGAGAGAATATTAAACTTAGTTTCTATTCTTCAAGTTTTATTCTCGTTCCATTTTCTTTTATTTTTATACACTGCTATTCTATTCAGCTTTCTCAACAAGAGATAATTAATGGTATTCAATCAAATATTTTAATGGAAAAAAGAGGTGGTTTGTATGTTGTAACGAGCCTTTAACCCTAAAACTTTACTAATTTTAAGAGTAATAAAAAAACTTCTACCTTTTCTCGAAACGCTAATTACAATACCATGTTCTCTTCTATGAACCATATACTGGACATTATCCATAACTACACTTATTTAAGTCTGCTCGTTTTCTAGAATAACCAACTTAATGATACTTTGTTCAGCAAAAATACAATAAAAACTCACTATAAAATTAAATTATGTTCCAGGTTTTAGATAGAAAAACCCCATCTTCGCATTATATTTACCTACCGTTATTTGATCTTTTAAGTAATATTACATTATAAAACGTTATTAAGCGCAGAGATTTTATGTTTAAATTATTAAAATATCAATAAAATGCAATATAAAATAAAAATAAAAACTAAGTTATGAAAAAGTAATGTATTTTAATATTAAATAATATATTAATAAACTACTTTTAAAGTTACAACCGACAGCGCAAAAATGTATATACTTTATTCTCAAAATTTACTACCTTTAAATGTTGACTCTAAATTAGAAACAACTATCACCTACTAGCTGATTAAAATTTGGCAAAGACTCTGATGACCAAAATGTTAAAAAGTATAAAAATTTTTAGATTATAAGTTTATTTAAAACATAGTTTACACGTTTTAGTTGGTACTTTTTGTACGAACAGGTCTACCAAAACCTATCCATTAAAAAAAACCGTGTGCAAGAAACACAAAGACGAACGTCCTAGTAAGTATAAAAAAAGTAAAAGCCAAGAAAGATAAAAGCCATGTATGAACTAAAACTTTTAAAATGCAAAAAAAACAGTAATACTTTATTTAGCCAATGTTTTCCTTTCTATGCGAAAATTTTCTTGACTTTTCGCGTGAAAATACACTGTATTCAGAATGGATTCAGATTATGTACGTTACAGAATAATTAAAAAATAATGTTAACCAAAATAATCTAATATTCATGCGAAGAATATTTATTATAAATCCTTAAAACATATTTCATTTAATTAAAGAGAAAAAAATGAAATCTTCCTAGTAAATTTTCTTAGCTTTTCAGTAAAAGAAAGATTCCTCAAAACCCAGCATTTTGGTGAAATGTAATGCTTAAAATACTAATTTTTAAAAAAAATGTTTGAATTGAAATTATTCAACTTTTTTGAAATCAGTTAAGCAAATTATTCAAATCAAAATGTAACATAGTTTTAATTATGAATTGTAGAATTATTTAAGTAGAATTAATAATTAAAATAATATTATTAATTATTTAAGTAGAATCATATTTTATCGGCTCTATTTGGCTCGATCAGGATATTGAAAGACTGAAAATTTAGAATGTTTATATAATTACAGTTTATTGGTTTAAAAACATAAGTAAAACAAGAAAAATCAATATTAATGACAACGGTATTATGTCAATTGATGAATTAGCTAAAATTACTCCTGTTAATGCTCTAGTTGCAAATAGAAATACAAATCCTATTGATCAGATTAAAAGAACAATAATAAAACAATTATTGAAAAATAGTGAATAAAAAAATCATAGTAAATTACAACCATAGAAATCACAATCACAATAATACCTTCTTCTTAATGCTTCTCGGGTTTTGATTCGTGAGGTTCCCTCGGACAGCAGCGGAACTGATAGTGCGGCGGAAATGGAGATAGTGGTATTTCGGTTTGAGAACCGACTATTGGAAAGACAGAGAGAAAAATCGAGAAGTACGGCATGTCGGCTTGGTGGCGGAACAGGCTGTTGCTCGCCGATTTTAGCCGCTGCGGTTTTCGCAGGTGGTGGCGGCCTTGAGGAGGACTTCCCTATTCGTCCAGTAAGTTCTAACGATGATATGGAAGTGGGGTGGGTAATCTGAAAGACATCTGGGAAGCCGACTAAACGAACTGAAAGAAAGGCACTGGAGGAGGTTATGGACGGGGAGGTACGGGAGGAGGTAAGGCTCCTCCCGTAGGAGAAGAGGAGTAGTGGTGCAAAGATTCTTAAAAACCGGAAGAGATGTTTTATAAATAACATGTCTTTTTTGTTTAACCACGTTAGACAAAAGTTAAGTTCACTTGTGCGGCAGCATACGAACACAAAAGTGTTCGTAATCATGGAGTGTTTCGAATGTATGGATGCCTCTGTTTGTTTGATGAAGATGTTTCAAGATATTCTTGATGAAGTAATCGTAGAGCCTCAGAAGGGACAATCAGCTCGGCCGGATATGGTGGAACAGGCAGACTTCAACCGCGGGTCTTGACAGGACAGCGTTCTGGTCAGATGCATAGCTCCATCGAATGATTGATGATGGTGCTGACGAAGACCTTGGGTGATTGTTCTTTCGGGACTGGTCTGAGGTTGTTTTCCAATCTTCAGCCCTGGTGAAGGGCAACGCTGGGGTAGAAGAAGGTTTTGTATAGAAGGGTAGAAGGATTTGCATAGATAATTGATCTGGCGGTTGGGGTTGACCATTCAAATCACACTCCGGTATTTCGTAAAGCACAATGGATTGGGGACCTGGCTGGTTTGGATAAATTGACGGCGGGCCAAGTCCTTGTTGTACAGTAATCTGCTCGTGACCTGTCCAGGGAAGGCGGTGGTTCCAAAATTGAACTTGGTCACCTTAAAAACCCTAATAAACCCCCAGAAACAAAATTCCCACCATCAATGATTGGAGGGGACTCCTTCGTAATACCTCCGGGGCAGGTTATATTTTATAACCTAAACGTGTTACATTTTATAACTGAACGACTGAAGTCATATTTTATTATTTTTGATACAAAAATCATATTACTATTTTAATTTGATGAATAGTAATATTTACACTCATAACAAAATACTGATTTATATTTATTTATAATTTATTTTTATATTTAGCTTTCAGAAAAACTGCTATTAATTAATAATACTTTTTTTTTCATATACTTAATATAATCTTTCAAACAACACCGTTTTTTTTTTTTTTTTTTATTTAAATTTTGGATATTATATTACTAAATAACTATCTTAAAAATAAACATACTTGTAATTTATTTATGACCTCAAATTGTAATCATAATTTGATATGGAAGTCATTTTTCAACTAACGGGAAAGATTCACTAATTGGCATGACATTTTATATAAAGACAAGGATCCAGTGTGCAAGATTTACGTTTGAAGACAATGAAAAAGTAGTAGCAAATAATATTTTAAAAAAGCATTGAGTTTTGAAAAATAAAAATGTAAAATTATAGCGAAGAAAAAGTTGATTACATCTTTCCTGAAAATACGACTTACATCTCACGTAGGTTTAAAGTTTGAGTAAATCTAGAGTGTGCGGTACACAAAGTAGTGAAAGAGTAAAATAAACTAGTGACGTGTTGCGGTGTTCAGTCAGTGCATTAAGATAAAGCTGTTACAAGGTTATGAGTTTGCTAGCTCCTGTAATGAAGCTGTGAGTAGGGAGAGTGGTTTCTTAACCCTACTTTAAGGGTTTGTTTTAGTTATTAGAAGGGGTTGCTGAGGGTATATGAAGATCCAACACTCACTTCTTCTCTTTCTCACTGTACTTCCTCTTTTTCACTTACTATATCATCAAAAAGACGACTATTTTACACAGTGACTCCTATTTCATTTCTAATCTTAAGTATGTGCCTTTTTGTCTAAATTAGAACGTTGTTTTGTGATTTATAACATCTTAAACTTTATTACTGAAAAACATTTTTTTTAGATATTCAGCTACTTTTTTAAAACTTTCTAAGTTAATTTGTTTCGAACGAAGCTTTTTTGTTCATTTGAAAGATTGACGTCGTGGAAATGGAAGTAAACGAAAAAATCGATAGAAATTGTACTCATTAATTACAAGATATGAACCCAATTATAATTCAATAGGTATCCAGTTACAGGAGATTGATGTTGAAGGATTGTAAACATATTGGTAGGGCATTCTAATTATAGTTTAAAAGTATCAGTAGAACCATGGCTGTAATTAGAGTTGAAATCGTATTGAGCAACATCGAAATAGATTATCCATATTGATTCTAAAAAATATAAAGATTAAGGTGTCATTTTAATAAGTTTTGTAGTTCATTTCCTTTTCAATCTCTGAATTTATAATTCTCTAATAACAATTTCACGTTTAGTAAAATTTCGTTCATGAATTTCATGTGTATATAAGAAAATAAATTCAGTCAGTGTTTAGTAATCGTGTACATAAATGCAAACAGCATCAACGAGAACCAAACCTCCGATTGGTTTCAAATTTTCAAGACATATTCGTGTTATCTCCAGAGAAGGATCTAACTGGGAGTTAAGATATTAAAAAAAATTCAATAAAAGTGAAGAAATTTATCCTTTTACTTCATTATTATATTTCTGTCAGCAAGCAAACAAAAATTAGATCGAGTAAAAGGATTAATCTATTTTCTTTAAGGACTATCTTTAAAAAATATAGCATTTCTCAAACCATGATGTCGCGGGTCCAGGGGGCGCAGCCTCGACCTACTTGTTTATGTAAATTAAAACCTTATTTATTATTATATTCTCTTGTAAGACGTTTTGTGTGCAATTACATTAATTAAATATATATAAACAATAAAAATTTAATTTTTTTAAATGTAGTGTGTGGAACAAATTCACACATCCTTATTTCTTCTTGATAAATGGTGGTATACTATTAGAATACTTTATGGTATTTCAATGCCAAAACCTTTTTTTTAAGTATTAAAATAATTTTAATATTTTTTGAAGTATAAATGTATAAAATTTTCTATCAGAATAAATTTAATATATTTTTTTTAAGAGAAAGTCTATTTTATCTTGAATATTAAAGAGTTGTGAATGTCAGAAGCTTGTATAAAATTGTAATTAAATTTTTCATTTTTTATAACTCTTGACATCTTACCTATGTTTAAAGGAAAAAAAGTTAAAAAAAAGAAAAAAGTTAAATAAGTTTCTGGTTTGAAGGCGGAGACTTAGGCTATACTGAATTTTAAATTCTAAGAGGTAGATCTACAGAAGTTATTATGAACAAATTTTCTTCGGTAATACATTTTTAATAGGAGTATATAAAATTCTACATCATAGCATGTACTGGTGAGTAGATTTTTAAAATAATGTTTATAAAATATATTTATTGAAATTTTTAATCTTATTTTTTATATTTTAAGAAAACATTTAATAATAATTTGAAATTTCCTCCTGTTTTTAAAACATACCTATAAAAATTAATAATATTTCTATTAGTAAAAGAAAAATAATAAATTTAATAAAAGTAGTTTTTTTAAGGGATTAAAACGGCTGTCTTTACAAATAGATTTAACCAGAACATATAATTATTTAAGTAAAAATAATATGAAATAAATATTAATGAGGAATTGCTGCTACTTTATATAATACAGAGATTGAGTGTATTATGTATTTTTGTATGAATACAAAATTTAATGTAAAATTTGTTCATTTAAGATAGTTTCTTTTCCTTTTTTATTCTAAGAACAGATGTAAAAACAATTTGAAAATAGTTCAGTAACAAAATAATATGGCGAGTACGATCAATAATAACTGTTTTCTTGGGAGATGATCATTATTTGATTAATTATATATTATTAATATTGTTTAATTATATCTATGCAAATAAAAGTTGAGGTGGCTTGCTTTGAAATAAAAAGCTGTAAGAAAATGTGAACAGATGAACATTGTGCACTATTGTGCTCTAAAGAAAGAGACCAAATTCCAAACATAGGAAAAACCACACCAACACTTGCTGGGCTAACATTTCAACAAAATAAGTCAGAACTGATATTTAATTGGACTAGTTACCTTAATTTTAATTCTGTATTGGTTTATATAATTAAAAAGCATATCAAATGTTAGTTAAATATTTTCTACTACAGTAAATACGAGTATATATATATATATATGTGTGTGTGTTTTTTTAACGAATATTAAAATATTCAGTCCCGGCGTGGCCCTTCGGGGGTGTCCCCGTTATAGGCGAAGCACAAAGGACCGAGCCACGGTTGCTGGGTGATGGAGCGCGGGAATGGCATAGATGGGCCTGGCGTTTCCCTCATCTGGCGGCTAGAGTTGAAGGCATCTCCCGGAACCGTGCTCATGGTTAATTGGGTGTCTGGTTCCGGGTGGCAGGGTTTAAAAAGAAAGAAGGGGATAAAAAATATTTCCACCTTAAAGTTAAGAAAAACTTCAAATTTACTCAGTACGACAATAGTTACACGTGGAAAACAGTTTCACATGTTTAGCATATCACAAGCCCCCCATCTTCTTACAATTCCAGCTATATTTTTGTGATCCCTTGCCGTAAGAGTTAATCATATTAAAAATGGTTTCCGACAAAAGTTATAGATAATGTTTAGAGAAATAATAACCATTTACAACCGATTCAATACTGTTCCTATTAAGGGAGGTATGATTGTTCGTCTTCAAAACCCCATTTTTTCCACCCCCTGGGCTAATGTTTGATGATATCAAACAACTTTACTTAGATAGGTTTTAGGCCCTTATCCAAAGAATAGTTGAAAGTTTAAACTAATTCGATATTATACTTAATAAGAAAGTTATAGCGATAATTTTTTTTTGAAAAATCCCCTATGGTCCGATTTTTTTGCCCATTACGAACTTGACCCAGTTTTTGGATCGTTATATTTCATGTATCAATTTGAAAGTGATTGGCGCAACATTACGGCAGTTATCGTGTCCACAACAAAGTGAAATATATATATATATATATATATACTTTTGAACTGACAGTGGTTTTGGTGTCTGGGGGATGTAAATGTAAAGATATGTCGAAATTTTCCGGAAGTTGTATCATAGTACTCATTGCAATAGGTAGTTTTCTTTTGAAATTTACCTAAAACTCTATGAAAAAATAGAGTATGTTGAAAAAGCGATAAGAAGAAGGAATTTGAAGAAGGAAGAGATTGTGTATTGAATTGATGAACAGAAATTAAGTAAAAAATATGCATGAAATTCTAAGAGCAAAAGAACAAGCTTGGCTACATAAAACAAATGCAGTAAGAATTACAGAATCTAGGTATCCAAGAACAGGAAATGAAAGATAGAAAGCTACTCAAACAGAATTCAAAGCTACTCAAACAGAATTGAGTTTGAAACAGTGAGGAAGGAAAAAACCACACCAAGGTTAAATGGTCGGAAGAGGGAAAGGACAAACAAGCGGAAATACTGAAAGAATATTGGGTGAAAATAAAATAAACAGAAGTTATACTTACGTGTTTATAGTTGGCCTAACCGCAAAAATAAGTTAATGGTCGACAAACTAATTTTAAAAAATTAATTGAGGCATCACTTATAGAAATCATGCAAGTTGCAAATACACTTGGTGAGCGTACTGCAACTGTAAACTTCGACTCATTTTACCCACAATACGAAAACTTAGTTAACATGACGTAAAAATTATTTTTAAGGTTTATCAATATTGAATAAGTTTTAAACTAAAAAAATTTGCGTCTACGGGTATACATAAAGATATAATGTATATCCATTCTTTCATGGATGTACTTGAAAATAAAAGATATATTTAAAAAATGGTTGTAAATCCATTTTAAAAATAAGGAAGAAATGAATTGAATTACATACGTGTTGAATTTGGTTTACGAAGTTAAGAAAGTATAAAATTTTAGGTGACGGAAAGTAATGGAAGAAAATTATCGTATTATATAAGAAAGAGAGAAAGTTTTCTTGAGCTAGATGAGGATGCTAAGAATGAACGTCCGGAGAAAACGCGTCGCTAAAGAAAAACTGTTTCAACGAAAGATAAAAAAAAATAATAATAATTATCTGGTGCAGTGTTGTATTACAACATGGGTAATAAAAACATGAAAATAAAAAAGACAGTCGACAACTATTTAAATTTAAAAAAAAAACAAATTTCAAAAAAAAAACGTAACGGGTTAAGCAAACTAACAATGTCTAAGGAGACAAAGCATTATTCTTTAATCCAATTAAATATTTGGTATTGTAATAATTTTTAGAATTAAATCAAACATTTTTATCTAATTAGATGGATGAAATTTTCTTAAAATATTTATGTGAAAAATATATTCTAGAATAAAATAAATAAGTTGATGTCAAACAATTTATTTTAATAGTAAGATTGTATAAAAATGAAGGCTACTGCAGGCAACGTTTATTTTTCATAATTATTCACGACGTTGTCCTAGATGAGGTTAGAATATTCATAATAGTATCGACGTCAACTCCGGGTCTGGCCATTTGACTCTATTAACGGGTGGCCTCACACGTGGACATGCATAATTCCAACTTCATTAAGCTTGCAATTACAACCCCTTATTACTTCAATTAACAAATCATCTTACAATGTAAATATGATTTAATTATTACCCTTCTGTGTGGTATAAGTATAATTAAAGTGTCGGTAATGTCCTTTCTTATACATGCGGATATGGGGACCCCACATTGCGTCTGATCAAATGACTTCTTTCATTAAATAATGTTTGTCATAAATATTCAATATTATCTTTACATAAGCTGACCTAAACAAATGGAATATTTAATAAGCAAAGAACATTGTTTTTTGTTGTAAAAGAATAATACTTTAATTAATACATGTCATGCGGTTTTAAAACGTAACATTAAATGCAGATATCACGCAACCTTTGTCATTAATTTACATTCCTATGTAGGAACTAATATAAATTATTATTATAAAAAAAAATAGTTTTTTAAAATAAATTTAGGTTTTCTTTAACCTACAGACATTTAACAGTGCAGTTGATTCTAGAATTCCTTTGTTTTTAATATGCACTTAATTATCCAAATATTTACTACACTGTCAACGATTATATTCCTAATAACGTTATATTCTAATCTGTTTTTTAAATAAAGTATTTTCAGCTACGAAATTTCTTCCATTGTTAAATTAATTATACACCATTTATTTACCATCATAACACGGTCCATCATCGTAATAAATCTCTTTTTATAATATTTAAACACAAATTTTCGGTATATCGTAAAAGATCTTTATTCATATTTATAATTTTCAAAATTTTTACAGTGTAACGTAACTTCACAAAAACATGTAATATTTATCTATCTATGATTTTTTTAAATCTATATATCATTAAGTAAGATGACGCAAAATAATTGGTCGTTTTTCTCCCTCAAGTATTAAATAAATACAAGAAATTTTTTTAAGATACTGAAATGTTCAATGCTATTGTTTATGATGGTTTTGGTTAAACTTAACAGGCTAACAAGTTTTCATTGACAAGCTAAGCATATTTACTACAAAAATGTACGATTACAATTACAATATTTACTACAAAATTACAATTTTCTTTCATCTTACGCTTGAATAGCTCTAACAAATATCTTCAGTCACATTATATTACTTTTCAATTCAGTAACAACACTGACAATATTACAAAAAGTACAATTGTTAAAGAATAGTTGAAAGCGTCATATTTTATTTGATTACGAAGTAAGACATACATTTCCTATCAGACAAATGACTGTTTTTCCATTCTTACATAGTAAATTTTATAAATAAAAATAACTTCGAGCAAATATAAAAATATCTTTCTAAATCAGATAGCTAATATATAATTTCCAAATATAACTATTTTATAGCATTATTAAAATTACTTTAAATTTAATATCTTCCTGTCATCCAATATATTTTTAGCAGACATTTTTATGCATAACCACTAAACGTAAACATTTTAAAACTATTGTGAAGGTGACAGAAGTTACATAGATATTTTTACTGAATTTAACCTGCTTAACCCCTGTTGGTAACTAGACTAGCAAACGTTTTTCTACGTTTCTAAGTGGTATATAACATAACCTGTCATAAATCATGTTTTATAGACAGATAATGTGTGAGGCTAAAATTATTACGAGAAACAAAGTTTAATTATAAGAAAATAATACAAGGTTTTATAGTTTTATTTCTCAGAAAAATCCATTTTAAAAGGTTTTTGTTGCGTAAAACCATTTTATTATGAACTGCATCAAAATGAAATGCAATTATTATGCAGTTACTTGCAGTTTCCAGGCCGTAATAAAGAAAAATATTTTTCTTTTGAATATTTTATATCTATGTAGTCTAGATAGATATAAAGTATTCAAAAAAAAAAAATCTATACCGATGTTCTTTGGTGGTTGGTTTCAATTAACTACACATCTCAGGAATGTTCGACCTGAGACTGTACATGACTTCACTTCATTTACATTCTTACATATGAGATTATAATATCTGGACTTTTTACTTTTCCTACATAGTCTTCGGGAATTATCGTTCAGGTATTACTTCAGAGGATGAATGAGGATGATATGTATGAGTGTAAATGAAGTATAGTCTTGTACAGTTTCAGTTCAACCATTCCTGAGATGTTTGGTTAATTGAAATCCAACCACCAAAGATCACCGGTATCCACGATCTAGTATTCAAATCTCTATTAAATTAACTGCCTTTTGTAGGACTTGAACGCTGGAACTCTCGACTTCTAGATCAGCTGATTTGGGAAGACGCGTTCACTACTAAACCATCCCGTTGGGTAAAATAATATCTAGACTAGAAAAATCTAACTTAACCTCCAATTCCACAATGTTAATTTTCAAGATAGGCTAAAACTGAAATATATAAGGTTATGTTAAAGGTTTTGATGTTATTAGATTCACATATATAACGCAAATTTTACGCCAACTAATATTTTTTTAATATTTAAAATTTGTAATGCTCCTTTTTTAATGACATAATGGAGTACAAAACGTATTTTTTCCTTCAATTTTGAATTTTTAAACAACAATGATTGATTAATTTGTAAGCTATTCTCGTAAAGTCTCGATACCTTTTTGAATTTGAATTGTCAGAGCATATTGTGCTGAGAAAACTGTGCTTGCCTGCTGACGTACGATGCGCAGGTAAGTTCTATACATTATTTCACCCTTTACGTATTATACAAAAAAAAAATTATGTTGTTTCTCTTTCAAAAAAAAAAAAATCTGAATATTTTAACCATGCTATTTGATATAAAATGGAATTTGGAAGCTGACTACTTCAGCCATTTTTTTACTCATGTTGAATTAATTTTTTATTTACTAATAAGTCTTTTTTGCAAAGTGTAATTTTTTTATTAAATCTACGATTTTGTAACTTATATTAGTAATTCATAATTGACCTGTTGCAGGATAATTATTGCTGCAAAAGTGACGCTAAATGAACCGTAATAGTGAAGAAATAATGAAAATTTTAATCCAGATTATAGGAAAACGCTAAAAATAATTAAAATATCATATAATACATGATATTGATATGATATAATCATATATAAATATTTTGTAATTTAAGTATGTATTATATCCCCATTGCAATGAGTCTTCCTCTTAAGCCTTTCTCATCTAGAGAACCGATTGAGAAGGAGCGAAACTCACAGAAAACGCCTGACATTGACTTAATTACAAAAAAAATACTCGCTTTTCTTCCACCTAAGGCTGTAACTTATGTGACTCAATTGTTTAGTGGTTTCTTAGAACGTTGTGCTACTCGTCAAAGTAGAATACCACAAATAATGATGGCCTCTAAGGCAGGCAAGTAAGTGTATGACGTGTTTTCGTATAGGTCAACAAGCATATTACCTACGTTCAAGATATTCGAAAGGCTATTTTTTTTGGAGTTGATGGTATTTAGATATTCACCTAGATCATCGTCTAACATGGAAGGTTCATAATAAGAAAAGTAGAAGCAGCTAGGTATAAAATTTAAGGAGCTGTACTTTTAATGGAAGGAAATCGCAATTGTCCGTATCTAACAATCTACAGTTGTACAATGTGATCCGAAAACCGATTTGGACATATGCAATTCAACTTTCCGATACACCAAGTACTAGTAATATGAAGACTATTCAGCGCTTCCGGTATAAAGTTGCGAGATGGATAACGCAGGCAGGCGTCATGGTTCGTTTGGAACTCCGAAATTCATGAATTATTAACAGTTACCGTATGTTCGGCAACAAGTCAGTCGATTAGCAATCAAGTAAAAAAATTATTTACTAATAAATGATTAAATTTATTTACATATACATAGGGAATATGACTCTACCTTTTAAGTTAAATTTTTTTGTTAGCAAAGTACAGAACCTGATCGATAAAAAGATACCTGGATCTCAGTTGGATACTTTTGTGTTCAAACCGTAGTCTTCACCAAACGAACTTATTTCAAAGACGATTTTTTGCTTTGTAGAAGTACTTCCTCTGGTGGTTTCGTTATAATTTTTTCTAGGTAACTTAAGTGAGAAATTATAGAACACTTTATAACATTGTTTGCACAACTGATTTGAAGTATTTTTCACTTTTCTTTTTTAACCTCATTACTTAGCATCACATAGTTCAAAACATAGCTATGATGTTTTCTGATTTTCAAAGTATTTTTAAGAGAAAAAGGTTGAAAATATTGAAGTATAAAAAAATAAAAGACAATTTATTATTCCAGTATTCCAGGAAATCTTAGTTAACGCTCGGTACCAACATTTCTTTTACACAGTTCCCTGCATTCATTTTCTTTTTAAGATGAAAATTTATTACTTTTAGACGTTTCATAAAAATGTATTTCTTACATATGGACAGCGTATTTTGTACACTTAACTGAATTTAAAATAAAAATAAAAAATGAAATGAATTTAAATTAATAAAAAAGTAATCGAATTTAAAATAACACGCTAAAATTTCTGAAATATTACTTTTTAAATCTTTGTTTAAATTTCAACTTTATTGAAACCAGCATTAAATTAAGAATTAATAATTTTATACTGGTTGATATTAATTTGGTGTCAACTCTAGCAGGTCTATATTTTTGAAAGAATTTTTATGTTTTCAATGTTTGGAGCGATTTATTGATTTATTTAATTTTTTTGTAATAATTATTTGCATTTTTTCTTTTTCAGTATCAAATATTTTTATTTTATGTTATTTAATAAATTAAAAAAAAAAACAAAATAAAAACGGAAGAATTTGAATTTTTGCTTCATTATTAATTTTTATCAAAATAGTTGCAAAAAATCATCTGAGTATAAAATAACAATTTGTACAAATTTTTGTTTGAAGAACATTATTTCGTTTAATATAACATACCTAGATAAAGGTTTAAATAAATCAATGTTTAAAATTTATAAAAATAAAGGTAAATATTATAAAATATAATAAATTTAAAGAAGTTTAATTTTTTATTTTTTAAATATATATTTCTTTTATTTATAGAATTAATCTTTAGTATACTACTAATCAAACCCTGAAATATTTAATACAAAATTTTTCTTAAAGGCAAGTCGGAGTTTTATTAAATGCAACACGACTTTCCTCTATAAAATTCCTTCTATGCAAGTTTATAATTCATAATAATAATAATGATAATAATAATAATAATAATATTACACATATTTTAAATATTTAATTTGTAAATTTTACTTTAAATTCTTAATACGTTTGCTTCCAAAATAATATAGATTGCACATTTCGTATTTTTACCGACTTTTCTTAGAAAAAACCTAGAAATACTCGATCTAACTGATTCAAATGGAAAAGAAATAAATTTATTACCATTGAAACTGCGGCACGTATCTCATTTGAACGTCATTCTCAACGAGGAAATCTGTGGTAAATTATAGCTTTAGGGTAAACCATAAAAAAAATAGAAAACATTTTTGTTGCTATCATTCGCTCCTTTTTAGATTTTTTATCTCATTCTATTTTTCTTCTCTCCCATGTATATATTTCTTGGAGATTTTCTTTTTATATCTAATCCTCTTTATATTCTACTTGGGTGTCAGCTAGAAAGATAATACGCAGTTTTGCGTTGTTCTCTATTTTAAATAAAGAAATATTATTAAATAATTCGTTTCAAAAGTGTGAAGTCTTTATAAGATCATGTTATGTATAAAATTAATTAGTAGTATGTTTTTATATGCTTATTACATGTTTGTTTAAGTTCCAAATAAAATAAAATATAAACCTATTTATAAATAAAATTGTTACTCATTATGTATTAAAATTATACCTCGAAGTAAAACGGAATAAAAAAATTAACTTTGTTTGGTGTCGTATTTCATTTCAATCTTGAAAACAAGATGGTGTCAAGGGTGTCAAGTTAAGTCACACGTCTTGTTAACGAAAAATCTGCAACTAGAAGTCAAGTTAAGTTGGTTTGGTCTAATGTCATCTATCACAGATCAAATAGGATTTATTTCTTCTAGTGAGTTTCAAGTTTAGAGGGTACTTTCCTCCCTTTATTCACCTGTTGTTGTCACTTATATGTCAAATTAATATCTGAAGATTGTATAATGCTTTCCAGTCACTATATTATTATTAATTGCTTAAATTGAACATTTATGCTTATTTTGAATTGCAATAAACTAAAATACCCCGTTAAAGTATATTAAAAGACCAATCAAAATAAATTATTTACTGCGATAATGTATCTCTATTTGATGATAAAACTTATTAAACTAATGCTTATTAACTTTTTTATTTAACTTTGATATAACTGCATAAAGAATTTTGATTTTTAAATTATAATCTATGCATTTTAGCGAGTAATATAATAGTACACTAATTTTAAATGTTATGTATCCAATCACTGGTAAATAATACAAGTTTTCGTATTAACTATAGGTTATTTTTTTGTGACTTTTTTTGTGAAAGGTTGTTACACTTGTAAAATAATATAACCATTATCTAACAATTGCTTTGTTTGTACATGAAGAATCTAATTCTTAGTCGTTTAAGATTAAAATTGAATTATTAAATATATTTTATTAATTCTAGAATTTGATGCTTGTTCGTATTCAAGGATTTTAAGATATAAGATGTCTTCATTTTACCTACATGTCTACATTTATGAGGTATAACGACATTCTTACCAAATTAATGACATAAAATGATGAATAACATCGGTGAAGCTATGAATTTACGACATGAATTTATTTAACTTATAATATATACAAGTAACATTGTTCTACTTCGATTTACGGAGTTAAAAGAAACTGTATGTAATATATTCATTGAATTTGTGTATGCGTGTGCGCGCGCGCGCGCGTGTGTAAGTAAGATCATTAATAAATTATATATAGTTATTTATACGCTTGTCATAGTTCTAGTATTAAGATCATAAATATCTAAGAAATACGATTATTACAACGGTAATAACTAATAGAAAAATAGTTTTATTTTAATGTTTGACGTTTGATTATATTTTTTGAAACAGACCTTACTAAATAAAAGAAATAAAAATAAATAGTGTTATTCCTACAAAAACTATAAAAAAATTATCAAAATTACAAATTCTTTGTAAAAAAACGACTTATCGTTAAAAAACTACCGATTAAAAATCGTCTATATTAAAACAAAAAAAGGGTCGCCTAATCCTTTATTTTATTAGGAGAATTTTCTTTTAACAATAATTATATAATCTAGAAAACAAAAAAACAAAAATATTTAATAAAAAAATAACTTTCAAAAATGTAATTCTAGAACGACTAAGTAAAATAAGCTATAAAAGTAAAAAAAAGCAACAACCAAAATTAAATTAAATAAAAAAAAAAATAAAAAACAAAAAAATTTAATATTTTTTTGTTCTATGTTCTGGCTTTTACAGAATTTTATTTTTTTTATTAGTCCCTTTATTATTGTTTTATTTAATTGTTTTTTTTAAATTTAATGTCAATATTTTCTTTTGTCGTAACGCTTGAAAAGGTTTGCTCGTTTGTTCTTTATAATAACCACCTTTACTAAAACACGGAACTCAGATACAATTTACCATTATTTTTCTAAAGGTTCTGAAAGTCAAAACCTATCTTATAAAAAACTTTTAGTTTTTTCTATCACTTTCTATCTATTTATTACAGGGTTACTTAAAATGACACTGAACTTTTAAATCCTTTCCAAAGAAAAAAAAACTTGAAACGCGCTGAATTTTTTACCGTCGATGAAGTTATGGGTTTACTATTGAAATCCAGCTTTATCTTGTAGAATCAATTTTTTAAAGTAAATTGGTGAGAATGTTTGAGCAAAATTCTTTAAACAATCAAACTTGGGCATTGAAAAATTTAAAGATAGATAACTGTAACCATAACTACATCTAAAAAAAAACAGAATCATCTTGTTTTAACAATAATTATTTAATCTAGAAAAAAAGATTTATTATAAAGAAAAAAATTAATAATTATTAAAAATTTGTAGTTTTTCAGGATGTAGAATTCAATATAGTTTTAAAAGCTATTTCGTTGTGAGAAATTAACTAGAGAAAACGATGATAAAAAACCACTTACAAAAATTACTTGTCTTTTCATAGCTCAAGCTTCGAATAATTAAACAGAAACCAGAAAAAAAATTAATTATATTGATATAATTTTAGTTATTTTTTGATATTTTTTATTCTGAATATTCAATAATTTAAAACTGAAAGTCCTAACTTATAAATCAAGATGAAATATGCAGTGACCTGTTCCAAACATCCACATGAAAATTCATAATTCCTCAATACGAAATAAAGTCGAAATAGACGAATGAATGGTAAGAAAATGAAATGCTTGGTGTTAATAATAAAATCGTAATTCATTAAGGTAAGAGGATTATTTGCCTGATTAAAGGTGCTTCAGTTTTGTTTAATTTTGATTGTCAAGTATTACCTTTTTTTGTATTATTAATGAAATTTCTGACTATGGCGTTTTGTCATACAATAATATTATCGACTCGAATAATGTTGTTTTGAAGAAAAATGAATCAGTAAAAGACAAACAATTTGTGTGATAATAATGAATCCTGCAATCACTAAGACCGCCTGGTGTGAAATAGTACGGTAACCACCCGTTAGCGTTAACAACATTAGACATTGAGCCCTTAATAATATGTCCCGATAACTTTTATATTTTAGCCTACCCACTCAAACAGGCGCTGCGTATAGCATAATAGCCTCGAACACGCCTTTGTACAGGGTGCTTTTGGTGTTAAAATTAAGATCCCAATCAGGATTGACCACACGTCTAATACCGAATAATGCATTGCAGGCATTCTCCGTGACGTATTGAAGGTGATTCTTAAGTTGCAGTTACTCATCAAGAAACATCCCGACGTATTGTTTAACCTGAACATACTTTATACGCTGGCCTTCCATCGAAACACGGACTCACCGACTCACTGCCAAACGGCCTTTGAGGAACATCATTGTGATCTTTTTCGGGCTAAACGTCATCTTGTGTTCATGAACCACAGATCAAGCATCCGGCAAGCTGGAGTGGCTTGGAGTTCAATTTCCCTCCACGAGCTTCCTTCGACTGACAGGAGCCATCGTCAGCATAAGCCACGATGCAACACCCGCTGGGCAACATCAGCCGCAGGAGAGAATGCAACTTCATTATCCACAGTAAAGGACCCTGGGGCAACTCTTAGACAGCGTCTTGCCAACCTCATGGCTGCCCTCGCGGAGCATCACAATTCGATGACTGAAGTAACTTTGCATAACTTAGAGTACATCCTCTTTTTTGGAGTTGGCAAACAATGCCGCCTCCATTTTCCAATATTTTTTGTTGAAAATTGATTTAATGATTGAAAAAAAGAGAAATAAATTTCTTTGTATTCACTGGCCAATACTACTTCCAAAAGCGCGGACACACACACGCGCGCCCGTGTGTATACATATATATTTAGATAGATCTACATATTATACTTTTTTACCTATTTTTGCTGAGCTCAGTAAATATTAAAAGTTTTCTCAAGTCTGTTTGATTTTCTTTAACTTTCGTTTTAAGTTAAACCATGTTGAATTGATATAAGTTACATTTATACGTGAATTCTGACCTTTGATCTTTTACATTAAATATAAAA
Organism: Lycorma delicatula; assembly: GCF_047948215.1. Classification (NCBI taxonomy): domain Eukaryota; kingdom Metazoa; phylum Arthropoda; class Insecta; order Hemiptera; family Fulgoridae; genus Lycorma; species Lycorma delicatula. The sequence continues at coordinate 135,671,175 of NC_134459.1, read as the reverse complement.
TATATTTAAAATCTCTCTCTTTTTCTCTTTCACTCTCTCTACGTCATACACACACACACACACACACACACACACACACACACACACACACACACACACACACACACACAGACACAGTTCATATATTATTTAAATAAATAAATATATGGATTTATTCCCTAGTAATTTACGTATACAAACATAATATATGAACTTGAGTTCAAATACTACATTGGTGTACAAATACGAATATATAAAAAATTCTATTTGATTCAAAATAAAAACTATATATATATATACTTTTTTAAACCATGAGAGAGAGAAAATATATGTTGTTAATAATTTAGTGCAAAGCAGTGCAGAGATAGTGACTGCAAAGATCATGTAATTTCTGATGGAAGAATTAGAGATGGTTTGGTGGAATATTACTGAGTAATTTCCTTTTTAATTTAATTTTAGTTTTATTGTACCATATTGTATCACCTAATGTAAACAGTAAGGAATTTCAATAACTTAATTTATTTACAAAGTAAGGTAAATAAATAAATTAACAATTAAGTAATCCGCCTTACAAGCAGGTTTATATGCACACCAGATCTTTCAGCTTACATGGAAGCCACAATCTGGAGTTACTTTAAAAAATCATAGTTAAAATTTAAAAATAGTCATAACTGTCCCGGTCGTACTAGTACTCTGTATAACTTTTAAGTGGATGAAATACAAACATAAAATATTACTTCCAGCATATATTACATTAACTACAAGAGAATTAAATATAATACTGTCAATTATTATTTTACCAATATAAAGGTAATCAATCATATGTCTTTATTTTACATATACTTTTTCGAAATCAAATAAAAAAATAAAAATATCACATTTAGTACTGGGGCAATTAAGTTTATGTTTTCCTTTTTCTAAAAAAAAGAAGGAAATACTACTATCATTCGGATTTGTTTAAAACAGTTTCTTATGGATCTATCTTGTATTACTTTTCTCCTTTTATCGTTTGTGTGTATGTATTTATTTATTATTAGTGAAAATTGTATTAAAGTAACAAAAAGTAGGAAAATGATCTTCTCAATTCTTTAAATTTTCAAATTTATTTTTGAGTTGGCTTTAAATGGAAAAACGCTTGTTTAAATTGACTAATTCTTAACTTAATTTCAAATAAAATATTTCAAATTTATTAATGTTTACTTGTTTATTTATTTATTTTTATTATTCATTTTTAAGCCAGTTTTAATTAAATCTCATATTTAATTTTTTATTATTTAATTGTGAATAGGAATATACAAAAATTACTTATAAAATGTAACCGTTAGCATAAAAACGCAAATGCAGAATCCTGGTTCTTTATAAAGGTATAATGAAATAATACAGAGAGACAATAGCGACGTTTAGCTCTTACACATAAGATCTCTTGAATGAGAAAATATGTTCCATATTTTACCACAAATTATCTAGTTTAATTTTTCAAATTATCAAGGAAAAATATTTTGAATAATACATTCATATCGCACTACATTAATATATACCATAATGGTGCTTTAATAATATGATAACCAATGAAAAAAAGTTATAAAATATATCTTAATATTTTCTATTTAGGAAATGTAATTTTGCGAATAAACACTTTTCTTGTTTATTACCTGGAAAAACTTAATTAATGGAACTACACCAAGAATATTTTTCTATAAAATAAAAGTAATCCGTTAACTTCTGCTGCATAATATACTACTACTATATCATCAACAAGACCCCGGGTTCGAATGTTTGTCATGAAAATTACTTTTTATACGATATAGAATTTCCATTACATTTTTTCATGACCAATTTTAAAGTTTATGAAGTGAATTTAATAATCTAACTGAGTATAGCATTATAATCATATAGATGAGTATTGAACTTAAAACATCGTCCCTATTTTTAAGACACTTTTTAAACATATATCGATGTTTACCTATCTGAATAATTTATTAGATGTAAAAATTGTAATAATATACTCAGTTGTAATACATGAATATGTTGATCTAATATGTTCTTAATATTAATATTCTACTTTTTTTATTTCTATATATAAAATATATTTTTTTTAGTGTTTGTATTTTACAAATGAATTTTATCATTTTAATGATCTTCTCTTTTTTTAATATTACATATATTAAATTCGTAGTGGTAACATAAATATATATATATATATAAAAAATCAGAAGGAAATAAATACAAAATAGCAAATGAACAAATTATGTTTAGATTTTTTTATAAGCTATACATGATGCTATATTTAATTGTGTTACATGCGCTCACGTGTGATGTGCATTTATTAAAAGCTTTCCACAAAATACAGGCTAAATATATTTATATGTAAATCATTTTGTTAGACTACTCGTACTTTTACAAAAAACCTCTATATATGTGTTTGTTAGAATTTTTAAACACTAATCTTTTCTATCACTATGGTTATTATTATATTCTATGCACGTGAATTAAAGTTTTCTGTTTCATAATTATAGATAAAAAATTCGGTATATCTTATTTATTTATTGTTTACATTTTTTAAAACTATACAATTCTAAAACTCTTCAGCTATTTCATATTACGTTATTTACATCTAGAAACAAATGAAAGTAATATTTGTTCTTTCTATCTTTTTTTTATTTGTCATCTATTTATTACAGATTAATTTTATTTAAATTTGAAAGAGTTGATCAATGAATACTTCGAGAGTTTGGAAAATAAAAACACGTCCGGGAATGGATGTCATTAATTCTGCAGTTTTACAAAGAATTTTTCTCTTTGAGGTGAGCTCCCAAAAAAATGTCAATAGTTGGTTGAACTTAGTTCAATCGGTCGTGTTAGTCATGCACACTGCTTTGTCCTCAATTGCGATGAAATATTACCAACTGTTATCTTTTTTTTTCTAACAAATTCATCTTTTACATGATTTTTTGGGAAAAGACTTCTTGTTGAAAGTCACAAAAGATTAATTTTCATTCTACTTATAATCTCAAAAAGTAATTTTTCATTTGATTTTAATTTTGCGCCATCCTAATTCAAATAATATCTAACACTTTTTATTTTTATTAAGATTTTTGTTATAGTATGGCTATTTCAAACCAAGAAGGAATTTTTAAACAGTGAACAGTTAATGCAATATCAATCATTTATAATCATTACATTACTCTTAATAATAGAAAGTGAACCAAACTTATTTTAATTTTTATTTATTTGTCTGTTTTTCCGATTATCTGATAAAAACGGTTGAATTGATTTTTTTAATAAAATTTTTTGGTTAAAATTATTTTAACAATTTACAAGTACGACCCAATTATCGTAAATTAAAGAAAAATAAAATCAGGATCTCGCTTCTATCCTAAGAAAAAATATTTGTATTTTTCAGTATTTTCTTGGTAAAAGAAAAAAATAGTTAAAAAATAATAACCCATACAATTTTTTGAAATTTTGTTTACAGCTTCAACCTTTTGAAATTGCTTTTTATTTTAATAATTGAAAAAAAATTTCACAATTTTAAATTTAAAATTTCTATCTGTTCTTAGCGAAACAGTGGTTGATTATGTCTTATACCTTAAAAATGTAGTTTAGCAAAGCATTTAAATGAAGAAAAATGTATTAATGATTTTTTTTTCTTTCATTTGAATTACCTTTAGTACAGATGTATAACGTTTTTTTATCAAATCTTTATTGTGATGTGTTGTTGTGTGTTTGTATCCTTGTTTAAATATTTTTTATTTCAAAAGTTCTCAGTAGAACTTATTTTATATTAATTTAAGGTATCAAGTGTACTTTGATATGTTTTCGTTAGTGGTAAAATTAAAAATCAATGTTTAAATGCTGATTTAGTGAGCTAGAATGAATTAATGATTATTTTCCATCTGGTTAGTTATTGTGGCTTAAACTCCAGAGGCTTAATTAATTCCAACCTAAACTTTCAATCATCCTACTTTTGATTGGCTAACATTTGCTTCAATTATAATATTACAATAATGCCATTCGTAGTTTCTGTAACTAAAAATACATTAGTACATGTAGTTTTCGTACTTATCTGAGTTTCTGCTTTTAGTAATATTACATAACGGTGCAGTTTTCAGTTCTCTCCTAATGAAAAGCAAATGTCAGTTGCTTCGCCAGATTTAGAATAATTGCTTTAAGAAAATTATCGACGTCAATAATATTTAATATTCTACTTACACGAAGAGTAAGGCTAAATTCACACTTTACTATATTAATTTTTAATTAAATATAAGCGAATTTTAAATATAGAATCTTTTTTTTGTAAGGTTAACACGCACACATATTACGGATATAAACATAGTAAGGATATTTGCGTGCAAATTTTATACACGTATTTGCGTGCAAATATGTGTGTTATCTTGGTGTTTTAATAAATACTTCCTTTCGTTATATAAAAGAATGATTTTTTATAAAAGACAACTGTATATATGTATGACGTTTCACGGTATACAAGTCATATCGGAAAGGCATTCTCAATGTAATAAACATTATATGTAAGGGTTATCTAGAAAATTAGAAATAAAATGTTTTTCCTACAATTTTTAATTGAATCAAATCTACTGACGCTTATGACAAGCCTACTGAAATGCAGGAGAGCATTTCACAAGTTACACCTACACTGTATTCATAACAGGGAATTGCTTTTTAGTGAACGTCATTGGATTCAGTCAATATAATTTCGATTAGTGCATCTTGTATTTCAGAAGTTTTTATGCATTAATATTATAACTGTGATTGAAAACCAAAAAATGCGTTTCTACTGGGGATTAAAGTTACATGTTGTTGTATCACCGATACTATATATTTAAAAATATACATACGTATTAAAATATTTTATGTAATAAAAAGAAGGATTATCAGAATATATGACACGGATAACTTATATATATATATATATATATATATATATATATACACGAATGAACGCGATGTTTTCACACACACACACACACACACACACACACACACACACACACACACACAGAGAGAGAGAGAGAGAGAGAGAGAGAGATAGAGAGAGAGAGAGAGAGAGAGAGAGAGAGTGAGAGAGAGAGAGAGAGAGAGAGAGAGAGAGACACACACACACACATACACAACGGAAACTGAAAATTAACTTTCATAAACAAAACTAAATTTATTTGATTTAATCTCATTAGAATGAAATTAAACGTCATACATTTTTTTAAAACAAAAATTACATCATTAACAAGTTCGTTAAGTGAGGTTCATACAATAATATTATAGGGTACATTATCGTTTTATAACCATTACAATTAAATTACTAGACTAAAGTTACACAGTGAATTATTTTTTTATAATACACCCTTATTTAACAGTATAAAATTCTACTGAAATAAAGTAAAAACTACCACTCAGGACATCTTTAATTGAATGATGGTTAGGAAACGAGGGTCACGTTTGTCGTTCCCTAAGTGCGTCCTACTCTAGACGTGACAACTTCGCCTTTCCAGCTCAGTAGATTAAAAGACAAAATGAAATGACAGGTTCCTGATGAAACATGTAATACTTTCGATAGCGTTTAATTAAAATATTTCATTTACCTAGTTTGCTGTTGGATATGTTTGCTGATAAATTATTTGTTAATCATAAATATTATATTTAGATCAATTGTTGGACGTTTATATAAATTAAGAAAAAATTAATAATTTGTAAATTTGAAAAGATGTTTGCTAATTAATGTTTTAAAATGAAAGAAATGTATTTATAACAAATCTAAAAAACTAATGAAGTTGCTGATGTTTTCATAATATTAGTTCAATAAATGACATATTTAAATTTTATAGATATTTTATTTTATGTACAGTCTTTATTGATGGAATATTTATACTAAAGAAGAGATTTAGATCTCCGATTCATATTATTGATATATATCCAGTATCATTTATAAGAGAATATATCTTTCCACGCATAAAATTAGCAAAAATACAATAAACCAGTTAAAGACATACCTAATGTGTTTCACATGTTAATGTAATTCACAAAATTAAAGTACAGAAGTTGTCAGAATACATCTAGTTTGGTTACGTCTTGAATCTACCTAAACACTTTCCACACGTAGAATTAGTAATGAGAGGTAGTCTAAAATCCCAAATTTTTTTCTGAAACATAATATTTAAAATTCTTAATTAGGAAATTACATGAAATTATTCTCTATTATATATTTGGCTAAAATACTTGTATTTCAAATAAATACTTTCACATAATTCAAAATTTGGGAAAATTATTTTGGTTAACAAAGCCTGAACTTGTTCTTAGATTGATGTTTTTTTCTTTTTTCAGTTTAGCTTAAGAATATTCAGTTAAGAATATAATATTTTACTGCAGTACAAATATATATATATATGTATTTTGTGTGTGTGTGTTGAATTGATCGATGTCAAATTGTTCATCAGTTTATTACTAAACTGGTGCTCTCACTTTAGCTAAAGATATTCTGATTTCTAGAAATATTGTGGACAGGATGGATGTCTACTACTGTACTGTGTGATATGATTGGAAAGGTGGGTTAGATAGTTGATCTGATATTTCGGTCTGTGAGTGTAGATAGTTCATTTTTTAGAATACATTTCTTTTCTAATATTTAATCCTTTCTTCTAGAAAAATATACTGTGGATTTTGGCTAAAAGCCAGTTGATTTTGTGATAACGTTTTTACATGAGGCATTGTACTCGTAATATACTAGAAATTTTTAACTTCTTCTTTAAAGAAAATCAATGCAAGGGAATATTGCGGAATAATGCGATATAATATTGAGTTCAAATATATACAAATATATGATTAATTCTCTCCAGATTTATGAGAAATTTCTTGCTTAAAAACTTATGGTAATTTCTTAAAAATGAGATATGCAGTAATTATTTTTCTTTTTTGACGTGTAATAAAAGGATTAATGGTATTATTACATTTATTTATAAATAACATATGCTTGCAAAAACAATAGTTTGTTTTAGGCATTCTGTACCTTTTTTTTTGCAGGAAACATTATCTTGTAATTCAACAAGGAGCCAAATATTTAAATGAAAACCAAAGTTTGGTGGAGTGCCACAAGCCTTTTTCCTAATGTTATTTATTATCCCCCACCGATATCCCCTACCTTTATAATTTTACTCACTGGTGATAATCTAAATTATGTTCCTAACAATGGCGAGAGCACTAAGTTTTTACAACAATCTTCAATTCCTAATCATCAGGTGCATACCTGATTATGCATACCTAATCAATATGTAGGTATGCATCTACATAAAAATAAAATAAAAAACAAACAAAAAAAAAAATATATATATATATATATATATATATATAAATAAAATAAAATAAAGTTAACAGAATAAAATCTTTTTACATCTATTTGTCATTAAAATTAGAGTTATGAGTCTTGATGCATACCAAAATAACAAACGGATGAAGTTCTCTACGTAGGAGATGTTTTTTACAAATGGTTTACATGGCAGTCATAAACAGTAAACATGAGACAAACAACATTTAAACAGTTCGATTATTACGTTGTTCGAGTTCTCTACTTTTGATTTTTTCTAAATTGCTTTTATAGAAATCATTATTGAAACTCGTTCGGTCCAATGGAGATCTGACTCATTGTTAAATAAAATCAACTTATCTTAAACAGATATAAGTTTTCTGTTCTAAATTTCGTGTTTTATTTACGGTTGTTTATACAAAATAAATAACGAAATTTTAACTCCAATTTTAATCCACTTACGTTCACGTATGGTAATTTGTTTTTAGCACTTAAAAAAACTAGAAGCTCATTCAACATTTCGTTAAGAATATGAATGCAAATCTAAATTAGTTTGTTAAAAAAATATAACTCAATATTTTAACTGCATGTATACAAAAATTTAACATCAAAGAAATCATTATACATTTATATTTGTTCACATTAATATTATATCATATAAAATGTTTCATTATCATATATTTTTATATTTTTCTAATGATGATACGTAGAAAAAGATGGAAAACTGCCGATTTTGTTAGTTATGCAAATAATATTGTATAACTTACTCTAGTTTTAGTTAATTTTAATGAATACTATGCTCTATTACACAATTTTTAATAAATAAAATAACATGTTTGTTCAGTATAAAAGCCTCAAAAAAAAATATATTGGTTTAAATATTTATCATAAAAAAAATTATATGATTTACTAACTGGATGTTTCTACATTATAGTAAGTTTAATCGTGAAAAATCATGAACAAAAAGAAAATAAAGATTATTCAGCAAGAGACTGAATAAATTTAACAATTAAACTATAATCAGATCAACAAACCAATTAATTTTGAAATTTAACACATGGTAAATAATAAATAACATTATATATTACAAAGTAATAATCGTAATAATGTAATAATATTATGAGTAAATAGTATTTACAAACTTCATATCACATTTAAATAAACATACCCATAGTTACTGCATCAATTTATAATTCCAAACTGATGAAAATAATATTAATGGATAAGTTTACAACGTACAGCTCAGGATATGTTGAATTATACTTTAGGACATGTAATTGTTTGTTTCGTTTTTCCATTAGTTATGGACTAAGATTATCAATACGTTAATAAAAGTAGAGTATGTAATATAATAATCAAAGAAAATAATATAAAAAAATTATACAAGCATAAATAAAAAAAATTAAAATAAATATTAACAAGGCAAAGGAACGAGTTATAAGCTTTAATATAAAAATATATAAAGTAAATTTCACCTTTTTGCGTATGGTACGTATTTTAAGAAGATTAGGTAATGTGCGAAAAAAAGAACAATGCTGCCGGATATAAAGGATGAACAACGTAAATACATAATTTTACTTGTTAAAACAAAAGAAATATAACTAAAATAAAAACCTAAATTGCTTAAAATTCAGATCCTGCAAGAGAGAAAAAGGATGAAAATATCCTTTCACCGCTGAGACTTAATTAAGGATCATGTCTGCAAACAAAGGTTTATTACTTTTCCCTTTAAATGGGTCACACTTTATATTATATTTCAGGAAATGTTGTGTAATCCTGAACAATTAACAGCAGAAAAACTTTTATAAATAATAAGAAAGACTTTTAATTAAGAATTACTCCATTTCCTTGTTATATTTTATTATTTACTTCATTATTTGTGTTCACAAAAGTTGTCTTCTATAATTATTTTATTTTAAACTTTTATTTTCACGTAATACCGCTTTCGGAAGTAAGTGATATATTTAAATTTCATGTATGGGTCAAATTATGTAGGTTAAGTTTATAAAAAAAAAAAAAAATTCAAAATATAAGTGTAGTATTTTGTAAGATTACACTCATAAACAGTTGTTTTAAAATTAACATAAAGCTCTAGAAAGTTTACATTTGACAGAACTGAAAAAAGAAGAGTTATTATTGTGAATATGTGAAAAAAATTGTATTGAGGTATCTGATTAAATAAAAATCCAGCCAACCAATCAATCAACCAAACAATCGCTTAAACAAGCTTGACTTAATATTACCAAAATTAAAATTTATATGAAATTGTAATCAGTTTTAATATTAAAAAAGAAGTAGCGGGGAAAACAAATAGTAGAGTAAAATACGAACGAGCAAAAAATACAAGGTAAAAATGTTACGTAATGAAAGACTCAAATAATAGTGCGTTATGCTAGCAGTTACTTTTATACGGATTTGAATACTAGATTGGGGATAAAGGTGTTTTTGGTGGTTGGGATTCAATTAACCACACATCTCAGGAATGGTTGAACTGAGACTGTACAAGACTACATTTCATTTACAATCATACATATCTTCCTCATTTATCCTGTGATTTCACACCTGAACGGTAATTCCCTGAGGCTAAACAGGAAAAATAAAAAGTAGTACATTATGCTACGAGCCCATAATGACCCTTGGCGAGTGCCGTAAACTTAGCAAGAGTGCGTTAATTACCATTGTTGAGAGCTGCATACTGTATTCATCTACAGCTGAGAAATGTTGGAAATATTGATTTAAATCAATGATATAATACATGGTTTTCGGATTTTTTAAAATTTATTCGAAAAATACAATAAACAATACATTTATGTAGTAGTAGATAATTAATCATAAGACATTTCTTTAATAACGATTGGTGTTAAAAACATGTCTCCCACGTAATTAACAAAAGGATAAAGAAATTTAGTTACTTATTGTACTTTCAAATTAATATCTGCTTCCAAACTACTAAATCTGATATAAATTAAAGTAAAAAAATCTGATGTGGACCCCACATGACTTCCTTGTACGTCTATTAAATTACATCTACACATTTTTTGTTGCACTTCATTTAATCCAATTTCATTTGAAAGTGAGATGCGATCCTCCAATTCTTTAATAAAGTGGACAGTTAAACAAGTGAATTGTGGTGAACACCACATTTCTTCGAATTTTTTGTAGTGTCCGTATCAATATATTTCATTAGTTTATATATTAATTTTGTTTCACGTCGGTCAAATAGTTATGTGGTTAAGTAAGAATGTGTCGGTTCCCAACCAGGTTCGAATCCGACGTCATACACATATATATTTTTTAACTTTTATTTTTTAAATTTATTGATTTATTAATAATTATTAACCTTTGAAAAATTTTTTGAATTAAAATGAGAAGTACATAAAATGTTATTTCACTAATAACTTCTGATATTTTTTCATACATTTATTTTTATTGTTATTATTGAAATATCTATTTTTATTTTTTTTTTTACAATCACAGGTTAGTAATTATTAATAAATCGATATGTTTAAATTAAAAAAAGATGTAAACAACATATATATATATATATATGTGTATAGTCGGATTCGAACCGATGTGCCTTCCCCTTGTAAGATCCAAATATTTCATTAATTCCAAATATATTTGGGTGTAACTCTGGAACCAATGAAAATAAGTATCAGTTATGATACATCGTTGATAAGCTGTCAATGAGAGCTTATTATTAAAGTTAAGAAAAAGTCCAAAATCCATTTTTTTTATTTTGGGCTTTTTTGGACATTTTTGATCCAGTCGATAGCAATCAAAAGAAGAGATGCACAACTAGAAGTTAACGGAGTCCTAAATCCAAATTTGCTACATCCTATGGTTAATCGATTTTGAGTTATGCGAGATACATACGTACGTACAGAAATCACGCCGAAACTAGTCAAAATGGATTCAGGGATGGTCAAAATGTATATTTCCATTGAAATCTGGAAACCGAAATTTTTCGGTACCACAATCCTTCCTTTACTTCGTACAAGGAAGTAAAAACAGCTGATATATTAACAATACCCGCTTCTGATTGGTCAGTGTTTGAATAGAATATGTTTTTGACTGGTTAAACACCTGTTTCATAACGAAAATCTTTTTTTATAATGACCCTCTTATGATACAGGTACCAGCCGCACAATTAAAACGTAAATACAGCCAAAAATAATGTTTAAGTACATATAAATTCAATTTAAAAATATTTTTCAAAACAACGGCGTAATTATGATTATTATAATTTTTTTTTTATTAAATTGTCTTTTGTGTTTGTTATATAAATATTAACGACTTAATATTATTTATAATAACCAAATTATTTTGTTTCAATACAATTTTCTCTCTTTGAATATTGGGAATCGAACTGTTTTTATTTTCGCATAAATGTCAACATTATTTCAATTAACGTTTAAATTTAAAAAAAAAATAATAATAATTATAATCATAACGTAATACATTTTATGAAATCTAATAATTGGAGTAAACTGATTGATGTTAGTTACTGGTAAACCAAACATAATCTATATTATGTAACATTGTTTGGCGTCGATAATTAAACGACTTTAAAGTACGTATGGACATTTACCCGACAATATTTTGTCGTACGGAGTATTTGGTTAATTATTGATACTGATTTACGTAACATTAATAGTAGTGAACTATTTACATGAAACAGAGCTTAAATAAGTTCTTTTTTTTTAATTTACATAAAAGCATCTATAAACTTATAATATACACAACCCTTTAGATGGAACTTTTCTGTATCACAACAAAGTATTCATTACTTACTGGTTACTAAGGATGGATTAAAATATTCTTCAAATTGTCAGTTACGGTGTTTTAAAATACTTTATTTATGAAAAAAAGAAAATCCTAAGATAATATATATAAATATGATATGTTTATTGAATAAAAATTGTGGTTAATGTTGTGTTACAAAAATGTGTAAGAAAAAAAGATCACAATTTTTTTTATGGCAGAATTTCTAGATTGAATGTGGGTGTAGAAGCTACATGAGCTGTGGAAAGAAGGGACAAAGCGAAAGTTTGTCTATTTGCAATAGCATCACGCAAGAACCAACCAACTGATTGCTTTCAAATTTTCAGGATACATTTGCGTTATCCCACGGAAGGTTTTAACCCATAGATCGAGACCCTAACCTCCTGGGAAGTGAATTTCGAATTTAAAATATTCATTAAAGAAAAAGTATCCTTTTACTTTATTATATTTGGCAACATGGCAGCAGAATTATAATGAATTAAAATGATTATTTTCTTTAATGAATATTTGTAAAATATTTAATATTCTAACAACCATGAGAATAACGAATGCGTCGGAGTCCAGGGGGCGAAGCCCGCTGTCTAGACGGTTGTGCGAGCGAAGAGAGCCCTGAGGGGCTAGTCTATATTATTAATGCAGTTTATTTAAAATGTTCTTATATATTAACTATAGAATTCTTATAAAAATAATATTTCAGTTAGCTGAAATAAGTTATTAAAATACGCGTAGAATTTAATATAAAATATAAAACAAGATTACAAATATTTTTCTTATTAAGTTTGATTTGGATTAATACTTTTTATTTAACTTCATTAGAAATTTCAGTCTTTATCTAAGTTTTTAATTTATTTATTTATCTATTATTGCAATAGGCAGTGGCTGCTAATAATATATAAGTGGTAAAAAAATTTACTTACTTAATTAGAAATTGTTTACTAAAATTAGGATATACTTTTTGATAATTTTTTTTTTTTTTATTTTCATGCAGATTTACCAGGTATACAAGAAAAGAGAGTTTTATTTTATTTTATTGTCTTTAATATCTAATAAACTAAACAGAATTGTCACTATATTAATTTACACAAAAAGCAACTGATTTCAAAATAGCTTAAACGATATATTATTTATTTATTACATCGATGTTAAGTCGTTAGTGAATTACACACTCATACTTCTCTTCTTATAAATGTATGTTACTTGACGAAAGTTAAAGCTCAGTGAAAACGGGAGTCTAAATATGTCACATATATATCAGATATCAAACCCTTTAGTAGACAAATTAGCATTAAATTCTAGCATATCTGTCAATCTGTCTTTTATACTGCGTGTTAGCAAACATTTCTAAATGTTAACTTACAGTCGTATGATTTACATATATGTACGTAAAGTTCTCCTAAACTTATTGTGTTTGAATAATACATAGTACTTATCTATTTAATCAAAACAGGGCACCATATAAAAAAAATTTAAGAAATTTTAATAACGTTTTAAGAAAAAAGTTGCTATTCCGTTCGTTATTTAAATATTTTTTTCAATCGTTTATGTCTGAATGATTAAGATAAATTCTTTGATATCTATTCTATAAAAATTAGAATTGAAATTCTAGAATTACAGATACAAGCAAGTAGGTACTATTATAAATAAACAAAACCTATCCACCCTAATCTTTTTGTAGTTGGGATAAAAATATCGAAAAAACTATTTTTTTTTAACAGATGTGTTTACATTTAACAGCTTTACAAAAAACTTATTGAGATCGATAATATAAGCTCTTGTAAAATTTTAAAATTTGAATTAGCATTTTCAAATTGGTATTAAACAAAACAAAAATCAAACGTTCAACTAGTAAAATTAATATAACTAGTAGTTGTATTTTCTTCTTTTGTTATTGTCTAAGTTTTATATATTTTGTTTCCATTTTTTATTGTGTTTTTTTAATTTTGGATTTTGTACTTGATTTCATTTTACTAGTAGAAGAGAAAAGTAATGTAAAAATAGATTTCACTGCTTAAAAGGTAAATACCCCGATTTCTTTGCTGTTGAGTATTAAACCGTGTTTCCTGTATCAATAAATTTTGCTTAATGTATTGATATTTTTAATAGAAACACTCAGAGTAGAAGACAAGTTTTCTGAAGTTAGCGATCAAATTTTCTAATTGTGTTTTTTTATTGGAATAGAAAATGTTACGACTAGATTCGATTATATAGGAATCTATTTGGTTGTAAATTAATGTACATATTTTTATCTTAGGTTTTCTAAGTTAAATTCTAGAAGTTCGTAACTTTTGTGAACTATTAGAATAAATCGGTACCCGTGCACGTATGGACCTTTATTTGTTGATAATTCGCGTAATATGATCTTATATAACGATAAGTGAATTTTTTATCTGTTTTTGATATCAGTTTTGTACTAATCTTCCAGTTTGACGAATATATAATTAGAAAAAGAAAATATATTTCATTTTATATATACTTGTAATATTATTTAATGGATAAATGGAAGAATTTTTTATGGATTTAATATTTTGTTAATTTTGAAGCTATTTCCATTCTGTTTGAAATATATTGCTAAGGAATTTACTAGAAGTTTTCGTGAAGAAAATGATAAAAAATTTTGGCTTGGTATATTGGACAAGTATATTATTCTTCAATTAAGGAATCCTATATTAATTGTGTATCACTCAACTAAAAATATAAATTTTTAGGGAGGTGTATAACAAACCGAATCGCAAATACTTCTAGTTTAATACTGATTTCGATCTCATAAGTTACTGTGTTCTTTTACCACAAAGGTACAATGTAAGTGGATTATAAGTAGCTAAGGTTAGCTATACCAGGATGTTAATGTTTATCAAAATAAATAAGACATTCCAATAACCTAGGCCGACTAATCGATAAAATAAAAATATTTCATGTGTACTGATGTACGCACGTAAGAAGTCATACTTATACTTCGAATAAAAAAATAATTTTTTACGCATTCAAACAAATTTGAACTGAGTCAAACAATCCAGAGACGACATTAAATACCATGAATAAAAGTTTGAATAAATAACGCATAAATTAAATAATATTTATTTTATACAGTTTAAAAAGTATTGAAGTATTCGTTGTCATATAAAACAAAGTTCATGGAATATATTTCGATTAGTTCAGTTCGATTAATTCTTCGGATGACGATTAAATAGGCATAAGGGTTATCAGCGGCTTATGATATGAAAAATATGATACAAGTAGTTTTATTTTATAATAGTGTATTTTATCAAACATTTTGTTTTTGTAAATTTAAAATTATTTATGCAAAATCAAGAGTTTATCTGATGTGTACTATTTTCTGTCATTAAAAAATATAATTTTACTCATAATAAATAATACTTACATAAATATATCCTCAAATCTTAATACACAATTTTCACAAAAAAAAAATAAATAAATAAATATGCACTGCAATATAAATAAAGTCTTATGACTATGAACAACAATATTCACAGTTTAAAATATCCGTCTTCAGAAATCCGTGTATATAAATATATATTTTTTAAAATCCAATATTTCTTATGTTTACAACACGTGATAATCACTTAGTTGCATTGAACAACTGACTGAATTAGACACTACACGCAAGTGCGTGCAAACTGATCCACTTGGGCCTGCGAAAATCTTCATGGTGTGTTACATCGGCGCGCGCAACTTCGGTAACTTTGGAAATACACTCTGATCAGTTTCTCCTAACGCGCTAAAAGAAGTATAACTTGAAAAATTTTACAATCTTGGCGAGATCTCAATGTATATGGATCTCCTTTCATATGGAAGAATAACGACTTTACATTTAATTTTTAAATTATACCACCTAATGATTAAAATTAAACGTTTATGAAGATATTCTAATCAGAATTATGATCATTAAATTATCTTTTTGATGGTAAATAAACGTATGATAAATGAGCTAAAAGAATAAATTAAAACTTCTGTCAATTTAACGTAGAACCAAGAAAGATTACAGTAATTTTTATTAACATCAGCATTCATAAACTTTTCATAAATGATTCCTATGATTTATAAACCGGAAAAAAATGTCCAGGATATTTTTCCTAGTGCCTTTGTTTAAATAAACAGAAATTTTTTGTTAAAAATTAGATGTAATTAATATTATTATTCTATCTAATTAGATGAAGTAGTGTCCTTCTACTATTGCGTGTTACATCCATAAAACCATTAAAAGAAATAAAAAATAGTACTTTTTACTGAAACATATGTTCTGATGAGGTAAATATTTTTAAAAGTTTCTCTTTAATTTTTATTGAAAATAATATATATCAAATAATATAAAATGAGCAAAGATTTTTATTATAAAATTATATCAAAAAATATGTATTTCTCTAATTTCAATAAAATATAGAACCTTTTTTTTGTTGAAATTTTACTATAATCAAAATCATGTTTAATAAATTAGTACATTAATTCATAACGCAATTCGTTTCTACCGAGTCGTTAGAGTAACAGAATTACAACTTTTAATTCCGAAGATGATTTCCTTTTTTTACAAAAGGACAACATTTATGAAAATCCAATAAAATATAAAATAAAACCCTCCCCCCCAAAAAAAGACATCTTGAGTTAGAAATAAATGAGTTGAGATATTTTAATCTACTTAATGCAGTCAAGTACGTTCTGTAAGTAATTAATTAGTGAAATGGATTTAATTGATTGCATTGTCTTTATCTAGCAATTTAAATTTAACGCATGACACAGCTGAAAGAGAGAGAGATCCGAAGAGATTAATGCCTGTTGGAGACATTTGCTTCAGTCATTCTACCACAGACCGGTGCTCTTTAATGAACCTCTCATCCCCTAACTAAAAGCCCAGTGATATTAGTCAGTTGTCTCAGAGTCGTCTGTCATACGTTGCGCAGTACAACTCAACACATCATTATAGTTTCACAAACGACTTGTTACAGCACTTTCCACACGTTGTTTAAAATATTAGCTCGTAACATAATGCGACCAAATCTGATAAATTTCACTTTAAAAAATTTCTTTTCATCATACTTACTCAAGAGATTATTTTACATTAATTTGTATCATTGCAGTGTTATTGTAACGTTGAAATGTCTAATTATTAATTAATTAATTATTTAAATAACAATTCTTCACTGCAAACTAAAATCTAGATATAGTAAAGCAGACATTGCGAAGGACTCCACCTCAAAAATCATACAATGCAATCGACCAGAAACGGAACTAAAATACCTTCAAGGTACAGAGTTTTTTGAGATACCAGCCAGATTTACCTAGTACTTGTAGATTCCAAGCACCTGCTTGTAGTTCTGTTACTGCTCTAATATTTTCAGAGCTAATTTGATAAAATATCTCCTTTTCTGGTTACAGTTGATTTAATAGCATGAAAGAAATATTTTTATAGTATTAAAAATTATATTTAAAGATTTTAAAATAAATAATGGAAGTTTATTTGATTTTTAGTAGGTAGCAGTTTACAAACTTATTAAAATTACAAGTTTTATTCAATTTATAAAGTTTTATGCAAATTACAATGTTTTCATCGAATGCAAATAAAAAATTACAACCTGGAATAAGAAAGAAGGAACGTGATATTGGGATTATTAACATTTTTTAATCAAATGGATTAAATAATATAGTACTTATCAAATTAAGCCTTTTCGGTTTGAGGTTACTTAAACTAGCTTAAATAGCAGTTTTTCTTAGCCCAGAATTACAGGAGAACATATAATTATCCAAGTTAGTCTTTATTTGTCAATCTGGGAAAATTAGGACAAGTAGTAAAAATGATCTATTGTCGGTTTTGTAAATCCTTAAAGTAAGTATAAAATACTTATATTGTGCTTCTCAGGTAAACGTAATCTCAAGCTAATTGCGAGTATAGTATCCACTCTAATGTATCTATAGTGTCCATAGTGTAAAATTTCTGGCTATGTTGATTAGAGTTATAAACTCTCATCGGATGACTACATTATTGATTTTACCTACTGGTTTTGGTGTTGGTTTTTAACAAAATGAAACCATATTAATTCACTTTCCGTCAACTCAATAAATCACTATGTAATTGATATTAAATAACTAGTACACTTATATAAACATGTACTTTTTTCCAATATAATATAGTTTCATTGGGCTGTTTGTAAACGTCAGAACAAGTTTTCATGAAACAAAAGTGGCGTGTCTTATTATTGTTTAGGTATACGAACAGTGTAGACTAATATTTAGTAAATTAAAAATTCCTATTTTCCTATAAAAATGTATTACATTTACTAAATTTTTTAAACTATGGTCATTTCCTGGAAAAAAGTAATGGTATACATCTCTAATAAATCAGAAAATTGAACAATTTTTGTGTAATACTTCACGTTAAAATATTTTATTTTCTGTTGTAACTTTTCTTATTTTTACTTTTTTTTATTTAATGCGATGTGCGGCCATCGACTTCTATAATCATTTAGCCGAAATGGAAATCCGTATGAAAAATGCCATGCCTGACCGGGATTCAAACCCAGGATTCTCACCCTTTCGCCCTGCAGGGTAAAAGGATGAGACACTACCATTTGGGCCACAGTGGCCGGAATTTTTCTTAATGTGATTTTATTATTCTGTTAAAAGTTTGTAAATAATACAAAAAAAAAAATTATAATAATAATTTTTTGAACTTCATTAATGAGTATTACAGTCTAGCAAATAAAGAATTAATTTGAATTTAAACAGCAGTAATTTTTTCAATAAACAATAGAAAAAATCAGTACGTACTAAATCAAAGCTTCTTCCGTTCTGTAGTTATAAATAACTTATTTAAATGACGTTAAACGTGACGCTTACGTTCTGTAAAAAAAGCGGTAAACATAATTTTTACGACTTTTTTGTATAATACTTGTAATTTATCGTTCTGTAATACATCTATAAATTACGTATAAAATTATATCTACATATTTTATGTAATATATACTAACGTAAGAAATAAAAAAAAATGTTAGAATCTACTGTATTTCTTATACCTTTTTCTAGCCGTAAGTAGAACATAAAAAATTCGAAAAGAAATAAATAAAATTTACTTTGAACTATCTTCCAGTGACAGATTTACATTAAGTTACTTTAAAAACGTATTAGTTTGTGTAGAAATCACTCTTTTAAAACGAGGTTAATGGATATAGTTGAAATAATTCATTCAGATTAGTGTTGCAAGGAACAAAGTCACATGATTGGATTTAAATTAAATAATTTAGGGTACAGTAAAGGAAGACTGATTATCGCTAAAGTAGATTTTAAAGAAGCAGCTTTTATAGTAATTTGCAAATGTGTAGCGTGAACTCTCATCGATTACTTCAAAGATATAGGAGTGGAAGCTACCAACTGGAAAGATAAGGGGAAGGAAGATTGAAGTAGAGTTAGAATTTTGAGATGAAAGAAACTAAATAAAAGAGGGTTTTGGATGATGCTAGTATTACGGAAAATGATTTATGTAAGTCTAAAGACTATAAACGTCTCAAACATGCATATTAGTTTTTGGAATAAAAAATAAAATTAGATCTATTTTCCACCGAACTCTTGTAACAGTTTTGTTTCTAAATGCAAGCATACATATAATTTTATGTGTTCTAATTTAGTAGAGTTAAATATGTTAAACCTGATGGGAACCTGTAAAACTGTATAATTTTAGTTTACATGAGGATTTTTTTTTTCAACTTTTCTTTTCTTTACGTAATGTATAATCAGAAAAAAGAGGAAAATAAACATTTTTCTACATTATGCAAAAGCCAGAAACAGAACCAAGAAGTGAAGAATCAAGCGCAGCAGTTGTATTTGTGTAAAAGATTCCTGCCTGTACCGTATACACCAAGTACCTTCTATCTACCCGTTTTATACACCCCATAAATGTTCACCGGGCCGTGTTTTTGCTGCGGTCTACCCACATTATTTTAAAAATATTTTATTCTTGTTTAAAGTTGAACTCTGTATGAAACAGAAGCAACAAACAGAGCGTAACTTGCTTGTACTTGCTTGCTCTTCTGTACACCATCTTCCTTAGCATATTCATCATAAGAAATCTTGTTTCTCTGTGTCTGTTCAGTGAATATATAAATCGGATCATACAGACATCAGGTTATATTTTTACTGTCATATATTCTTTTTATCACGTCAGCGTAATGTTTTTAATTACATAGGATGATTTTTTAATAGGATTAAGACATGAATTATTTCTTATAAAAACAATAATTTATGTAGTATTAAAAGAAAAGTTTTTACTGGTTTAAGATATATCAGAAAAACTTAATAATTTTCTCATAGAAAGAAATATTTCAATTTTTAAATACAATTTCATCGTACGGTTGTAAGACCCGATAGTATTACAAAGACCCGAAATTAAAACAACTTTATTACTTTTAAAAATAAGAGTCTTATAACGAAGAATTGACCGAATAATATTTTTTATTAATAATTAATGAAATCCAGACATCGTAAAAAAAAGGAAATATAAAGATTAGATAACTATTGTATCATATTTTTTTCACGATTAATTGACAGTCTAGATATCCTTTTAGATTATATAACAAGTTCATAATAAAATAATTTTTCTAAATTTCATACTATCATAAAAAATTGCTTTTTATTAATTTTTGCATAGGCCTCATGAATTATAATTAAGTTGGCAATACTATGTTCATTATACTGCTTTATACTTCATATTATTCCATTATATCTGTTACAATGAGAAATATTCCGATTAAACTATTTGTTTCTGAATAAACTTAAGGCTCGAGATATTGAATGAAAATTCATAATATAATTGTTGTTGCTGTCACATGATTGACATTTAATTTTGTTGAATAGTTTCTGAAGGTAATCAAATTGTTGTATTATCCAAATTGTCGCAAGTGAATAATAATTTTAGGCAGATTTCATAAGAAAGCTCCTATTGTATTGGGTACCATGATTCGACTTCCGAAAAATTTCGACATATCTTTGCGTTTCCCAACCCCCTGACACCAAAACCACCGTCAGTTCCAAAGTTATATATATACATTTCACTTTTTTGTGGACGCGATAACTTTAGTAATTTTTGATACATAAAATATAAGCCCAAAAAATCGGTCGAGTTCGTTAATGAGCAAAAACGGACCATAGGGATCGAAATGGGGAGCGGCTTTTTCGAAAAAAAAACAAAAATATCGCTATAACTATCTTAAGTAAATTATCGAATTCGTTTAAAGTTTCTACTATTCTTTCAATAACGGCCTATAACTTATCTAAGTAACGTCTTTTTACATTACATACCATTGGCCCAGAGGGTGCAAAAATTGGGGGTTTGAAGACAAACAATATCATACCTCCCTTAATAGGCTCAACATAGAATCGGTTTAAAGTGCTTAATAATTAATGAAATCCAGACATCGTAAAAAAAAAGGAAAGTGATTAGATAACTATTGTATCACATTTTTTTTACGATTCATTGACATTCTACATATTCTTTTAGATTATATAACAAGTTCATAATAAAAAAAAATTCTTAATTTCATACTAATCATAAAAAATTGCTTTTTATTAATTTTCGAATCGGTTTTAGTCCTCTACTTTACCTAAAATGTTTGTCTGAAACAACTTTTGATATAACCAACCCTTACGGCAAGGAATGACTAGAATATTTCTGGAATTGTAAGAAGATGGGGCTTTTATGTTAAATATGTGAAACATTTTTTCACATGCAACCATTATCGTATTGAGTAAATTTGAAGATTTTCTTAACGTTAAAGTGAAAATCTTTTTTATCCTTTACTTAGCACCGGTGAAATCTACCTCCGCCTTCCGGCGTGCTGAAAGGGATTTTTTAGTTAAAAAATCCCTTTATTTACGTGATTCCTAAAGTAGTACATAATTCTCAATTATTTTTAATGTTATAATACTTCTACTGAAATCATTAAAGTTACTATTCAATCCCACATTTACTTCGATCATAATCATATGATTTTTTATTTTTTCCTTATCTGTTATTAAATCCTGATAATTCCAGATATTTTACACAACTATTTTAATTAAATATTTCTAAGATACTGAAATCAATTAAATACGATATTCCTTAAAAATATTAATTTTCTATATCTGAGGCAACAAATTCTTGATAGATTGTTAAAATATATGTTCAATCATCTTTCCCGTCAATTCACTAACCCCCACGAAATTATACAGTAGTTAATTACTTACTTATTCAAATTACTAACAAAAATTCTTTGATTACATTTTTATCACCTATTAATTGTTTTGTTAAAAAATCGCTCCTTCCAAAATGTTAAAAAATCTTGGAAATATCCAAAATTATTTACCCATATAACATACAAATCTAATGTTATTAGGAATGATAATGTTGTTATAACTTGTCGATATAACCACATTATTTAGTTGCATCACAACAAAAATTCTTAAAAATTGTCTAATAAAAGAAAAGAAAACATTTGAATGTAATTAATACTTAAGTACTAAAAGAAAGTTGATGTGAGTATCTCTGTATTAATACATAAATTCTTAATGAAGCAATTTACTCTAGGCTATTTTTTAAACTTTATATATTTTTCCACTAATTTCTGTAATAAAAAAAAAACAACATGAATAAGTAAATTTATACTATAAAAAAAATAAATATATATATATATATATATATATATACATTGTATATTTATATTAGTTATATATTCTAACAAAATAATAGAATGTAAAACTTATATGTGCTATATAAGTTATTACAAATAACTTAATTTGCATTTTTTTAACAATAAACAACGGTAAATAAGTATGAAATCTAGAGATAGATGTTATTTACTGTTTTTAATTGCAGTAAATAAAATTAATCGCCCTTTAATATTTTTTTTCTTTAAGTTATCTGTGAAGAATAGTGATTGGGGCTAAAATAAATAAACTAAAGAAGAATATATATAAATAGCCAACATTTTATTAGTACAATAAAGAGTTTTTCTAATTATTTACGTAATCATTATACATATATTATATTGTGTGTGCATGTACATGTTAACCTTCTGTTTTTAATAGTTGCCAAATACTTTTTAAATAATTTATTTACAAAATCAAAAAATTCTTTAGTTACTTAAAAATGATTAGGGTTATTCATTGCTGCATAAAAGTTTGTAGCCGTCCGTTATTCGAGTAATTTTGAAGGATAAAGATTTAATAAAAATTTACTTTATGTTACCGAGTCTTATTTCATGAAGGACAATAATAAAATATTCTTACATAAGTTTGCTGGTATAAAAGTTAAGTTATCCATTTTTTACAAGCAATAATCGGATCAAAAATAACATGTTTTTAAATTTAAAAAAAATTCAGTTTTATAATAAAATATTGCTAAATTTTGCCATATATTAAAGTAGCTATGAATTGGTATAAAAATCACTCCGTTTGATGTGGTTTTTAGTTTTACATAAAGTGAGTAACATATTTGATTCTACCAGAATTTATAACTTTATGAATAATGATGAAAACATAAAAATCAATTAAGCGTTTTGTTTTTAATATTAACAAATGAAAGATTTTTAATTAAAAATAAAATTATTAATTTTAACGACCTAAAAGTAATAAATATACTAATATTATATGGAAGGAGTAATATTTATTTAAATATAATATATTTTGTTAATAAAAAGTCATTGTCATTATAACAAAAGAAAATAAATATGTTATTTGATTTCACAAAATAATTTTTAAATTACAAAAGCTGTCGTAATATCTGAGGAAGGTACTGTGTACCTTACAAACAAAATACTAAACCAAAATTGCTTAAAACTGTAAAAGGTAAATACAAAAACCAAAAGAGATAAAATGCCAACTGATAAAGAGAAACAGTAGGGGTGTATACACATCAGTAATAACAAATTTAACAATATTGGTTAATAAAGAAAAAGGGGCGATATTTATAAAAAAAGATAAAAAGCTAATCTCATATCCATAAGTTCAACAACGGCGAACTATTCATATCTAACTGATAATTCAAAAGGAAATTAGAATTTTTAAGTTAACTACTTCCAATGGCTATAAAAGGTTCAGTTTCAAACCTTTGTTCTCAAAATGAAGTACTTTGAAATTAACATTAAAAACACGATTCTCATCATTTAAATGATAAGTATAATTAGAAACCCTCTTATTATTGGAAAAACTTGATTTTTGGACCCTTAACGGTTTTCAAAAGACCTACTAATCTGTCCAATATAAACTTTATCACAAATACCTCATTTAATTTTTATAAACTCCTGACCTTTTTTAAGTTTGTCAGTTTTATATTTGTTGTTCTTAATAAATTTACTTAGAGAATTATCATATTTGAAAGCCATATCAACATCTTTGTTTATAAAAAAAAATTCTATTTTTCTATTTGGGTTTATCCATGTGAGTATGTGACATTTATTTTGTTGAAAGGATTACTTTATGAAGGAAAACCTTTACTAATTGCAATTTTATATAATTTATTCTGAATTAGACTCGTTTTTTAACCATTCATTATTCATCGCTGATTGTCTTACAATATTAGGTTTTCTCTCAAAATTATCAGTTGATTTCGGAACATTTAACAATCTATGAATATAATTATAAAAAACCGATAATTTTTGTGCAAATGAATATAGTGATTTTCGATGAAAGACAGCATCAATGTGTGAGAATTTTTGATGTACGGTAATATCCAATTTATTGATTTTAAATAACATTCAAATCAAAAAAGACAAAAAAAAATATTTCGTTTAACCTCTACATTAAAAGTTATGTTTTTGTTTAATGTAATTATAAAATTGAAGAATACTACTAGTTGTAACAAGCTCCCTGCAGAACAACCAAAAATAACTTCTATATACATTATCATTTTATACTGGCACATAACGTCATTTAATGGTAATGTTTTACGTAACAGACAACATTAATGGTAGTTTTATATTATTTACGTCCAAAATTAGCATACAGAAAATCATTTTTTAACATATTTACAGATTTTAATTAATTAATTCAAAATGAAAATAATGAAAAAAAATTAAAAAGTAACTAATATTTATGTTACAATAAAAGTTGAAAATGATAATTATAATTTTTCTTTAAAAATATTTTTTGCTCTTCGCTACCGAATTTTTAGTTCTAAATTGAACATTATTAAGTTAGTATGTTAAATTAGATTAATATGAAGGAAAATCGTGTAATATCTGATGGGAAATCATGTAGAAATATAAGATCTAAAAACCCTTCTCCTCCATAACATAAAACATCACCACACGTAAATGTTAATCTTTTACCGACTACGTATTTATTCTTTTAACTAATAGAGATAATAAGTTTAGAAATATTTCTACAGCCGAATAAAATAGTATACTGCTGTAGAAATATTTCTACAGCCGTATACAATATTATACTGCTTAAAAATAAATGATAAAATTTTTTTAGTAATGTATATTGTTGTAACTGAATGAAAGAAAGTATGAAGAAGTCCAACACAATGTCTGAGTAATAAATCAAAGAGGGCGTTGAAAGTCTACAGCAAGAGACTTGTCTAGCGGCTTATCGACCAATAGCTTAGCTTCAGTCTCTTCCATTCGTCCCTCCATAAAAATTAAAGAAAGACTCTTGTATGATTTATTAACCTCCTCCCATCATAATTATACCCGCGTCTGTTAATTCTTTAATTGTTCTTCCAACATTTGTTCTTTCTTTATTTTTTTTTCTCGACTAATTAGAACAATTTTAAACGAAGTTCACTGGCATTTTTTTTTAACGTGGAAATATTTCAAACAACATAAAACACCCTAGTTAAAAAATTTAAATTTACTAAAATTAACAAATAAATTTTTTTCAAATTTCCAGTAAAATATGCGTGAAAGAATACCGAGATGTAGAAGAATATTAAAAATTTTATATTGTCAATTATATAAATTATAACGAAAAATGTCTAATATTTTCCCATAGGTTTCCAAAATTGGGAATTTTCATGTTAATAAATCTTAAACATCACGTTTTATTAATAGCTTATATTGAGTACATATACCGGTGATGATTTGAAAAGTTACCACATTTATTATTCAACAGATATCAGTCCCATCGTATTTTTGTTTGTAGGCTTGTACACCATTCTCTGAGAGAACCTTTATAAAATTATTTTCAAAGAGGATGAACCCACCCTCTCCGCTCAACCCTAACACAAAAATCTTAAATGGCAATGGTTACATTTAATTACATTAATTGATAACCCGAAAAAAATAATGAATTTTGGTGAAAATAAAATTAAAATCCGCCTACTCCTTCGCTCGGTAAGTGCAAAAAACCATTTGGGGTAGTACGTTTTTTAAATTTCAGTCCAACAAAAATAAATATAAAATTACGTGATATTACTTCTTAAACAATTTGAAATAATCATAATCTGTGGAATAAATCTGTGAAAATTATTTTTTAAATTACCAACCCAAAATTTCTCCCTCCAAGTTATTGAAAAATATACTTTTTTTTACAAATTGCATGTAAAAAATATAGTTATAAATCAGAGAACAAAAAATACATATAAAAAGTAGTCTATAAAAAAGTATGTAAATGGAACAAAAAATAATTTATATGCAGTATTTAAATATTTATTTAAATTTCGTGTAACGAGTGATGTTACAAAATCTTTTCTGTGGTTACAGAACAAAATATCTAAGGAAGAAAGATAATTCTTAGCGTAGCTAATATTTAGAACCTTTACTTTATATGATGCAGTTGTACTAATTTATTTTTAATTCAAAAGAACTAACAGTTGTAATACTCATTGATCATAAATTTTAAATCTTACCATAATTTTGAATTTTATTTTGTAAGTTACTTTTGTATTCCATCCTGTACATTGTAACTGATTTGAAATAAATTATTTTATATGTAGCAAATAAATGAAATATTAAAAAAGTTATGTATTTTTTTAAACAGTATGAAATAAAATTCAGACTGAAAAAATAAATATATATTTCTGTTTAAAATTTAGATTTATAAGACAGAAAAAAAATTTGAAAGTTTATTTTCTTTTAATCTGACAAAGTATATATTTCCAGTAATATATATTATCAAATTTTCATAAAAATTAATATAATATACACCTAATAATTTATACATATTTTATTTAGTCACATAAACAATAAGTCATTAGTGAATTAGCAATATCTTTGTGAATTTATCGGAAAACGTGTAGTCTTGAATGGACTTAGGCCGACAATTCTTGAGACGTGTGGTTAATTGAAAATCCAACCATCAGAGAACACTGGTATCCACGATCAAGTATTCAAATGCGAATAAAAGCAAGTACCTTTATTAGGATTTAAACCGTAGAACACTCGACTTAGAAAGAGCTGATTTATGATGACGAGTTTTACCACTAGATCAACCCCCGCGGGTAAATAATATTATGATAAAATTCAGTTTACTGTTAAGTTTCGCATGTTTTTTTTTTATGATGGCTTTAACTAAATTAATTTTCTTCTAATATTTCAAGAAAACTCTATTTAATTTATCCTAGTTTTGGTGTGAGAATAATGATATTTAAGTTTTTATCTTTTTAAGAAATGTTTTTTTTTTCAATTTTAATTTCTTAATTTTTTTACGATGTTTATTTTAAATAGAATTATTTAAAATTATTAAATAAAGGTTTATTTAAATTAAATTAAATTCAAAATCCTATTTTTTGGATTTTGGAAACTTTATGACCAGTCGATTGCAATCAAAAGGAGAGGTGTACAACTAGATGTACAACTCCCCTTTTCCAGCAAAGACTCCTAAACCCAAAATTTCAAAATTCTACGGCTAATCGTTTTTGAGTTATGGGAGATACATTGGACGTCATGCAGAAACTAGTCAAAATGGTTTCAGGAATGGTCAAAATGGATATTTCCGTTGAAATCTGAAAAACGAAATTTATCGCGATTACATTACTTCCGTACAAGGCTGTATGGAAAGTACGGCCGTACAAGGCACTACTTAGTATTGAGTGAAACACACACTCAATACTAAGCAGTGAGTGTGTGTTTCACTCAATACTAAGCAGTAAATTGAATTTTTATACTGGTAAACAATTTGAACACAAAAATGTTTAAATAAACACTTATTTTTAAACGAAAATGAAACAAAATTGTTTAAAAAATTAATTAATTTGTAAAAAAGAATTTCTAAAGAACAAAATTATAAAGCACAATTCATCATAGATATCGATCTTTTAAGATACTTGATTATAAAAATAGAATATTACAGTGTGAAATAGAGTAGTAAAATAAGCTTTATAATATAATAAAACTAATTTCAAAATAAAGAACGTAATATTTTTTCAACTTATCTTTTAATTTAAATTTTAAAAGAACTCAGCGTTAAATAAAAATAATTACCGATAACTGTATTTGACACCGACTTCAACTATCAAAAATTGCAAAAATTATATTTATAATTTTTTTATTGAAATTAATTTTTATACGCTAACTTTTTTTATTAAAGATTTTGCTGATTAAAAAAATTTATTTCTATATTTTTTTTAATATACTAGTATTATACAATCCCTCTACCGAAGGAAAAACCCCGATTATAACGAATGCAAACGTGAAGGACCCTCATCTTGATTAAAAAAAAAGAAAAAGAATGCAGAAAAATGATGTAATGGGATTGCTAGTGAATGTGAGCTGATTTAAACGGAAGTGGCATTCGGGTATACATATATTATAACAAACAATACAAAATAAGAAATGGTATAAACAAAAAACAAAGTTTAATATCTGTAACTCTTCTACGCAGACCGAGCAGTTTATCGTTTTAACTATCTGTTACGTAAATTACATCAAAAGATACACAACCTCACCACCGGGGAAATTTTCACTAAAGAATAAAAATTAACGTCTAAATTTGTCCATTTGGGAAAGAGTAAGATTTAAAAAAAATATATAATAACAAAATGATAGAACCTTCTAGTATTTGATGTTTGCTAAAAAATGTAATAAATAAATTTTAAAAAATATATACAATATAAAACTACTTGTTTAAAAATTGCCTAATTTTTTACTTGCGTTTTAGTTAATAAAAAGTTATTTTTGTTACGCTTAGTATAGAGCATCTGCGCTGTGGTATTTTAAAATTGTTTTATCCATATTATGATATTTGAATATAATATTAACATACCTTTTACCTAAACTATTCATACTCAAATTCTGAAATTCTGTTTTAAAATAAATAAAAATTGTCTTCAATAATTAAGTGTAGGATGTGTAGAAAGAATCGAAAAGGTTAAATTAAACTGGTCTATACGAGTTTTGTTATAAGTTACAGATAATTTTGGCTTTTCTAAACGTATTTTTTTCACAGTGATTACAAATATACCATATAATTTGTCCTAAGATGTTCATTTCCTGTAATTGTCACTCGTAAAATATTAAAGTTGCCAAAACTATTTATTTCTTCTGTTAAGACTAAAATACTTTAGATTTGTTCTTAGTCAATGTTTATATTAACAATGAAATATGAATATCTGAAAATATTTATAAATAACCATATTTATAAATATATCAGAATAATTTGGAGGAGTGACGAGTGTACTTGTATGGTATAATATTACAGGATGACATCGATACTAAAATATTTACTATGACTCATTACTTTCTAGGAAAATGAATTTATCGTAGTAATATTTAAATATGAACATATTTGAATATGATTTAAATATGAACCTTTATAAATGATAAAATAATTGATATAATCATTTTAATCTTTATTTTTAACGGAATAACACAGTTAAGAGAAAGATTTTTGTTCTGGTTTTCATGCGACTACCATCGCTCATTTGTTTACTCCGACTTTTTCTGCTGCAGACTTGTAAAAAAATAAATCGTACTTTTATAAATCTCGCTAAAAATTATCGCCGTCTATGTGATGAATTAGCGTTTAAATCTCAAAGAAAAAATATTACTCTATTGGTTAAAAAAATCATGTAAAATAGGACATAAGGATAGGTCTTATGCTTCGCAGATTGATTCAGTATACGAAGTGTCAGTGAGAAGATTTAACTATTGGCCTAAACTAAAGACGTAAATGAAAAGAAAAGGCATAAAGAAGATGTTATTTTCCAGTTGTGGTGGTTGTCATGTTTTAGTTTTTAGATCAGTTTTCTGGAATGGATCTGTTCAATAAGTTATTCATAGAGTATCTTCTTCTGCTCTAGACGTTTCTATAAAATTAATTGACTTCGTTCTATACCTAGATTCTGTTCCCTGTTCTCTGTACCGCATTATAGATATTTCAATCAATTATTAAATATGAATTTATTTCACTTGTGTCACTCGATCTCTCTGTATATTAGCAAGTGTAGTTTTCCCCCTGCCTCCCGGAACCAGATCCCCAATTAAGCATGAACACCGTTCCGGGAGGTGCCTTTGCCTCTAGTCGCCAGACGAGGGAAATACCAGACCCAGTTATACCGTTCCCGGCCTCCATCACCCACCAACCGGGACTCGGTACTTTGTGCTTCGCCTCTAACGAGGACACCCCCGAAGGGATGGCCCCCCCCGGGACTCAGTCTTTTATCTCAGGGGGTCAAGAGTCCCCGCACTTCCATCCCCAGGGTCGAGAGTCCCCGCATCACCACCATCCATCCGTGCAAGCACGGGTGAACTACAGCTCCGTACGGAGCTATCCCTCACCCCCTCGCTTGCCGATATTTCAATTGCTCCGGAAATTCATCATATAATAATTATTGCCCACCCAAACCCCGTCACAGTGTCGCAGTTCACCGAACTTCGTAACATCTTTCCAACGATGGTCCCCAACTCGAGATGTCCAGTTACGGCAGTACAGTCGCGGGGTTCCTCGTCCCACCACGGGCACTGGAATATCTCGTATTCCGGCGTATCTAACTCCCGACAGTAAGGGGCAGAAGGGGTCTTCAGCTCTTTTTTGTCCGCACAGTTATGAACGAAAGACCCCATGGCCGGTTAGGAATTGTGTCAGCCAGAATCCTAGTTCGCCAAATTTCCTCTCAGCCCACGGCGCCGGCGCAAGTTTAGTTCTAATATGGAAAAGTACTGAGCACCCCGATTTCCTTTTTTTTTGTAATTGCATATCTTTAATTCAAGTGCAATTCTGTTCATTCTAGATCGCACACCATTAGTGAATACAATGAAAGTTGTTCTCACCTAATTTGGATGGATTAATACCCCGGCACTTTATTAAACTTTTTATTTCATATAATTAGATATTTTAAATTTCTTTCCGTATTCAAAACATTTCAGAAAATCAATTAATATAACGAGTTTTACTAATATTGATTTTTTTTTATAAAGAAAAGAATACATTTGAATACATTAATTAAATAAATTAAAATAGTATTTCAAAGGTAAGGAAATTAAGTTTATACTCAGTGTGCAGAAATTAAACTGGGTGATGTAATTTAGAGGTCGCTGAAGAAAATAGAAAGAGAAATAAATGAGACTAAAAGCTGAAAGTAAATCGTGAAATATCTCATTAGAAACGTATTTCTATCTTCTCCTAAAACAGATATTTCCTCATTACTACTGAACCTAATATTTTGAAGCTTAAGTGATTGTTCTCTCAACGAAATGACTTTCGCTAAAATGATTTTAAAACTAATTAAGAAAGAAATTAAAATACAAATTTATAACGAGCAGTTTTTATTATAACTATATCTCTTTCGTAAACTAGGTACTTCTTAATTAACTTAAAAGTATGTTACTAACTTCAAATAAAATGTTTCATGTATTTATTACTTTTTAATTATATTAATTTATGTTTGAAATTACCGTATTCATTAATTAAATGTCTTGTAACAGTATTAATCTAATTTTTAACTACGATAAAACATAAAAAAAAAATAGGTAGCATATTATGAATAATTATCATTGACCCTACTCAAAGAGATACTTACAAATTACGTAGTTTCTAAACGAGGAGAAAAAATTACTAAGAAGAGTTTTAAACTTTTTCTAAAAAGTAGTTAATTAACGTATTGACAAATATTTATTCTAACAACTGAGACATATACAATGCACTTTCCCTGAGAGAAATGATGTTCATTGTATAAGTTCATGGGTTTGAATAAAGATGGCACTTTTTTATGGGGTTAAATGATGTTTGTGTTTTAGTAAGCTTAGCCCTACATTGGTTTAATTCACAAAAAAGTACCGGAAAAAAAATCCGGTTATAATTTTTACTGGTACGGTTTCTTATGAATGTTTTTCATTAACTTTAAGTCATTCCATCATGTTTTTCAGTGTCTCATATAAAATAACTATAGAAAAATATACAGTCAATAAGCACAAATTTTTTTCCAAAAAATAAACTTTTACATATTGGAATCAGTTGTACACTTATTAAATTAAGTATTTGTTATATATTAATTCGTAAAAAAAAATTTTAATTTGATTGGTACATAATAATATATTTTACAGTCATGTCCAAAATGGATAGGTATGCTAATTCTCGGACAAAAAAAAAACGAAATTACCACAGTACTGGCCGGGGTATAAGATTTTATAAGCCTTCCCGGCTTATAAAACCTTGATTAGAGTGCGTCATAAAATACAAAATTACAACAAAAAAAAAACATTGAAACGATTCAAGTTTGTAACAATTATTAAAAATAATAAATAAATAAAATATATGAAGAAGATAAATATATAAAATAAATAATAGTTCAGAACGTGTTAATGACAATTATTTGAGACACATTTATATAAATATATCAATAGGTAAAAAAAGTCAGAATTTCATAAAGTATTTTTAATTAGTGTTATTAAAAACTTCATCGATAGAGTATTATTAGTTTTGAACAATGAAATATTTTAATTTTGTTTTAATGAACTAGGACGATTTTGTAATGAGTCATAATTTAATGAAAATAGCAACAGAAACGTTACGATTTTTCTTGTATATTGTGTTAAGCTATATGAGAGCAATTCTGTTGTCTGGTTTAATAGAAATGTGTACTGCTGCTATTAATTTAAGATTAACATTTTTTTCTGCAAAGGTTGGTCATTTATAAATACCAAATCAGCTGATTTGGAAGTCGAAAGTTCCAGCGTTCAAGTCCCAATAAAAGCCACTTATTTTTACACAGATTTGAATACTAGATCGTGGATACCGGTG
This sequence comes from Lycorma delicatula, assembly GCF_047948215.1. NCBI lineage: Eukaryota > Metazoa > Arthropoda > Insecta > Hemiptera > Fulgoridae > Lycorma > Lycorma delicatula. The sequence continues at coordinate 135,637,943 of NC_134459.1, read as the reverse complement.
TTCTTTGGTGGTTGGGTTTCAATTAATCACACATCTCAAGAAAGACTACACTTCATTTACACTCATACATATCATTTTCTGAAGTATTATCTAAACGGTAGTTACCGGAGGCTAAACAGGAAAAAGGAAGGTCATTTATAAATAAATATTGAGTTTATTTAACGATATTTATTTACTAAATATCGATCTATAATATAATTCTGATTTATGGGTATCAAACAATCATCAGACGTCATATTTTTATCTCGCTAATTCATTATGGATTTTGACGGAGTTCCAAGACATGATATTCATCTCTTGGAAGATTCAAAAGCTAGAAATATATTTTGACTGAAATGTACATTTGCATAATAAGTATTTAGTATTGATTAAAAGTTTAGAAAAGCATAAATATTTTTAATATTTTTTAAATAAAAATCTTATTTAATGATAATTCATCCATAATCAGTATCACGAAGTTTGGTAATTTTACGTAATGCTGTATTAATTGCGGCGCAGGGTATTTTGTTGTTTTTGAGGAAAACATAAAACCATGAAACCTTATTCTTTAAACGTTAAATTATATCTTTTATCAAAAATTACAGTTACAGAAAGGATAACAGAGAGAAGAAGACAGAGAGAGAGAGAGAGAGAGAGGGAGTGAGAGAGTTAGGGAGGTATATAGAAAGAAAAAAGTATTACATAATTTTCATAAGGAAAAATGTAGTCTAAATCTTTGTAATAGTCAAGAAGGTTTGTCTTCTCCACTGACAATATTATTAATCCGTAAAGTAAATCTTTCTTTTACGTCACTAACAGGCGTTTTAATCGTTATAAAAATACTTATAAATGAAGAGACTATATATTAAAACAAAGGTTAATAGGTTAGCGTTTATCCTATAAGCATCTCTACCGCAGGTTAGACCTTTTATATAGCCATAAAATAGGAAAAAGAGTTCTCCAGATAGATTCATAGATGAGAGCTGTCCCGCAATACCCTTATGGGTCCCCAAAACCTTAACTAGATCCAGTTGGCCAAGAGCCAAAATTCATACTACTAACGAAGAGAGGATCAGAAATAAAATAAAGGATTGAATAATGAGAAAGGGATGAGACCGATTCAAAGAGGGACTGCGAAACAAGACAAGTAAGCCCACTCCAAGCAGTGCTCTAAGGCACCTCCAAGTTATTCATTCATCCCAACCAAAATCTTCTACGATAATAAAGTGCTAAGGAAATTTATTAATTATTATTTTTTTAAAACAGCCATCCAAAAAAAAATTATTTGCAGAAGTTTTCTCTTTTTTCCTTTTACTCACTGTCTGTCCTTCCACGTGTAACTGATATTGTAGTCTTCTATATTGTACCTCCACCGTAAATGCATATTAACACACATTCATGAATAATGAACTTACGTATCTAAATAATATTTATTTATAATAATATACATTATATAACTAGATTACGTATATTAAAGTAAATAATGTACCAGTACAATATTTTTTACATAATAGTAGTAATAAAAATGCATAAAATAGTTTCCTTTATATAACAGAATAGTACATAAGATCATTATGAGCTGTAAAAGATCATAATAGAGATAAAATTGAATGAAACAGAGATGGAGTAAAATATACAGTTCCCTGTAATAGTACTATTCAAGATGACTGTTATTGCAATTTAAAACCCAAAGAGAATGTTTAGAGAAGTACAGCATGGAATGAGAGAAAGTGAGAGAAACAGTGATACAAAGAAAGAAAGAGAGGGCTTTTGTATTTAAATAGGATGCACCTTTGTTTGGTAATAGAGGAAAATATAGTATGACTGGGAATAAAGACTGGCCATTCTCCAACGAGTTCAAAATCTCTTCTTTAACCACCATGGACCCGGCCATCCCTTCTCTTCCTTTAAACCCCTTATACCACACAACAGCTGCCCATTTACGTAGTATAACAAACAGTATGACCTGTTTTGTTACCGGCTTATCAGAATTAAACATTTTATTGCTAAATGAAGAGCTTATATTTAGTTAAACCTTGTTTACTGTCGGTATTTGTTAAATACTAATACAAAAATAACTATTATAATTAGCATGAAAAAAAAAGAACTTAATGATATAAAAAACGTTTTAAGCAATCTTTTCTTTTAGCCACATTTGAAAAAATTCACCTAATTTAAACTAAAATACTAATATAAGATACTGGGCATCATAGAAAGAAATTCTATCATAACTCTACGATAAAACGATTTGTAAATAAAAACAAAATTCTTTATTTACATAACATACAAATGAAAAATTAATAATTTACGATTCTTTGAAAACATTCGTACAGTTCTATTCACACAGCTACGTATTCATATTTTTTAATAAGTAAATTAAAAAAAATTAGTTTATAAAGTTATATAACAAATAACTTTAAAAGTTTGAGGTTAGAATTTAAAAAAAAAAATTAACTACTAAATTTTTTTTGTTAAAGATTTTGATATCGAAGAAAAGGAATTTTCAACGTCTATAAATATCTGAATCAAGGACATATGGCTTTTTCTGAAATTTTTTAAAACTTATTTCGAAAGTTCAACTACACAGGATTTAATTTTTTTTATAATAATAATAATTGTGCACTGGTCAAAATCCAAACCCACGACCATGCGTTTACATCTACGCACACGTCCGAGGCGGGCAATGACATAGTACTTTCACTTATGTTGGCCAACGGGACAACTTTATTACTCAGGAGTTCCCTGTAGAGCACCGGATTGGTGGTCCCGAGTTGTATAAGTTGGTGGCGGTTGTGCTTCACGGTTCTGCAGCATGCAGCCGGTGCGGGAGGCGTGACTATGATCTGTTTTTGCCGGCGGAGTGCGGACAGGGATTTTCCCTTCCCGGAGTAAAATCGGGTTTGGGGACTAAAGCTGATGGTGAGCTAACTCTGCCGAAGTCTTGCACCTTTCAACGCGAGTCAGTCCCTTCAGCCCTTGGCAAAGGTTTTCTCATGAGTGAAGGTATCAGATTCCTCACTGTTACTTGCGAGCCCTGGGAAAGCATGAGTCAGGCACTACTTGACTACTCGGCCCTGGCCAAATTTATGAGAGATGGCTGATAGGGAAACCCAGGCAAGATCAGTGATCCGGGCATGCCCAACCGCCTTTTCGCTCGCTCCTGGAAAATATTGACTGGCGTTACTTTTTTTTATGAAAACGTCTACTTCCACAATTTCTGTGGCAAAAGGTCCACATAAAAAACCCTCGTGTTGGAGAGCCTTTGTCTTTACAAGCAAAGCGAAGTAAAAGCGTTGACTCTACGAAAGTAGAAAGAATGGATAGTTCCATGTTTCCATTAAACGTTAGGGCAGCTGTTCCTAAATATTTGATGATTAAAGAGAAAAGAAGGTTATATTACAATCAGCCCTTCTGTGATAGCTTGAGGCATTACGGAAGCTGCAGAAGGAAATAAAAGAAGCAAAATCCACAGGACTGTTTGTCAAAACCGTCAACGACGTACAATCATTACGGCTAGTTAAAGCCAAGAGAATCAGAACCAGCGCCATTACGGTTGCACCCCCTGGTATTCAAAAGGAGTAGTTGTGTACAGGAACTTGCTGAATTGTATAGGACAGGAAATTGCTGACGAACGTCATGAAAAAGGAGATTATGAATGTCGACAGTTGAACACATGAGACAACGGAGAAGTTGTACCCTCCGCGGCACATGTCCTGACATTTAACAAACCCAAGTGACCCAAAGAAATAAAGGCTGGTTTTCATAGATTGGATATTAGCCCTTTCATTCTGACTCCATTGTGGTGATTTTGAAGTTAGAAATTTGGACATAAAGCGGCGCGATGCACGAAGAAACAAGTCTGTGTTTGTGGCAACCCATTGTATTCGGATGGCTCATATAGGGATTTGTCAATTTCTATGGGCATCACTCTGCATGATTGCGAAACAGTACAGTTTTAGAAGGAAATAGCAATCCAGGAGAAAGAGCCATACAAAAGGTCAACTACTTTGAAGCTGAGAGAATTGTATTAAGTAATTCATTCGCCAAATGTTATGTTTTATTCTCAGGTTGCTGCGTCTCTTGCAACTTTGCAACTTCCTTTAAACCAAATGACGTAATCTCTGAACTAGCATCAGTTCTAGCCAACATGATCGAACGCGTCATAAGTGACAAACTGAAAAGTCTATCAATTAGATAACCCAGTCCAAAACCGGTAAAGACGGTAAAATATGTCATTAAAGAAAGATTTCTTCTTCACCTAGGAATCAGCCTTCGACCAGTTTTAATGTGAAGGGAAATAAAGGGAAAGCCAAGAAGAAGCCTGAACCAAAAGCAGTTGAAGTTATAGAATAGAATGAGAAAATTTTATATATATATATATAAAAAACAGAGGATAATGTAATTGATATCAACTACTCACCAAGTTGGTATGGACCTCCTGAAAACACGAAGGACTCCAAAAGAGAGGTCGAGCACTTTAGCTTAAGGTAAGACATGGGCGATAAACAAAGTTTATAGATTTAAATCAAACTTTCAGTTAAATTTTGTAATATGTCTATTTTAAAGAATGTTATAAACAGTTAGTAGTCTAATTATCAGAGTGGAAAAGGTTTTGTGCATTTTTTCTTTTTTTTTGTTTGGAAAATCTTGTCAACAATTTACAAGAGTTTTATCGTGATAAATTAACAAAGTTTGTTAATGTCTGAATTCTGTTTTAAATTAGTAACAAAATGTTAATAATGTTTTTAGAAATTCCTATGGAAAAAAAAGTAATTTAATAAAACTTTAGTTTATTTTAATTTAAAATTCGGTCTAGAAACTTTAAGTTTTGGTAAAATTTAGTAACAAGAGTAAAATCTGCGACTTTTAGAAACGTATTTCATAAGAAAAGAAATTTGTGATATAAATTAAAGCCATATTAAAATTAGTTACTGTTACTTTACAAGAAAGGTATCAGGATTATACGAATAAGAAATTACAGGATTATAAAGTGGAATAAACGATTAGATACTGTATTTAAATACAGTATGTTTTTTATGTATGATTTTACAGTATGTAGTGTATGTTTTTTTAAATAGATGTTTTCTACAAAACACTGAGTGTGTGTATTTACAGACGAAACTTAAACTAAATAATCAGTAAAAATATCTCGATCATGAAATCACTGCCAATTCATATGGGAGTACTGAAGATGAATTTAAATGATGCTAAAATTATATACCAGTTATATAAAGATTAATATTAAACACAATGATTGATCTGTTGTACATTTAATAACAATTTATAATCTTTTCATGTAAAGTTTTATTAAGGTTACTTAAAATATATTGAATAACATTGATTTCCAAATTATTTATATTCTGAAAAAAGGAATTCCAGAATATAAATAATTCATTATTAATAATTCTAGAATAATGACATTTAAAAAATAATGGTTCCTTTTCATATTACTAGGAAGTCAAGAAATATGTAAAATTTTATCAGGCGAGTAAATACGCCATTAATTAGAAATAAAATTGTTTTTGCTCAATTACAATTATAATTACAATCGGCTCTCCTGCGGAGCCATAAGTAATTTTCCTGACAAAAGCACGTGATAAGAAGGTCCTTAAGGAATCCCCAAAATAAATAATACACAATAAATAGTAGCAAGCAAACTTAAAGTCAAATATGAAATTTCAAGCTAAGTCATAAATCACAAACCATTAATTTCAGCACCATATAGTCCACAAAACAAACATTAATAAAGAATAAAAAAGAAAGAGAAGTAACAAGAAATTAGATACTACACCACTAAACTTGACGGTGTTAGATTCCAAACCGTTACGCAGACCTTAAGTCGAGTACATGGGCTCCTTTCAACCGTCGGACGTCTCTGCTGTTATCGAGTAGATTAATTGCAAAGTGGTTTACATGATTCTCAAGCCTCTGCAGGTATTTGACATTGCGCTGTCGTGCAATCTCACGAACCAATCGGAGCTCCAGATAATCGTGAATACAATTTGAACATCAAAAAGTTATTTTTAAAGCTACTGCAATAAATCTTTCTCAAGTAATTTATCTTGAACAGATGATAATCAAGGAAAGGTTACATGAAAGTTTATCTTTATTTTTTTCTCTATTAAGAACTAATTAAAGTTTATTTATTCTTCATAATTCAAAAAAATATTTTTAGAAATATTTATTCATGATTTATCAAAAATTATATATTTTTTTGTTTTTCAATGTAGGTATTGGTTGCATAAATACCGAAGACGAAATGATAAAGCGTATTGTGTACTTATAAAAAAACAAAAATAATCTTCCGAAGCTATTACTTAGCTGAATAAAATACATATTTACTTTCTTATTGGATCTGAAAGTTAATTACTCGCTGAAAGTTTTTTTCTCTTTGGAAGTAAACTTCATGCATCTCTTTGGAAGTAAAGGCTACTGCCCCTAATAATACAGCCTGGAAAAATTCTTACTCATCCCTCTATTAGAAATTAAGCAGAACTGAATGTACCATAGTATTCTAAACTATATTAAGTAATAATGTGAAGTACCTAATTTCTAAGATTTCTCCATCCAAAACAAAAACAGGAATTAATAATTCTTCTTGTTTTGTTCAATCTACTTTATTTTGTTTTAAAAATACGGTAAAGAAAGAGTCACATTAATGCTATTTCATAGTAATATATATGTTAATTACGAGAATAAATATTAAGAAGTAAACATTTTATGATATGATTTTGTAGAATAAATCACACACACACACACACACACACACACACTTATTACTCAAACTGAAATATAATCGTTTTTTAGAAAGTTCCTTAAAATTTAAAAATCCGGTACCGGGTTTATATAGATAATTTTTTTAAAAATTAAACTAAAATTCTTAAAAAACAATATACTGTCCAAAATTTCCGTAAATAAGTAAAATTAATGTAAGCTAGATTAAGATAGCACCATAAGATACCATTATTGGTGCAGTCAATTAAAACTGAATGAAACTTTTAAAACACAACTTTTATCACAAAATAGAAGAAGTTCCTAACAGTAATTTTAAGCGGCAATATGATAGCGCAATCTTAGTGTGTTAAACAATTAGAGATAAATTTGAGAAACATAGAAGAAACACGGACTAATGGTTAAATAAAAAAATTAAACAGACGAAATTTTAGGAATTTTTGGTAGGTTTTATAATTACGTTTTGTAAATAGTGTGTTTCTATATAAAACAGAATCCAGTCTGAAAAAGATTCAACTATTGTTAGATTCGTCAGATAATACAGTGGTTTCAGTAAATTATCTTTGTATAAAGGCAAACTTCATGGAAATTTTAGAATCCCTAGAATAAGAGAAAAAATAAAATTTGTTAGTCTATAATGTAAAAAAGAGTGGAAAAATACCTAAATTTGTTAGCAGAAAATCATTTTTATAACAGTGAAAAAATATACTGACTAAAGTGTTTCAAAATCTTATATCTTACAGACCGATTTGGAGGAAATCTTTTAAATTAAAACCTTCATCCATTCATGATATATTTAGTTTTGTTATTAATAATAATATGCAATAACGTGTTTTATTATGTCTAACTCATACAATGAAAAAGTAATTTTTTAATATATCGTCGACTAATGATTTGATTTACACACGAAGTTGTTTTCAAAGAAATTTAGTGACAAATATTATAAGACTTATTTATAAAATGCGTATTACTGTGTTATTTTCATAGATAAAACGTATTTTATAACATTCATTCATAAAATATTTTAACTTGACTTGTTAATTTGTACAGTATAGTAATTTCATATTAGGGTGAGGTTACAAAAATCCGATCAACGACCGGAATTCTCCAAAAAATCAGTCAACTATAATGAAAATAATTTGAAAACGTTTTAGTAACAAAGTTGAAAGTCCCATAAAAAGAGAGTTCAGTAGTTATTCAAAGGCAAAAAATTTTGAAATTGACTGTACAGCAATAATATTTTTCATTAATGAAACACTGTCGTGACACCAAATAATGGAGGTGTAGTATGTCACAAAAATTTAACATGTTATGAGTTGAAAGAGTGAATGCTTTCGTGCGCACGCGTGTGAATGCTTGTTTGTTGTTTGTGTATCCTGTTACTTTTAATTGGAAGCAATGTGGCCAGACATTCCATTTAGGTGAAAATCTCATTGAACTAAAGCAGCAATAATCGATGTTGGCACCTGTGCCAGAAAATTATCATCCCGGGAAACAAATATACGTGGAGTATGAACCAAACTAAAAGTTCAACATGTAATTAAATCTTTTGCTGACCCAAAACCAGCTAAGCAATAAAATAGAATTTTTACTAACCAAGTAAAATTACAAAACAAATAAAAATATCAGAGATGAAATAGAAGCGAATAAATAAACTGAAAATTATACTATATCTGAAATAATAACTCCCTCTGGTAGAAAAAAAATAAAATAAAATGAGTAAATGGTATTAAAACGAGTTTCAACATTTAGGAGAAATATTTTCACATTTATGATTTATTAAAATCGTATTTATTAATTAATGATTTCTATTTATTCATTAGGTTAATTATTTATTTTCAGCTAAATATTTTATTAATTATCTTCAATTAATTGAACAGATAATTTTTTTAATAGTACTTTTGCAACGCCATAAAAAATAGAATGTATTTATACATGTTGATATAAGAATGACAATTAATTGCTAGCCCAATATGATCATAATCTATTACTTCTAGGTAGAATTCTGAAAGTGATTCCATCAGGGAAGAGATGTATTAATGATGGATAGTTATTTCCACAAAAAAAGGACATATTACAAAAAACCATTCATTATTTGCATTTCTGAATTTTTGGCTATGAGTCAAGACAAAAACACCCTATTTGAGAGATTATTATTGATACATGACTAGCGTCATTCTATTAATTTTATTCACTCCTCACTGTTTAGCACAGTAATTACTCATAATAAAAAAAAAACCCAAATGTATTTATTCTTCGTATGCTCTATTATAAATTAATTTAATTTAATGTAAATAAAATATTATTACTTCATTGATTATTCTAATCCGTTAAAAAATCCTCCTTCCTAGCAGTTCTACGTTATTCAAGGACCCACAGAATTCTACTTGGATCCACATCTGTTTTTATTTACTTATTATTCTTAAAGTAAAAATATTCCCTTGAAAATGGAAAATGTTCGGGAGTAAGCCCGAAGTATTACCTAAGTAGAAAAACTCACGAGAGATTTGTAACTACAGGCTGATTTATACTATTATATCTTTAAAAAACATATTCATCCGTGTAATTTATTCTAGTAGTAAGATTTTTGACGGCATGAAGTGCCTGTACTGGCACTGGCATGAATTTATGCGCTTTCGAATTGTGACGAACCTTCCTCTTTTTAACCATGATGTGTCATAGGAATTCGATATTAATTCCCTTACAATGCTATCTATCTATCTATCTAACATGCTATCTATCCATGTTGGTTTTAAAAAGCTGTTTAACAAGATGAATTATTACGTCCTGCAAATAGTTAGTCTCTTAGCGTTATATGGTTGGATTTTTAAACAATCTTATAGTCTTTGAACGTTTTTTAACGGGCGTTCCTTCAAGAATGAAGTATCTAGACGATTTATTAGCAGCTCAAGAGTACTGTAGGGAAGCAATGGGAATCGACATTTCTTAATGATTTTCTTCATAAGTTAATAAATCTAAATGTTTAATGTTTGCCGATGGCGGTGAAAAAATTATTTTATTATTATATAATAATATTATTATTATTAATGCAAAAATATACCTTGAAGTAGTAGAGATAAAAGAGCTTGAAAAACTCCTTCATCTCTGACTTACGTACAAGAAACATATTTATTACCAAAGACTGATAGAAATCTTGATTTTATGAAAGAACACATTTATTTTTATTAATTGATTTTATTAAGAATACTAAAATGTTCTCCCATAAAGATATCACAATAAAATTATACAATGCGAGTCAGGATGCACTAGAAAACATGGCAGTTACACAGTCTTTATTATCAAAAATATATTCATGAAATTACGATTATTTAAAATACATTTTTAACTTATCTACACTTAAAATATTTTCTGCACCCTGTCCTTGGAGCTATTCATTCAATGGATTACTTGAGGAATAACTCCCGTCAATTTGCTGCTGAATAGGAGGAAGGTTTTCTGTTATTTTGTAAATTACATTATTTTCAATAATCCGTTATATTTTTCTTCCATAATTAAACTAACAAAATTCAAGTTCCTTTCGAAAACTTCTAGAAATATTTTTTCTGTTCCAGATCAAAACATTTTATAACCCACGTCCTTTTCTACGCTTTTATTGATTAGATATGTTTATTGGAATAAATGAAGACTTAGATTGTTTTCGTAAATAATTAATCGAATCTTTAAATGGTAATAGTGCGCTCACAAAATAGTAGTGAATCAGGGACACTGATTTTCTGTATATATTTATAACCTAAAGTTATATATTCCTAATTAATTAGGTTAATCTTATAGGTTTTATATATACACATATATATATATATATATATAACCTAAGAATCTAAGCAATTTTTTTCCTGTTTTTATAAATTTGGCTGTTTTTAACTTTCTGTTACCAACTACAAATATATAGACAAATAAATTAATAAATGTAAATAAAAAAAATCAAAAAAAAAAAAATCTAAATTTTGTGCGTGGTTTATTGCCTCATGTGTAGCGGACCGTAGAATCTTGAGTGGGAAAACCATATTTTATGGTGGGGTATTTCTAATATTTTGCCTTTGTATTGTATACGTTGGTGATTCCCAAACTGTACGCCACGGCCTCTTCACAGGGCGCTGCGAAATATTGTAAAAACCTCATAATTAATTGAACCAAGACTATTATAATTATTAATGTAACGTTAATAAAGTAAAAATAAAAAGTTAAATAATGAAGATACAAGAGTTTTATTTAATTTTATCGCTTACTAACAAGTAGTCATACTTTTACTTAGGGTAGGGCGCTATGGAAAAATTTTAACCGAAAAAGGGCGCCGCGACTCGGAAAAATTTGTGAACCATTGGTGTATGCCATGAACTGTTAACTAACATAAGTTATCTAACGGTATAAACCAATGCTATTTTATTAAATATAAATAAAATGTATTATATAATTCTAATATATCTTCTCTTCCAATACGACCCAGAAAAACAAGCTGGAGAGGGAAAATATATTTTTGTAATTAAATGAATACGTATTCTGTAAATGATAAGCAAGTAGTTCTAGAGATAGCAAATTAATGCAAAATATTTTTTTTAGATTTCTACTTAAATAACTCGTAGTAATTTTATTCATTCAATTATTTTTACAAAAAATAAAAAAAAAAATTATATATATATATAAAACTTCAGTTAAAATTGTTCCTTGGTTGAAGAAAAATAAAAATCTTAACATATTTTTCCGGATTTCTTTAATTTTACGCATAAATTAATTAACCGTACAAGACACGCTTAAAAAATTACATAACCCAAACGAAATGAAATTATTTTGAAAATAACGAAGATATACATTAAAAAAAAAATATTGTCTAAGTTACCCAAATTTCCAGACTTTTCGAATACAACATACATCGCAAACCGTTTCAGTACAGTTGACTTGTGAGTACGTTTTTCAAGCTAGGTTTTAACTGCAGTATGTAATTATCCGAAAGAAAAGCAGTCTTGATTTATTCAACGTTATGTCTCTCCGTCTCACATACATTAAAATAGAACAATCACAGAAATTTCTCACATGAATATTACAATTAAAACCCATAAATCAATGCTATTGAACATTGTTTTGAAAACGTTTTAAAAATCATATCTTTTTTTTACTAACACTTATTTTTATAGCATATTCATATTTTTATATGAATTATTTGTATTAAAGAAAAATATCCGTACATTCTGATTTTGTTTCAAGTAAAATGAAACTGTTTTTTCCATGTTTTCCAAATGTACACGGAAAAACGTTTTTTATTGAGAAAAATATTTTTTAACTATATTAAAATACATTTTGTGAAGTGTTATTCAAAGTTCCCAGATAGACTTCAGTAAGTTACTGTGATTCTTAAGTACAAAATAAAAGTTATGTTGGTTTTTTCACATGATAAGAGATAATATATTGATAATATAAAAATATACCTTTTAAACTGATTTAAATAAATATTATATAATTTTTGAACTAATAATATCATAATTTGATTACATTATTTTATGACAACATTGAACACAAAATAAACAAATACTTAAAATCTTTTCTTAAATATACTTGATTTTTAAAACACATCCACAAATATTCTAATATTTACTAATAATAAAAATAATAATAATTTCTTTTTACTTTTGCATATAATAATTTGAATATAACAGACTTATATACTTTTAATAACATTTTTTTAATAATATTCAATAATTTTTGCTTTTATCTAAATTGTAAAGTGAATAATTTTCAAACAAGAAAGAGGACAATAAATAATAACAAAAATCTTATTTTCATGATTGTATATAAATTAATTACAATGAATCAGTTTAATTGTTTAGAACTGTAGTTAAAAAACTTCCTTGAGAAAAACAACAAAAACAGCCCGTTGCAGTTAAGTGAAAGTAAAAGCCTTTCTTTGCTGTTTTATTGCTGAGTCTTTTGAAAAGTTCAATTATGTACTTCTTTTTTGTTAAAGCGTTTTGTTTTTGTTAATTTTATTTGTTAACAAAGAGTTTTACTTTTTGTTGAATGTTGACATTTGGTACAACAAAATTTTATTAACTAAATTAATGAATGCTCTTCATAAAAATATTAAATAAATATAAAACATATTTTACAACTTTTCTTAATATTTTTTCAATTTTTTTCAGTTCCAATATCTCATGTGGAAGGAGTACTTGGAAAGAAAACTGCCTTACCGTGTGATATCGAAGCCTCTTCAAAAGATGACGCCGTTTATATGGTGCTATGGTTCAAAGAAGCAGATGGCGAACCCTTATACAGGTAAAGTCATTAAAATCACTTTATTTGTAAGTATTAATATTGCACGTAAAATAAAGTCCCAATAACTGTTCCGATTTTAATAAATGTTTGAAAATTTTCGCGTTTTACTACCAAAAACTAGTATAGATATGAAATCAGTGAATTTCTAAAATCATCTGCGGATTAGGAGCTATACTCGTAAATCACCAAAAATTCCCACCATTAATTGATAGTACCCTCATTATTAGGATACAAAGGAAAATTCAAAAGTAAAAATAAATTAAAATGGTTGTCGTGCGGGTGATGGATTGATAAGTGGTCGAAATGTATTTCTTAACAATAGTACACAAACTGTGCGATGTTGCTTTTTCAAAATTTTATAAAATTGCACTTACACTATGTTTACGCGCTTGTAACGTGTCTGCTATTGGTGACGTATAAAGAAGGAAATAATTTCTACGGTAGTAAAACGAAAGCTTCGAACTAACTGCATTTTGCCAATCGCCTAACAACTTCCGCTTAAAAATATCTAGTCATGTATACTTGTGTTTAAATGACACGTTACCTTAATTTATTGACTGTAAAACAATACGTCATTAACTTTTCAAAGTTAGATAAATAAGAATCTTATTAACTCTGGTTTAACTTTTCCTGGTTAGTCTATTATACGAAAATCGTATTTTAAGCATGAATATGTTAAAACTCACACGCAATTTCTTTGTGAGCAAATTTACTTATTATAACTGGAGTATTAAGTGTCATAATTTAACAATTTTTGAACTAAAAGAGTAATAATGCTAAACACTGTTATTATTTCAATAGAGATCATAACGATTTTGTTATTTATCTATTCTATTATAGCACAAAAAGTAAAAACAAATTACGTTTTAAAATTTTCGTAACAAATTGCATTGATTCCAAATAAAATAAACACATAAAAATGAGAATTTCTAAGGTATTATTTTGTTTGATAATCATTAGATTTACAATATGAAAAGTTATAGCTTGGATAAAGGAAAAAACGAGATTATTTTATTATTTACAAACATTACATTAAAAATTATTTTATTTGAATATGGTGGTCATTTCTTTGATTTAATAGTATTTGTGCTAGACAAGAAAATGAAATTTTGTTTGTTAACAGAATTTATAATCTGTCCAACCCTGAGACTAGACAAATTTTTTAGTTGCTAAAAATTCTTTTGTAGTTATTCAGTTTCTTGGCGAAACAGGAATATAATAATAATAATAATAATAATAATAACAAAAATAAATAATTATTATTAATAAATTGTTTTTATTATTATTATTGTTTAATGAGCTGTTATATTTTCAAGAATGGTAGCTAAATATTTACTTTATTTGTAAACCCAAAACATATACAAACAAAATAGCAAGAACCTCAATTTCTCTTAAATATCACTTCTTATATCTTATAAATAATATATTTTTTTTTAATATAAAAAAATAAAAACATAATCTTTTACTTGTCATAGCAAGACTCCTATTTTGCGAATTGATTCACATCTTTATCTGGCTGTTAATGCTCCAAAACAATACGTGCTAAATTTGTTTTTGATTAAAGAGTTATTTAAAATAACATTAATTCATAGATTTAAATAATTCGCTGACGCAGATAAACTTACTTGTTTTAAACTTACTTCCTGACGCAGATAAAAGTGAAGTCAAAAAAACATATTTTTTTAAATTTTCTAACATGAACAAAAAAAATTTTTTTTAGATTTATTTTAATTTTTAAAATCCCTAAAAAAAATTCTAAAACACAAATTTACTATATTTTAAAAAGTTTTTACCATTGTACTAAAGCCTATTACAGGTTTTTTAACGGTAAGGAGTAAGATTGGCTTACGTTTTTTATCTGGTGATGTGCTGAATTTTAAAGCAACGTTTTCCGATCTCTGAATAGGTTTAAAAACGACCAGAAAGGACTATAAAGGAGGTATAAACTGCTTCCAAACATTCTTTCTTAAATGTTCTGCCTCTTGAACAATACTATTCTTTCTGCAGGCTAAGGAAAACTTAACAAATCCTACGGAATAATTCTTTGTAAAAATAGCATTGCCTAACGTATAAGTACTTGGTCTATAATATACTCAATATGCAGTTGAAACCCAAATACTTAAGTCCAAACTCTTAAAAAAATCTACCTGATCATTTCAAACCTTTAGTGCTTATACAGATAAAATATATAAAACTCCACCTTTTCACGCTCTCCCTATCTATCTATCTCATATATATATATATATATATATATAAATTATTTAAAACCTCCAAAAAATAAAACTATTTTTTTATTTTATTTTATTGTTTTGGATGCAAAACATTTATTTAAAATTATTAACTGCGTTTCTCTTGAAGAAATTATTCGATATTTTATTTAATTTTCGTTTCAATATCTTTCCAATTTTTATAAAACTATTGCAATTTTCAATTTTAAACTATTGGAAATAGTTGATAAACTATTTCGAATTTTTTTCCAGGGCTCACAACGAAGTGTCATCATCAGCGCCCGATCACAATATTTATACAGTAAACAAACAAATAATAGAAATTTACTTAAAATCTAAAAAACAGTAATATAAAAACACAGCATCGACGGGAAACACCTATGACGAAAAAAAAATCGAAATAAAACCACGATGAAATATATCATTAAAAATTTAAGTTAGAAGAACAAAATTATCATGTAGTATAATAGTAGTATATGCCGTATAGAATACATACACGAAAAAAATGAATAAACGAAAAAAGATATGAATAATTACATTTTAGAAACCAGATGCACAGTCCTAAGAAATCGTAAGATTTTCGATAACATCGATACTATGTTGCCTAAGATATTTTCGATGTTAGCCACTAGGCTAAACTTCCGAAGCGATTCTGAATAACAGACACAGATTACAAGCATGTGATGTACCGATAGTTTGTAATTGCAACTAGCACAGACAGGTGCAGCAGTCTGATTCATGAGTAAGTTTAGTGCACCCTATACGCAAACGGCAAATATTAACCTCCTCTTGATGGTTATTCCTGCATCAGAAGCTCCACAGTGACTCAGTGTTCTTAACTGGGCAAAGTTTATTGTTGATGGTAGCATTACATTCGGTTTATCAAATATCACGAACCACCCTCTTCAGAAAACAGACAAGATCGTTCGAAACAATTCAATCAGTGAAAGGAGGTTGCATAAACGCCTCTCTTGTCGCTCGATTAACGCGGCGCTCATTGCCTGAAATTTCAATCTGACTAGAGATCCAGCAGAAGCTTACAGTTGTTTTACACTGATTAATTTCAGAGATAAAAAACTGTATATCATAGACAACAGGGTGTCTTGAGTTGTAGTACTAATGGCATGCAAGGCACTAATGAAATCTAAACAGACAAGTACGTGTCGAAGTACTGGAATAAATATATTTATTCCAATACACTGGCGATGCTAGGAAGACCAAACATGAATGTTTTATTGCCAAAAAAGCACAACCCACAGAATTCTCGTTTTTAGAGCCGTCAAACCACATCACGTAGTTACATCAGGGATAAACGACATCAGGATTCACGCTGTTTACAATATTAAAAAATGTTTCTAGTAAGATAACAGGATCGAGCACCATTTTTTGTATAGACCGAAGCAAGAATTCACGAGAGAAGGCCATCAAGGGGGGTAATAACGTTGAGTAACAAGAGATAGTGGATGCAACTGCATATTTAGAGATAAAAAAGGCGATGAGCTCTGAAGACTAGCGGAGAAGTAGATCTTGGCCCCTCCTTATATCATTAACATACAAACTGAAGAATTAATTTATTAATAAAAGAGTTAAAAGTAAGAGGATGTGGTTGTGCTTTAATGCGAGCTATGTAAGAGCACATTATTTGGTTTTATCTATTCCAAAGAGATGGCTCACCACTGTCCATTAGTAGACTTTCCACTGGGCTTGAACGAAACCCACATGTATCATGACGGATAAATGAATAATGGAATGTATCGAGTATCTTTAGAGGGTTAGCCTTCTTTTTTTTTTTTTTTGAACTCTACTCCCCTGGTCCGGTCCGACTGGTTGGTATTGCGCCACCCAGGGGAGTGCCTGTTCTACTCTAATGGACCTTCCCACCTACCGGCTATAAGTCCGGCATGGCAGGTCGGCCCACCGGTCAGTTCTTTTGAGTTCTTTTACCCATCCATATATCGCCACGTCAATACCACGTCTTTTCAGGTCTCTTAGGAGTCCCCAGTGGATCATCGGAACCAACACACCTCGGCATGTTAACCCTCACCACTGAGGCTGTCCACCCTGCCCTATGCTAAAGTTTAAAACCCTAGTCTCCTCTCATCGTTGTTTTTCTGCATAAGTATTCTTTTGATGACCAACTCAACTTTTTTCCAAGTTTCTTCATTGTTTAACATGCTATTGATTAGTCTCCCAGTTTCATCAGATGATAGGTCAATACCGTCTGTCTCGTCCCTCCATTTATGACATACAGTGAAAGTATGTTCGACATCATCATCACAGTCACAGTACATACAGGCTGCAGTTTCCCTTCTACCAAGTATATGCAGATAGTAATTAAAACTACCGTGTCCTGTAAAATACTGTGACGTGTAAAAGTTTATTTCACCGTGTTTTCTATGTATCCAGTTCCTTAGATTGGGGATTAACCTTCTGGTCCTGTCTCCAGGGCCTGCTTTGCTCCATCTATCCTGCCATCTCTCTAGTAGCTTATGCCTCGCTTCATGAACTTCAACACCTTGATCTCTTTCGACTCTGAAATGAGCCATAAGGTCGATTTGAGGCACTCCTGATAAAACGCATAACGCATCATAGGAGACTGTCCTGTACGCGGAAACCACGCCAAGCAACAGTTTCCTATGGGTCCTAACTAAGCGTGCCAAGTTCTTCTTTATCCGTACTGAAGGCCACCATACCGGGACAGCATATAATATTGACGACATAACCGAGGACCCAACAACCCTCCTTTTAGACGCTTTAGGTGCTCTTTGAGAAGTCATAATAATATTAAGAGGTTTAGTCATCTTATCAGCCCTATTGCAAACCTCGTGTATGTGTTCCGTAAATGCACCATTTCTCTGAAAGGTGACCCCCAAGTACTTTAATCTATCTGTTTCTGCTATTAATTGTTCATTGACCTTGATATTTAGCCGCTCGATGATTCTTCTGCCAGTAAATGTAATAAAATTAGAGCGGTAGCCTGTGCGGACGAATAAGCCACGCAGCCGTAGTTAAAGAGGAAACGGTCCGGATCTCGATAGAAGCGCAACTTGCATATACGATCAGCTACCCAACGAGTATTACATAGAACTCTCACCATGCCCAGAATTTTTAAACACTTTACCTTAAGCACCTTTAAATGTGCTACTCACGTTAGTCGTTGGTCAAACCACAATCCCAAAAATCTAACCCGCATTCATGGTTCAACCAGCTTACTATGTAAAAACAGTGAGCCAAAACACCGATACTGTTATTACTATTATTTTCGTTTACTTCAATACTCTGGTGATTGTTATTTGTTACATTGTTCTTGTTATTAACTACATTATGTGTCTATTTTCTCATTATCGGCATTTGTTAAGCTTACTTTTGTACGTGTGTACAAACGTGTTTATTCTTATTTATTTTATTATTTGTTTATTTCTATTTATTATTTTGTTGATGATTATTTATTTAGTTTCACAGTGTAAGCACAGATCGTAAATAAACTATTTCTGAAAAAAAAAAGATTAGTTACTTAAAAAAACCCATTACTTATACATTTAATATACATTATATTATAAGAAAAGCTTTTTTATACTTTAGTAATTATTATCTTTTTATTATACGTAATTTAAAGAAAAAAATAATGCTAATTGAAAAGTTAAAATATGTTGGAAAAATTTCAAAAAAAATGTATTTTATAAATATTATTACAACTTTCAATACGACTGGGTTAAATAATGTTACCGTTAAGAGCACACAAAAAACCAATGGAGTATAAGTATTGATATATATCAAACAATAAAAAGTGTCTGTTTGAAATGTCATGGTCATGTGCAACGGATGTCAGATGAGAAATGGTCAAAGAAAGGATATAGCACTGCTAGATGCTCGATGAAAGAAGAAAACGAAAGGGTCATAAAAGAGAGTGAATAACGGGGTGGAAAAGGCGATGCAGAGAAGACAGCTAGAGAGATGTATGGGATGATACAATGATATAAAGCGTGGCGACTTAGATGTGGTAAAGGAAAAGATCGAGAGATTTTTATCTACCGTTAACCTCAAACGAAAAGCGTAGAAAAAATAAATTTTAATTATAGAGGCCTACATGATTATCTTAAATGTTAGAATTTAAAGTTATAACGTTTACTACTTAATTTATTTTTTATATGATACAAATAATTAAGACATCCATGACCAATCCTCCAGCGCATTAGAGGAATTATTATTTAGTATTCAAATACGAAGAACTTTAAATGCTCTATAATTTCGTTAAGTTTTTTTTTGTTTTCTTTGTTGTTTGCTATGTACCTCGGATCAGAAATAATTAATATTTTAAACCTTCTCAAATTCCATATTTCTTGCTCATTAAGACTGAAAACTTCCTAACGTACTAAATGAATGTGTGAAATTTTTTTTTATGAGATTACATTGCTAAATGATCTAAAAGTTTGACATACATGAAACATCTTAAAAAGCAGCTTGATTAATAATTTATTACGATTGTTGCACATTATTAAATTAAGATAAGAAACTATAAAATGAGGTATGAATCGGTATAATTTTTATACATTTTACTGATTCGTTACTAACCGTTTTCATTTTAACCATTTTAATTATATTTTTTCTACTTAATGTGACTGTTACTGATTTTAACTGTAACTGTTTAGCTAATATATCCTATAAGTTTTGGTGTGAACACTAAATAGGAAATGGTTCTGGTCTTCAAACAAAAACTGATAATATTATTCAAGATCAGATCAATCTCCAAATTAATGAAGACTGATCATTAACTGATACTTGATTGATAGAATCAAATATGATTGACAATCAGTTAAATTTAACTTAATAGAATAATATTTTTTATATGAATGTAGATGGGAACTCTACAATCTAAAATTAAAATTCTAAGTTTTATAATAATTTCAATTACAGAAACAAAAATATAGATTATACACTAGCTCCCCGTCACAGCTTTGCCTGCGCTATATGATTAATTGGGTTACCCGTAGCAGCTAATATATTTTTTTTATGTTTCTTAGTGAAGTAAATGGAAATAGGAACAACCAATACCAGTAAACACGTACAGTAACGATGACAATAGATTTGTTGGTTGGCCTCAGCGCCGTATACCTGTTAAAACAAAAGAAATTCAAGAAACCCGAAAATTGTTTTTAAATATCTATCTGACAGTATTTGCAAGTCCAAATCTACGGAATAACTCGGTTAGTATAGTCGGAATTTTGAAAGTTTACAATCATTATTCGAAATCTTTTTACCTTTCTTCACCGCCTTTTAAGATCGAATTTCAAATATCTAAAAATTGGTTTTCAGATATTCACTTTAAGATTACACACACTAAAAATCAAGCTAATTATCTACATTTGTTACCGCGGTATTAAAAAGAGTAAATTTCATTGTTACTCCATTTTACATCTATAAACTCGGAATCTCCAAAAAAATCCTTTGTTAATATGCGGAACATGTACTCGTATACAAATTTTCATCAATTTCTCTTCAGTAGTTTTCGCTTGGCGTTGATTATGAATCATTCATGATAATGTTGTCTTCAATTTCAATAAGACCTATATTGAAAATATCTTTACTGAAAAATATCTTGTAAGTGGCTCGCTGTAAGAAAGGAGGTTGAGAATTTAGCGGCCTGCCACATAGGGGCCCGAATGAAAATTGCAGCACAGTAACGGATTATTTATTTTTTACACATATTAATAAATAATTTTTCATTCTAACATTAACTTGCATTTCTGTGCGCAAGCGTACTGCCGAGTTGATTGTCTGCTATAACTCGATTGTTGTCAACGGATTTTTACAAATGAGGTAATTTTTTTCAAAATAAAATGCTTAATAAATGTTGTAGTAAGTTTAAAATTGGTTAAACAAATAATTACAAAGATATTGAAAATTAGAAATTTAAGTAGGTTATTATTTTGAAATTTTTGAAGGTGACGTTTTCTAATTTGTTTATTTTATAGAATAAGACACTAGATTTGCAAAATTTAATAAATATAGGTTTACCCGTTTCTGAGAAGTATTTTTTTGTTGAAATACACAAAATGGCGTCCGGAAGGAAAACAAAGCAATATAGGACTTATGTAGATATGAAATTTTTTGCTGTTTTTGGTGTCCTCAATCAGTATCTGAAGTTTGGAGAATACGTCCCGGAACACTATGTATATAAATATATATATATATATATATATATATATATATATATATATATATATATATATATATATATTTTGGGATGAAGTACATCTAAAATCCTTCTCAATTATGCCAAGGAACATGGGTAAAAATTTGGTTGCTGTTGATCAAGCTTTTGTATATACAAGCTTTTGTATATCTCGAACAAAAGAAAACCCTCTTCCTCTACATATAATAATATAGATATACGGATATCTATTTTCAACGAAACGGTTCTTCGGTATATATATTACTACTCTCAATGCACATGTATTACTACGCCCAGTGGCACGTAAGGGACTAACTTCCAACCTGATTAGTTATTAAAATATAGCATATATTAAATTTTTACAACAATCATTAAATTGGCTACTGTTATGAAAAAAGAATCATTACACAAAAAATAAATAACAGAATAATAAAAACGGTACGGAAGTTACAATTTAAAACAAAACTGATGTTAACCTTGAAACGTTTTTTTTATTTTCTTCTATATTTCTTTACTATTATTAAATTTTATTGTAACCTATTATTAAATGTAATATGATTAATATACATAGAAAAAATAAGTAAACAGGTATAAGCAATCTGCAAAATAAAAGTAGATATAAAAAAGAACTTTCTTCTTTTACTATGAGGGCAATGAAACGTCAACCTATTTTATCAGTAAACGAAATTAATTACGAAATTGAATACGAAAATAGTGTCATAAGAAAACGAAGGAATTATGTTCACGTCAATATTTTTACGTTAACTATAATTTTTAACTTAATTATTACATTCAATTTAAAAAAAAACAGCTTACCACACTCCAATTTGATTTCCTCGAGCGCTTTCGGCCATTCTACCATCTTCAAAAAGAATATAATTATGATTAAAATGTTAAAACTACCATAATTGAATTATATATATAACAATTGTTTTTCGTTTTATTATTCGTCAAAGTTAAAGTTTAAGTCTAAGTGACTAAGTATATCGTAATAGTTTCTCAGTTGTTATGAGCTCTGTAAATTGTGGATCAGTTTCTGTTGCTTTTTTTCTTTAAAAACTATTTTTTATTTTTTTTTAAATTATATATAATTATTATTATAACAAACGGTGCCATGTCCGAAAAACTAAATTTGTAACCTAAATTTCAAATCTACAGACTAAATGTTAACAAAAAAATAAGTTAAGGGTATCTATAACATACAATACTGAAACTCTATCTGCCCCTTTCAACAAATTATAATTAAGGTAAATATTAATCATTTGTATTAAGGCTTGTTTTCTAGTTATAATTCGTTAACATTTGAGATATAACTCTAATATTTAGTTAATTTTAATCTACTACTAGATATTAGAATTCACTGTTTGTAAGACTTAAGATACTATTTTCGAAACATCAATTCATATCTTTTAATATCAATGTATTCTATGCTACTTCCAATACATTACTGCTGGTTTTATACAGATTACTGCTTCTAGACGTCACATACTAATTGTAATACATTACTATATTGATGGTTTTCCAAAACTCCTTGAAGGCAAATTGTAATTTTTGTATTCTATTTAATTTACTTCATTATTATTCAACCACAAAGGTTTCAAAAAACTTATAAGAAACAGCATTAATTACGGAAAATTTTATTGTAATACTAAAAACCAACATTAGTTTTATTGCAATATACCTCAAAAAATTTGAGGGTTTACTCATGTTAGAAAAGGTTACCAAAATTCTTTTACGATAATCAATTTTAAATGATGCCTTCATTGTTTACGACAGAAATGACATTATTTTATAAATTACTTTTCTAAACTCATTCATTCAATTATGGAAAACTATATGAACTGTAATGGATGTAGAGAAATCTCTTGAGATAAATTTATTTGTAGGTTGGTTTTCTCATTTGAAGCACTGTGACGGAATATTTGTTTTCATACATACACTCTGTTCTAAAATTGGATTCAAAACTACAGAAAATGCTACACGACAATGTTCATCCTTTTATTTAAGAATACTACAAAGGTATAAAATATATGTTTAATATAATATATTCCATACAGTTAATTATATATATATATATATATATATATATAATAATAAAATAAAAATAACTTTTGGAAAAATAATTTATCAGTCATAATTAATCAAATTCTAGATGTACGGTAATAATTTAAAGTGATATAGTTATTAAGAAAAATGTAAAAGTTAATTAGCATCAAATTTAATGTGTTATTTTTGTACTTAAATTAAGTTTTTAATTATGAATGCATTCATATCTCTACTGAACAACGAATACTGAGATGTTTCATAACGTTAGGAAAGTTAATGAAACTGGTAAATAAATGTGTTTTAGGTAGAGTTCATAAGAAAGTTACCTATTTTAATGGGTACCATGATTCGAATTCCGGAAAATTTCAAAATATCTTCGCGTTTCACATCCCCAGACACCAAAACCAGCATCAGCTCAAAAGTCCATATAAACATTTGTATAATATATATCTAAATATTTCACTTCCTTGTGGACACGATAACTGCCGTAATTTTGCGTCAATCACTTTTAAATTGTTCTTTAAAAATAACTCGTCCAAAAATCTTGGTCCTGTTTGTTATCGGCCAGAATCGAACTATTGAGGTGGTAATGGAGGGGTCTTTTTCGAAAAAAAACAAAATATCGCTAAAACCTTCTTATTAAGTAAAATATCGAATTCGTTTAAAGTTCCTACTATTCTTCGGATAGGGCCTAAAACTTATATAAGTAAATTTTTTTTATATCACCAACCATTGGCTCAGGGGGTGGAAAAAATGAGGTTTCGAAGACAAAAAAAAATTCATATCTCTCTTAATAGGCAGCGTATCGAATCGGTTAAAAGTGGTCGTTAGTCCCTTAAACATTACCTAAAACATTAGTATGAAATAATTTTGGTATGACCAACCCTTACGGCAAGGAATGACAACAAGTTTGCTGGAATTGTAAGAAGATGGGGGCTTGTCGTATACTAAATATGTGAAACATTTTTCACATGCAACCACTGTCGTATTGAATAAAATTTGAAGTTTTTCTTAAATTTAAGGTAATATCTTTTGTCCCCTACTTAGCACCGGTGAAATAACCTCCGTCTTCCGGCGTGCCGAAAGGAATTTTTCATTTTATATATATTGTTAATAATTTTAATTAGGATGGAAGTTAATCGCTTATTGCACATAGTAATATAAGACGTTTTCAGAGGGAGTAAGTAAAAATACATACACCGATAGAAGTTACTTTGTTGTTAAAAATTTCTGAATTGTCATTTGTTTCGGAGTAAACAAATTTTATCTTAGGAAGTCAATCTCATTCCGACTTACTTCAGATCAAGTATAATTCTAATGAATTTGCACTTATATTACTTACATAACTGTATATAAATTTGTTATTTCGGATACTAGCACTTCTACGTGTCTATTAAACGAAATATTATGAGCATCAACGTGATATTTAATACTGGTTAAAAACAGTGATAAAGGGTTTATATGACGATAGTGGGTTTATCACTTAAGACTGTGCATCTAGTTTAAGAAAGTATTAAGTATATTATCTACTCATTTGTTTGACTCATACTTAAATGAATTTGAAAGATTCAATCTTTAACACAGGCTCATTTTTTTCAGCACCAATGTGGTAGATTGCTCTACTATATAATGCTAAAAACCTATCCTGGAATTTCATATCATCCTTTTTATTGCCCACCTTGAAATACTATAAAAGTCTGTTTCTTCATGGTGATCTCCCGAGGATGAATAACGAATATATTCTTACTTAGACATTTTAAATGAAACCATTCAGCCACAAAGTGTCGTATTATTCACTGAAACCGTTTAAAAGTAGGTAACGAAATTCAAAGATTGGATTCTCAAGATACTGAATAATTTTCTTTATTAATGAGTGTTTTCTGAACACTTCTGAATGTATGATGTGAATATATTTTGGTTTTTATGGATTTCAATTGATATAACTACTGTCCTGCCTTCTTTAATTTTGATTTATATTCCTAAAGAAAGACCATCTGCCATATTGAATACCCGACCTTTCAATCAATAGAAATCTTTGTTCTTCTATCACTTAAAACTTAAATCATGAAGGATTATTTTAAGACTAAACTCACCGTCACAGCAGTTATGGTAGGATGTTGGCAAAACCTTGCCAACATCCTATCTACATAAAAGGCAAATTTTTATTGGAGTGAAATATTGCAGCATCTCTGTTTTAACATGTTTCTACTTTGATCTGGGCCTTTTAGATTTGAATCACGGTCTGGCTTGCAAATTACACTCATGACACAAGTAAGCTTATCTATCAAACAAAATATTAAGAACAGATATAAAATTGAGGTAATGATTTCATAGAAAAGATAAAAAAATAAATCCCCTATTAGATGATATATGTAACATCTATTTTTTAATAAATGTTAAATTAATATTTAAATATTTGGATGTCCAAAAATACCTTCTCCATTACATAATTAAGTTATACATCTAATAAAAAAAAATTAAAAAAAACAACTTAAGTTAAAATAAGAAAATACTTTGCATGAAAGAGAAAAGATTAAATTTTAAAAAAATATTCTAGATTAATATCCAAAGTAGAATATACAAAATGTAAATTTTTTACAAAGTAAAAGGTAAGTGTAAGGTAAAAATTTTTACCTTACACTTTTCATCTTATGAAACTTTATAATGAATTTACTGAACGCATTTCATGTGCATCCTTTAGCAAAAGATGTACCCGTTTTGTGTGAGTTTTGGAGTTAATAGGTCACAGATACATAATATTTTAATATTTTCTTATCTAATTTATTATTTTTTAGAGCATTAAAATAATGGTGCAGGATTTTTTTCAATTCCAATTAGAAATAACAAAAAAATAAATGTTTTCATTTTTCCATCAGATCAAGAAGTAAAGACTATTAAATTTCTTAGCAGATGGAACGAAAATGAAGGAATCGGGTCGCAACAAAATAAAAAAGGGATGGAAGGGAACACTACGGCTTAACGTCCACTGCAGACAAACCTCTTGTTTATATACGAAAACTGTTACAAAACACAATGACGCTATTACTTATTCAAAGTTTATTTATTAAGATTCAGGCTGTTTACCCATTACAATTGTTTCTTTTATTTATTATTTTAAAAAAAGAATACCGGAATAGATACAAATTTATTTGTTATTTTTTTCAGAATCAAAGATCAGGTAAAAATTAATCTGGATAATAATGAATTATAGGTAATTCATTATTAGGCATAGGCAATTATATTGCCTCTGTATCGAACCAAAGAAAGGATTACTCTGCCTTGGCAGTTGGCAATTGTGATTGTTTCTTAAAATTTGACTGTAGAAGTTAATTAATTCGACTTCGCTTTTTAAAGTTCTGCAGTGCAGGTGAGGAAGCGATAGATAGATTTTACAATTTGGTGAGTAATATTTACGAAAAATTGGAAGTTCTGTCAGACTTCAAAAAGAATGTTATTGACATGATATCAAAGAAAGAAGGAGCAGATAAATTTGAAGAATACATAACAATAATCTTAACTGCTCACGCATCAAAAATCTTAATTAGAATTCCGTGCAGAAGAATTGAGAGGGGAATGGAAGAGGTGTCAGAAGAAGACCAAAATTTGTTTTCAGGAAAGGTATAGGAAGAAGGAAACCAAAATTAGCGCACAGATTATTAGTAGAAGGAAGACTAAAGGAAATCAAACAAATAGAAATGGCATTTATAGACTTAGAAAAGGCATTTGGTAACGTAGACTGGAATAAAATGTTCAGCATTTTAAAAAAAATTAGGGTTCAAGTATAGAGATAAAGGAAAATTAATTGCTAACATTTACAGGAACCAAATTGCAACAGAAATAATCCAAGAACATAAGAAGCTGTAATAAAAAAAGGGACTCCGACAAGGATGCTCCCTATCCCCGTTACTTTTTAATCTTTACACAAAACTAGCAGTTAATGATATTAAAGAACAATTTCGTTCCAGAGTAACAGTGCGAAAAGATGAAGATGCTACGATTTGCTGAGGATATAGTAATTCTAAATCTGAATCTGAATTATTCTGAATTCTGAATTCTTCTGAATCTGAGAGTAAAAAGATTTAGAAGAAACAATGAATGGCATGGATGAAGTCCTACGCAAGAATTACCGCATGAAAATAAACAAGAACAAAACGAAAATAATGAAATGAAGAAGAAATAATGTAGATGGATCACTGAATTAAAAATAGGAAGAGAAAAGATTATAGAAGTACAAGAATTCTGTTATTTGGGAAATAGATTTACTGAAAATGGACGAAGTGAGGAGTGATATAAAATACTGAATAGCACAGGCGAAACGAGCTTTTAGTCACAAAAAAAATTTGCTTACTTAAAAAATTAATTAAAATGTTAGGAAAACATATTTGAAAGTGTATGTTTGAAGCGTAGCTTTATATAGAATTGAAACTTGAACGATCGGAATTCCTGAGAATAAAACATTAGAAGCTTAGAACATTAGAAACATTAAAGAATATCAGAGGTATTGCAGAAAATTGATGAAGAAAGAAGCATTTGGAAAAATATAGTTAAAAGAAGAGACAGACTTATAGGCCCCAACTTAAGGCATCCCGGAATAGCCGCTTTGATACTGCAGGGAGAGGTAAATGGGAAAATTTGTACAGACAGGTGATTTTTTGGAAAATGTAAAACAAATTTTTAGGATGTAGTATGTAGGAAGTATACAGAAATGAAATGACACTAGATAGAAAATCCTGGAGAGTTGCATCAAACCAGTCAAATGACTGAAGACAGAAAAATGGAGATAATATCAAATTCTGAAAAAAAAATGCGGTGACAGAATGGTTGATTTTCTGTAGATTGGTCATTTGTTTTTATGATACTAAATTTAGATAAAGATATATTTTTAAGGAAAGTTAATTTGGATTTGAATGTATGGGTAATAATGATACCGCTAGTTAAATTGAAGGTATTTGTGGTTGACTGATTAAAATAAGTTTTTAAACTTTAATTTAGTGGTTATAAAATAATCTAAAAAATTCAAATAGGATAAAACTCTTAAAAATACAAAAAAATATATAAGAACAATCACCAGATACTTTTTACAGTTTACCTGTTTATTATATAGTTTATAAAATTTAAATTTTAAAAATTGTGTTTAATCTATTACCTTTTAACAGGTTTATTGACTTTATATTGATCATTACTTTATCTCCTTAATTGGGCTTATAACGAACTATGATTTACATTACTATAAACATTATTATAGATAAAATAAGGTTTCATTACTAAATACAAATATATGAATTCGTTCCAATTTGTTTACCGATTTATTTTTTGAAATAAAACAACCCATTTATTCAAAACACCGACCAAATAAATAATTTACTTAAAACCAAACTAAAAGCCTCCATTAAAAATGCTTTCAATAATATTAAAGTAGAACATATATGTAAACGAATATATGTAAAATTAATATGTGGGTTTGTGTCTCTTCCGCGGGTTTCAACTAGCACGCTCGTTTCTGTTGAATTTGTGCATGAATTTAGCCAACATAAATAATTTATTTTTGAGGATTTGCTGTGTACGTAAAAATTAGTACTAATAATGGACCACTACGTCTACCTACAATAATATTCATTTTATTAAACATTCAAATTTATTTTAAAATGTCCAATAATTCCTAATTATCTAAATAAAAACGAATATACATTATTTATAATTATAAAATAAATTTGTCTATTAAATTTAATAAAAAAATAAATAAAATTATTAAATTTATTATTTTACTGAGTGAAACTTCTTAACGCAGGCTTCGTGATGGAGAGTCAACTGGGAAACAATCTGATGTGGATTAAACATGACTTCTTTGTACGCCTATTAAATTACATATACACATTTTTTGCTGCACTTCATTTGAAAGTGAGATACGATCCTCCAATTCTTTAATAAACTGGACAGTTTATTAAACAATAAGCAATCAATTTCTAAGCTATCTAAGCTTAAAGTTGTACGGTGTCATTACAATAAGCCTGAAAAATATCAGGCTGATTAGAAATTGCTAGGTAATTTTCCATTTTACCGGGCGCATTGCAAAATGACGGCGCTCTTTACAATAATTCTGGTTTTTTCAATTCGCCTAATTCATACATAAATACACTGAAAGTAGTATAATGTGTAACCGGGTCATGATTGGATAAAAGTCGAATTTTTGGGTGTTCAAATTGTTTGAGACAAAGTTGTTGGCTTTTCAAAATTTTTTTGAATAAGCTGTTACAGAAATTTAAAAGATGAGGATGTATGGGGGTATTTTGGTTGAGGATTTTTATTGTAATTATCTATTGTTTTTAGAAAATAAAGGATCAACAGATGGGAGTAGACACGATGTAAGTACATGTTGAAATGATTGTTGGAGTATTATGATAGGCTTAGGAGACAAACTATAGAAAGAGTAAGCATAAATGGAAGAAAAAGAGTATGTATAAATGGAATCAAAGGAATGAAAAAAGAATATATATAGAATATGGATATAATATGTAATAAAAAAAATAAAAGGAATGAGTTAATAAAAAAAATTATACATACAAACACAGACTAACTAAATCACAGGTCGATTAGGTTGAGAATACTGGTAAAATCCCGAATGAGAGGATGTCATGTAAAAAATACAACGAAAAGCGGGAGGTCACGAACAAGATAAAGGAGTTTTTGAAGAATAGACGGAAGATCGGGTCTATTAAACAGTGACTGGGATGATAAACTCTATGATCATTAAGAAATTTTAAACGGCGGATCCTGTAGGCATGTAAAAAAACGGTATTTTACAAATAAAACAAAAAATGTAAGATTTTTATATTTCACAGAAGACAAAAATTGAGAAATACTTTTATCGTAATGTCATTACAGAAGTAAAGACTTTTTTTACAGAAAAAAGAAATCAAAATAAATGAAGAGTAAAACTTTAATCACACACCTTAAAATTTACAAGTAAAAGAATAAAATTTACAAGTAAAACAAAAAAGTTATCGTGCCTTAATGCTTATGACAATTGAGGTCAGTACAGATTTATTCTAATCACAGTTATAATAATACACATCATGATCAGCAGCTGGATATGAAAATACAAAATACAATACTCTTGAATATACAATACTGTTTATTCAACATTTACTCCTGAAAGATAGACTTCTCTTATAGTATTACAGATCCCACAACATTTCATAGCGTAATCATTTGCGATTTGATGTGTACACGTTAGACTAAAATTTAAAGCTTATGATATTAATAATATTATAGAAGTTTTATCTGAGGATTAGTGAGAGAAATTTAATTGCAACTGTATTTTAATAATAAAAATACTTTAATAATTTTTATTTATCTAAGAAACTAAACCACCGATTTTTATGTTACAATTAGCTTTAATAAATTTATATCCTCAAATGTAAATTATTATCAAAACGAAGACGAAAATTTATAAAAAAATTGTTACTTATTTAAAAGAAAATATTTTTTTTATAATTGAGTGTTGAGAAAATAATATTTAATACAAAGGATTTTCTTATATGATTTGTAAATATACTTAAAATACTTCGTCAGAAATATTAATGAAAAATAACATTTTTTCCTTACAAAGAATATCCGGTTGGGAGTCTAAAAATATTCTAAAATACATTAAAATGTTTTGAATTAATGATTAGAAATACATATATGTAGAGATGTAAGTATAAAAATGCAGAGTAATTAATTTTACGTTATCCCTATTGTTTTCACGTTGTTGTTAACACTGCTGTTAGCAAAATGAAAAAAAAAATTAAACTGAAGTATAAACATGCATTACTATTTATTTAACATTTTATAATAAACTTTTATTTTTAAAATATTCGTCGCCGTTTAAAACGTATGGCTTTTAAAGTTGTTGAAACGTATCCGTAAACAAAAAAAAAAACATTATTGTTTTACATTAGGTATATTTATAAACGTAATATTTTATTCAAATATAGAAGTAGAAAAAAGTGAATGTCTGCCTGAAATGTAATACTATTCTATTTTACAAACATGCAAACCTACAGAAATTGTGTTTTGTGAGATAGAGACCGCGTCCGCACATTGGATGATTGTGGTGCAAAGAGGGGTTGCGAGAATGCGATGGAGGGAATTGGGATACGGTGGGCGACGTTGAAAAATTGCTGCCTTGGAAGCAGTGAAACTGCCACAATGCGAAACCTTGCAAATAACATTTTTATGGTTGTTAGAAAAAACCCTGTATAAATAAATAACGTTCGTTAATCAAAATATTCCTTTAAAATGGATATAATTATTTACTTTATTTTATCTCAAGGACTAGAAGGATTCAAGATCTTTTTGAAATATATTTATATTAAAAAAAATCTAATCATTTACTTCAACCTTAAACATAATAGTGGTAATTTGAGAAAATGCAGTAAACAGAAATTTCAAATTTGGCCTTTAATATTAGTTCAAACTGATTTATATATTTTTTTTTTTATTAAAAAATTTTCTTTTCTCAATTTCCAGAGATATTTGAGAAATAGTCAGCATATGTTTTATTGCTTAAGTTTTTTTTATAAAAAATTTAAACTCATTTAATTTATTGAGTTTAATTAAATAAAGTTCAATTTAAATCCCTCTTATGCAGATCGTTTATCATTACAATTTTTTCTGTCAATTAACGATAGATACACACACTGAAGATGACAAATTAATATACATATTGTCAATAAATATTTCCACACAATGTGTTTACTGATAAAAAAAACATTAATCCTTAAATTTTTACTACATTCTTAGTTTATCAAAACATAAGGAAGGATGAACTTAAAAAGAGAGTATATGGAAAAAGAATAATGCAAAATTATAAAATGGAGAAAAAGAAACTGGATTGATTATACAGAAGTTTCCGTCTGACCGACTCTATACGAGAAATTATGGAAGGTAAAAACGAATTTTTACTTAAAATAACATTGTCGTATGCTAAATTTATAAAAAAAATATTAATGCAGAATATCACCTGAGAGCTTGATATGAAGTTTACCGATTCACTGAAAAAATCAGTGAAAAACTATTTCTTTCATTACCTCTCTTAGTAAGCCTGACATGGGATTCATTTATCATTGATAAATGGTCTATCGTATTTTTATTTTTTTTTATTTAACCTCCGGTTCTACCGTTAGGCATGCTTCACAGGATGAGATGAACAATGATGTGTGAAAATGCCATGCCTGACCGGGATTCAAACCCGGTCTACCGTACTTGGAGTGACTTATGTCGACGAGTCACGTACAAACATTACCGTTATGATTGTAGCCAAAATATAAATGCAATGTGAAGAGATTAAGGTTGAAACGGAAGGTACATGGAGAGGTCGTACCATCGGCAACGACTGCATCTGTAATTTATCATAAATCTATGGTAATTATAACTTTAAGGGTAGAAATCGTAAAATTTATACGATTAAATGCAAGGTAAATCCTTTTTGTAATAGTTCCAAACATCCATGTTTGAATAATACTCTGTCTCTTTTTTCTGTTCAGCCTTTGAAATCACCGAAAAGTATTACTTTTAGAGAGGATGAATGGGGATGACATGTATGCATGTAAATAAAGTGTAGTCTTGTACAGCCTCAGGTCGACCATTCTTGAGATGTGTGGTTAAGTGAAACCCAACCACCAAAGAACACTGGTATTCACGATCTAATATTTAAATCCGTATAAAAGTAACTGCTTTTACTAAGATAAACCTGATGTTTGATATATCTTTACTGATAATATTTGTTTGAGTAATACTGATATAATTTTATAAGAAAATATTGAAATTTTAATACAATATTTAGTTATATATATTATATAATTATATTATACTTATTTAAATAGTCCTCCAATTTTTTTTTCATATCACGATTCATTTATTTACAATCTGTTTCAAGAAGGGCCATAAATAGAATTACAATAAGCGATTGATGAGGGGTTTTTAAAGAATCCCA
The DNA here is from genome assembly GCF_047948215.1 of Lycorma delicatula. NCBI lineage: Eukaryota > Metazoa > Arthropoda > Insecta > Hemiptera > Fulgoridae > Lycorma > Lycorma delicatula. Next base: position 135,604,525 of record NC_134459.1, on the reverse strand, counting down.
TCAGTAAAACATACTTGCATAAGACAGTATTTCAAATATAATATAAATATACGGCAATGTGTAAATACATAAGGCAATAGTTCATTTACGTAAGTATACTTGCACAGGACCTTCATCTGGCATAGAAAATATGCTCATAACATAAAAGATGTCGAATCAGCCCTAGAGTCACTCAGACTACCCCAGGTCCTGCAACGGCAGGCGTTTGAGTCGCCGGGCATCCTCACTGTTGTCTAGGAGATTCAGCGCCAGCCGTTGTTTATAACTTAATCCAAATCGCTTGGTTTTTTTTTTTGAGATATAAGACAATTCCGGATAGTTATGAATTTATTTTTTTCCGTACAAACCACGGCACCTCTGTAATGATTCTGGTCAACCTATTCTAGAAGCGTTGTGTAACCTTCTAGAACGTCTTGCTTGTCGTACCCATAGCTGTATATCATACGTCCGAATGGATTTCAGAATGATCTTGTGTATTAAGAGTTTGTTGGCCAGCGATAAATGCAAATTCCTGCTTAGTAACCAATAAAACTCCTTAAACCTGATTTTTAACTGTTTTCTCTTTTTCTCGTGGCTGATCGATGTCAAGTGAAGAACAAGCAGAATCTCAGGTATTACTCGGTCAGAATGCTTTGGTCGAATACTTACTTGGATGAAAACGCCGTTTAAGCTGACCCGGTACAGTCACCCTTCCCTCATTTTTTTCCAGCCTCCAGGAATCACCGTCAGTTATTACTTCAGAGGATGAATGAGGATGATTTGTATGAAAGTAAGTAAACTGTAGTCTTCTACAGTCTCAGGTTGTCCATTTCTGTGATGTGTGGTTAATTGAAACTCAACCATCAAAGAACACCGATATCCACGATCTAGTATTCAAATCCGTATAAAAGTAACTAACTGCCTTTACTAGGATTTGAACGTTGGAACTCTTGACTACGAAATCAGGTGATTTGCAATGATGCGTTCACCACTAGACTAACCAGGTGGGTCAGTCACTTTTCCCTAACGCAAACGTAATACGTCTCGATTTATTGTAATTTATTTTTATTCTCCACTTTGTAAGTAATAATTAAATTTTTTTAATGTCTTTAAAGTTATTTTTAGCAACAAATATTTAAAAAAAACTAATGCGTAACAAACAAAATTTATTTTGCTTTTTATTTTTGTTTAATTTATAATTGAACAAAAATATGCAATCTTTGACCAAAATATCGAATCATTTAAGATAACTTTTGAGAGTATTTTGTCGTAATATTCATCGTTTTGCAATTCATCTGAAAGTAAAAAGAGTTTTACTCGTTGAAATTTTTTCTTTTATAGAATAGTATATACATTTTTTATATATACGTTTTCAAACAGGAATTTTTGTCTTGTTTAAGTCCCATTCCCATTTCAAACAAAGTTGTTTAAATTTTCGTAACGTAAATTATTTTACAGTAACACTTTTTATGAGATTTTATTTTAACCTACAAATTTATTGCAATGAAAGTCTAAATATAATAATTTACATAATTATATTGCATAAAATTTTATATTTATATTTCAAATTTTAAAACAGATAGATTTACGTTTTCTCTTATAACGTAGACAGCACTATTAATGTTATACAAAAACTAAATTAAAAAAAATATATATATAAAAAACCTATGAATAATAATTAGGTATTAAGTGAAGTATAATAATAATACGGTGATATAAGGTGAATAATAATTAGGTGAAATATAATAATAATAAGGTTATTAATTTTATAAAGCTATCTGAAAGAATGTATTAATAAAATAAAAATAAAAATTATATTCTTTAGCGTGATAGTTTATTTTATAAATAATACAATCTTTATGTTCTGCATAAAATAATTTTCACTTTAATTGAATATATTATCGAAATTAGTTGTACTAAAAGTTTAAGGTGAATTTAAGATGGAAGAAGTAATAGTATGACTTTCATTCATCAATCTTTTCCGAATAAATTATTACAATAAAAAACTTTGTTATTGATTTGAACGACATTTTTATAATTCTTATTCTAAAATTATTACAGATTATCCCCCTTTTCTACTTTTGTATTTATGTACGTGGAATGGATGTAAATTTGTGCAGGTTTTTCTGTATTTTGTAATTATTTTAAAGAGAACTTAGCATAGACCTCTGCTTAATCTGAAGTAATGAGTTTTGCCTTTTCAAAGATTATTTGAATAGTTCCGAGCAATTTTAAAATACTGTTACCTCCGATGTGTTTAGCTACATATAGTTGCAGATAACAAATACAACATGTTAAAACATTATTTAATTTTCAGTCTTAACTAAAATTTAGAACATATAAAATTTGTACGATTGATCAACGGCAACATTAAAAAAAGTAATTAAAAATTAGAATTCAGTTTATTAGGTCTCCATCTTGAAATGGATGCTATAAATAGCTGGGATGGTAACAGAAGTACCTCGGATTTGTTAAAGGCAAAACATTAAGCTTCGAATAATTATTGGCGGTTCTGAGTATATAAATCTTTGGTTCGAGGTGACGGGCTGGGCGTTCTAATGGAATTGGGAATAATTGCCTCGCAGGACGACTAATCGCTCTAAATTCTCCCCTCGGTTGTTCCTCTCATTTCCAAACCATAGGAATAGCCATCATCCGTCCCTGGTGAACTGAATTGCTATATAAATTTTAATTGTTCAATATCAATTCAAGTGAAACTGCAAAAATAATAATTTAATTGAAATATCAGTTTTACTCTGTAAAATATTTCACGTAACAAAAAGTGTATAAAAAATAAAATAAATTTCTAAAAAAAAAACTCGCAGATCTAAATAAAATCAGTTCAAATCTATATATTTCATAAAGATGAGTTTCATATTCACATGTGGCAAATTATTAAGCGGGAGGGAAGACATAAAAGAGAAAACTAAAAAGAAAAAAGAAAATTGCGCGCGCGCGTATGTTATTATATGTGAGTGAGAATGGATTCATTTTGAAGTAACTTGAATTATTTAATTAATGTATGGTAAGCAGCAATACCAAAAATCATAATTAGAATCTATGCAGATTTTTCCTTCATTTTATTTTAGATTATCAATATGAGAAAAAATTAGCTTCATTCTTCTTAACACTTTGGTAGGTTCAATACATAATTTTCATATATAGGCAAGATAAGGTATATGTTATGAGGTTAGCTGGAGTAATTCTGTGTTAGTTTGCTGTTTGGGTCTGGAAAACTCAGAACCATTACTTTTATTTAATTTATTATCATTATCATCAATTAATTTAGTTTACAACCTCAGTTACGGTATGTTATTACTCTACAGATAATGATAATTAATGAGATAGATTATGATAACAGTGGTATACAAGTTTGTCACTTGGTATAGCAGGTGGACGTTGGTTTCTATATGAATTTTTCCCATTGAATTTAAAAATGTTGACAGAGTTTTTCTATCATCCATAGTTTTCAAGCGTTACCTCTGTTTTATTTGAACGTTGCTTCTATATCTCGAAGTTATTGCCGTGAAGCCTGGCTAATTTGAATCCCTATTTTGGTAAAGTGCACACTGTAAAGTTAAGTATAGTGCAATGAGTGCTGAAAGAAATGTGAACAGTTTAAGTATCGGAGATAAATTTAAAATTATCCAAGCAGTAAACGCAGGGGAAATGAAAACGAGTTTAACATTAAATCTAGCACTTTATCTAAAGTTTTGAAGTATGAAGTAGAAATTCTGAAACGAATCAATGAAGGTAATTTGCAATGTAAGCGAAAAAGAGAAGCTAAGTTTTCTAATATTGAAAAGTGTATAGTTGAGTTGTTGCTATAAGAGTATACAGTACAGCGCAAAAGAGTTTACCTCTATCTCCAAGACTGCTCATTTACATTTCTGTATCTCAAAATTATTTATATGCTCTGTAAATCAAAAAATTAAGACTAAACTAAAATATAGTAAATTAAGACTGGAGTTTATTCCATAACTCGAACTATAACTTGAAGTAAGTTTTGTTACCTTAGAGTGATCAGGAATTAAATGTATCTAGATTCAGATAGATCATATTCGTAAAACAAGTTTGTCTCTTCACAATAACACCTAAGATTTTTTTCATTAAATTTTTCTTAAATGTTAATAAATTATTTTACATTATTGAAAAATTGTGAAAACTATGTCAAATCATAAACCTGTTTTAAAACTGTTATTTCAGAAGTGTTTTATATATCACTGATTTTTTACCGGGAATATTCTATTAAGCCTTTTATGTTATTGTTTATAATTCTTTTTATAATATATTATTATAAAAAATTACTTCCAAAACATCTTTTGTTTGATACAGAAATGTTTTAGTTAGTTTCAATTTGAAATGAAAATATTAAATACTTTAAAAAATAATGGAGCTAAACAGAACTCTCCATTCATAATAATATTAATAAAATATATATATTAGTATAGAAATCGATGGTCAGTAGAATGGTGCATAAGTTTTATCTCATAAATAAGAGATTTATGCTCTCTCAAGTAAATTAATTTTATTAATCTTACTTCCACCTTTAATTTATAAGAAGAAAAGTAGTTTAATATACAGTTAATAACTAAACTTTACTAAACGCCGGCATATCATAACCAAAAATTCACGTACGCTCAAAATAATAACCCACTCGCATAATTCAATGCGCTACATATAAAACTTACCATTGCAGGTTTCTAAAAATGTACGTTATCAATTTAGACTACATATTATCGTAATTGATTATTGTCATTGTTACCCTACGATAATATGCCTCAAAGTATTTTCCTATGTTAGTTATTCTATTGCTATGCAAACTGATTATAATATTGAAATACGTTTAATTCCCTAACAATATTCTAGGAATGTTTGTATTTGACGTATGCCCCGTTTGTGATATTAGAACTTCTGTAGAAAATATATCACTTTCATAGATATATCAGTATACAGTATACCTACAAAAGCATTCGTACTTTGTTTGTCTATAATGTTGATAAACAAAGTGAAAATATAGTCTAGCATCGGTAACAAAGGTAATCATTGTATTACGATGTCAGGCTAATAAAGTCAATCTATTTAATTTGAAATTTTGTACATATTATTTTTCTTATAAAATAAACTAATTTTCATGTCGATACTTATGAAATATTGAAAAAAATTTGGTTTAATCATAAAGAAATTAAAAAAAAAAAAAAAAAACATTTTTTTAACCCGTTTAACTATATTCCTTATTAGAGATTATCCGTTACAATTAAAAAATTAAGTAAAATATGAACAATATAATTTCTGCAAAGTTTGGTTTTCAATATTTTTCTTTGTACAAAATTAATGAAGAAAATGGTCTGATTTTATTTTTATTGATATCTTTTCCTTCATCTGTAAAGAAAATGAACATATGTTTGTTTTATCAGCAAAATATAGGGGATTGAAGTATACCTCAACATCATATAAGTTTTGATATTTTGTTCGACCGATTCCAATTGAAACAGGTTGTAACAATGATACAATAGGCTATTTTATTTCCCGTAATCAATAAGGGTGAAAATTGTATTAACGATAAAGAAAAATATGATATTAAAATGGCATTCTGTCAACAAGGATTGCAGGAAACAAAACAAACAAATTTATGTACAGGAATGCTCTAAACCATTCTCCAAGCAGTATAGATCATCTATTCTCCCAAAAAAAATTCCTGGTTAGATAGTGATATCTTTACGGTAAATAAACATTACTGATAATAATTTTGAAATCGTACTTTATGAATACTAAGAACAATAGAGTTTTCCTGATGTAGGAGAGACACTTAAAAATAGCAACAACATTCTTTAAGGAAACCTTTTCCTACTCTATAATTATCTAATATTTAGGAATATTCAGATAATGTATAAATCGATAAACCGTATGCTTTTTGGATAATTGAAAGAATATTTCTTCGCTGATTACTTTAATATGGTTTTTTATTTTAATCGACAAGATCCAATCATAGACATGTTAAACAGCTTTAATAACGATAGTTGCTGCACTAAAGGTCTCTGGATTTTTACGATTCCCATACTTTTATAAGTTAAGCTTAAGTATGTACTTAACTTACCGCGCACGAAAACCATTTGCCTGTTAACCTTTTGGATAATAGTGAAGATGTGAGACGACTAAAGAGGCTGCATGTATTGTATCTGTAGGCTGTTGTGGGTTGAATGTCATCCTTTTGTTACTGAAATTTTTCCGATACTATTTATGATTTTTTTTTAATTTAGTAAAATGAGTTCTTTTGTTTTGTTTTTTTATGCATTGTTTTTTTATCGTCTTTGTTTCTAATATGTGACCATGGTTAATTTTTATACATCTTTTTTTTTATATATGACTTGTAACATATGTTTTTTTTATATCTGTACTCCAATATATTTTTATTATGTATACTTTTTTTATACTATATCTTTTGTTAATCATTTACTTTTACTGTTCTTTACACCTGTGTTTTTTTACCATATAACCTTTTTATGTTCTTAACAATTAACTTTCGAATTTTTTGTACTTTGTTATGCTTAGTTATATTTTTATTCGTTATTCTTTTTATTGTACTGTAAAGGCTTAATCAAAGCCTTTATATTGTATTGGTTAAGCCTTTATATTGTATTGGAAGGTACCCCTAGATGTCTTCCTTTCATGTCATTATTACCCTGTATAATTTACTTATAGTTTCATTTTCAGGAAACTGATTGTAAATAAATCAATACACACAAAAAAAAGATTAATGTAAAGTACATTTAAAAAATAAAAAAAAAAAATGTAAAATAGGTAATCAGCAACCATTTTAAGTCGTTAGTCTTATAATACGTCTACTAGGTTGTACTTAATTTTCTTATACATTTTAAAGTTTAATCAATATCTTGGGTCAAGCGGCCGAAAACCAATTACTTAGGCATATTAAGATAAAAATTATATTATGATCGTATGGTATTTTAATAATTTGTTATTTATTAAATGTGTTTTTAAACTTATATTTGACTAAGTATTAAATATTTTACAAATACTGACACAGAAATAAAATGCTATGTTACTAATTATTTGAATTTTTGGAAACAATTCCGTACTGTAATAGTTTTGGGTGTCGGTATTGAATTATTTATGATTTAGATTGTCTTTGAAAGAAATATGATAACAGATTTCCTTATCAGTCAGTAATTTGTATGTTTCACGGTAAACTGCACTTTACAAGATAACATAGAGTATATTCATAATAAACAGGTTAAATAAATAATATAGATATATATATTTCTTTTCACAAAATTTTTATAAAAACGCCTATTTCTGATCATTTGTCTAATCGTTTCCAAAACTTACTTAGTGAATATAAATATTTCCTAAATTAGTGAGCAGCTATTAAAAGTTGAAAGGTATAGCATTTGTAATTTTCTTCTTTTTTTTGTAAAATAAAAGTGAAATAGTTTTCCTTCTATAAAGGTCCTTCTATAAACTATACGGTCAAAAAAGTTAGTGTTGATCGTGACATGCAAGGTGTTAATTGTGCTGCCACGTGAATTTAGCAGACAAAATAATTTTCCTTTAACTGTAAAATACTAAAATTATCTGTATAAACGATTAAATTTTATTTATTTTACTGAAATAAGATTCAACATATGAAAATATTTGTAACGCAGAAAAACGGAGGATAGATATTTTAAAATTCTAAATGATTAAAGATCATTAATAATTTCAATGATATTCATCATTTATAAAAAAAAATTGATAAAATGATGAAAAATGCTATTGTTTTATTTTAAATGAACTACACGCATTAATTTCCTTAATCTTCCCTAATTTTTTATTTATATTCTTATTTATATGTATAAATAAATATTAATATTTAAAAATAAATGTATAAATATTCTGGTAGGCCTAGTGGTAAACTTTTCGTCGTTAATCACCTGATTTTGTAGTCGAAGTTCTCAGGTACAAATCCTAATAAATGTAGTTAAGTTTTCACAGATTTGAATACTAAATCGTAAATATCGGAGTTCTCTGGTGGTTGGATTTTTCAATTAATCACACGCCTCAGGAGTAGTCGACCTGAGTTGGTTCAAGACTACAAATTTACTATACAGTTGCATTACACTTATAAGTCGCTAAAGACTTTAATTGTTGATGTGGATATGAATAAAAGTATTTATAACAATATATATATATATATATATATATATATATATATATATATATATATTTCTCTTTAATAATAATAAATTACCACTAGATATTATGCGAAATTTAATATTATATACAATTGAATATAATCCTATTGTTTCATATAAAATGATTGCTACCTAATGCATCGATTTAGTATTCGATAATTTAACTAGTTTGTTGGAGTGTTTTTTTTGGTTTTTTTTATTGGATATCATAAAAAAATAATACTTAGTTTTATTTGAAAATCCATAGAAATTTCATATTATATGGCTAAATGTACAAAACATATCTAAAGAAACATAACGATAAAATTGCGTCTTAAAAAATTGCTATATGGATATCGCTAGATAGCTGGTCGAGTTGTTATGACCTAGTTTCTAAATAGTTTGCAGTACATTGAGTCTACCATATTTATGAATATACTAGGCACTGGAGAAATAATAAGAAATTTTCTTTTTCTTTTATTTTAAAACAGTATACAATATATCCGTATTTCATTTTTATAAATAACCTTTTAAACTTCATGTACGTTTTACTGTTATTTTACTGTTACGACTCTATAGAATACAAAATAATCATAAATATTTTTATCCAGTGCTGTAATTATAATAAAATCGATTTATATAAACATGTTTTTGCTTAGTATAAATAAGCTTATAAAAAAAAAAAACATAAAAATATACAAACTTATAACCTGCTTTAGAGATTTCAGTCAAATATATATTATTTATATTTAATCTTCATTAGATAAGCAAATTTATTCATTTATTTTTACTTTTCTTGATTGTAGCGATATGTATATGCTGTTATGACGATAACGGGAAAGTATATACATGGGTTAAAAAATAATGTAAAATAATTAGTATTTTTTTTAAGTTCTCATACTTGTGTACAATATTTTAAACATAAAATTAGGTTTTATTAAAAAAAAAGATCAACATACAAAAAGATTTAATTATATCGTAAATAATCTGCGAAAAAAAGGTTTTATTCCAATGCTCCAAGTCCAAAAAATCTATTTTTGCTATGCGGACGTTTATGTATATATGTGTTTATGTGTTCGAGTACATGCATTGTATATATGTTGGACTGTATTTGATCTTATAATTCTGATCCCCGCTGTCCGTTCATCAAACCTGGCAGGCAAGTACTATCTTCAGGGGGAAAGAATGGTAATAAATTTTTGAAAACATTTGTGTTTTGGGAGAAATAGAATTTCAAATCTTTACTGGGGCACTTCAGAAAAACATTTTCTTGTAAACATTGAAGTTTTTTTTATCAAGATCAAAAATTACGAAAAACTTGTTTTAGTAGTTACACCCTCCCTAAAAAAGGCTATACATATGTTTTTTTAATTAAATCTACTTCAGAGTTATTGGGAGATCTTTCCGTTAATATTTTCTACACTAAAAGTCCTTTAAAATAGGCAAACACCTTTTGTCCATCCCTCTCTAATGGACTAAAGTAAGATTTTTTTTTTTTGTATTAAAGATATTCTTTTAAATAAAATTGAAATTATAATTAATCTCATCTTTTGATAGTTCTTACTCTTTACTATTTCTTGGAAAAGATAAAATTACTAAAAAGTTTCATATTTTTCCTGAAAAATTACAACTTTCAATATCCAGAATTATGGCTGTATTTTATATTTTTTATATAATTCTAGAAAGGTTTTTTAAATTTATTATCATCACTTAGGGATTATTTTCTTAAAACATAATTTTACCAGAATGGTTCCGCTTGAGTATTAACAATCCAAAATTAAAAAAAAAATGTTTTTTCACATTTTCTAATTTGTGATGCTCGAAATGTATTTTTTAAACAATATAGTCACTTAAATAACGTAATACTCTTCCTTAAATCGTAAAATCTTATTTACATCTTTATTATAACTTATTCAAAATCAATTTTAGTGGTTATATTATTAAGAAAATACCTCCTACTTCACGAGCTTACAAATTTCAAAAAAATCTGATACATGCTCGTATTTTTGAAATTGTGATGAAAATAATATTAAAAAATTTGTTTATTGCTTTATTTTGTTGAGCATCTTGGATTTAAAAATTAAAATTAAATGATTTAAATACTTAATATAACAAGTTTAGATTTTGTGTAAAAAAAACAAAAAAATGAATCAATAACATTAAAATTTATTTATATTATTGCAATACATCATTTTACTTTCCCATCTAGCGCTGTAGCTTTAGAAGATAAACTATTGTAATCGGTAAAATTTGGGTAAAAGCGGTTTTCACTTCTTGACGTTTTGACACCTAAGAAACCCAAAAAACTGGATATCAAATTTTCCGGATGTTCGTATGTACGTGTGTGTGTTCGGTGTCACACTCTACATCGCCTTGAACTATATCTATATCTCCAGAACAATCTGATCAGATTACTTTTAAATTTGGGGCATTGATACCATACAATATATAACTTATAAAATCAAGGGTGTTGAGGCTGTAGAACAAGGTTACCCTCAGTATCTCGAGATTTTACCTAATTAAGATCTTATTTTATTAGGTACATTTTTTAACTATTAAAAAATAATATTTCCAAAACAAAGTTTTGCAAAATCGCACCCCTATCACAAAAGTATGTTCTGAACTAGTGGGTAAATGGGTAGCTGCGTCAATAGTACTCCCTGTCACCACAAGGAGCGCTAGTGTAGCACGACGTGTTAAGTTGTGTGCATGTGAAGCAGCGTGACGGGAAGTCCTGCAACTGTGTTGTCGGCTTTTTTCAATACGTCGAAGAAGAAATATCTAAGCCCGCTAAATGAAAATTTTTAGTTTTGTATTCATTCGCTGTATTTTTAGTTATTGTATACATTTGGAAAGGAACAAGAACGCAAAACAACAGTTCCACCGTTCAAATTTCATTAAGTACTCCATAAGTGTAGAAATAATCAGTTTTTTATTTTATTTTTTTTATTCATCCACTGGGCTGTTGCAGTGGTTAACTCATAGTCGAATCACTTGTTTAACAGCTGATTTTTGATGTCGAATGTTATCAGTTTTAAATCCTAGTAATAGTTAGTTGGTTTAAACGGATTTAAATACTTGACGGCTGATACCAGTGACTTTGGTGGTTTTTTTTTTTTTTTGGTTTTCCATATAGAAAGGAAAAATCTCTGCTAGCCGCCGCATCATCTCATTGGGCTGTGGAGAGATTGCTTAATTTTTGCTAGTTGAAAAGACTGTAGACATTAGGAAAATAAAATTAAAGAATCCATTTATTTAACTACGTATAATAAAATTAGAAATAAATGTTTTACGTAAGAATGTAATAAAAAAATTTCATAATATTGGTTATTGAAGAATTAAAGAGTTACAGAAATTAAAATTATTGAATTAAAAATAAATGGAAACTTTCTATATTTCGGGCATAAAGTTTCCCGCTTTGCCGTCCAAATTCAATGTTTGTTTTTTCACACTATGGAATAATTATGAAACATATTTTAAGGAAGAAAAACATTAGTTAATATATTTTATTTATTGTTAGATTTAGTTACAATCGTAAGTTTTATATATATATATATACATATATATGTATGTATATATATATATATATATATAAAATACTATTTTATTTTTCATATGTAATAAATGTATTTACGTATACTGTACATTAAAATGAAAATATCTGATGTGGACAACACATGACATTTTCGTACGCTTATTAAATTACACACATATATATATATATATATATATATATATATATTTATTTTTTAAATAAAAAGTACATAAAATTTTATTTCATTAATAACTTCTGATATTTTTTCATATGTTTTGTATTATATTGTTGTTATTGAATTATTATTTATTGTAAAATATTTTTACAATCTGTGGTTAATACTTGTAATTATTAAAAAATCAATATATTTAAATTGAAAAATAAAAAAATAAATGTATATGACGTCAGATTGGAACCGATGTGCCATCCCCTTGTAAGATCAAAATATTTCATTAATCAAAATGTTATTTGGCTCTCTGGAACCAATAAAAATAATTACAATTTATGAAATATCATTTAAAATCTCTCAATGAGGGCTTATTACTGCAGTTAATAAAAAGTCTTAAATCCATTTTTTTTTATTTTGAGCTTTTTTGGACACTTTTGGTCCAGTCGATTGCAATCAAAACGGATGGTGTTATAACTAGATGTTACAACTGTCCTTAATTCAAAAATTTTAACATTCTATACGGCTAATCGTTTTTGAGTTATATACGTACATACGTTCGTACACACTTCATGCAGAAATTAGTCAAAATAGATTGAGGGATCGTCAAAATGGATATTTCCGTTAAAATCTGAAAACCGAAATTTTTCCGATACAATACTTCTCTTACTTCGTGCAAAAAAGTAAAAAAAAAGAACATTATAAAACATGTTTACAAACTGAAATAATTCCCATGGAGGTAATAATGAATAAATCGTTATTTTTTTATGATTTGTATTTAAATTACAGACAAATAAAAAATATTTAAATTTTTTTTTTTTTAAGTTATAAAAATAAAAGAAATTCTGTAATATCTGAATATTTATAAAAATTGCATTTCATTAACTTAAAATAATTTCAACCCAAGAAACATAAAATATATAATTTACTTAACTCACAAAAACAGGATTAATCATTAAAAAAGTTATAATTCTAAGAAAGATGACAATTTAAACAAAGTATATTTATACAAATGTAAAACAATAAATTATTTATGTAACTATTATATATTAAAATTAAAAAACAAGGATTAAACTAAATATCTGGGAAAGAACAGCTTAATTAATTACAATTTCGATGAAAGAACACTTCATTTTTATTGACAACCCAAAATAATTAATTTAAACTCAGCATTTGTTTTATAATCTGGAAATTTAGTGCTGTTTAAATGGAACCCCCTATTTGCATATCATTTCCATTTTTTTTTTGAATTCAAATTTAGCTATGGATCCGGTAAACTGCAACCAATTGTAAATTAAATACTGCGGCAAAAAATAAAAAAATAAAATTTATTGTTAATAACAAATGTAGGTTTTTTTTATGTTTAATGGAGTTCCAACTTCATACAAAAATACTGAATTTTATTTAATTTTATTTTAACTGAACAAGAGATAAATATTAAAAAGTTGAAAAAACACGACTACAAAAAAAAAATTGCTCTTTAATATAGCGTAATTACCAATATAGGATAACTAGAGCGTGCTCAACAATTTTTTATATAGTATAATTTTATTTTCAAACTCTTAAAATTTATTTTATTTTTTAAACTTATATATATATATATATATATATATATATATAAACATATTTATACATATATAAATATGTATAAATGTATACATACATATTAGTATGTATATATAGATACACATATTATATAGACTATGACACTCCTGATAACGTAAGAATCCAACGCGGAGTCATAAATCTAAATCAGTTCAGTCTTTGAGCTGCTACGATGAAACAAACATACCTACATACATACTTAACACCCTTAATACATTACATTTCTTTTCGGGCAGTCGCGTAAAAGGGTGGACCAGACGCTGCGAAGCGTGCAAATTTTTTTTTTGAAAAAAAAAAAAAAAAAAATTTTTTTCCAAGTTTCCAACGTTTAACTTTTTATGTATTGTTTACCGTTAAAAATAAATTCTCTGGTTTGTTTTAAAAAGAGGTTTTCAGAACATTCTCTGTTTCAATTTAGGGGTTATAGGCTGTAACATGGACGATCAACGATTTTCTTCCCTTCGTTAATCACAGATACATGAAACCAATACCCTATTAATTTTATATTCATTATGCACAAACTTTCGATCGTTACTGAAACAAGTTGTCTGGCAGCCATCAGACCACAAAAATAATAAGTAATGAATGATTCACATGAACGTCTTGAAATTTTTTCGACGTTCGAGTTATTATATATTCAAATAATCTCTATGAAAATCTCAGAAGATGGGAATTAAATAAGAATTTACTAGGTTTTCCTAGAAATATCCTTATTTTTCACTGGATTTTATAAAAGGTTTTTTCAAATACTTAATCAAATATAACAACATAAAAATGTTTTGAAATATCTTGTAATATAAACTCATATTTAGTTAGTAATAAATAATTTTACCCTTTTTTTTGAACATTTATATTTCATTGGAGTGGATGATAATAGAACAATATTTTTCTATTGTAGGTTCTCCCAATATTTAATTTACACAGTTGGTATTGTTTTATTTAATACATTGCAATAAAATCTCAACTGAACTATCTACATTATTTACTATGTTCTGATAGAGTGGATAAAAGTAATATGTAAAAATAAAATAATTTCTTAGAGCATAGTAATATAGACACAGTAATATAATATAGAGCATAGTAATAACCTTTTGATTAAAACATCTTATAATATGCATTATTATATCTCCAAACAGTTTTACTTTTCAATAGACCAGAAAAATAAAACTTCCTATCTTTTTTTACTGTTTGCATGCTACAGATCTGTTAATATTTGGTTTTTCAAGATAACTTGGTTTTGTATTTTTATAAGACAGTATGAAATGCAATTTAACAAATTAAGAATCAATAATTTGTTGTAATTATCTAATAAGTAAAAGTAATAAGATTTACAAAGCTATCCAAACAAACAAAAGATTAAATAAGTAATTATTTATTTCTTTTATTGTTTGAATAATATATTTACCTCTCATTAGAAAGGTTCCGATTAAAACTTTGGTCGGGCTTGGTATTTTTTCAAACTCCAAAAAATTTTCCATTTCCTATCACAAAATTTAATTGAGTGCCAGCGTACTGTTATTGGGAATAAATCAATAAAATAAAACCATTAATTAGATTTTAACTGTTTATCGTAAATCATTTGTATCTTATAAAACCGTGAATTCATAAATTAATAATTTCATTAAAAAAATTGTTTTTTAACATATTCCCTTGCAGCAGACACTTTACTAGAAATGAAACAAAACTGTAAGATTTATTAATTGTTCTGAATTATTTATATATTAGACGTTTTATTTATAATTAAATCAATAATTGAAAGAGATAATGTATCTAATAAACATAAATAATTAAATAAGGGAAACCATTACTTATAATTTATTATACGCAATAGTTCTTTACTTACAATTTTTTTTTATATTTCTATACACACTCACACAGCAACACACGCGAACGCGTGTGTGCGTTTGCACACGTGTATATGTGCGGGTGTCTAGTTAACTAAATGCATATCTGGAATAACTGCGCTCCAGGGTCATATCGTGTGAATTAACCATATGGTCATAATTGATATCTTATTACCAATCCATGATCGATTATATATACTATCTAAAAATAATAATTAATGAAAATATATAATAATATTAATGAAAGAAGTTAAGAAACGTAAACTTTTCAACAAAGTTATATATTACAATGAGAACATGTATAATTATAATGCTTTACTACAATAACAGCAGTAATTAATACATATAATAACCTACAATAAATTAGACATGATAGAAGTTTCAAATCTGTCAGTTCTTAAAAGCGTTTTGTTACGTTCCACTTTTGCCGTCGGGTGCTGTTACCTAGAGAAGGCTACAGATCCTCGGTAAGCAATGGTCATATTATGATAATACGCTGTCCTACGTCATAATACCGCAAGGAGTGGTCATTATGATGTAGCGACTTCTATTCATTCGGCGCCAGAATCTGACCCAGAGCGGTCGTGTTGTACATTTAGTCGGGATGGACACGCATACTCATGTTCGGATGAACGCTTATTTTATTTGTATACTTATATGTTATTAAGTTCAATTATGTGTGTTACGTTATATATTAGATGTTAGCTTATATGTTATCGAAATATCAAGACGACAAGAAATTAAATAACAATTCAATAAGCAACAAGGCGTTGATTCAATTCACCACCAATGCATCTACAGTTCATACTCGCTATGAAACCTACAACCAACGTTTTATCGTACTCCGGTCCGGATAATCAAGTCGCCGGATTCTACCAAGTTTTATAGCCAAATATATAAAAAAAATAAATAACATAAATTTAAACTATCCGAAGGTTCTGTTACAAAAAAAAAAAAAACACAACAAACTTTTTAATGAAAAATTAAAATGAGACTGTATTAAACAGCAAAAACCCTAACTTATTGTTAAATTATTTTTTTTACTTATTTTCATTCATAAAGGGAATTATTTTAAAAACAAATATTTTTTTATTCACCTTTCAATTCAAAAGATTAGAGTATCAGATTTTAGGTTGTCACAGGATAATTTGGTGTAAGGTAAATGTTATTTATTTTACGTCGTAGGAGGGGAAAACTCTACCATCTGCATTTTGTTTAAGAGGTACCCACCTTGGGCTATTCCGGTAGTCCACCACCTCCGCAGTTCCGAGGCCAAAGCCTTTACCCGCGGTCCTCAAGATGCCCTTGGTCCACTAACGTGCCAGAAGCATTTACCGGGCTCAGATGTTCCCCCACTCAGCCATCCTCGGCCAAAACCTCCGGTCTCATCAAGGGTGTATTCTCAGGCAAACTCATGAATGTTGACCTGGAAGCTTATTCTAGTGAAATTGCCATCCATAGTTTCTTACGCCGTCCTGCTTACGGATCATCGACTGTATGCCCTGTATTGCATGCAGGGCATACAGTGCTGTATACAAACTTAGTATTGTATACTAACTTGAGTAGCTCAAATCTTCAATTACGGACTGCCCAACCCTAAACGGACTCCGGACTGACGTTAAACAAGGAGCACGACCCCGAGGGGCTCCACACCTCTTGCCAACCCGGGCTCGTAACTACCTACGCCTATCGCCTATATGCCTTTTATGAAATCTGTCAGCATTCGATAGTTACGATCAGTGGATAAGATGCTGCTTACATAAAACTGCATTCCTAACTCCCCAAGGTCCCGTCGCTATTTGTCACGCTCCAACTCATAATTAATAAAGTCATGTAATACGTGGTCCACTGCCTCTAACACTTGAAAAGACTCACATCGGACATCCTCTATAAGACCGAAGCCAAATAACTTTGATCAAAAATCATCATGACCGGTTAGAAATTGAGTAACCTAAAAATCCAGCTTTTTCCTTTTCACGTTAGAACGTACACGTACGTCAGGAAAAATTCCATACGTATATCTACCCATGACTGAAGTATCCCAACGCCTCTGCCATTCATCATAGCCTTCTGACTCCACTGCTGATACCTGAGCACGATTATTATTGCCCGCTTTCCGCAGCCTATAATTCTCAACACGTTCCTTAGCCAAAGCTCTACAAGTCAGCGACCGCCAGCACAGACGGTAGTTTCGGGCTCTCATTGACTAAAACCCTTACGCCTCAGCAACACGCAAAGTCCGGACCCGCCAAGAAGCATAATAGAGTCTCGGTTGGACTTGCAGGATCGACTACCAGAAGACGCAAAACATGCAGGAGACGCAAAACATTGAAATCCTACGGGATTAACGGAGAAACGGCCATTCGCAACAGAAGCAGACGAAACGCACCCAAATCGTACTCTTATATCCATCCATTTATCGCACACAAAAATTACGTGCTCAACATCATCAGGGGTGCCGCAATACGGACATAAATCAGTCCTCGCTATACCCACTTGCAAACAGATACGACTTGAAGCAACCATGACCCGAGAGAAACTGGGTTAAGAGATAATTTACTTCCTAAAACCCCGACTGAACCACGGTATGACACGATCAATTAATCTGGATATCCTCTTACCCTTTGCTGATGTCTCCCTCCTAGTCTGCCACCAATTAAGAAGAATATCGTAAAAACATGGTTCTGTCCTACTCACGATAGCAATCATCCCTGAATGTGGCGATCGGAGTACCGGCAATAATGAGCGCCACCTCGGACGAAATAGTCCTGTACCCTGAGCAGACTCTCAGAGACATATTTCTCTGAACCCGCTCTATGGTCAGGCTGGCTCAGTAAGGATTACTGAATTTATGACGCTCGAATAAAAATGCCATTTAGATGACCTAGGACCACGAACATTGCTGAGCGCGGTCAACATCTTCTCTACCCTCACGCTGCTTCAGATATACGACTCGAAAAGGAACGCTTTCCTTCCAGCCATACTCTGAGATACTTCATCAACGTTTCCTGAAATACATCCTGACCCCGTAGGGGAAGACATCCACAATATAAGGGTTTCGGTCACCAAGCCACCTCCTTCGTACTTAGCACTTATGGGCTTTACCGGAGTTCATCTTAAGAACCTCGGTAAAAGGCATCTATCAGCCTTTCCTTGCCTTAGTCAGGATGCCACCAATGCGAATACTAAATGTGATATTCCATCGGTAAACTACTAGGAAATGAATTTAAAAAAAAATATACAGCTATGTCGAGTCATTAAAAAGACTGAGTGATAAACAGAAATTAAAAACGCAACTACCTACAAGATAGTTTAAAAGTTGAGTTCAACGCGCAACTATAACATAATACAAAACAAGAAATAAAAATAAAACTAAATAAACAAAACACTACAAAAACATCAAACCTTATAACACAAGTACAACACAACCAAAAAACAGGAAGGACCAGGTGGAACCCTAAATTCTTTCGGCAATCCGTTCACTTGCCAGGTATCCGATGAAATTTTCAACGATTACCCATTCGGTCCGGTTTCTCCAATTCTTGGAAAATGTCGAGCCGGCAAATAGTCTCCGTGCGCATAAGTTTGTATTTTGCGCACTCGTAAATTAGATGGTATGCGTCATCTAGTTGTCCACAATCTGGACACACAACTGAATCCACCAAGCCAAACCGCTGGAGTCTATCTCGGAAGGCGCCATGACCAGAAATAAATTGCGTCACACACTTGATAGGGTGGAGACCCATGGGGCACCTAGCAAACCAACAACTTCTGGGAAGATATCATGCTTATAACGCCCATCCCTGCCTATTCCCATCTGGCCTGCCACAAATTATTGCCATGCCGTCCTAATTCGGTAATTTTTTTCTCAATTCACCTGACCGAAGTCAATTTGAAGTCAATTCACCTGACTTCTTTGTGACATAACGCTGCTACTATTCAAATGCAAAAAATCTATCGGTTTTACGCCTGCAATCATCAAGAATTAAGATTGCCTTCCGTGGAATAGTACGGTAACCTCCCGTTACCTTTAATAATATAAGGCGTTGAGCTCTTAATATATACCCCGATATCTTTTAAATTTTAGCCTATCTGCCCAAACATAATAACTCGCATATAGCATAATTGCCTCACACACGCTCTTACACAGGATTCTCTTAGTCTTTAAATTAAGATCCAAATCAGGATTGACCACTCGTCAAATATCAAAGAAGGCACACAAGCCTTCTACGTGACGTAATTTAGGTGCTTCTTTAACTGAAATTTCTCGTCAAGAATCACCCAGAGGTACTTTTGAACTTGAACATATTTAATACGAACGCCTGTCATCAAAACAAGAACTGGCGCCTCACTGCCAAGCGGCCTTTAAGAAGCATCATTGTAGTCTTCTCCAGGCTGAACGTCATGTTATATACATGACCCCACAACTCCTGCATGCCTGCATGCCTGGGTGCCACAATTATCCTGCATGCCTAGGTGGCTTGGAACTCAACCTCCATCCGCGAAGTTCCTTCGACCAGCAAGAGCCCATCGTCGGCATATCCCACGGTGAGACACTCTTCGGGCAACCTCGCAGCAGAAGGAACTCAAACTTCACTACTCACAACAATGGAACCAACACGCTCTACTGAGAACAGCCCTTGGACAGCGTCTTTCCTACATCATGATCTCCCTCATAGTGCAGCACACCACAGGTTTTTATAATTATCAGAGATGTCCAGGAGAATTCCCAGAACGTATTCCTCTTCGCTGGCTCTTACCACACACATCACGCAGAGTATGGCGTCCTCGGTTCCCATTATGAGGCGAAACCCGTACTGATTTTCCATCAATAAGGTTTTGAGATCAGCCTCTCATTTATACACAGGTACAGAATCTTTTTAAAGATCTTACCAATAACTGGCAGCAACATCAAGGGCCTATACGACGTAGTAACAACGGGATCGTTGTCGCCTCCTTTATACAACAATTTAACAATACTCTTCCAACATATTGGGAAATAGCCACCAAACAGTAATTTGTTAAACAAGCGTGTGATTGTTTTCACACTATCCCCAATCGAGCGAACAAGGGGCTCTGCTGTTATTCCATCGATGCCTGGGGCCTTGCCTCTACCTAAACTGGTGAAAACTTGACACAGTTCAGGATCGGTAATCTCCAAGGACACTGCACACCCGCGAAACTGAGCGACCTCATGACAGATACACTCTGCAACTAGAAGGCGATAGGATCCAATCTACACCGAACCACCCGAAGTTCTAATTATAGGATTGAAATCTCAATGACCCCAACCATACGGTCCCAACACCTTCTGATCACCGAAGTTAGCAGCACACACGTTGGACGAGCAGCCCTGATTATATGGATGACGGCAACCTTCCGCGCGTCGCTTAATCAATACCCGCCCTTCGTTATGTAGACGTTGAGTTCAGACACCGATACCAATTCCAGATCTATTCTGATGGCCACCACCCAACAAGCATCTACAGATACGCGGCTCCAGTTGAAGTTGATTTGTAGCATCCTCATTTCCTAACTTTATAGACGTTATTTCTGAGCCTATGTCCCAAACCACACAGGGCATAGATCAACTGATCAGGACTTTGCTGCCTTTTGTGGCCCGCTTTCCCACAAGGTAAATTTTACTACATTTTAATTAGCATCTGGTTAGATTTTACTATAGACCTAGTTTCTTCAGGGACTGCTACCGCTAGGAGCGTCGTGAATTTAGCTGTATTGCTGATAATAAGATAAGGCTTTAAGAATACTTTTGTTAATATCTTCAAATAAAACACACACACACACACACACACACACATATATATATATATATATATATATATATATGGAAGTTAAATTATATATATATATTTATTATTTAACTTGTTCTTCAATAATAATCATTTGGAATACTACATTCTTTATGAATTTTTTAATATATGTTGTGTTGCTCAAGTGTGTTATTTTACTATATTATACGTACAATTTCATATTATTGTAGATGTGTGTGCCGCGCGCGCAAATTCAGTGGTGTTTTATGTATTCTTTGTTTATTTTTCATCCTCTTATCAGAGAAATTCTCAACCAGATTAACGCCTCATTTAGAAAATAAAGTTGGAATACTAAAAAAAAGTGGGGAAAAATTTACAAAAATAATCTTAATATAGATGGGCGTTTTTTTTTTTTTAATAAATTTTATCCATATTTTAATTTACAATAGATTCATTTTTCAAAGTAATTAGTGATATCAATAAGGTTATACAATTACATGGAAAACTTATCAATACCCCCAATGTTCTGATCAAAGTATAATATTCTGTAATATCATTCCCCCTTTTTTCAGATTCTTCTAATATTTAAGAGAAAATACCCTGATATACCCTCACTGCAAATTAAATTTAATTTAAATCTTCTATTTTTATTGTTTTGAAATAAAAATTACCTTATGAATTAAAAAAAATTACAGATTATTTTAAAAGGAAATATTTTAGGGTAAACGTTCTGTATAATATTTTAATCTATATTAATAAATGTTTTGATATTGTGTTATTTTTAGTGAAATAAATAAGCAATAAAAGAAAAATATTTTTATTTTGTTTATGGGAAAAATTAAAAAAAATATTCGCATTTATTTATAGATTATAAATAACAAACTTCAGGCATATAAATAATGGTTAAATTTTTATATTACTTTTTTTTTTGAACGAACGGAATGAATCTGTTACAATGACATTTCAGTTGGTGTTCACACAAAGTTAAAATGAAGCTTTTTGGAAATGACCAGTTAAATGGATGGTGCTTAAACATCCTGTCCTGGTATTAAAGTAAGTGAATCGGCAGAGAGAAAGGGATGACCAAGCTGGATATTGTAATACAGATTTAGTATGGCGTTATTCTCCTCACTTGTCACAGAAACTCGTGAATTGAATGAAACCCTAAGGCGACTTTACCACAACAGTACCAATGTCACCAACCAGCTTACTCTGCAACTATCATTGTTGTCACCAAAGGCGTAATACAAATAACGTGGAATTTAATTAACCATTTAGTTTGCTTAATAACCTTTATTATAAATGTATCAATCACTTAAAATATTTGTATATTTTAAGAAAAGTTTTAGATGACCAATAAAATAACTTTTTATTAGAAATAATGTAATAAAATTTGAAAGGTTTCATTTCTAATGTGGTTAGAAAAGCGAATACTTATGACTGATTTTGAAGCACTAGTTTTATGGTGCATTTCACAATGCGTTTATTATTAATGTTAATATTATTATTATAAATATATAAGTAGCATAATTTGTGCTTTCTAATAAAAAAAAATATCTCATTAATAGAAAGTCTTATTTTTATTCATCAATTTACACCACTTCCCTGGTTTTATTCTATTTTATTCTAATTATTTATTTAAATAAAAAGAAAATTTGTTATAAAAAGGTTTTGAATTACAAGGCGGGAAATAATAAAAAAAGATCAAACATTGTTTACCTTTAATACTATTTAATAATAATATGCGATCTACATAAATAAAATATACTCTTCGTTTTGTGTGCCCTAATTACTGAAACACTACTTAACTTATTTCGCTGAAAATTTTACTTTTTATTAGTATTTTTCCCGGGAGTGTTTACATGTTATTATTTCCATAATATTGTAATAATTTAATATTTACTCATGTAATTAACTGTTTGTGGATGTTGATATAAACAACGATCGATATAGGGAATGAAAATTTATGTATAATTTGTCTTTCGATGTATATATCGTTATTAAATTTAGTATAAAAAATAAAATTTTAAATTGTAAAAAACCCATGATGAAAGATCTTAAAAAAACGTGAAATAATTTACTAAATGTATTTTTACGTACGTGATTATGATGATAACAAAACTTTATCTATGCAGTCTACGGATCACGCATGACGGTCAATCAAAATCTTAAATTTTATTGCCTTAAAAACAATATCACAATGTCACAGAGGATAAGATAAAAATACTGTTATTTAATAATTTTACATTATTTAATGTTTTCGTCGTGGCTTTTTTAAAATGTTTAATCTTTTTACTTATAAGGATGAGTAGGCCTGTGCCCAACAGTGGGACGATTTTATGCCGATGATGATGATGAAAACTTAATATACTTAACCAGCGGAAATTATTTAATAATCCGCACAATAATGTAGCCTTGCTGGAGTTAGAAAGACTTAAAACTATTCAAAAGCCGTTTTGAAGAAACATATCTACTTCAGCACATCCTTGCGTCTTATGACCGTAAAACTAATCTAAGAACCTGTGATACCTATGTAATGAAAAAAATCGCATCGAAATCGGTCAGTAATTTTTGAGAAAAATGGTAACAGACATATCACAAACAGACATACACAACCTCTTACCGCAATCGCATATACCTTCTCCGTTCCGGTGGTTAAGACATTTATACCGATAGTGAAAATAAAAATTTACAGCAAGAAAAATTTTAAACCAAAAGTGAATGATAAAATTATAATTTTTACTTTCAGCGATGACATAGCAACTGTAATCAACAAAAAATAATAAATCCTTAGTTACGTAAGATCCAGGTTAAATGAAGTATCAGTCACTAAAATAAAATATTTACAAATAAATTATTATTTAGCATTATATCTAATTCAGCCTCTGGTGTTTCATGTACGTATCCTTAGGCTAGTTCGTTCAACAGGATTTCCATATGCAATTGCGATTCCCTTTGTCTAATTCTCTCGTAATTGACAACCTATCTCTTCTACTATCATAAAAGTCCTATATTTTCCTGTAAGATACGACGTCTATAAACTAATAATCCAATAATTCTTGTAGCTTCTATTAAAAGGTTAACTTATAAGTGTTTTCTTCAAATTTAGAAAAAATAAAGCATAAAATATATATATGTTTTTTTATTTACCAGAAAAGATGAACGAACGGCTATAGTTAAAGTTATAATATTGTACTGTTACTAGTTAATTTTAATTTAAGAGTTTTGTTTGAAAAACATTACGGATTATTTACTTAATTTTTATGTGATTCCATGAACAGGAAACTTTTGAATCACTAAAGTGGTATCTCTTGGAATTCATAAAATTAATCGTCATACAATATTCAAAAATACAATTTTCTGCTGAATAATCTTTATGTATTCATGTTTAGTAACTTTAATTTTTCGTATTTATCCTCTTTATTTCTTATTTTCCTTGCATTATAGCTCTAGAGCTACGCTACAAGAAGGAAAAGTATGATAATCAGTTAAAAAAATGAAATTATATTTCTCGACACTTCCTGATCTGGGAAGACCAAAATATATATACATATATTAGTGGATAATTTTCGTACATATGTATGTAAGTGTGTTGACGTGTTTGAAAATTAATAACTTTTTTCTGGATAGATAGATTTTGATGAAATTTTGTACAGACAATCGTGGATACGGGCCAATGTGTTGGTAAAAGTTTGCACTTAATATCTCCAGTGGGTGGGAGTAGGTAGTAATTTTCTCAAAATTTTGTAAACATAACCCCACTTTATATTAAGCTCAGTACATGTGTGAATGCTTATCTTACGATTAAAAAAAAAATTGCTCCAAAATTCCCCCTTCCCCAAAAATTGAAAAACCTATCTTTCTATTTATTGCATATTTTCTATCCGAAATTTTTTTGTCTTCCTAAGCATAGTAGACGTTCGGCAGGCTAAACAAAAAAAGAAAGTAGAAATGCAAGTGATTCAAAAACTACTTTGGGGAAAATTGGGTATGGTGGAACAGATCAAAGCTTAAAAATATTGATTATTTTAATTTTCTTTTTTTATTTTCATGTATAATTATTTTCTTACTATAAAGAATAAAAAAAAACAATTTCAAGGACGTATTACGAATTGTAAAACTTTTATTGCTTTTGTTGTTATTGGTTTTTATAGTAACTTTTTAAATTTATTTTTGCTATATTGCATTTTTTATTTTAAAAAAATAGTAGTTGCGTAACTGAGTTTTTATTACATCGACGGTATTATAAAACTTAATTTTTATATACAAAATTCAATTTAATGAAAGAAACAACATTTTTATGTATTATTTTATCAAAACGAATTGAATAACTACGAGTATACTGTTTTCACCACATTAATTTTACTAGAGAGTAACTAAATAATTTTCACTGTTTCTCATTTTGAGTGCACTATCTATCGGAAGAGTAAGAGTTAAAATTAATCTACAGTGGATGAAGAGTAAAATAAACCGGGGAATACCTCGCGCTGGTGATTGTTTTGCAGATTAAGTAGATTTTGCAAATAGAGTATTATATTCTTTTACTTTGTTTAAAAATAGTGCGTGCTGAAGTAAAAGATCGAACAAGAAAATAAAATTATTTAACTGTAAAAGTTTCTAACTTTTTCAAAACCCAAATGATTTCTTCTTTTAAGATAAATTTTGAAAAGGTTGGAAGCAGGTATTTTCTGTTTCTACAGATTCTAAAACTCTTCCATTTTTTACTCCTGTTAGCCTTATTTAATTTTTTTTATTCTACTTTACTGTTTATGGTTATCAGCTATAAATAATCCCTTTGGTTGGTATCACCAACCAAGAAGGTTTTTGTTTTTACATTATCCTCACCAAATTTTAGTTCCTCATTTCTCTTCATTCGATTTATTTTACTTTTTCTATGCTTTCTTTCAATTAAATTTGCAGGCTATCCAAATACTCGTAGTTCTATTTCAGTATCGGATTTTTCAAGAATTATAACAACATATTTTTCTACAGAAGAAATATCTGAAAAATGTTTTTTCAGTTCCATCAGAATTGTTCTGATTCTTGATAATCCTACTGTACTTTCCTAAATCCCCATTAAACATATTTGTTTGTAGACAGTGTAAGGAAAGAGATTTAATAATAGGTTATTGATACACGCACACACACACACACACACACATCCATACACACACACAAAATAACAATGTCTGGATTCCTAGCTAATCTTTTCACTGATAACCCAGAAATGAAATCTAAATCTTTCAAGTAGCTTTGATTCAGGAGGTGAATGATCTTTTTTCTGTGTTACACAACTCATCACATTTAAAATTTTGTTGAAAAATGAAACTAATTAATAAAAGTTAACTAAGAAAGTTTAACTAAAAACCTTTTACGATTTTCTGTTAAAATTAATCATAAAATACAATAAAATCAGTTTGGTATTTAACAGAGAATATACGTATTAATAAATATAATCATAGAGTGATTACTTTTATCTTAATATTTCTTTTTTTTGTTAACCTCCGGGAGCACCGTTATGTATCTGCTTCAGAAGATGAGATGAGTGATTTGTAGCGTGTGTAAAAAATGACATGCATAACCAGGATTCGAACCCGGGACATCCCGATGAAAGGCCGAGATGTTACAACTTGCGCCACGATAGCCGGCTTTCATATTATATTACGTGATATGGCAGTTTTTACTAAAATATCCAGTTTTATTAAAATATTCAGTTTTTATTTGGTCTTCAAGGTTATTCAAAATAAATTAAATTTATTAAAGATACAATCGAACTTACTATTTTTAAGCAGGAAAACAATTTTAAGGATATAGAAAAGAATTTACAAAAAAAAAATTAAATAGAATATAAAAACTTTTAGAATAATTAAAAAAAAAAACAATATATAACAAAGAATGAAGAAAAATTGTATATACTTTACACTTTATAAATCACCTACGTAAAAATTATTACTATTTTTAAAATCACAAACTTAACGTTACATTTAGGAAATTGTTGCCTGTTCTTGAAAACAAGAATAATACAGCTAAACCCGCCGAAAGAGCGGATATTAATAAATATAATTTTTTTTTAAAGGCAAAAATGACAATTAAAAATAGTGAGGGCAAACTAATAGAAAGACTAAAATTAGAATAAAGGAAAATTTGCCTTAATATAAACATAGAAACCAGTGATATAGACTACTGCCGTAGATTTCCTGGAGTTTGGTAACTTTAGTAGAAAGTTATTAAAAAATGTCCATAGTTAGCAGAGATTAAATAATTGACGATTATATGCCGTACTACCAGCAGTAATATTGGGAAAATTACATTATAAAACGGTAACTGTAAATCAATAACTAACAGCTTTTTAGAACATTAAATTTATTTAAAAAATATGTGGTTTTGCAGTTAAACCTTTACTAACTTTACTCTTTTTAATTGGAAGTGTTTAATACGATAGTCCTTTATCTCTCACGTTTTTAATAAACGGTTGGGTTAATTTTTATTTTATAAAACTGGTAGAAGTTTTGTAATATATATATTTATATATAAAATAGAAATTTTTTTTTTTAAATTTGCATGTAAATATTTCGAATTATCCATTTTTTTAGTACTACTTTTTGTGATTGTACTTACGACATATATATTTTATTATAACAATGTAACAATTTATAAAATATAAAAATATTCATAAATCTTTTTCTTAATGATCTTTATAAAATTCACTTCTTTTTGTAGCCCCTGAATATTTGATATAAATAAATGATTTCTTTCAAACAATTTCAGTCAGACTAGAAATGTAAGGTTTACTGAGAGTAAAATGTTCACCCAAGTGTGTAGAGTTACATTGAACTTTAGGGTATTCCCTTGAGGAGTAACATCGGTCAGCAGATTAAGGAAAGTAGGTAGCAAGCCAAGGGATACGTGTCGGTTCTACCTTTAATCCAAATTAAGCTGTCCCCAACACGGTTAACAGATGCCCTTATAGCCAACCTCAACATGAAACGATTACCACACACGGCAGTTAGTAAAGTCTTTCAGACATAGAGAATCCTTTGAATCCTAAAATTTGCTTTCTACGAGAAAATATATACGTTACTTTAAGTTAGATAATATTGCTTCTACACAAAGTACAAAGATTAATAAGATCCAAATATATAAACAATTTATTACGTTCGTTATTCCAATCAAAATTCTTACCGATTATCGGAATGAAAGAAAAATATAAACGTTGAATGATAAAAAAAGGAAAAAATGGTTGCTTTTTTTTGGAAATGAAAAAAGTAACTTCAGTTGTCGCGTCCTGTCACACTATTTCTTAGAAGTTAAAAATATTCTATGGACAAATTTTTGGCTTTAAAAATTTCGAATTGGCTTTTATTTCCCAGTACAATATTAAAACTGAGAAAATGAATATCGCTGATTAGTATGTCCGAGCTAAATAATTTATTTTTCAATCAAAAATGTTGTGAATCATTTATTCAGAAATATTATTTCATTCATACTTGTTTACGTTGTAAACAAATGTTACCTTAAATCAAGAAGAAATTACAAAATTTCGTGGATTGATTAGTTATTCTTTGTGTGAATTTCAAGACTATTTTTTTATGTTTTTGTGCTTTTTATATTCTGAAGTTGGAACTTTGATCAAAGTTTTTTGGACTCATTTTTGTATGTACTTATTTACGTTTAGTGTGTATTTCGATATACTACGTAAAATTTTCACATACGAATACAAATGATGTTTTTTGAAGGATTTCAATAGAAACCCCTCTCTTCATGTTATTTTTTTGTTTTGTTATTCAAATTTATTTGTGGTTCCAATAAACTGAAACCGATTGTAAATTAAACACTGCATCAAAAATAAAATAAAATAAAAATATGTTCACCAATAGTTTTTAAAGCGATTTAATATTCACAGGTTATTATAATATAAGAATAAAACAGTTTTTATTAAATAAGACTAAAATCGTGAATAGTAAACGTCATGTTTCCTACCGGTTTATGACGAATGCTTTATTTGCTTTATAAAAAGGTAAAGGGTACGCTTTAAAAATTCTCCCTAAAAGGATTTTTTTTATAATAATATTCTCTTCTAACCCAGTCCTACTTCCTTAAAAAGACGGAGAATCGGAATTCAAATCCTGCCAAATCGGAATCTTTATTTAGGAGAGAAAGAAATTAAAATTTACGTTCACACGATTTTTAAGTATCTCATGTTCCTAGAGCAAGTAAGAATAGCAAATGTCATTAATATAAGGTCTGTACTTCAGGTTTAAAACATTGCGTGTGCGCATGTTTTTCTGGGTATAGTGATTAAATTTAGGTATAAAGACTGAAGAATATGGAAAACAGGAAATAATAAGAAACTGAAAAATTTATAAAGAAGTTTAAGAAAGAAATGAAGCCTTTTTCTGATACGTTTCTATACACACAACGCTCTATGTGAATGGATTAAATAGATACCACTTTAGACCTGCCACTTTGAAATTACGGGAAGCATAAAATTTGTTATTTTCCGACAATCAGGTTGTTATATCTGATAAAGAAGAAAGTTTACAGCGTTCAATAGGCGTACTTCAAAATATATGAGTTAGGAATTATGATTTAATAATCTTCAGTAAAAAATCTAAAGCTCCTTTGATCAATTTCATGTACGTTCAAAGATAGTTATTAAAGAAAAGACATAATAATAGAATAAATTTCATCTTTCAATTTCTTGAATGAAACATAATATAATTTAGTGAAATCGACTTATTTTAAAAGATTGACCGTTTTAATAGATTAAATGGCCTTATTTAAAGATAGTAATTATTAACGAATTAAGTTAGGCCATAAACACTATTGAAATCTTTTAGTTATGTCAGTTCCCACTTGTTTATATGACAATTAGTAATGGATGATATTGATATATAACAAAGAATACAGTGTGACGGAATGAGGCTCCTAATGTAAGGTGCAGATTACTCATAATCAGTTACGAAACTGAATGTAAACATCAGAAGTGAACTGAATTTCTAACCTTTGAACGACAGAATAGAGGAATACAGGGAAAATAGTATAATCATTACAGCATATCGATCCTGAAAGAATTTCCTGATTTAGAGGTAGTAGAAGAGTGGGAAGGTAAGAAAGTAAGTGATGGAAGCAAATTTTTATGAAAGGATAGCTTAATAGGCTTATGACTAATACTTGAAAACAAGAATAAAAAAGAAATTCTCGTGTAATCTAAATAGAGATTTGGTGTTATTTTTACTGAATCTTCAGTGAAAAACCAGTAACGCTAAAAGATATATTTACAAAATTATTTTAAGATCCATTTGTTTAACAGATGATTTGGTAGTCATTATTCTACTTTACAAACTGGTTTGCTTCTAATACACCTGAAACGGTGTTCTTTGCATGTTTTTTACCATAGTATTAGCCATATAATTATCCTTTAACCCCTAAATATCTAAAAACCCGTTTTATTTCTACTTCGATATGGAATGATTATTAAGTGTTTTATTATGTTAACGGCTTAAGTAACTGAGAGGATCTGTGCCAAAACCATTATGTTATCAGTGACCCAATACGAGATACAAATTACTCCCAAAGGGGGAATATTCTCCCTATTCAAGAGATATTAAGCATCCCATTTTTAACTTAGTAAGGAAATGAGATGTGTTATGTTTTTGGGTTGTTTCTTTCATTGAGACAAACATATTGTTGCATATTGACATGAAAAACTCAATAAACTCGCTAAAGTAGAGAATATATTTTGTTATACCAATTCTATTCTAAAGATAACTCTTACTTTGTTCAAAGTAACTTGCTATATAACGGATATCATTACTTTAAGAGAAAGCAAATATGACTAGTTCCCCTTGTATTTCCGATTCTTTAAATTCATGATTGCTGTTGTAAAAATATATCTCTACTCAGCATAAAATTTGTAGAAACGCAAAAAAATTCCAAATTAATGTATATTATACTTCGTTATGAAGTTAACCTTTTGAAATATTTAAAATCAAACAATCAATAGCTAATACTTGAAATATCTATTTCTTTTATTGTGCTTATTGAAGCAATTAAAAAAGCACGTTTTAAATAATTGTGTTGGTCGTAATCAAAAATTGTTTAGCGTCCATTCTCAAAATTTCATTAAATTATGGGGATAGAATGATTCAAAAAATATATGTATAGTTGTTGATTAAATAAAATACCCAAGTAAAAAAAAAAAAAAAAACTAGCCAAAATAAAGTCAACTGAAACTCAAAATTTATTAAAAACTTACTAAAATTATAAGAAAAATATATTAATTGACAATGAACCAACATGTAATAAAAAGGACACAATAACTGAAATAATGTATAAATAAAATTTTATATTATGGCCAGAATATGTAGAAAAATTAGAAGAAAAGTGAATTTTCAACTTTGTAATTTAAATTATACGGTTATGATCTGTGAATCGAGGTAGTTAATACTCGAGGGATAAAGGTAATTCAGACCGAGAAGTTACAGAGAATAAAGAAGTTTTATAAAAGTTATAAAAGCTCGGAACAGGAAATGAGATTGTGAAAAATAATCTGGTGAATTTGCGTCTGTACAGTAACCGTACACATGTGTATTCAAATGCTTTTTGCAAAAAAAGTATGATACAATGTAAACTGCAGTAATGTATATATGTGCGTCAAACATGCAAAAAGTGAGAAAAAATAGTTTTAAAGGGCAGAAGGAACTAAAACTCACAAACTAATTAGGTAATTAATTCGATTTGAGAGTAGTAATGTTTTTGGAATATATGTAATGTATCTTTTTAATAAAAACAATTTTAGTTTTAGGTAATAAATAGTAATAATAAAATATTTTTAATATAAACTTACATACATTTTTTTCCACCTAACATTGTACTACCGAATAAAAGATTACATAACGTAATTAAACGAAGAAAATATAATTTATTAGTTTAGTAAGACCAAGCGTTTGCCAACCCATTCTACTAGATGTGATATTTTTAAAGTTCCTTGGACTGTTTGTAACAAGAAAACAAATATTTTATTAATTATGGGGTAGAGAGTTTCAATCATGAAAAGCAAAGTTTGTAACAAGAAAACAAATAATTTATTATTAATTATGGGGTAGATAGTTTCAATCTTGATAAGCAAAAGCAGGCTGCTCAAATACACAAGTCCGCTAGCATAAGCACCGGTCGCACACACTAATTTTTAGTATGGACATCCTTTTGGCATCGTATACAATGTACGATCCCAGAAGTCTTTTTGGGGGTTTCAAATTTTGCGTAACAATTAGCTATTAGCTAATACTTTATTTCAAATTAATCTTTGTTGTTGTTTTTGGGTTCTTAATTCACAAAGAATGTGGTAGAGATTCTCTGGTAGTTCTATGGCGGGCATTGAGAATATTCCTATCTTTATGACCTTTACTCTGAATGTCCTCTTTTATTACGGTCAAAGGAACAGAATGGTGAACGTTTCTCTAAGAGACCACTCTGAATGCTCTCTCATCTCCTCTCGTGAATGTGTGACATTTAAGATTATTTTCTAGTAATACCCGATTGATTTTTTATAGCCTTCGATGTCGTTAGAGAAAAGCCGTAGCTGTTTGCTATTTATAACTCGCACATTGAAATCAGCTTTTGTCAGTATGGATTCCAAAGATTCATATAACTTTGTGGTATCAGTAATTCATACAGCGCGGTAGAAGGAGGTATAACATGTTCTTCCTGTTCAACGGAAGACTCTTTTATCGGTAGGTACTCGTAACGATTAGTTGAGGGTAATTTGTCGCTAACATCATCTGGCGACACCTTTAGTGTGCGTAAAACAGGAATCGTCTGCCAATCAGGAGTCACGGTACGAAGGTATAATATCGACTCAGATTTATTTTCACCCCCTGAAATTCCACACATATTGTCAACGGTCCTATACCTGATCCGTTTGCGTCGAATAACACGTTCCTTGGATTCCTTGTAGAATAAGCTAAAGACAC
This sequence comes from Lycorma delicatula, assembly GCF_047948215.1. NCBI lineage: Eukaryota > Metazoa > Arthropoda > Insecta > Hemiptera > Fulgoridae > Lycorma > Lycorma delicatula. Next base: position 135,571,479 of record NC_134459.1, on the reverse strand, counting down.
GCGTTTTCTTCGTAAAGAAGACTTTGTATTAAAAATTAATTTCAACAGAGAAGGTAAAATGGTTTATTATATAGTACAAGATATATCCTCAATTCCACTCTGAAATTAAATAAAAAATAAATTTCACTAGGAATAGAGTATCCATTAAAAACAAATAACAGCTATTTTTTTATTTATTTTACGAAGTAAAGGCAGTATTGTGATCGCGAAAAATATTGTTTTTCAGATTTTAACGGAAATATCCATTTTTACCATCGCTCAATTAGTTACGGCGTGACCTCTATACGTACGTATGTATCTCGCATAACTCAAAAACGACTAGCCGTAAAATGTTGAAATTTTGGATTTAGGACTGTTGTAACTTTTAATTGTGCACCTTCCCTTTTGATTACAATCCGCTGGATAAATGTGTCAAAAAAGGCCACAATTTGGATTTTTTACTTTTTTCTTAACTGCAATAATCAGCCCTCATTGAGAGCTTCTCAACGATATAAGTTGTATTTAATTTCATTGGTTCCAGAGTTATAGCCAAATACAATTTTAATTAATGAAATATTTGGATTTTACAAGGGGAAGGCATATGGGTTCGAATGTGACTTCGTTTCCTTTTTTGAAACTTTTTTCTTTTATTTAAATATATTGATTTATTAATAATTATTAACCTCTGATTGTAAAAAAACTTCTACAATAAACAATAATTCAATAATAACAATAAAAAAAATATATATAAAACAGATCCGAAGGTATTAGTGAAATACAATTTTATTTACTTTTAAAAATGGGTATGTGTAATTTAATAGGCATTCAAGGAAGGCACATGGTGGTTCCACATCAAATCTTGTGAGACATCTGATTATTTTTATTTATATATTTGTTTCAGTCTACTTGGCAATAAATATTGCTGTCAAATTTATAATAACCATCTCCTGTTTCGTTTTTGTTTTAATTTTGTTGATGGTTATATAATAGTAATTTAAAAATCATAGTATTAGATACATATAAGACTTCCATTTATTTAAAGAATAATAAAGGGACTTTTACTCTAACCTAATATTTCAGATAGGATTGTTGAATTAATAATTCTATAAATATTTCATGTGAATAAAAAATAATATTTTACGAGTTGTGTTAATGTCCACTTTTATTAAAGAATTAGAGGATCATGTCTCACTTTCAAATGAAATAAGTTTAAATGAAGGGCAGCAAAAATGTACATGAATTGTTACGTTCCATTTCTAGCCGTCGGGTGCTGCTATCTAGTGGGTACTAGAGCTCACTGGCAAGCTAGGATCATATGATCGTCTACGTCAGAATACCGCGAGGGCGGTTATGATGGTCTATGTGACTTTCATTCGGAGTTATAATACCGTACGGTCATGTTTTTCGTTTCAGTCCGGATGGACGCTTAGGCTTAGTGTTACTTGAATAATATTCATATTTGAATAATATTCAAATATACTGGTATATATTGGCTGTAATTCTTGATAATGTTCAAGTAAATTTATGCGTAAAAAGAAATTAAACAAAACGATTCATCAACAACAAGGCGTTGTTTTATTTTATTATTATCATCATCTAACAACAAAAATACAGCCCACCCTCGCTTTGAAATCTAATGCATTTCTCTAGAACTTTAACAGGCGTACAGGAAAATCATTTGGTTTCTACATCAATTTTTTTTTTTAATTTTAATTTGAAAAATTAAAATTTTAACTTTTATATTTTAATTTTTATAAGTTAAATAAAAAAAAATATAGGATATTAATAAACTATTTTTTACGTTTGTTGGATCAATCAGTTATTTAATTAAAACAAAAATCAATATTAGTAAAAATTAAATAAGTTTCGGTTAGTCGAGAAGAAAATTATTGTAGGCATTGCTTACATAAAAACGTTGTATCGCAGTGTGTACTCTCTCTCTCTCATTTTTCTATTTACCTCTGGACCCACCGGAAGGTATTACTTGAGAGGATGAATGGGAATGATACTACGAGTACAAATGTAGTCTTGTACAGTCTCATTCGACCATTCCAGAGATGTTTGTTCATTGAAATCCAACCACCAAAGAACACCGGTATCCACGATTTAATATTCAAATCCGTATAAAAATAAGTACGTTTAATAGGATTTGAATTTTAGAATTCTCACTTCGAAATATCAACAGGAACTGACAAAAAACTTTTAGTGCTATAATTTCCGGTTTAATAGGTTGACCTACAATAATTTTGCCTGTAAGTTTTTTTCTGTAAGTGGTCTTGAGCACGTGTTTTCGTATTATTGCAAAATTTCTTGAAAAAATGAAATGCTTTCTGGGATTTTATTGAGGCAAAGGTGCAGCCCACTTTAGGGGCTTATTGATGAAAAATTTCAAGTAAACCCAAAAAGTTTTTTTTTGTTTGAACCTCTATGTATTCTATAATATCCAGTTAAATGAGCTTTATTATCTTATCATATTACTCTTAAAATACTAAGATAAAATAAATGACGTTATTATTACAATGATTTTATTTAGACCAGCGCTTTCTAGCTAGTTAAACCTTCAGTTTTTCTTTTATTTTCTATCATGTCCAAAAATATAGGGTTCTCATCAATTTTCAATTCGAGGATCTCTATCTATTTTCCAAAAGTATCTGTTAGGGCTGTCCTCTGAGAAAATTAACCATCAAATTTTATCATTTTTTCATAAATTTTGGGTGGTGGAGAACAAAAAAGGTCTCTAAATCTTTTCTTTCTGAAAGTAAGGTTAACTCATAAGGGAACTTTGGAACAAAAGTATTTAGGTCACCAAATTAGGGACTTTTAAATATACTGATGTTTTATCACTTTTTTTTATGTACCCATGACTGGGCTAGTATGTGGATGAAGTGAACGCATATTATTTATGCTTAATTATAATAATTAGTATTTTAATAACTATATAAAGTATTCTTTAATAAATAAAATACGATTTTACTAATTTAAACAGGAAATAGTTCAGCTTATAAATTGTCAAGCTGTTAAGTCCTTTTATGCTATTGCAAATAAGATATGAACACATGACAGTCGTCAAGCCCTGTAAATATATTCTTTTTTAACAGCTTTTCTATACAATTCTGATCAAAATAAATAAATAAATATCTACTGAAAGTTTTCATGTTAATATTGCAGCGCAGTTTCTCATATTTTTAATAAATAATCATGGTTTTAGCGGTGTACTTCTTTTGTTGAATATTTTACAAGCACATATATATTAATATTTAATTACTTTTTGTAATATGCTGAAATCATTTATATGTAAAATATATAGTAACGTAAGTGGTATTTCCTTTTTTTGTTTTATAGTAAGTAATGGAAGTAGATAACTAAAAAATAATTTTTCGAACAGTTAAATATATTGATTAAATAAATAAAAAAAAAAAAACAAATATTTTTTGTTATCATTTCTTGTTAAAATTACTAAATAATAATAACAACATTTAAAATACATTTCGAAGAAGAAATGGTTGTAAATATAGCATAAAAGAAATAGAGTAATAACATAAATAATAATGTATACCTAAATGAAATAATAATATAGATTTCTATTCTATTACTATATAAAATATCCAAAGTGTACTTTCTTATCGATAATGCAGAATAGATTTGACTCTTTTCTTTTTTTTTAATGATATAACCTGTAAAGGGTTAATGAAGAAAAAAGTGCTGCTGTTTCCATTCAGTTCACGTTCCAATGGATATTGGCTTTACGTGGTTCTGTCGAAATTACAAACTGCTCCGCCAAACATCCGTTGTATTTCTTATGAACATTTTCCCTACACATTTCATATAATAGTTTGATACATATTTAATTTTTAAATAAACTTCAAAACAATTTAATATTTTATAAATATATTTACACGAGTATAAATTATATATATTTTTATAATCGGTAAATTGTGTAATACGAGTATTAACATATTAAATGTATTAAATGTTAATTTACTGTTTTATAGCATTGTCTTCTAGGAATATTCTGTAAAATCGAATAATTTATGTGAGTCAAAGATTTTAATTAATATCATAGAAAATTTTAATTATTTCAATATACTTTAAGGTTACATCCATCATTCAGTCAAAGTCCTCTCTTTTTCTGTTTAGCCTTCGGAACCACCCTAAGGTAATACTTCAGAGGATGAATAAGGATGATATGATATGTATGAATGTAAATGAAGTGTAGTTTTGTACAGTATCAGGTTTAATCTATTCCTGAAATGTTTTGTTAATTGAATCCCAACCACCAAGAACACTGGTGTGTTCCTGGATACCAATCCACGATCTTGTATTCAAATCCATATCATCCAAAGCCCGCAATAATTTTTTCATACATATACCTTCCTTGTGAAGCAATAGAAAAAAGAAACCTTTTTTTTATTTTTTTGATCACTTGAGAGCAGCCGGTACCCGCCTAGAAGACGTTACACTTTAGTCGATCCCAAGTGACGTGACTGAAGACTAGCCCCCTCCCCCCTTAGAACAGCTTGATGCTGATCTCCCGACGGGGAAAAATCTTTTTCGCAAGTTCCCACCGAAATATTTTTTTTCGGTGGGAACTTGCGAAAAAGATTCTATCGCCAGGGGTCGAATCGGGAATACGTGCAGGGCCAGGGAGGCAGCTTGTTTGCTGAGGGCATTCGGGTCCAGCAGATGGCTGGATCCGGACGTTCTGATGACGCATTGAGGGCCCTCGAGGTTTGTGAGGTGGGCATAAGATTCAGGGGGGTATGCATGGGGTGCATACCCGGACCCAAAGTAGGTGATAGGGAAGGTTGGTGATAGGGAAGGTGATTGGGGAGAGTCATCATGGCAATCGGGAGAGATATCGTGATGTCCCAATGATCCAAGAGGGACCCTGTTGAGAGATCAGCTTCAATCTGTACTAAGGGGGGGGGGCTATTCTTCAGCCACGTCACTTGGGACCTACCAAATTAACGTCTTCTAGGCTGTTACCGGTTGCACTCAAGTGGTAAAAAAAAAAAAAAATCAGAAAATCAGAAAAACTAACCTAATCAGAAACAAACCCTCGGTGGGTTAATCTTTTGCATTATCTTCCCTCTCCTAACCCTTTTCTCTATTCATTTTTATTTTGGGGAATACCAAAAGAATTGGGTCAGCTTATTATCGTAGTTCCATTTGTGACGTCAGGTAGTTGCTGTCCAGGTCAGCCGCTTCTCTATTGCGGTTAATAGGGTAGCGAACTTCATTTATTTTTTTTGTCAATCAAACTATCCAAGACCTAGTGGTTGATCAAAAGCCTTTCTGAGTTGTCTATCGAGTCCGCCCCTCTCAATATATATATAATCTAATGCAGTCCTAACGTGAAGTCTCATAAAAACGGAATGAAATGTAGTAGTAATAATAATAATAATAATAATTTCTTAGGGTTATCTGAACAACTTAGAATATGGTACATCTTTTACTCGTTTTTATCAACGAAAATAATATCTGCTATGATAAATAACTGAAACAGTCTGATATTCTAAGTGTTTTTACATATTTTTCGAAATGATTTATCAAAGTTTTTCGGTAAAAATATTTAATTCTTGGGTTGCAACATTCTTCATTACGTTTCAGTAAGGTTAAAATATTGTAACATGTTGAAAAAGAGGATCTCTTCCATTACATATGTATTGAAACAAAACAAAAATAAAATGATTTCTTTGAAAGCGTTGTGTTGTTTTTCATTGAAACAATTAATGAAGCTTATTAGCTTGAGTGAGCAAGCCGTTCCATACCTAAGAAACTGAAAAAAAAAAATTGTTAGTTATTCTTATTATTATAAATTTGGGTAGTGATTTAGGCAACATGTTTTAACAAGAAAACAAGATGGGGAAAATTAAACGTGAAAAGATTCGATGATGACTATCAACGAATCTTTTCACGTTTAACTGACATATTTAATAATCGAAATCGAGGCAAATTCATCTAGAAGCCAGGATAAACTGTCGACCCAGTGAAAACAATAGCCTTAAATGTAATTATACAATCTATTTGTTAAACATATTCTTGCTAAAAATAAATATAGCAATACGTAAAAAAATACTATTAAAGACAACTGTAAAACTCAAGCTTTTGCTTTATATAATAAAAACGATGGTTTGATAACTGCTTTTATTTATATTACATTTTATATTTTATTTTTATATCATCATGACAATCTACACATGTATTTTACTGTAGAAGATAAAGTCAATGAAAATATTGTTAAGTTAATTAATAACAGAAAACTGTCGGGATTCGAATTTGAGATCAGCTAACATATAAGCCTTACCTCTTACCTCTTCACCCATTCAACATCCACACTATACACCTACGTTGTAATAATACTATTGACGTTATACTTTTTATTTTATTATCTTTTTGTTTGAGGAGAAAAATTCTTTTCTCTCATTTTCAATCAGTAACAGGAACTTCTATACTACACCAAAATTTGTTAACTATTTACTTGGAATAATTAAAAAATTGAAAAGTACGTTATTTAGATTTCAAATCTTACATACATAAAGTTAAATAAATCTTTTATTAAGAAAAATAAAATAGGTTTTCTGTTTCTTGCGGTTTTAACCGAGTTCTGGCAATATATCAGTTTTATGTTCTCAACCAAGTCTTCTAAGTAAGTTTACTATTACACTTTTAGGTACTTTTACACTTTTTTAGGTACACTTTTACACTTTTAGGTACTTTTCATTGGCACTGACTATCTTGTCAACCATTTTTTTTGTAACTTAAGGGTGTTTGTGTGTGTGGTGAGGAAATGTGTAAAGGACATTTTAAAACCTGTCAAATCCAAATTGAATGAAGCAGATCCAAATATTGCCCATTAGAGATATAATATCAAATGTGTTTAGATAACAAAACTCGCCTAATTTATATTAATTTTAATTAAACGTACTTATATTTATAAAACACGTTTGAAATAATTTTACATATGTATAACGTAGATACGCAGGTATTATTTATGAGTCAAAGATCCCGTACATATAAAATCATAATTACATCCTTATTTCTATTTAACACTTTTGAATATGTTTTATAAGTACGTAATATTTGTTTTAATTGTACAAAAAATATATTCTCTGAAAAATTATTTACATTTCATGTAAGTGATATCGGTAAATTTTGTCATAATTTATTTAAGTGTAAAGCAAAACTTAATATTTAAACTATTAATACGTTTAATTTATGGTATTTTTGGTAAAAAGGTATCGAATTCTAGTGATACTGTACGACTAAAATTAAATTTTACCAACAAAATTTTACTAGAAATTTAGTAGCGAGGGATTTATTTTTAGAAGAGTTTTTTTAAATATTATTCATTAAATATTAGATAATCTATGAAACGTCTTAAAATAATATTCCTCACGGCTATAAAATATTGATACAAACTAGTTAATACTTGAGTAAGATTCTTGTAATTCCCTAAGGCACAAGAATTTCCATGTTAAAACTTTTATCGATACTTATATAATTTTAATTTACAAACATATATTTTAAGTAAAAAAACTAGTTTATCTGTTATTTTTTATAGAAAAATATTTTTATTGAGAAATATCTTCAAACACACAATAAAAAAAAAATACGTACTTTATAACCAAAATCTAATTAAAGAAATATAAAATGAACAAAACTGATAAAATATAACCGAACAAGATGTTAGAGTATGAAATTCAATATCTTTAAATTCTAATGTGTAATAAAATTTAGTTAGTTTCTAAAATTTGTTAAAAAATTGTTAAATTATTTGTATTATTCATTTTTATGGAATATTTTTGTGTATGAAAATATTTTTCAGTTAAGATCTTCAGGATAGTGAAGAGTAAATTATAGGATCATGTCATTTTATTAAGAAGAAGAAAAATTACACGAATACTCATATAAGGTTATTTATAACCTTAACAAAAGGTATTTCTAAAGATATTAAAAATTAATTTTATAATTGTACGAATTCTACTAGTTTGTATTAAAGGCATTTTTTATTTATTTCAGTTTTGATGTCCGTGGCAGACAATATGGTTCAGCAAAATTATGGTCATCTGCAGCAGCATTTGGGACACGTGCCTTTTTTAGGACTGCAACTAATCCGGCACAACTCCTGGTCGATGATCTAAAGTTATCAGATGAAGGCCTGTACAGATGTAGAGTTGATTTTCGCAATTCTCCGACGAGAAACTCTAAAATTAATCTGACTGTGATTGGTAAGTTTAAATTATTTACTCTCCAATTTTAAATTATATTATTATATAGTACAAAAAAGTATTAGTGTATTTTTAAATGTAGCAGCTTACCAAAAAACCTAACAAATTAAACCCATAATTTGAACCCGACTTCAAAGAATTATAAAAATTTTATTGTATTTATTCTCATTCTATTTTTTTTTATAGGACTACTTTTCTGTAAAATTAACAAAGTAAAATTTAAAATCGGGTACAGTATTACAGAAACCATAAGTAAATATGGTTACATACAATAACTTGTACATAGACTGACTTACATCGAAGCCCAAAAATTACATTTTAATATTTATTTAATGTATGCACACGCATAAAATTAGATCAAAGAACAGTGCCACTGGTAGTTTAATTCAAAATAACAACTATCATAGGAATCCAAACAGAAAAATTAGAAAAATAAATCTATAATTTATATTGAAAGAATAATAACTAAAATCGAAGAAAGTGATATAACGATATGACGGGTTGGGTTGACGGGTTAAGTTGATGCAGTTCGACCTCACATCACATAAAGTCACCAAGGTCCAACAGGTGGAGTTTTTTTACACTTCTAATGTCTTCACTATTGTCTACAAGGTTAGTACATAGATAAATGGTGCATGTGGTTGTTTAGCTGCAAAATATTTTGTAAACAACTGCTGTATTTCTTCTCGAACATACGGTAAACTCAGATATTCGTGGGTTACACTGTTTCTTACGAACCAAGGCGCCTCTGTGATACTTGATGCTTTTGTTTTGGAATCGCTGTATAATTTCGACGTTGGCGCTGGTTGATCTACTCCAAAGTTGAATCTAATTGTCCAATCTAATGGTCCAATTGTCATGTGCAATAACTGTTTGTTAAATAGTAAAAGCTGTAATCTTTTGCTCAACAACCGTACATTTACTAAACTTAATATCCACTTGCTTTCTCTTTTCTCTTACATGAACCTTCCACGTTAGATGACGATCAAGATGAAGAAAAAGATACTGTATAAGTGTATTTAAACACTATTTTTTTAATGTGTATTTAGGTAAAAAAAAATAACTGCAGAAAATGTGAAAAAACAGTTCGAAATAAATTAAAATGAAAAAAATTTGATCTTGTAAAAAACAAAAATGCAAAGACAGTTAAGTACCTACGAATTTTACATCATAATGGCAATATATTTTTGTTCGAAGTTTTCTCGATATTTAAAACGTTTTCATGAATTTTTGTTAAAATCTCTCTGAATACAATGATATCGGGCTTTATATCATTTCGTTGAAATGGTGAAAAAAAATAAAAATCTTCTATTTTTACAACATAATATTTAGTTCAAAATCTTCCATTAATACAGAAAAAGGTTTCTAAGAAAATGAGAAATAATACTTTGCAATTTTTTTGTTTTATATTATTAGTAAGATTCATAGAAATCAGCCTATTTAGTTGAGAATTAGTCTTGAACCTACTTTTAAAAAAAATGTTTACATGGTTCGAATTTGAGAACCTCTTTTCTTTCCAAAATAAGTATGAATTAAAACCGAATTCGCAGAAAAAAAACTCATTCTTATTTTTAAAATGTTTATTGTTTTTCATTATACTGATATAGTAGGAAAAATAACGTAATAACGTAAAAAGAGAAAAAAAAACAGATTTTTGATTCATCTTTTTTAATATATTTTTCAGTTTCCTAGAAAATTGAAAAATTCAATATATTTTTATGCAGTGTATGTATGTAGGTATCAAAAAATCCAAGATTATTAAAACAAACCCAAGATTAAAAGAATTAACTAAGACGTCCAATGAAGGATCCATGAATGTTAATAAATGTTTTACCGATTTTGGATAAACAGAGAAGTTAAGTAATTTTCGGGAATGATTAGTTAGGATAAATAATTTTTCATAAAAATCCTCTTACTTAACCTCAGCAAAGTCCGAATGAAGAGCAAAATGAATTATAAAAATAAAATAAAACTTAAAAAATCAAAAATCTTACATTTTTAATTTTGATTTTATTTAATAAATAAAAAATAATAATTATGGTACATAATTGATTAGTTATTTTTAGTTGGCGTTTAAATATATTAAAAAATTCCAAATCAAGCAAGGCTTCCTAGGAAAACAGAACCACATTTCTAAACATCATTTAACTCTAAATACTTTTCAAATAATTTAAAAGAAGTATGCCTGATTGTAGTCCTAAATGCATTTTATCATTGTAATATGTCTACAACCTAGAAACAATAAAAAACAAATAAAATTACTGTGTAATGTTTTGACCTAAAAATAATTTACTAGCTGAAATCATTTATGTATATATTCATGCATTCCGATGTATACTGATCTTCATTTTAAAATAACTTTGAATACGAATTAGCTGATCTCACTCAGCAGACCCCCACTATTTTCTTATTTCAATATTCTTGGTTCAATATTTCTGTTTTTAAATAAAATCTAAAGCTTCAAATGATTGAGAATTTCTTTAAATGTCTTAAATTGTTTATTCTAGTTAACTTTCACTTAGGATACACATAGTTACGAAAATAATGCAGAGAAAAAATAAGGGGAGAAAAATGTAATATTGCTCAAAAGTGTGGACTTAAAATAAGGAAAAAATTTATTACCGAAATAAATTTCTATTTCTTTTTGTGGTTTTATTTAATTCGTAATTAATTACAGCATTAAAGATAATAAATGAAAGAAAAATCGATATGAAGTAACGGAAGTAAGAATCATTAATGAAATACAATATTTCAGATTATGATTGCCCGACAGAATGAATGCCTGATAAAATATTTCAAAAAAATAAAAAAATGTACTAAAATTAGAAAATATGAACCATGAGTAAAAACAAGGATTTTGGTAGAAACACATACATAATAGAACCAAAAGAATCCCCATATACAAACGCCATTAATTGTTTAATGAGAAAAACTAGAAATTATATATATATAAATAAACCTATTAAAGTAGTCCATAGTAATTTTTTTCCATTACAAAACTCTACGTTTCAAATTTTAATTAACTAGAACAAATACAAAAGTAAGCGTACGGATAATATTAATGTTAAATAAAATGTAAATGAATACAAAATAAAATATTGAATATTTCATGCATTAAAAATTGATACCTAAACGAACAAATTAAATGAAGAGTATTGATTGCAAAGGGCACGATTTAATTAGAAATTATCGAAATTAAAATATAAATTTTGTTCCCGTTTTGAAGCCAGTGTACACAGGTTACGTATCGGACGAATTAAAATTTAATATGTTAATTAATTTTTAATTAAAACTCAATATTTAAACATAAACATTTAATGTATTGTTTTGTAATATTTTAATGAATCTTAATGGTTAATTATTGTACAATTTCAGCAAATGTAGAACACTTTTATAAATATAATTTATACTTGCACCTGTATATAGTAATCATATTGAAAATTATCATGTAATGCCAGTGTTCTTGAGTTATAAATGATAGGTGTAATGAGAAAAAAAATTTTTGAAACTGACGTGTTCATTTTTAAAATAATAAATAGTATAAATAAATAATAAATTCAAAATAATTCCAGTCTTATAAAGAAAAGTGAGGAATGAATTGGTTTCTCTTTTTGCATCTTAACTGAACCAAACATAAACATGTCTTTCCAACTAAATGCATTTTGAACTCTGTAAATGAAACCTTAATTCTGTTCTCTGTATTGATGGATTACAGTATTATATATTAATGAACACTGTTCGAAAGAAACTACGACTAATGCATTTCGGTGTGTCCCTACAATAGAAAAACAATGGATTATCTCATTTTTATTTTGTAATAATGAATAAAATAAAAAAATAATATTTATTCTCATAAGGATATTTTAATAACCATTTGAGCCAAATATTCCTGTACTATACAAGCTAAGAATGCTTTTTTTTTTTACCTGTGCGTAGGTTAGTTAAATAAAAAAATTTCAATTTTCAAAGATTATCGCATTTTATTTCGTTAACTAGTATTAAAAGATTAAAAAAGATTTCATTTAAATTTTAGATAATGTTTAATCTTGAGATACAATGATTCAAAAAATGCAGACAAATGTACTTAAATAATGAAATTATCTTCTTTAATTCTTTCTCAACTAAAACTAAAAAAATATTAATAGCATTAAAAAAAACTCAGTTCTACAGCTTACTGAGAAGTACTAATATAATTGTTTAAATAACATGCTTTTATAATACACTTTTTTTATTCATTTATTGTTGTTATCAACCTTATTATTGGTCATTAGCGTCACGCAGTGGATCAAATCTATATAATTACACTTATATATAATGCTAAAAATTCAAGTCCTTCAGATAATTCAGAGTTTTCTCACAGTTTGTCCACTCTACATAAGCAATTTTCTATATGTTGAAGATTTTCATTTTTTCCGTTTGGTAGTGCGGATAGTCGGTAATAATGTGTTTTACTGATAGTTAAAATCCGGAATATGCATGCAGATTTCGGTGCTTTTTCAATATACGGGGCTGAAGTCTGATGTACGGGGCTGAAGTCTGAAGTTAGCGTATCCTATTCTAAGTCGAGTTATGTGTCAACATTTCCCAGGAAATAAGTCATTATTTCCTAGGAAATGAGCATGCAGGATTATCTTCAAAAGTACTCTTTCATTTTTAATACTAATATAATCTTATGTAATATTTAAGTAAAAATGAAGCCAAATTAAGACATTTGATAAAATGTTATTCAACTTCAATAATATTACTACGCTTTATTACATCTGATTAAACAAGCGCATTTATTCATTCGTAAAAGGAAGACGAATGTCTTCCTTTTACGAATGAAAATGTATCAATAAATTATTAAAAATTCCTTCCTTTTAAAAATGTATCAATAAATTATTAAAAAAAAAAAAATTATTTTCTATGTAAATTTTTTAAAGATTCCTGATATTTTAACAATTTTGAATTTTCCTATTACTATATCATTGTTGCAAGTAGACCTAATTTATTTCGTATTTTTCTTTGAATGAAGAAATATTTTTTCAGTTAATTTTTTTTTTTTAATTAGAAGAATATTGCTGTGAGGTCCATTGTTAACTTTTTAGAACTACTTAATTATACTCCATTTATTTTAAACAAAAAATAAGATTATGTATTTTGAGGATTTCAAGATATTTTTCTTTATTTTGTCATTATTACTGCTTAACAGTTTTACAGCGTAATGATGTGTACCATATTTTAATAATATTTTTACTTATTTACGAGGGAAAACTCAAGATAATTATTTGTAAAACTTCTAATAAATCACGATAAATACAACCCATCGTATTACCTTACAAGCCACCAAAAAAACATCGGTATCCACGATCTAGTATTTAAATCCGTATAAAAGTAACTGCCTTAAATAGGACTTGAACCTTAAAATTTTTGACTTCGACATCAGCTGATTTGCGATGACGAGTTCACCACTAGACAACCTGGTGTTAGCTATAACCAAAAAAAACATAGTTTTCATCTTTTCTGTTGCCTAACAAACCATGAACAACGTCTTTGAAGGAGCTTTTTCATATTTACCAAGTTTATCGTCAAAACTTGAGCAGTTTCTTAATTTACGGACCGATGAATATACCCTCCTTGAGCTCATCATCATTCAATTTAGAAAAAGTTATTTTTAAATGATTAAATCCTGGTCCATCTTTGTCTAATGCTTTTACAAAATTGTTCATGAGTCCGAGTTTAATGTATGGCGGTAGTATGATTTTACCACTCTCAATCAAAAATAAATTCTTTAAAAATTTTTTTTATCAGGCATAAAGTTCTGCAACAATGGCCAGTTCTTTATTTGGTAATGACACTTCTTGTATTACTACTACCCCAAAGACAAAGAAAACAACAATATTTTGTAAATTCACCTTGTAATCCAAGAAGTACCGAAACATTCATATCACTGCAAACTTGCCAAATATACTCTCTGTATTTTATTGCGTCTAATGTTGATGCTATAGTCTCATTTCTTTCATTTCGACTGCATGAGTTAATGGAACGGTTGGTTATTTGTCACCACTTTTTTTTTTGTCTTCAGTCATTTGACTGGTTTGATGCAGCTCTCCAAGATTCCCTATCTAGTACTAGTCGTTTCATTTCGGTATACCCCCTACATCCTACACCCCTAACAATTTGTTTCACATATTCCAAACGTGGCCTGCCGACACAGTTTTTTCCTTCTACCTCTCCCTCCAATATTAACGCGATTATTCCATGATACCTTAATATGTGGCCTATAAGTCTGTCTCTTCTTTTAGCTATATTTTTCCAAATGCTTCTTTCTTCATCTATTTGCCGCAACACCTCTTCATTTGTCACTTTAACCACCCATCTGATTTTTAACATTCTCCTATAGCACCACATTTCAACAGCTTCTAATCTTTTCTTCTCAGATACTCCGAAAGTCCAAGTTTCACTTCCATATAAAGCGACACTCCAAACATATACTTTCAAAAATATTTTCCTGACATTTAAATTAATTTTTTATATAATCAAATTATATATCTGACTGAAGGTTCGTTTTGCCTGTGCTATTCTGCATTTTTATATAGCTCCTGCTTCGTTCATCTTTAGTAATTCTACTTACCAAATAACAAAATTCTTCTCTCTCCATAATTTTTTTCCTCCTATTTTCACATTCAGTGGTCCATCTTTGTTATTTCTATTACATTTTATTACTTTCGTTTTGTTCTTGTTTATTTTCATGCAGTAGTTCTTGTGTAGGACTTCATTCATGCCATTCATTGTTTCTTCTAAATCCTTTTTATTCTCAGCTAGAATTACTATATCAGCAACTCGTATAATCTTTATCTTTTCACCTTGTACTGTTACCCCGAATCTAAATTGTTCTTTAGCATCATTAACTGCTAGTTCCTTGTTACCATTATGCAATAAAATTAATTTCATGCTAACTTCTAAAGTTAGCATGAATGTCAAGTTACCAATCGCAAACCAAATCATTCAGTTCATGTTTTTGAATTAGATTAGGAGATTTCTCATCAGATACAGGAAGAAATGCCTTAACATCATCTGCTTCATTTTCAGACTGTTCTTCTAGCAATGTCGGATTAGATGGTGGTACAGGTACAGGTAACTCCTCTCGCGTGGTACCAGCTTTAGAGCTGAGGATACACCTGAATATTTCATGAAGTTTCTATTTTTGAATAGAATTTCTATTTTTCATACAAAATTACTAGTCAGTGAAGCGGTCCTTAGGTTCACGCCAACTTATCGGTACAGCAAATGCCATGGCTCGTCATTCCCCTTCATCAGTTAGCGTTACTGTGTACGATATGCAAATAACATGAGGCGCTCAAATTTTATCTTGATCTCCAAGTGCGCAATAAAATAACTATTCTCAATTGTAACCAGTAGTTAGTTGATCAAAATGAGTTTATTATAAAAAATGTTTACAAATTTACGATTTACGTAAAACCTTTAGTTGGTAATACAATTTCAAAAACATATTTGAAATCATCACCGAAATTACAGTGAGAAAACTTCTGTAACATGTTGGATATAAATTCTGTGTTGACGAGTGTAATTTAATACTGGATTTAAATTTGATTCGCTTTTTATGGTTGTAAAGAAACTAAGGACATAATTATTGTTGTTTACTTATTTATTAGTAACTTCATTATTGAAAATGTCGCGTTTATACTCACTTTACCTTGAAATAAAATATTTATGTATATAATATCTTTAATAATTAGTTAAAAATTAATCCAAACTTAATTTGAAACAATTTTCTTCTGTAGATAATTTTGTAAATTGATAACAACCAATTATTCCGTTAGCATTTAATCATGCCTTACAAACATTTCATGAACTAATCTTGTTATAAATAATAGATACTAATATTACAGCCTAAAAGTTTTTCTTGAGATATTTATATTTCAACTTTATTTAAAGGTAAGTATAATATATTATTTTAATTAAAAAATAAATTAATTAAATTTGCATATAATAGTCTACATACTGTACGTAAAACCTGAACCTTACATACTCGTATTTATAAAGTTTTGCCAAAAAATTTTTAAAACTTAATTTTTAGATTCTACAGTGTGCTTAAAAGGTTATCTTAGATTTTTTTAAAACATATAATCTTATTCCGTCATTCATCTCAAAGAATATTAAAATAGATAATTTTTATAAGATTTCAGACAAAGCAGTAAAATCTTTCATATATATATATATATATATATATCTTAATAACTTTTATACTGACTTATAAAATTTAAACTTTTATCAGTAAGACTTGAGCTAATTATTGAATTTTAATTGTAAAAAAAAAAAAATATAGGCTTATGTTATCATTTCACAAAAATATTTTAGGTACGAAATTTTTTGTTTTATTAGTTCAAAGTACTTATTTATCTACATTGTTTTGGTAAATCGTTTGATTGGTTTGATGCACTTTTACATACTATCTATTCTGATAGAAACAATTCAATTCCACCAATATATATTATATATTCCACATTCGCAATTATATGTTTTATAATATGAATTATAAACTTAAATATTATCCCATAATATTTATATGTCCTCCACATTTTTTCTAAAACAAAATTCCTTACAGGTAGATGACTTACTAATAATCTATCAATCTTCTTTTTTTCTAACTAAAAACTTATTTTTTTGCAATTCAAAAGCCTCTTTTTTCATATTTCTTTTGTTGACTTTCAGTTTACCGTGCTCCGCCAACGCTGATCAAGGAATAAACATATACTATTTTCCATTTTAGTACTACTTCACTGTTACTATAGTTGTTATACAGGATTCTCAGTTGTATTGCGTTGAAGTATATTCGTAACAAACAGATAATCGATCCAACAAAACATCTTTCAACCAGCTTATAATGTAAAGAAAACGCATTAATATCATTCATTAGTGTGTCATCATGCGTAGTTTATTTAAAACGTAAATTAATGGATGTATCAATAATCTCTTCCTGTGTTGGAGTAATACGTATATAAAACGTGTGCTTCACAAAGGTAAATTAAGTTGTTGTTTTACTGTATTTACCCCAGTCTTTTTTATAATTGGAATGCATATAAATTACCTAAGGTACAAAGGAACTAACCAACATTTCTTACTCTGAGAGTAATGACGTGTACTTTACAACGAATTCCTGCAATAAAAACACTGTATTTATGACTTGTTTAAATATCACCTGCGTTTAGATGAATAAGATTGTTGATATGATACAGTTATTCGGCTTCGTAAGGAAGGCATTCAAAAACAATTACACTCTACACTTTTCTTTGAAAACCTTATATGGGATGCTGGTTTTTGTTAAGAATGGCTATACAGTTTTTGGAAAAAATTAGTAATTAATTAATGTTATCTGCAACCGTTTCGATTATAGAGACTTATATATACGTATTAATAATAATTACATTTATAATTAAAAGAGTTTTAGTTCCTGTGATACCTAAAAATCACTTTTAAGTAGCGATTCATTTGTTCGTAGTCCTAAACAATTTGAAAATTGTTAACTCTATAAAACAAATTAACATATTATTTTTTTAAACAACATTTATAGGTTTGTTGAAAAAAAAATTTATAAATTTTAAGAATTTGTTAAATAATGCTTTTGTTTGTTTCATGGTATTAAAATGTAAAGACATACTAATCAACAGTACTATATTTTAAGACCTGATGTGTTTAGGTATCGATTAGAAAAGTATTTTCAAACTGGTCACTAATCAAAAGGTCATTATGGTTTACCCTTCCTTTAGTACAAGCTTACTTTAATTTCTTTCTTTTAACTTATTTCAACCATTTATTACACAATTATTTAACGAAATTTTCCTTTCATTCAATTCCTATTATTATCTCATCAACAAATAATAAAAACCCATGTTCTAGAGAGGATTGAACGGTTAAAAATGGAGTGGCCTTTCAATTATATAATACGATAACAAATAAAAATATAATAATATAAAATACAATGTTTATTTTTTGACAAAAGAAATTGATTGAATTCAATACTTTGAACAAATATAATTCAATATTCAAAACCAGCTGTCATCAATGTTAAAAAATGCGTGACCTACTATATTCTTAATTGAAGGCTGTTGAAATGCATGACAAATTGTGTATTAATAAATAATCAAAGAATAGTAAGATATATTTTCTTTAATCAAGAATTATGTTAAAAAACGTATTGTCAATAAGTAAAAGTGTAGGCTGCATGCAATAGATTTACGAAAATTGTCCTTTCTGCAACATTTATTATTCAAAGACAACATTTATTATTACAACATTTATTATTTACTCACTCAAAAGAGAATAAAATTTTTAAATTAGCTTAATATGTATTTATTTAACATACCATATCAACCATCAAATTCCTCTATACTTACACACATATTCACAGAAAACAACAATGATATTATTTATTAAACACTATTTTCAACAAGTGTAACATTTGAGATTAAGCATCATTATATGCTACTAACCAAGGAATATATGACGTTATATATCGTATAATGACCTTATAAGGTCTATATATATATATATATATATATATATTAACTCAATTGAACACCAATCAAAAACCAATAAAAAGCAATATTCATTTTAACAATATTTAATTATAAATATTTATGTTGTAACAAGATCGGTACAATGGACCTAAGTAATTGATTCCTACCAATTAAGAAGAAAGTCGTAGAAAATATAACAATGGGAGGAATGCAGAAAGGGGCTAAAAGAAACCCTTTTAGTATAGTTAACAGGTCCTTTTAACAATTGTTCTTTGTAATACTGCCCGCTGACACACCTAAATATTGTTCAGAGAAAAGGGGTTACCGGACCAGGGTAAGAATCTCATTGGAAAATATGAAGACAGACGATCATTATTATGCTTCGAGTTCGGTCTGGTCCTGCAGGTAAAAAGGATAGGAATACAAATATTCCGGGGAACACTAGTTGTCAATCAGTCTGCAAGGAGAGTCAGCGAGAGAATGTTACAATAGAGTTTTTCGAGATAAGATTGAGGCGAGGGTGTCTTGCGAGGAGTTAATAATATGCGAGTCAGTGAAGGAGCGAATTTATAGTGCGTACAGTTTCTACACGATTAAGGTGACGTCACAAGTAATTCCATTGTGGTCAGTACATGAAAAAAAGAAATGGTTCGGTGAGTTACTGTTAGACTATAAGTGAAAGAGACAATGTACTAAATTTCATTCATAAATTGTTAGGGTAGTTATATATGTATAACAGCAAAGGTATTCGTAGTGAAAAAACTTTATACTTTTCTTATTTATAGTACTAATGTTGGTTATAAAAGACTAGTTGTTAAAAGTGTTAAGATTAGCGGTCAGTTTAATGTATTTTGTTAATGGGACTGAATTCTAGTTTTAAATATTTAACTACCTGTAAATAAATCCTGACAATTACATTAAATTACATTATGTATGTAATCATTGTTTATTATTATTGTTTGTTGTTATTGTATTATTTTTCTATTATTATTATTATTATTATTATTATTATTATTATTATTATTATTATTATTATTATTACTGCTGTCATTATTTGTTATTATCTTTTAATCACTGTTATTATTGATTTATTCTATTTTACTGCTGTTTTTATACTAATAAATTGTAATTATTTAAACATTTTCAATTGTCAATCTCTCAATATCCTGATCGAGCCGCGAACATGCGACAATATTCATATTCTCCAGGCTCCTGGCGTGCCTCTACACTCCGTATTATGATTCTTTCAATTCCACTTTTTGAAGTGGGTGATTCTTTTTGTCATCAATGCAACATAAAACCGATAGATGAAATTATTAAAAATGAATTTATTACAAGTACATTTTTGCCATCCAGTATTTCTTTTGATATCTTTTCATAATCATGAAAGTATATTGATCGAAATAAAAAACATTTAAACACTCACATTACAAAAACAATTAAAATTTTAATTATTTTAAGTATGTTTTTGTTTGATTTTCATTATAGAATTAATTAACTTAAATGACATATCTACCATTATTAGTTTTAATTTAATTTGTTTCCATGCTATTTAATAAATTATCTTTTAGATTATATTGTAATAGGTTTTCAAATTACGTTCTCCATTACTGCTTTTTAATAATTTTACATGTTTTTGTAGGAATATTATGTTTTCTATAAATCAAAAAAGAAAACAGTCAGTAACGGATAATACTAACAATTTTTTATTACGTTTTAAATTTAGAAAACTCCATGGCAACCTAGTTCTAATTACATATTTGTAAAAATAGTAATTTGTATCAAGAATAAAAAAATGAAAAAGTGAAAATTAAAAATAAGTGTAGAATTTAAAAGAAAAAAAACAACAAAAATTTATTAAAAAAACTTAAATAATTTGAAAAAATAAAAATGAAAAATAAATTTATATTTGTTTATTGTGTTCAACTACATACATTCTAACAGCATTCATTTTTCTCTAATAAACAAAGTTTACTAAACCTTTAATTCCAAACACACACGTTAAGGTAAAATATCATGATGTGTTATAAAACACTCGCAAACAGTTTTACTCATTTCCAACGTGACGTTTACCACTAACAGTTTATTTTTGACTGACACAACTTTTCAGTACCAGCTGTACACGTCGTTATCTAGACTGTTTCAGTATTGTAGTTATTAAAAAAAAAAAAAAAAAATGAAAAAGGTGCGTGAAAAAATAATGTTTTAACTGAAATATCTAAACATTGAGAAATATTTATTAACCATTATTAGCGAACCAAAGATTTGAGGACTCTTGCATTTTAGTGAATTTTGTTTCTCACAATTACTAAAGTAAACGAAAATTAGTTAATTAAATAAATTTTTCCTGTTTTTTAGTTCCACATCAATATTTTTAAAGACCGCTGATGATCCACAAGGGTTCATCATTATGCAATTCTCGATAAATCTTTATTGATCAGTTTTATGTATATAAATAAGCTTAATGTAACAGTTAAATATCCAGATTTCTATTTTATTTCTTTATCAATTCTTTTAACGCATGAAATATTATTGCTTTGGAAAAGTAAAGATAAACTTAAGCAAAATAATTTTTTTTAAATTTATTTTCAACCAAACAAAAATTTTATACTAACGTGAAATAAATAAAATAAAAAAAAAAATTAAAAATAATTTTGCTAACTGTTGAATAACTCATCTTTTCTCACTCTCCTCGTGCAATTTTAGCTTTTTTTACACCAAGTATTATTTCAGTTATAAAGTGAAGTATAAAAACCATTTTTTTTTTCAATAAATATTATTTTATTAATATTCAAAATTTTATTAATCCGTGTTTTTCTTGTAACGAAGTAAATAGAATAACAAATGAATCTTATTTAGTATTAGGATTCTGAAATGGGCTTAGTTGGTAGTTGAGAAAAAATGTTTTAAAATAATTACTTCATTAAAAGCATGCAAAACAAAAAAATACTGTAACAACATAGAATAAGTACTTGAAAGTACTATTGTAACTTTTTCATAATTTACTGCTATTTTGTATTATTGCATGCTACATATAACACATTCCACCAGGTAATCAATAGTTTTACATGTGTTATCGTGTATACTGCTTGGATTAAAATAAAAAATTTAGTAAAATTTTTGTTTATAAACAACCATTAATACGCGAAGTAATAAATGATTCTTCTCATAAATAAATGATATTTTGTAATTAAAAATAACTGAGGAAAATAAGCATTATCCTATGAAATGGTATCTGAAAGAAATGCTGATCAAAACGCTAAAAAATGCTTAGAACATCACGTTTTTTCGTTTGAAAAGTAGTGCTAATATTGATAATTCAAGGCATTATTTCACCGCAACCTGTAGAGGGCAATTTGGTGGTCGACACCAGAGGAGATATGGATGACAAGAAGGCACGACCTATAGGAGGGAGGTTATAGATCTTATTTCTACCAAGAGTAGACTTAGAAGAAGATGGCAATATTACAGAAGGCCTGACGGTAAAATATCTTTGTACAGGGCAGCTCATAGATGAAATCGGCTGTTGAAGTCTATTGAAAACAAGACGTTTAGACTTTCTTGAGAATCTCTTCCATTTGCAAAAGGATGATTACTTAAAACGGAAGTCAGAAAGGATTCCAACACCATCGTTGCCATCTTTGAAAACGTCGGATGAGCCTTGGGCTCGAAGTAACAGTGAAAAAGCTGACGTATTCGCAAGGCACTTTAAGAAGGCTTTCAGCCTTTTGACGTACAATGGAGAGGTGAGAAGAAATAATCGAATTCCTGAGCATCCCAATTCCTATGATTTTTTCCAGTGAAATCTTTTTCATCAGTAGAGGTTCTGCGAGTAATCAAGAGAGGAGGGAATTCAAAGAAAGCTCACGGGTACGACTTGATATCGAATAAAAGGCTTTTTATGCTTCCATCCAAAGTCATCCATTACATAACAGACATCTTTAAAGGCATTCTTTGATCAACGAGCTTCCCGAAATTGAAGATGTCGCAGATGGTACTTGTCTCGAAACCGGGTAAACCGACACATGATGTAACTTCATACAGGCCGATAAACCTGTTACCTATAATACCATTGAAGTTAATTGAAGGATTACTTCAGAGACTATGACCGATTTTGGAGAAAGTACGTGTTATTTATTCTTGATCACTAGTTTGGTTTCAGACGTGGTTACTTAACAATCGAACAAACACACTGGATTGTCAATGTTATCAGCAAGTGCCTAGAAAAGATGTATTACTCGGCTGTTTTTTTCTAGATGTCCAGCAATCCTTTGATAAGATTTGAGTTCCTGACCTACTCTATAAATTGAAAAGCAGACTTCTTCAACCGCATTAATTGACGATCCTACATGGCTACCTAAAACGATGCTTTCTCAAGTAAGGTACAATCAAGCCTTATCTTAATCCTTTGATACTGAGTCGTTAGTTCCTTAGGGCTCATTTCTGAGGCCGGTTCTATACTCGGACTTCACAGCGGATCTCCCGACTCCAAAGAACATGCCTGTTGTATCGTTTGCAGATGACATAGTGATCCCGGCTGTGGATGCTGACCCTATCGTAGATTTTTCTAAACTGCAAACAGTATTCGACCTAAATAACGAATGCGTAGATATACGGAAGATGAAGTTTATTCTAGCTATGTCTACATATGTTTGCGATGTTCAAATTAATGCGTTTTCATCCCGAATGCTAACTCCATACTATACCTAAGACTGCATCGCCATATTAAATGGAGGCTACATGTCAGAAAGAAACGGAAACATATTCGGGTGACGTACTGGTTGTTAGGCAGGAAGTCGCAATTATTATTACCTACTTTACCTAACAAACAATTGTTGCTTTTAGTGTTCGTGAAATCTATTTGTACTTATGGAATCTAATTACGGGACATGACAAGTAAGAGTTGCATCAAAGTCATACAGCAATTCCACAAAAAAATATTGAGAAATATATGAGAAGCCCCGTGTCTTGTATTTGCTTCCCGTCAGCAAAAGTATATAAGATTTCAAATGTAATAAAAAAAATATTTGTTAAGATATTTAATTTTAATTTCTAAAGTATTTTCAAATTATTTATTCATATAAAACTAAGAAACTAATGCTCTCTTACTATTATTATTACTATTATTATAATTATTATTATTATTAATAATACTTTTTTTCTTCCTGGTGAGGGGAGGAACGCTATTTAAGCACTGAGTGTCGAACTCGCTAACAGATTTGGCTAGATGTAGTGAAAGTGCCTTTATATACACTACCGACTAAATATCCACCTCACCAACTCCCATCCTGAAGCCGGACGTTCAGTTAAGCATTACGCAGCTCTGGCAGGTACATACAGCGAAATAAAAAGAAGTTGAGAAGTGTCCATAGACTGGCATTGCTGCGTGTAGCTGCTAGTTACTGTACGGTATCGTATTACGCGCTGTGCGTACTGACCGGGGTCCTACCCATAGACCTTCAGATAAAAGCCAGAACCCTCAGACACAGCGGTATGTCGAAAGAAGAGATGGAAGGGATTATAGAACAAGAATGGCAAGAAGAGTGGGCAGGGTCCAGAGTGGGAGAATGGACCAGACGCCTAATCCCTAATATTAAAACCTGGAATAACAATAGACTCGGAGATGTCAATTTTTACATGACACAGTTACTGTCGGGGCACGGCTCTTTCGGTCAGTATCTGTATAGGATCGGGAAGAGAACCACCCCGCAGTGCATCTATTGTCCAGAGAACGACGATGCCGAACATACGTTGTTCATATGTCCAAGATGGGCCGTTAACAGAGGTCAAATAGTAATTAATGGTCTTACACCAGAAAATCTCATAAACTGGTTGGGGTACAACAATGAGAACTAGGAATGGTTCCGCAGGTTCGCCGGGGAGGTCCTGCGGGCCAAAGAGGATGAAGACAGAAGAATGGGAGTATAAACAGTAGGGTAGGGCGGACAGTCACTCCATGGAGGGCCTGTACGCCTTGGTGTGCGGGTACCTGAGAAGGGGGTGAACTCCAGGGGAGTTTGAGTAAAAGACCAAGTCCCGGTCGGCGGGGACGTCCCTGCGGGAGCCCAGGCTCTTTGTGGGGTCGGCGCTGTAGATTAGAGGCCAAAGGCGTAAAGACCGAGTTCCGGTTCCCTGCTGAGGCGCTGGGGGACGGCATAGCCGGACCTTGGCTCTAAAGCGGGGGATTAGAGGCAGGCAATGTAAAACAAAAGATCCGAGACCGGGGAGGCCAACCTGCCGTGCCGGACGTATAGCCGGCGGGTGGGGGACGCCTCCTTTGAGAGTAAAAGGACACTCTTCCCGACAGAGTAGACTTAATTGGATATCCGGTCGGGGAGAGTAGAGAAAAAAGAAAAAAAAAGCTGTGGCACGTGCCTTCGAGTGCGGGGGATCCAGGATTTTCGTGCTTCATCACCATCGCCCGACCGCACAATGCGGACTAACGATGGCTCCGCAGGAGGCTGCCCATCATCCCCTCACTCAATGATCCTTTTTCTTCACCACAGATATTGGAGGTATTCTCTTTCGGTCTAAATTCATTTGAGTCTTCCTGTCTGCCTGACATTCTTTGTATTCCTTCTCGTTAACCTTCAGATGTCCTATACCGATTTGGATACTGCCTCCCAGTCTTTCAAGCCCCTAAGCACTGTATTTTCGGGAGAGCCAATCTAGGCCTCGATATCTTCTTCTTACATCCCATCTGTGGCAGACATAAAATGTGTATTCAGGCGTATCAACTACAGAACCTGTACCGGGTAATTCTCTTCGTTTGAATCGGTATAAGTACGCCGAGAATTCACCATGAACGGATGGGAAATGGGTGAGATGGAAATTCACCTCACCAAGCCCCCTCCCGAATCCATAGATCTAAATTAGGGATCAGTCTCTTTGTCCATGCCCCCTTTGTCGAGTCATTATTAATACTGTACCTGCCAGTACAGTATTAATAATATTGTAATTACAATACATATCTTATTTATATTCAGTCCCCAACAGTTTAACACAGTAAAGTAGTTGAAAATTACCTGAAACATAAGAAAAATAATTTATATTTAATTAAAAATTCAATATTTATCAAATTGTTAACGTACAATTTTTTTAAACTGCTTATATTTACTGATATTATAGGTGCAATTACAGAAGTAACCATAATAAACCGTCTTGGTACTTACAATAGTTTTAAATTAGTTACACATAAACTGAAAACTTATCCAATTTCTAAGTTGTAGTTTTCCTCACGTGTTACATTGTTTTATTCTGCTCGAATGTGTATTTTCTCAACTTCTCAAATTTTCTTATTACAGAACGCAACAAAATATTTTTATTTCATTTATCTCCAACTTCTGAAATTATAAATCATAGAAAATATTATTTTGAAATAAGTGTTAACTCAATGTAATATGAAACTCTTATTATTGTTATCATATTAATCTCAATTATTAACCACTCACACACTCGGCACAGAATTATAAGTATGATTAGGCTTCGTATTTTTTGAATTTGGTAGGATAGATGAAGTAAGAATGCAGTAACGGAAAGGACTTTGTGCATGTTTAAACTAGAATTATTCTATATTGTATTTGAAAAAATTGGATAGGTAGAAGGTGTACATTATTTACTTTCACCTACATTTGAAAACATGTTCATTTACATCTTGATGTTGATCATGCTTTTAATAATAATAACAATTTTTAATAATAACGAAATCGGTAATACTTCAGATTAGTATATTAGACGATCCTCGAGAAACCACTTTAATGAAATTTAGTCTACTGTTTTTTAATTATCGTTAAAACACTTTTAAATATGATTGCAAATCTATTGTTTTTAAAACCATATAAATTCAAAAACCTGGTTCTTATATGTTTTGATTAAGCTTATGAAATAAACGAATTCATAGCTAAACATCAACGCGCCTATTCTTAAATACGTCAATTATAAATATATGCAAAAAAAGGGAAATCAGACTGAAATGAATTAATTAAAGAGAAAATTAACTAAAATTTTTCATTACAGTGTCTGCCTTTTACTAGTACTAAAAATAATTGTTGTACAAGAGGCACCAGAGTTGCTTTCTATGAGATAAGGAATTAACTTTTTACATTTTTAGTAATAAGTTTCTAATAAATCCAGTTTCTGGTAACAACTGGGATCGTATTGATGTATAGTTGTACATTATCTCAGTTTCAGTGAATTTGGCATACTGAACAATTTGACATACTACAAACAGTTAATTGATTTAATGAAGGCAATAGAAATGCCATTCCACAATTGGAAGAAATTGAAGGCAATGTAGCTAATTCCTCATTTTCTTGTATAAACCTAGGATGGATAATAGATATTCTTAAGAATTACTATCTGTTTTTCATGGGTCACTTGCAAAATGATTTGGTTGTACGAAACTAAAGATTTTGAATCTAATGTTTATGGTTTAAAAATATTTATCCTGTTTTCAATTTAACTAATATAATATTTAAAAATTGTTATTTTGTTTAACATTGTGAAATTAACTCAGAGAAATTTTACACTAAAATATACACAAAAATATTCACTTTAAATTTAATTGATAGATAAACTTTTATTAGTACTACAAAACAAGACATTTTATTAAGTAACCTATTAGCATATATCTATTAGAAACAAACAATAACACTGTATTACCAACATATTCTTATCCACAGCAAAACTATTAGCTTTTAATTTAACTAATGAAAATGATAATAGGTATTTAATTCGATTCGATACACACAGCGATAAATGTTGTAACTATATAAAATTTACTTGTATACCACACATTAAAAAACATTTTTATTTCAATAAAAATCCGTTTTAATTAATTAATTTTAACAATATCTCACATGTACAAAAGAATGTTAATTAGATATTATTTTGAAACTCCCATTATCGTTACTATTTTTATTATGCTTTTCATGTAGATATGTATAGTTAGCGTAACAATATAAAAATGTATTAATGTATATATAATAATATAAATAATCTTAAAATTTCAATTTATTATGCATAAAAATAAAACAAAATATTTTGCTTTAGTTAGTTTGTATGACAAATTTTCTGTGCCACACTAATATTTTTCTAATATTTCCTCAGAATTTAGTTTCATGACATTTTTTTAATTTTTATTTTTTCCTATATATACTTTGAAACTAACTTTGTTGTATCAAACGATTAAACTGATAATTACATGTTTACTTCTGTATACTTAATTTACACACACACACACACACACACACACACACACACACACACACACATATATATATATATATATATATATATATATAAAATTTATATAAAACTGTTAAGATTTTTACTTAGTTTTTTTCTTTTGTTTTTGGATATAATTTAGTGAAAATGTTGCTTACTGTTATCAAATAAAACGTTATAGTTCCATATTTTTCAAATTAAAGGAATAAAAAAATTACAAAAACTTGTATGGATTTATCAGTGGATCTGTATTTCTGTTTCTAGTGTGTTATTTATTTTAGTCTTTAATCATAGTCTAACAAAATATTTTTTAAACGGTAGTCGGACAAAATTGATTGTGTAGTAGTAAATTTGATTGTATTAAGTATATCAAAATAATTAGATTACAGGATAAACTGGTACTAAAGAAATGCTTCATTTCAAAGTGGGTGGGGTCGCGAAAAAATCTTATTCTCTGCATATTAATTGAGTTTTATAAATTTTCTAATTATATATTATTTTAATATAACTTCTCATAAATGTTTTCCTTAAGTTGTATGAAAATATGAATATTTTAACTTTTGTAGTTACATTATAGTTATAAGCGGCATACTGTGCCGGTTTCGTCTCTGGAGGCGATGTTGGTGCCAAACCTCTTAAGAGGGATATTCAGCCTCCTGCAGCGGGTACTCTTGCTGTTGTGGGCGTTGATCTGAAATTTTGAAGTCAACCGGGAAATTACGACTGCCTCTTTCTTCCCCAGCTACCGAGGAGAAAAAGAAATCAAAGGTGGGCAGTACAAGTTCTTTTCCTCATGGGAGGAGGCCTCGGATCTGGATCAGGAGTATGCGTCGCCATTGGAAGAGGGTGAGCTCAAGAATGAGAGGGTGACGCGTGGTGTGACTTCTGATCCTGGCAAGCGGAGCTGGTGTCTAGCTAATTTTTACGGCTATTTTTCTCCGTTATGTAAGGCAGCTTAGTTCTCTTTTAGCCAACATGTAGATACGAGTGCAGATTAGGGAGTGCTTCCATAATATGGTAATACGGATGGTATTGCTCGGATGGTGGAACTGTTTCGAGACATGTTGGAGAATACATCTGAGGAGCCAAAGAGGGCACGGTCGACTCAGTTGGATCTATTGGATGAAGCTACGCAAACTTATTTCATTGTTTCTGATGCGGCCACTCAAACAACGGATGGAGGTACTCCTGGAAGCACTGGAGAGTGGGGTAGTTGACAGCGAATTACTCCTGCTGATCCTTCAGAGGTGGTCCAAGGAAGTATTTTCGTCCGCTGTGGTAATGGAGAATCTCAGTGAAGCTGATGGCCTCGCGTGGCTAGTCGATCTGGCACCGGGAGCAGATTATTGGGCCACCACGGCGAGCCTGATGCTTCGATCAGGTTCACTACGGGCTGGTTATGTTGTTGCTGGCAATACCCGTGCGATGGATTTCACCGATGGGTCACTAGACGTAGGCGGACTAAATTATTTGGTGATAGTGGACTCATCGGAGAGTGAGGAACGTGTAGTCAATCGCTTGATGGAATCACCTCGGTTAATGTAGGGTGACAATGCCAATGCCTGTTTTTATGGAAGAGTGGGGCTTCTTTTGAATCGAGTGACTGAGTATGTGGCTCGGAGGCGCTTTTGTAAGCTCCAGGCGTACACAGATATATCATTACTGAGTACCACACTGGGTAAGGTCTCGGTGAAGAAACCGTCAGGGCCTCCAGTCGCGACAGTGGTTTTGAAGCGGCAGGCTGCACATATGCGGATCTCCTTCGTACTTTAAAGGACTTCATGATGCCGGGTGAAGCAAGTATACTCTCGGCGCGTCGAGGTCAGGAAGAGGACCTTCACATCAGAGTTACGGACACTGGAGATATTGCTGAGCAGCTACACCGGTAAATCTTGGACGTGGTGGAGGGCACGACAGTTACGCCCGGTAGAGGCCTTCGACGTTTTCACTTGTTCATAAAGGACGTAAACGCCCTTACCTCTGAGGTGAGTTTAGTGCGTGATATCCGCAAGACGGCTGGAGACTCAGTGACGATAGATGCCCTCTCCCTGTGGCTCTTGTTTGGGGATACAAAAGTGGCGACGTTGGCGGATCCGCCTCTGCTCGCGGATAAATTTCTGAAGGATGGCTGCATCCGCGTTGGGTATGGGTCTTGCCCGGATTCAAGGAGGTCAGCTGAAGAGCGTTGCTATAGATGTTGGGGGATTGGGCACCGAGCTGGGTCCTGCGGCGGTCCTGATAGGTGAGGACATTGCTTCAACTGTGGGATTACGGGACATCTACGTGAGGATTGCCCAACAGAGGCCATTTGTAATTCTCGAGCGAAGCGGCTGCAGGATTAAGACCAAATAATGAGGTGCTTTTCCTGTGTTTGGGGGAAGACCTGGGTTGAAATAGCTCTGTCCAGGAGGAGTGGGCCGCTTAGGTGTCCAGCTACCGGTGATTGAACAGGGACTCCCTTAGTGTTCCGATCGAACATCGATGAGGGGGCAAAGAAAGATCGTTGTTCCGCTGAGGGATCCTTTGGGGTTCCTCATTTGAGGTGTGGCGTCAAGACCGGTGTCCCGGTGGGGGATCTTTAAGACGTCTCCTCATTAGAGGCATGGCGATTAATTAAAGACCGAGTCCCGGTTGTCTGGGGGGGTAGGCAGTTTGAGGCGATGGCATCCTCTGGAGTTCATCCTTGGTTTCGAGTCTGGCTCCAGGGAGGGAATAAAAACTGATGGATTAAAAAAAAAATGTAAAGATATTATCAGCATAAATATATTTTTAATTTTGAACTGTTTTAAGGGTATAATTTATAAAATATTGTTTGTTTACGTTACCGGAAATATTAATATTTGAAGTATTTTTTGTCTTAATAGGACATGGCATTTTAATCAAAAAGATAAAATTTTTGGGAAGCTTATTACAGTAACTTATTACACATTAAAAATTTTGTCCTGAAACATTTTTACTTCCTGGTATTACAAATGTTTTACGAATTTTAAATCATATTGTTTTATTTTGTTTTTACATTAATTTAGAATATAAAAGTGGGAAGCAAAGTTTTCACATATCATTTTTTATTTTCATGTCTGTGCTTTGTTATTACGAGCATTTTTCTATGTTTAAGTTACAAATAAAAATATGTTGTGTATTTTTACTCAACAAGAAATTAAATTTGTGTATTGATTACTAAAGAAAAATATTTATTAAAATTGTAACGAAAATTAATTTAATATTTTCCAATATTTACAAATTAAAATAAAATTTAATGGAAGAAATGAACTAAATATAAATTAGTTGTGTATTTATCAAGATAATATTTGTAGTTTAAAAAAAAAATCTTGAAAATCAAATGAAAGAATTCTTGTTTTGCTTGGTTTGTTGAATCTCGCAAAAACTGTTTACAACAGAAGCCACTTTAATCCAGCACAGAAAAAGGGTATGTCAGTAAGTAGCGTCTGTTCTACTTTAGATAGGAAGAAAAGGATGAGTGAGTTTTGGTTTGGAATTCTAGAATTTTTTTTGACTACACCATGTTCCTTGATCCTTTCCAGATTACACGAAGTCCACATCTGCATAAAAAAATATACATTTGCACACATTCACAAAACCGTATACCGCATAATACATAATATAGTAAGAAAATGTTACCGCTCTTTATCCCCTCGTCCTAAAAATTTACCCTTTATACGTACACTACTGGATGTGCGGACAGCTACAATTTTATATTTTTTAATCTCTCTTATGGTATTATAGAGCGCACTCAACAGATGCTATTTGCTTTTTATACTCGTAATTTTGCAAAGGATTTAGAGCGTTTGGAACATCCGTAAATGTAACTTTTTTTTATTACTTTCACAAAACAACGTAGTTTTTAATTAGCCGAATTTTTTATTAAAGAATATCAAAATAATTTATAATAATAATAAATATTGACAATAAAAAGAATTAACATGTGTGTATATATATATATATATATATATATATATATATATATATATATATTATATTATATTATTGTTTAACGCTTTGTTTGCGTTTATTAACGTTTTGTTGTTGTTTAAGCTAATTACGGTGTTTATTTTTAATTTATTTTTTTATAACTTAGCCTACGGTTATTAAAGACAATTTACCTTAGTAACAGAGCTATAATACTGTTAATTTTATTGTTTAAATTCGTGGTATAGAAGTTCTAAAGTCGATCGACTCGTATCTTGATTAGTTTGAGATTAAATTATTTTATATAGTTTCGTTATTTGTTATTTGGTTGTGTTGAACTAAGACCGAACCCGATCGATCATGGGGGATAGTAATACTACAAAGTGCAGCTAGCACCGACCGTGAATTTCATCGGTGGTCAGTTGCTAGGTATCTAGAGACTGCTAGAAGGAAAACGGTGCATGTGGATGTGTTTGAGCGTCGCCAGCAACGAGCTGCGGCCTAATACATAGAACTTAGTGATGACGGTGATGCCCTGAATGAGTGTGAGATTGACTTTTCTCCTCTTCCTGCTGTTTCTACTGTCGAGAAGTCTACCAGTGGGGAAAACATAAAAAAAGGCGGCTGCGGGTTTCCCCCTCCTGAGTGTAGAGAAGCCTAGGGTGGCAATTGTAGGCTCTTCCGTATTTGGGAGGCTTGGCCGGGATTCTAGTGGACTGATGGAGGAGGTAACAAAAACGGTCTCCAGTACAGTTGATCCACTGGCCAGGTGGACGAGCAGGAGGAAATAGCTTGCGTTCAATGTGTCCTGTCTTTTTAGACATGTTAAAGAATTGAGTGAGTTAGTTTGTAAAAATACGAACACAAAGACGGAGATCAAGGACTGCTCACGCAATATGGGTGAATTAGCGGGTGCGGTTGAAAAGTAAGACCGTAGTCCCGGTGGGGGATCTCCTTGGGGTCCCATTTGAGGCGTGGCGTCAAGACAGGTGTTCCAGTGGCGGGAATCCCTCGGGGACCCCTCATTAAAGGCATAACAAATACTTAAAAAACCCGCTACCTTGGAGAAACTTTAGTTTCCGACGAGGTAGTTTGAGACGATGGCACCCCTTGGGGCTGAATAAATTCTTAATTGCGAATCCAGCACCTCGATGGGGAGGGGGGAGATAAACCAATGATGTACTAAAAAAAAAATTATTATTTATAAATATTGGGAAAATATGATTAACTATTAAAAAAAAGTTCTAATATAGATACGCATACATAATTTGAAGCTAGTTTGTATTCTTCCAGCAAGCTTAATAAGGTTTTAAGAGGTGTATTTAAAATAAAATTAATCCTTCCACATTCAAAGTGAATACTCTCAAATTTCCAGTTAATTAATAACTGTTTATTAAACATAAGTTTTATTAATTTATTTGATAAATCACATTTCCTTCAGATTTTAAAGATAAATAAATTAGAATTAAACACACAACTTTTTTATAGTGTGTTTTAATGCATATTTTAAGAAATTAAATTTTCAGAAACAAATTAATAGGATGATTTATTGATAAGAGTAAATAATTAATTATTTTCTTGTTAAAAAAAATTGTAAAAGTAATTGACGATACTGGAACAAGATTATTAATAGATTCTTTATAAAAAAATTAAACCAAGCACACCTCTCTCTCTCTGTGACATTAAAAAAGTAATTGTATAGTTGTAGTAATTAAAAGGTTGACTATATTTTGCAACCTGCAAATGATAAGTGGACCATTTGTTATGACAATTATGAAATTTCAAGCTATCTGGGTCAGAGTCTACGAAAAACTATCCTTTTCGAAAAGTTATAATTCCCATCCACCTAGTACTGTTGTATAATTTTCCTTCCAATATTTAGTAAGTACTACGTTTATACACAAACTTTAAGTATTAAATTAATTAAAATATATTTATTTTTGTATTGTTACTACATAATGGAGAATATGAGTAAATAACTGGTAAATTATTATTTTTAATTTACTTCTAAAATACATTTTTTATTTCTTCATAAATTAGTGTACTCTGCTGCTAAGAGTTCCTTCTAATTAATCCTTAATTTTAGATTTGTGCCAGCACTGATATATGAGGTGAGGGTGTAGAAGCTTGCGTGACGAGAAACTGTTGTGATCATGGTTATTTTACAAGTTTGTTACACCGGGTGTCCGAAAAAGCACTCCAGGGTTTCATGAACGAATTTTTTCCAGCACTCAACATTGTTTTGCGCGTAATCATGAAGCAACAATAATTAACTTTTAGCTTACACATTCTCCGTCAGATATTAGCTGTGTTAGACTATTGCTCAGGCCAAGCTGTTATGAGTTCAGGCTTCGCTTCGTGTTTATAAATTGCAGCTACTCCATGAAATTAAACCTAACGATAAACCACAAAGAATTTAATTTGTAACTACCAATTTTAAACAACTTCGGACAATTCGTTCGCATTTTTCCAAATGTGAATGTCTGGTGTGGTATCATGCATAATTGAATTTTTGACCAATTTTTTTCACGTGCGAACTATTTAGGCCTATTGCATTTGGATAAATAAGAAAATTTTTGTGTATGTGCAAATTAAGAATATGGAGGGTCTAATTTTCCAACAGGGGCAGACCATCTACGTAATGGGGACTGTGCTCAACAAGTTCCCAGAAGGTTCCAATCGCTAGGTTATTGCGTAGTCCTGATTTGATGCCGATGGATACCTTGTTTTAAGCATATGTAAAAGGAATAGCATACCAAGAAAAATCCAATCGCTGGATCACCTACGGTAAAGAATAACAGTAGCCGAGGAAGTATTCCTGTAGGTTTGCTCGCCAGAGTGTGTAATGAGATGGATGATTTATCGTTTCACCTATGCAAGGCTTAAAATGGTGGGCATTTTGTTTTAAATTAAGAGTATAAAACGTAGACTTTTTAAAGTCTTTGATGTTGTACTTCCATGCAATAATTTACATACATTTGTAGACTCGATATATTACTCACGATAAAATCCTTGGTTAACCTTTAATATTAAGTTCGTTCTGCTTACTTTCTATTATAATTTTTGACAGGTTTCAACTTATATTCCTTTATTTTTCTTTGTCCTGATCAACACTTTTCATTTTTTTTAGATCTTTTCGTCCTACTATTTGTAAGCATTACAAAATCTCTTGATCTAAACTATATTTAATGATAAATAATGAAGCAAAGTTAAAGTTTTGTATGAATTAAACCCCTTTGCCTACATACATTTGATGCTAAGTAAAGTTTGAATTAAAATATTTTAGAGACGAAACGAATGAAACAGCTGGTTAAAAGTAAAAAAATAACACCAACATAAATAATGATTACTTCTGAACTATAATTGGGAACATTTTGGTCATATAGAACCCAGTTTGTATGATTCTATAATTTTAATATTTTATATTCCAATTTTTTTAAAATTTAAATTCCAATTTTTTTTTTCTAAATGCTCAAAATAACATTCGACACAAAAAAAATCTATAGTAGAGAAATCAGCTAGTTATTATGGTTTATAATTAAAAAAGAAGAAAGGAAATTACAAACTAGTCAAAAACTTTATTGATTAATGCTGCATACGTAATTTCATATATAGCTCAAAAATATAAAAAATTAACACGTAGTATTTTGCTTTAATTAATATTTTTTTTTTTTTTATTTATTTGTATTGCAAATTTAAATCGTTAAAATAAAATCTTCAAACAACCAAAAAAAACTTCATTTAAAATGAGAAATAAAAAGAAGAAATATTTTTTTAAAAAAATGTCGTGAAAAACAGATTAAACCACACACATAATTTCAGAAGTTTAGTATCATATATACTGAATCACTTGCAAAATAATTTTTTAAAAATAAAATCCAGATAAATAAGGATTAAATAACAATAAAAGAAACAGAAGGAGGCTCTTTACTTAATTTACATTATTAACTCGTTTTTAAGTAAATTTGCCTCCTATGGAGACTATACATAAAAAAATATTTTAATTATTTATGGAATATATTTTTGATAGAAATAATTTTAATTTTTAGTGACTTTTCGATGAAAAGCACTGTATTACTTTCAGTCACACGGTGCAGTTTAGGAGTGAAATTGATTTTTCTATATGTTTTAAGGTATGAAGAGTACGAAAATGCCGTTCATGTAAAATTTAATTTCCTTATACATATGTAGAGGCTTATGAATAAACGTTTGCTCGAAAGATTACAAAAATACTACATTAATTTCACTGAAATTTAGATATTCTGTAGTAGAGTATCCCAAGTTTTGCATACGATAATTCGATGAAGATTGGTTGGGTCGTTCGTGAGTTACGCTCAGATAACAACTTCAATTTGAGATATGTTTTTGGTCGATGGTGGGAGTGAAAATGAACTTTTTTACATTTTGAAATATAAGAATTACGAAAATTCATGTATTACATTTTGTAGCTCAAAATTCATTCAAAACAAATTTAATTTGATTGAAATTTAGATATACTGTAGTAGTAAATTTAAAGTTGGGCACGTAAAAATTTGATGAAGACTGGTTGAATCATTCCTCAGTTACGATCAATTTAAAGTCTATAACAGACAACATAACCTCCAATGTTACTTTGGTATATTTTTCATACGCGGTTACAATGGTGAGTGAATTTAAACTTGATTCTCATGTGTAAGATCTAGTTTTTATTTTTAACTAATACAATCTAATTACGGTTACAATAATTTAATATTCTTGTAAACAGAAAATATATTTGAATATTAAACAAAAAAAGACACTTCTTATTTTCTCATTTAATCTATGTTCTGTATAATTTTTGCGTTACAAATTATATAAAATAAATTAATGGAAAGATGTTCTTGTACAGAACTGTGCAAAAATTGTTTTTACTTATGCTGTGAAAAGTTATTTATTAAATTAAAAATATATTTTACAAATATAAAAAAAAAGTTCGAGAAAGGGATAATTTATTTATTATTGATAACTATATTTAATACCTTATTACTTATAAGGTATTACATTGTACTCAATGTATACAAAGTGAAAATATTTAAAAGTTTTAACGTAATTATCAAAGTTTTAATGTCAAGTAATTAACAATATTTCTTCCTTCATAACGTCAATCAGTCACTATCTCATTTTATTTATAGTTAAGTATTTTACTTGAACGCTTATAAATAAATGATGCTAAAAATTGCCACGAACAAAATTTCATAATGTATATTGATAAATACATTACAAAATGCTTTTATAGTATATAAACAGTCGAAGAAAGGAGTTAAATAAAATGTAAGTAAATGCTGTAAGTCGATAAAAAGTAATAAAAAACAATACAGTAAACTTATCGCTAAACTTCTTTTATCCCTGATATTACAAAAACAGTTGACTCTGTGTATATACAGGAATGGTTGATTAAAATTCATATATTTTTAGGAAAAATTTTGTTTAAAATATCTACCCACCTTACTTTATTAATTATAATATTTTGTTTAGAAGAATTTATTTGTCGTTTGATTAGTTGATATATAGGCCTATAACAATGGTTTATTTAAATTAAAGCAACTAGTTCCTATCAGCTGAATATTTTATTTGATTAAACGTCAATAAACTCAGTTTATTTATATATTAAAAGCAAAACCATTATCTCAAATGCCAAATGAATTTCTTCATTTTTACAAAAAGTAATTTATAAAAAACGTGTATGAAATCGAATTTACGTAATTATTTTCGGTAATTTTTTCTTTAACTAGTAATGAATGCATTTAATAGTGTTTACATATCATAAAACTCATAAAAATAGATGCTGCTTAACTTTAAATGTGTATATATCTGTCTACAAATCTTATCCAAAGGGAAACATGCGTATATAGAAATCTATCTATATATCTTATTTAAAATATATAATCATCTGATCGCATATTTATTTACACGATTACACGTATCCTCTGTAATTTGTTGAGTGAGATTAACCGCAAAGGTCCCACCAAATTTAATTTTATTAACCCTGAATAAAAGATTTTTTTTTTTTATAATCCTACCCCTCGAGCCGGATCCATAACAAAGCAAAGCACAGCCCAGGGGGGTTGTCTACTCAAAGGGGCCTTCCCGTCCGCTGGCCATAAGTATAGTCCGACAGGTCAGCCCGCCGGTTAAATCTTTTCATTACCTGCCTCTAACTACTAGAACGGGGTATCCAAGCCCAATTATATCGTTCCTGGACCCCACCCCAGAAGCCAGGCCACGGTCTTGACGCCAATGCCTCTTGTGAGAGCACCTATGTAAGGCACTCACACCGGGTCACGGTCTTTTTCACAAAGGGATGAGGGAGTCCCAGTGCCTCATCACTGCTGCCGTGCAAGCACATAAGAACGGCAGCTCCCCAGGGAGCTTTCCCTCAAGTTCTCACCGCTCCATCTTCACTGGCTTTGCGTTGGAGTGTGTCACAATGTTAGTTACCGCACGAAATCGCACTGGAATAAAGATTGTTAAGATACATGTTAACGTACTGATACGAAACGTTTGCTTTAACTTTCAATTATTTTTTTATTCCATATCATTTTTTAATTGTATGTACTGGTATTTTATCCTCCTAAACCTTCTACTTTTTAAATTTCTTCTACAAAAACTTGAATTCTAAAACTTAAATACAAAAAAAAAATAAAAATAAAATTCTGTGTTACTACATTCACTTTTCTCAAACTTATATAAGAGTATTTTCATTTCAAAATATCCTAACCAATTTTCAGAAAAGTTATCTTTTATTATCCAAAAATTAATCTTTTCAGAATATCTTGATTTTTCCATAGAGTATCATGAATCTAATCTATATATAAATTTTTACTCGGTTTTACGAGATTAAGAGGTGACTGCCCACGGGTCCACTTTGATGGCGTTGTAATTCCCAAAACTGAAAGTCTCAAGTACCTAGATCTACATCCCGATCGTCGACTAACGTGGAAAATTCAAGAGAGAAGAGAGGGCAACACTAGATAAAGTTCAACGAAATTTTATGATTTCTAGGCAGAAGTTCTCGTTTGATCTTGCTTAATAAGCTGTTGATATGCTCAACAATTATAAGAGCTATTTGAATGTATGGGATCGAACTATGAGTCCTGGCGAGCAGAAGCAATATTGACATCTTACAGCGGTTTCAGTATTAGCTACCGAAGTGTATAATAGAGGAACCTTGGTTAACAAGGAAAATGAGTTCCGTAATAATTTACGATTACGGTCAATGGGGGAGGAAATGCAATACGTAATACATATGTCATAACAAACCTTTTTGACAAGATTAGTCAAATTGAATTTGGTAGGATTTTTAAGGTTTGATCTCACTAAACCATGTACAAAAGATAACGTAATATATAGTGTACATTAGTATGGTGTTATCTCTCTACATATCTTATTTAAAGTTTAGTCCCTTCTACCTTGGTCAATTTATTGATGTGTAAACATTATTAAAGGTTGTTCCTACTTAAATAAAAAAATTACCGAAA
Source organism: Lycorma delicatula (assembly GCF_047948215.1). NCBI lineage: Eukaryota > Metazoa > Arthropoda > Insecta > Hemiptera > Fulgoridae > Lycorma > Lycorma delicatula. Next base: position 135,532,101 of record NC_134459.1, on the reverse strand, counting down.
ATATTACTAAAATTTAATTTAAATTATAATTTTATCAATTACTTATAGTATTTCCTCAATTCAAATTAGGAACTTCGGCTTATAAACCACTTGGAAGTGGACCTAAACAACGAGGATGACATTAGAAGGTTTAACCGGCTGCAAGTTCTAAACCTTAAGTCCTTGTCTTAAAGTGTTTAAAGTGTCTTTGTGCATTACTTATTCCATTCTTAACCTCAAATTTGTAATATATACTCCTACTTTTTTTCTTTAAACTGACTCATCATTTTTTTTTTTTTTTTTTACTTCTAGTTATTATGATATCTTATTTCGCAGTCTATTGTCTAGTGGTGTTGGGTATCATTCATTATTGTTAATTATATGTGCTTGGCATAAGGGCTTTTATTATGCTAGTGCGTAATATTTGATGAGTTTCGCTGAAAACACCTATCATGTTTATGAAAATAGTAAGTTTAATAGTAAGTTTAAAATAGTACTTTATAGAAAATAGTTTATGAATGTTTATGTAAATAGCCTCAAACAAGTTTGAAAACAATAAAAATAATTTTTTTCTGGGAAAGAGTTTTAAATAAGATATAATTTTCATTTGTGCTACACGTGATTACTATTTATAGTATAATAATAAAATTACATAAATTAAAGTTACGAAAAAAACACGAATTTACTTAAAGCATGAAATATATTTTAAAGCAACAGAAATAATAAATATGCTATAAAAATAATTTTAGTTTTTAAAAGTAATGGAAGAAAAAGTTTTATAATGAAGAGACATCAACTTTTTTCGTTTATTTATATCATCTATTGAAGATATAAATCAATATATAATTAATTACTTGGATAATATTAGTAAATTAATTTGAATAAATTTTTATACAAAATAAGTGAATAAAAGATTAAGAAGATTTTTAATGTAATAATAATATTTCATAAAATTTTGAATGTATAATTATATTTTTATATCTGTGCATAAACAAATAAAGAAATAAATTAACAAAATATACATTCAACAATAATAAATAATATGAAAATCTGCCTGACTCCGTATTCTTATTAAAACCTGGCAAGGAACAAAGTACTGTAAATAATTTTACTTGAAATCAGGCCAGGAAAAAGTAAAACAATGTTTTCTGTAGAAGTTAAGTGGTTTTTTAATCTGAAAAATTGTCTGCAGAATAGGAGATAGGATAAAATTATTATTAGAAAACAAAAAAACCACTACTAATTCCAGATATCTACCAAGAATAATTATGAAAATCGAACAAAAAATAGTTACGATTTTTCTTTTCTTGTAGGCATTTTTTCAGGATACAGTAAATTTTCAGGGATGTAAAATTAACATTAATTCTACATTTTATCTGGTATTCGAGTCTTAAAAAAAAATGGCTGATATTAAAGTTACCATATAATGTTACAACCATAAAATGTTGAAAAAAATATTTAATTTCAGATCACTGATTTAGCTTACTACATCCTGAAAATTGCTTGTAAGAAAAGAAAGAAAAACGTTTTCAACTATTTTTATTCGTTTTGCGAAATTATTCTAGGTAAATATGTACGATTAGTAGTCGGTTTTTTTTTGTGTTTTAATAATTATTTTATTTAATGCTTTATTGCTGTTTTTGTAATTCTATTATTGAATATAATTATTATCTACATGCAATAACGGTATAACTATTTTTTGTTTAAACACTTTGTGCTATCTAAATAGAAATTTTAAAGTAAATAAATGATAATGTACATGTAGATTTGAATGTAAACAGTAATAATGTAACCCGTGCATATGCTAGGTGCGATGCATTCCTGCTTCCTTTAGTAGAGCATATTTTTCGCTTATATCTCAAGAACGATTAATTTTTCGAAATAATCAAAAATCCAAAACATGTTTTTTTTATTATTTTATCAAATAAATACCATCTTAAAATTTGAGAATAGCATATTTTTTAAAAAATTTTCCCTCACTGTTATCTCCCCTTCTGAGTAGCACAATTTAAGATAGCCTAAGTTATTGAACATTGAAGACATGTTACTATCTAAAAGTTGGTTGTAACTGTTTGGATTTGTGAAGCTGCAGAAGGGAATAAACAAACACAATTGCAGTTAAGTGTAGTAACTCTTTCTACGGACGTAGTCGGGTAAAAAGACGTAAAATAATTTGTGATGTAAATTATGATAATGAAATTTTCCCCAAAGCACGATTGCGAAGTAAAAATACCTTTATATATTACTAATTTAGAATGATGAACGACAATTTAAAATAGTATTTATAGATTGGTAAAAATCATACATTTAATTTTTCTAAATAAACTTAGAATCTTTGCAATTTTACTTTGTTAATACATTATTAACATAATGTGATGTTTAAAATTTATAATCAACTGACTGTGCCTTAAAATAGTTTGTTTAAAATTTATGGTTTTAACGAGTTTATTAACTTAGTTCGGTTTTATTTTTAAATGTTATCTTTTACTATTTTGATTTCAAAATAAACGAACATTTTTTCCATTATATTCATAAAGTGTCGTACTAAAACTATTTATTCTCTTGTAATTTTGTTTTTTTCGTGTGATAATTATATTCATTCTACAGTTTATTAAGAGACAATTTTCTTTCACTAATATCTAATATTACTACACATTCTCACTCTGAAAATTCTTCATTATTCTGTGAAAACTTTTGTTTTTTCCATTAAAACTGAATAATTTATCCTTTTTTTATATTTTATATTTATATTTTTCCTTACAGCCATCTACCGAAAATTGTGCATAATTTTTTTATGAATTCTTTAACTATATTCTAACATCTACATAAATATATTTATATATTTATGTATGAATATATATTGTATGGAGAGGTATGGTGTATAAAAGATGCTATCTCAGAACATTTTCCTAGGATTATTTACAGGTAAACAAAATTTTTATACTTTAACATCATTAAAAGAAAGGTTCTGTTTGAGATGACTTTAGTATTTAAATTATATTCATTTAAAAAATACATGTATTTATATAAAATTCTATCTAATTCAACAATTTAATCCTTTTTTTTTGCTCTTACAAATTTTTACTTATTTTCATTATCAGGAAAATTACAATAAATTTAAGAGAAAGTCAAAATACTATCATAACTCTGAACATAGATTTAATATTTAACAAAATACACTTCTGAAGGTACTTACCAAAATTAATTCTCCAACAAGAACAGTTACATGTGCTGTTTTTCTTAGTGTTTACATGACTATTTAGGTAACGGTTTTCTTTAACCACAAATAAGTCTGCAGACGACTTTTGCAACTTATGGATTAAAATCAAGTTTATTAATTTTCAAGATAATATAAAACTGAAATTCAAAAAAATCCCTTTTGGCATGCCAGAAGGGGAGATAGATTTCACAGGTGCTCAGTAGATGATAAAAAAGAATTCTACCTTCAAGTTAAGAAAAACTTCAAATCTACTCAATACGACAATGGTTGCATGTGAAAAAAGTTTCACATGTTTAGCATACGACAAACCACCATCTTACAAATCCAGCAAAATTTTCGTCATCTCTTGCCGTAAGGGTTGATCATATCAAAAATTGTTTCAGAGAAAAGTTTTTGGTAATGTTTAGAGGACTAATCCGACTCGATACTGTGCCGATTAAGGGAGGTATAATTTTTTTGCCTTCAAAACCCAATCTTTTCCAACCTTTTGGGCCAGTGGTTGGTGATATCAATAAACTTTACTTACATACGTTTTAGGCCCTTATCAAAAAAAATGTAGTTAAACGAGTACCATATTTTACTTATTAAGAAAGTTATAGCGATATTAATTTTTCGATAAAGCCCCCCAATTTCCAACCAAATGGTCCAATTTTGGCCGTTAACAAATTCGGCTGAAATTTTTGAGTTATTTTTAAGGAACAATTTGAAATTGATTGGCGCAAAATTACAACAGTTAACATGTCCACAAGAAAGTAAAATATATATATTTCACTTTTTTAATATATGTAATATATAATTAATATATATATTCAAAGTTTATATATATATATATATATATATATATATATATATATATATACATAAAATTTTGAGCTGACGGTGGTTTTGGGGTCTGGGGGATGTGGGATGTTTTATTGATTGTTTTTTTTTCTCGATTTAGTGCTTATTTGACAAGTAATTATTTTATATTGATCAAAGGTTTTTTTTTATTTTTGTAATTTTTAGATTAAAATGAATGATGGTGGTTTTACAAAATAAAATATCGAATAGTATTTCTTCTTGAGAAGGATTGCGTAAGATTATTTTGTTATACTATTTACGATGGATACATGTGGTTAGAGGAAAAATCGTTATAAAAAATGAATATTGTGTTTATAATTATCGTCTGTAAAATCACCGTTACTTTGTCAATAGAAACAATAAATTATGTAATATAAATGTACACGCAATAATAAATAAATTATAACAGTATTATAAAATTTACATGTTGTAAGTTAATTATAATAGAAATATAATCTTTATTCTTAAAATTTAACTACGGATCTGTTATGACTCGAAATATAATAATGATTCATCCATCCTACAGGTACCCACGATTTAGGCGATCATTTACGTTCGTGTGAAGATAAACCGGTAGGATAAATTTGTAAAAAAAAATTGTTCCGCGTTAGAATTAATATTATAATAATAATATTATATTTATTATTAAAAAAAAAAACAATAATAATAAATTAAATATTATTTTACTTAGGATATGAGATTTAAAACGCTTTTGTTTCTCTTTAATAAGAATTTTATATTAATGTGTACCCATTTATTCTTCCTTTCTTAAACACAGCTAATGGCTTTTACAGGAAAGTAATTTCAATAATATTAGTCCAATCATTTTAAAGTTTTAGTTATCTCAGGGTTATTTATTTCAGTTTTTCAATTATCTTTGTGGAAATAAAATAAAGTAAATGAAAATAAAATTTAAACCGGGTTTCCAGGGACTCGTTACTGACAAAAATAAAATGGCATTTTCTTTTAATTTCTTTTCCATGAGTAAATCCATTTATTCCCTTTCAATGGTAACGAATGAAAATATTTCTTATAATTTTTCAAATCGGAGTTACTGTAAATTGCATTTTATTTTGGTGGGAGAGGAAACATTTTATGGAAGTATTGCTCCTTGGAGCAATATTACATTAGATTAAATACGTCATTATTGTTTACATATTTCTTAAATATATACGTTAAATATTCAGAAATTATTTTCGCAATTTATTCCGTTAATCTTAATTTATTTTATTCCCTACAGTTAAAAATTTAAGTAAAGTAAAAATTTTCTTTGAACCTCATTCACTACATTTAAACTAATTTTGTTGTTTTATATTTTACTACTAATTTTCGTTCTTTAATAATTTTAATAGAATTTGGTCGTAATAAAAAAACACAAAGAAAATAAAATATATTAACGATTATGAATATATGTTTAGGCCTTAACATTAAAAAAAACTTTTCGTACATTAATACCCTTTTTTTTTTATAGGGCCTGTACATCAGCAGCCTTGGATAGTTATTTTAAATTTTATAAAATAAACTTACCTTTCCCTGTTTTTATTTTTTTTAAATATTAAATCAGAAATTGCTTTCTTTTGCTATTTAAACTATCTTTTTCTAAAAACTATTATGGGCTATACCCTCCTGCTACGTAGTCACTCTATCCAACAAAATTCTCGTAATTTGTAAATATTTTAACATATATTTACATTATTAAATTCTATTTTATAATAAGTGTTTTGATTGTAAAACTTTTTTAGTTTTAAGTAATTATTAAATTAATTTTTTATCTTTTCAAAAATATGATGTATAAATATTCCACTTAATTTTTCGCTTTATTTTTTAAAGGAGTTTGTCATCAAAAGTAATAACTTGTTGTTTTGAATTAAATTTTTCATCTTATAATTAAGAAGATTTTTTCTTATTGATCAAGTCTTGTTTATTCAAAATTTTCTCGTGAATTTTTTCTCTTCTATTTAAAAATGCTCTTTACCTAAATTATATAGGTGAGTTTTTATTTTGTGTTTAAATGTTGTGACTTATTTTCTAATTTAACATTATTTAACGATTATTATTAAATTTGGTATTGATATTTTATGTAATATTGTACTTTTTGTAAATACATAAGCAGCAGTTATTTTTAATAATAATATACACAACAATCAATATATTAATAATAAATATATATTTATATATATATAGATAGATAGATAAATATATTGTAGCATATTGTGTTTATATTATCCTAGTCAAAGCAGGATAAGATAAAAGCTATTGCTTAAAACAGTCAAAGTAGAATGTTTTCAAGCTAAAATTCTGCTTTCAACTTTGTTTAAAATTATTCATGCTAATAACATTTCAGTACGAAAAAAATTTTGGAACATTTTCCATTTATTTCTAATATTTTTATGAAAAATCATTCCAGTTTAGTTATTTATGTTAGTTTCCGCCAGTGCAATTAACACTTGCCGTTCTTTATACCGAAATGTGATAAAAATATTAAAACAATTATTTTCAAATCTTATACTTTAATTAATTTTAATTTGATTATTTATTCTTTAGAGTGAGTTGTAATACTTGTTAGAAGGTATTAGAATGTCTAATTTTACGGAAATACAAATTGAACTTCTTTTACTACTATCAGTCTGAAGATAGAATCTTCAAATAGGACCCTAGGCCATAAAAATACCAACCAGTGTTCAAGAGATTAAAAATAAGGGAAAGGAATGGATAGTGAGAAAGATATTATCTATCCCTAGCATAAATAACAAGACAAACGAAACCTTCTAAAGAGTACTTCATTGCTTTCTCCAAGTAGTTCATATCGTCCAGCTCTCAGCTCCTCGTAAGATCTTCATTCAAAGTACAAATAGTACTGTACTGAATAATCACTTTGTGGATTATAGATTGTTAAAATATATGCTGAAACAAAACTTTCTACTAGATAGTAAAGAGCCACCTGAGAACTGGCTCAAGTTCCTTTAAGTATGGCTCTTACTCATCCTCAGAATTACGTGCTGGATGGAATTATCCAAGTGAACTACAAGCTATTTCCCCGGATACACACTAGAGATTACAGATAGTTGTAATATTTATTTGTAACAAATATATTTCAAAGTTTAGATACTTACCCTATTCTGTGCACTATTCCTAGTTTATCTTTTACGCGCGCGCGCGAACACACACATAATACTGTCTTAAAAACACATCAGTATTAAACTATTTAAGTGATAAAAAATGTATCTTTAGGAAAATACATTATTTTATTACATAATACTAATAGGTACTGGGTATTGAGTAATACCCAGAGAAGACCTACAAGAAGGAAAAGGAATAAGGCATCATAATTGTAATCTGTCAAAAAATCAAGTATGCATTATTTTGCATTTCTCGACGTTTCTAGACCCAGAGACGCCAAAAACAAAAAATAGTGAGGAGTTACTGTTTGTACGTGCGTTGGTGTGTTTGAAGCTTAATAACTTTTTATTGGGTAAACCAATTTTGATGAAATTTTGTGCAAATTCACGGGTAAGGGAAAGTTTTTGTTAAACATTTTGGGGTGAATATCTCCAGGGGTAGTTTGGAAGATTTCCTCAAAATTTTGCAAACGTAACCCCACTTTATAATAAGCTAAGTACATGCGTGCATGGTTATTTTAGTATTTTAAAAAAAAAAATTCCACCAAAATTTCCTTTACCCAAGTTCGAAAAAAGCGATCATTTTATTTATTACATATTTTTTCCTAGACATAATAGTTGTGCAAGCGACCCAAAAAAATCTTTTGTGGGCAATATTGTGTGTAGGTGGGGAGCATATCAAAATTTAAAAATAACAATTTTTTTTAATTTTCAAAAACTTTTTCGATTTATTTAAGTTTTTAATAGTAGTAAAATATTAAACAGTATCCTGATAACCAGTTTCAAATAATATTATAAACAAATTTCATCATAATTCACAAAAAGATAAATTCTAGGTTACTATTTATTGGTTGTACATTTTTAGTGGAAATTATTATTTTTTTCCCTTTAACATAGTAAACGTAGAGAAATTAAAAAACTTTCTTGTGAGTGATTTTGGAGGTGCGGGAGCAGAAAATATAAAAACATACAGATTTAAAAAATTTTTTACTCTTTTTAGTTTATATAATCATATAATGATAATTTTACAATAAAATTTCACCATAAATTACTCCCACGCCAAAAAAAAAAGACTGAAGTTACTTTTTTACTATAATCTCAGGTATAACTATTTTTAAATATGTAAGAATAAATAAACAATACCTCTTAGATATTACAACTTTAAATTTTTCTTCTTAACTAATCGGAGATTTAAACCTTTTATAAAATATTCTATATTTTGATATTTCCTCTCCTTAGCCATTATACATAACATATAAATTCATTAATCTTCTACATATAGTTACTTAATACCATAAATATTTACATTTTTTATTAAAATTATAATTATAAAGATAGCAATCTTTAAATAAAATAAATTGCACGGGTATTAAACAGTGTAATGATAAACTTCCACTATTGGAAAAGATTTTCTATAAAAAAAAAATGTATTCAATGAAGTTGCAGTTATATCATTTCTACTAGGGATGTTTGAAATCGGTGAAATCCCTTAAAGGGATAGTACAGTTATAATAGATTTCATAAATCGTTATGCTATACGTAAAGCTATATTCAATGAATGTTACAAGAAAAATGTATAAACGTGTGCTTTGCTTTACTACAGAATGTTGTAATCGAATTTGAATTCACGGTAACGTTATCATTGGTTTTATAGAAAAGTGACATACAGAAATTTAGTCGAATAAAAGTCAAGATAATTCTTTTACATAATAATCCTTTTTTTGAATGTAATTCTTCTCTCTAATAATTAGACATAATCAAATAAATTACTTATATAATTACTTTTATAAAGAAAATAAATAACATAATACTATAATTTTTGTTAGTTTTTATTAAGTAATTAACTGATTTATTTTTTTTGTATTTTAAAATCAACTTTTCAAGTCATTAACCGGTTTAATTTGAGATACTTTATAGAATTGTAATTGATAAGCAATTAGATCATATGCCTAAATTGGGTAATCAAACTATGAATAAGAAAAGAGTCCACCATTCTGAATTTTCAGTAAATTTAATTATCTGTTTACAGGTAAATAAATTTATTATTATAATATAGATAATGAATATATAATGCAGAAAATAAATTTGTTATACAAATGTTATATAAGACAACAGAACTCGGCCAATCGAAAATTAATTTTATTTACTCCAATCCTACACTGTACCTCCTATATTTGTTTGAGGCCATAAAAATAATATACAGTACATCATTGTTCAAGAGAGAGACATAAAAAAAATTCAGTAAAAAAATTAAAGTTGTTAGCTTTGTTTGTATAGTTCTTGGAATAAATTTTTCCATATAATTTAATCAAAAGTAGAATGTCTAGTAAGAGATTGTAGTTAACAAATGGAATTTCCGATTCGTAAATTCTTATAGTACTACGTAGAAAATTTCTACATATTTTCTTAAATAACAAAATTCAATCAGTTAAAATCATAAAATAATACATATTTTTTATCTAAATTTTAGATAATTGAACTCGGGGTTAATCGCATGATTCTCTGTTTTTCCATTGTACTAAATTCGTTTTTCATCACGATAACGCCATGGTGATATTTTGAATTTGGGAGACTAGTTGTTTTTTATTACTACTGGCTCTTCGATATTGTTGTTCAATTACAGACTCCACTTACTTGTTAACATCCAACTGTCCTGTTCCTGTGTCCAGGCGAGGAAAATCATTATAGTAATGAACTTAAAATGCATGTACAGCGTTAAAATAGATTTTTACAAGTTTCCTGATTCGAGGAAGTAGTGCATAGATCATAAACTGTTTTTTTTTATTTTTATTTAGAACCGATGGGATTAAATTGAAATATAAATTTTTGTAAATATTTTCTATCATTCCATCTCTTAGTGAAAATATACTATTCTCTCATATTAGTTAGTGCTAGTTGTTAGCTGACTATATTTATATAGTATATATATATATATATATATATATATATATATATATATATATATATATATATATAAGTATATATATACTATTGTATAAGATTCTTACAGGATTTTATGTGATAAGCAGTCATATGGAATTTTGCTAATATTCAAATATTAAAGCTCTACAAACAAATTCCAAAACTTGTGTAATTTACATTAAAAATATTCAGTAAATCAATAAAAAATAAGTTATTTTTTATCCACTGTGACACAAAAAATATGATATAAGGACATTTACGAGTTTCTACATTATACCATTTTACTCGCTTTCAAAATTTAATTAATTAATTAATCTTCTTCTTCTATATAAACTTAAATCTTTTAACTATTTTTGGTCATGTTCCAAATATTGTGTTTCAAACTTTACACGCAATCAACGAAAATAAATTATGATAGGTTATTTGGGAATTTTTAGGCTTGGTTATTTCCTTATTGTTTTGATTATTATTTCCTTTTTGCTTAAATTATGTTGATTTATTTATTTTATGTTGTTCATAAATGAAATATAAGGTAACGGAACTAAGTCAGTCATGAGTCCAATTAAAGTTCTTATGACTCCATTTGCAGTGGAAAATTTGATTTCTAAAATTCCCTTCACTACATAAAAATTGTTATTTTTAATGCAGAAATGATATGGTGTTGAATAAGATAATTAATTTATCCATATTTTTTTTTGATTAATTAATTAAAATCGTGATGTAAAAGGTTGAATTTGACTAAATACATTTTCGGTTCTTTGAATATTAATTCTTTTATTAAAATAAAACGGAGAAGTGGTAAGAAAAGTGAAAAAACCGACAAATATAATTGGTAATAAAATGAAAAACCAGGTCCATTACATGTTAACTTATCTGTTTTTATAGCCGTATAAAATAAAGAATTTGAACTTAAAAATTAAGGTTAACCAGTTATTTTTTACATCTAAATTCAACCTCATACTACATTTTACGCAAATATCAAATAAACTATCCAAATTACAGCTCTGCTTGTAAACTAGTACAATTAGAAAAAAGAAATAAGATGACAAATTTATTTTCAATATTTGTAATTTCATTATGGCTATCTAGACGAGATAATTTAAATCAAACTCAAAATATATTTTTCGAATCAAAATCAGTTAAAGGAATTCACAATTAAACTTTCATTCAACTTGTTGTATACATTAGTAAATTATTTAACTTAATGCAAATGGCATTATAAATTGAGAATTATCTAAATTGAGAACTGAAAAGTGAAATGAATTGTACCCCAATCCGTTTGAATTATGTGGTCGATTCTATTCACTTCTATTTAGTTAAAATATAAGGTGTACTTTTGACCCATATTTTAACCAAAAATTCTTTCTTTGATATAACTTCTAGTAGTATAAATTTTTTCTAAATTTAGTTTCCACGTTTAATAATAAGTGATCAGTTAAATTTTATATATAAATCCGAAAGTTTTGGCGTTTGTTTGTTTGTCTAGAACAGCATCATGCAAGAACTAACCGAATGATTGCAATAAAATTTTCAGGTTACATTTACCTTATATCAGGGATGATTTAAGTTATAAATCGAAGTCCTACCCCCTTACAGGGTTAAGATATTAAATATAATCATTAATGAAACAAAAAATAATTCATTTACATCATTATATCTCTGACACCAAGGCAACAGAAATATAACTAAGTAAAATGACCAATTAATTTAATGAAGTAATTTTTTTACGCTTAAATGGAATTTTTTTTATTTGAACCTTTTTTTTCAATTAGCAATAATAACTTACAAAATGTAGTGTTAGCTTAATATAAAAGTTTATTATTTATATGATTTTTAAAGTAAATTTATAAGTAGGGTTAATATATATTTTGTAAAAATTAAATAAAATAAGATAAATTTTTGAACATTTCCTTTAATAATTTAAAAGGATTATTTAACATCAAATTAAAGTTTTGACAAGTTATAATATTAAGCCAGTAAAGTTCATGCGGTTAAAATAAGTACTAGTCAAAAGCAGATGTAAATTAATTCACGGTTGTAATTTGGCGGTAAGTATGACGACTGTAATTTGGTGGAAAAGACAGTAGGAGTGGTTAGGACCACTGACGTCCAGGCCTGACGACGCCGAGAGTGAATGAATCAGAGCTATAAGAGGAGACGAGGTAAAACTGTATGACATAAAGCTTAGCTAGAGTAGTCAGCCAAAGAGGGATAGGGAATACGAAGCGAAATGGAAATTGCGTATTGCCATAAACTACCCTTTACAAAACCCTTTCCATTCCTACTGGATGTGCCGCTTCCGGGTATTTCTGGTCTCCAAACTGTATTTTACCTCCCTATTTCAGCTCCAGCGAAATAAAAAAAAAACTTTCATATTTTCTAGAATATTATATGATGACACCAATGTAACCTTACGCTTCTTCGTAAAAAAAACCTTATCTAATAATTTTATTTTTTAAATATGATAAAATTAAAAGAATAATCAGAATATATTCTTTAATTTGATATTTAATTAAAGTTATATTTGGACTAGCAATTTTTATTATAAATATGTTCGTTCAAAATTAAAAAGACAATAATAATTCATACTGATTAAATTCACATAACAGGATTGATAATCTTATTAAATAAAATTTGATTTAATAATATTAAGTTAACCAGTACTTTATTATGAAATGTACTGTATCAGTCGAAAAATTAGAATACAATAAAACACTCAAAAACTATTCTATACAAATTCATGTAAAATTAAAAACTTGATTGCCATTTCAATTGTTAAAATTGTTAGATCCTGAAGATACACGGATGAAATATTAAATATTAATAAATAAATTTTAAAAGAAAACTAATATTAAGTTAAAAATAAAAAAGATTCTTAAATATCAGTTTTGTTAAAATCAAGAATTTTTGATTACTAATAGTTTTTTTTTTTAACTACAAGTAAAAATATCAACTATTGCAAGAAACCCCATTCTAAATAGTAAATTATGAAAAGACAACATAAATTAAATTTGTTAAAAAAATTTAACATTTAATTTAATTAAACTTTCAATTTTTAAAATAAAAAGCTTAATTTAACTTTAATTTTAAAGCTAAATTTATACTTCTGTTAAGGGTTGCCTAAAATGACAATGGTTTTTGTTTGAAATACTTGTTTTAAATACTTTGAAAGTTCTTTCTTTTTTGCTGATGATATAATTCACCACAGAAGCTTACAAGAAAACCCGTACATAAGAATACGAATGTGGAAATTTACAGTTATGAGGAATATTATTGATTTGATAGTTATTTTCTCCCGTCCTAGCATTGTCACTCAGATTCATTCATCGCACTGTCCTAACAGATTCACTCTGAGGGATTGCTAAAAATAGTTTTAAGAATGGAGTTACTACGAAACGCGTTAACCAGAATGTTAGTGATAATTAGGAAGGGCAGAAAATAACAATCAAATTGATTATGATAATCCTATCAGAAATATGAAATATTGCAAAAATATTATATCTGACAATCCGAGACTTCCAGATGAAAGGCCGAGACGCTACAACTCCGCCACGGAGATCGGCAAATTTTTTACAATTAATATTAATTATTTTTAAATCTTTAACTGTTATAAATTTTAAATAATTAGTAAAATTTTATTTATATTTCACTTTATTTTCAGTATCATTATACATATTATATACTGATTGTTCAACAATAGAAATGGTCATCCAGTAGTAGTAGCTTATTTAAATTTCTTCGTAAACGGGATTTTACTGATTTATTTTCGTCAATTTTTCAAATAATCGTTTAATATAGCTCCTCTTTTTTTCTATTTAAAAACGATTTTAAATAGATTTGGGTATATAATACTTATTTCTTTTCTTGTTTATCCTCTGGGACCACCGTTAGGCATTGTTTCAGAGGATAAAATGAGCTATTTGTAGCGTATGTGAAAATTCCATGCCTGACCGGGATTCGAACCCGGGATATCTGGACGAAAGGCCGAGACGCTACCACTCGCGCCACGGAGGCCGGCGGATATATAATACCTAAAATAATTTTTTAATTTTAAACCTTAAATCTAGTTTGTTATTTTATACTTTTTAGCAAGAAAACAATTTTATTTTTACACCTCAGTGCTGATTTATAGTAGTAATAATATTGGTAACAGATTATACTCTTCATGCAACTAATTTACAAATTATTATTTTTTTAATAAATAAGCAATTAATTTATAAACTTCAAAATTATCACGGCACAGAAACCCTGATCCGTTATTCTTTATTAAGCTACTGGTTATTTTTTTTTTTTGCGGAACGATAAAAATCTTGGTTAAAGTAATTAGCTTTTTTTTTTTTTACTGTTCATTAAATATTCAAATAAAGCACGTAACTATCAGAAAAAATTAGGTTAGTCTTATAAGTTATTAGTCATTCATTGTTAAGTTAATTATTGTACTTTTAATGAAGAAATAAATTTCATTTATAAAAGTTGGATTTTACTTCCAATGAAGAGGAGTTACAATAAATAAAATGTGTAGTCCTTTATTTTAATTAATAATACCCTACTACTTACCAACTGATCGAATTTAGGAATGTATAATTATTATTATACTAACGGCTTATTTACAATCAAATTTAGGATAAATATAAACTACATAAATTCTGAAAAGTACACATTTACAAAATCTCACTAATCTGCACTAAAAATTTTATAAAACCTACAAATAATAACGAATCATTTTTTATATCTGAGGTAATGCTTGTTAAATTTATAAAAAAAAAACCTATTATAAACATGTTTTAACCTATAAAACTATTGTTATGATTATAAAATTGTTGGTTGTCAATGCGTTTATGGAGATATTTTTTATTAATGTAATTTTTTGGTATTACTCTTGCGGTTTTCAAATGAAAACGGTTGAGATTTGAGCCAGTGTTTAATATTGGCTTTCGATCTTTTTGAAACTTCAGCCCATGAAATTCTTTTAATTTCTTCCTTCTTTCAACTATCTATTTATCTGTTCTCTATATGCTGCTCTCTGCATATTCAATCTCTTATTAAGTGTCGTCTCTCCATTTTTTCTATGTAGTTTTTGTAATATGTTAATTTCATTGTAACATCAATCTACGTGTTCAAATTAAAGTAAAAAGTTCAAGATCTTTACGAAGAGCTTCAGAAAAATCAAGTAAAAGATACTCTAGAAAAGCATAATCAATTTCAAAATTCATTTATATTACCGCCTATCCATCATAATTAAATTAGCTGCAATGTGAATTACTGAATAGACACCTGAAATTGTGCTGTTTGTAACTGTGATGAGATAAGACATTTTTATAATCTGCGTTTTTTAAAATTATTTTATTAAAAAAAAATTATTCAAAGACCAAGAAATATATCATTAAAATTTAAAGGAAAATAGCATGTAGAATTTTTACTTTATTTGCAATGTACAATGTTTATAAACTTTGCAAACAGTTTTGTAAAATACGAAACTAACTTATTTTTAAATATATTTTTTTGTATTTATATTTTATTTATGTGATATACTTTTAATGTAGTAAGCACTGAGTCATTGTTATCTACAGATATAATGAGGTTTTATTTAATGAAATTTTTAAATGAATAGTAATGACGTTCTCAGATAAAAAATTCTAGTTCTACAACTATGGAAAAAATAAATCTTAAAAAGTGTTCGGAGAACGAAAGAAGATTTTCAGAAACTATTATTACTTTCGATACGTAATAAAAGGAATCCAATAATTAAGGATTAAATGAGAATAAAATATTCAGGAAAATGTAAGAAGAGGTGAAATAAACAAATTAGATTTGCGTAAAATTTCATTACTTTTGAAAGAAGGTAGATTTGTAGAAAACAGATTTATTTTATAAATTGTTTGTATTACTGTTAATATTGATTAGACAATTATGCTTTCTTTTATTTTATAATTATATATTGATACTATTATTTTCATTTTAAATAAATACTTTTTGGTGATTATTAATTATCCTTTAATAAAATGTACGTTACATAAATATTTTTAAATGTAATTATTTTTTTGAACCAACAATAAGTAACGACAGACGCAGTGGTTTGTGACACGATAATAATAATAATAATAATAATAATAATAATAATAATAATAATAATAATAATAATAATAATAATAATAATAATAATAATAATAATAATAATAATAATAATAATAATAATAATAATAATAATAATAATAATAATAATAATAATAATAATAATAATAATAATAATAATAATAATAATAATAATAATAATAATAATAATAATAATAATAATAATAATAATAATAATAATAATAATAATAATAATAATAATAATAATAATAATAATAATAATAATAATAATAATAATAATAATAATAATAATAATAATAATAATAATAATAATAATAATAATAATAATAATAATAATAATAATAATAATAATAATAATAATAATAATAATAATAATAATAATAATAATAATAATAATAATAATAATAATAATAATAATAATAATAATAATAATAATAATAATAATAATAATAATAATAATAATAATAATAATAATAATAATAATAATAATAATAATAATAATAATAATAATAATAATAATAATAATAATAATAATAATAATAATAATAATAATAATAATAATAATAATAATAATAATAATAATAATAATAATAATAATAATAATAATAATAATAATAATAATAATAATAATAATAATAATAATAATAATAATAATAATAATAATAATAATAATAATAATAATAATAATAATAATAATAATAATAATAATAATAATAATAATAATAATAATAATAATAATAATAATAATAATAATAATAACGAAATAAATGAAACAGAAGAGCTCTCCGTAAGGCCTGACAATAAAGTCACCTAATTGAAACGATAAATCAAATCAAGAATATTGTTCCTCAGCAATCTTGAAAAATCACTGATTCTGTTATTCAATTACTTGACTACCATATAATTTGGGTGCCGATCCAAACGATTTTGATATCGTAGGCTGGCCAGAGAGATTTCCTGTCGAACGGTTTGCAATTTAAAATCATTATATATGAGGTTATTGCTTATGTACCAGGGTATGTTTTGCATTTTTCACAGTGTTTATGTCTGGTAGCGTTCAAGTATGTCAATATTGGAATTGCTTGCTGTATCCCACAATTCAAGTCCGTAAGTACAGATAGGCTTCAAAATGGGTTTATAAATTAATAACTTATTTTCTACTGAAAGCCGAGATCTATGCCCTTTTAGCCAGTACATGTTTTTAAACGTGAGGTCCAACTGTATCCGCTTAGATTTTATATGTTTTGCCCAGATAAGTCGTCGGTCAAGATGGAAACCTAAATATTGAGTACTTGGAAGTAGTCAGTATTGAAAATAGAAACAGTTGGACTTTGTTCCTTTCGAAGGATGAACGTGACGTGCTTCGACTTTGCTTCGTTTATTTTTATTTTCCAACCTGTAACCCAGGATTCAAGGAGAGTGATATAATCTTGAATATAGTGGGATTTTTGTGGACAGCAAGAATTGCAATATCGTCAGAAAACGTTGCAACTTTAGTATCAGTTGTAATTGGCAAGTCGGCTGTAAACAGAACATACAAGGTGGATCCGGGAACTCTTCCTTGAGGTACCAATGATTGTATGTGGAACAAATCCGTTAAAACCTATTCATGGTTAACTTGAAAGTATCTGTATTCTAGGTAAGATTTAGCACTACATAGAAAACATGCGGTAAAACCTTTTTCAGTCTATAAAGCAACCATACATGCCAAACTTTGTAAAAAGCTTGACTGACAAAAAGGAAAACTGCTGAACAGTATTTTTCTTGTCTAGAACATGATTTATAACGTTAAAAATCCTGTTTGCTTACTCCACAGTAGCATGCTTCTCACTAAACCCAAATTGGTGATTTGGAAATTTATTGTTTAAGAACAGTATTTTTAAAAGGATCTTTTCAAACACTCTAGAAAGCACGGGAATCAGGCTGATAGGCCAATAAGATTTGTTCGTTCTTTACCCTGTTTTGTTGCCAAAATTATTAGTATGATATTTTATACGGACCAAGAAAATGACCAATTCGAATAATAACACTAAAAATTAAAGTAACTACACGTATTGCATGTCGAGGTAATGCCTGGAGAACCCGAACGGTGATCAAATCATATCCCGGCGCCTTTGTTGGCTGTATTTCATTGTCAATAACTGAAGAGACCTCATAGATTGTAAAATATTCAATTGGTAAGACATTTGAAAAGGGGATGTCAAATATTCGGAGATTTCTCTTATTTCATCTGGAACCGTCTCGATATTATTGGGCTGGAATACGTTGGAAAAGTGTTCAGCAAATAAGTTCGCTTTCTCTTGAAAATTTCTCGCCCATGTTCCGTTAATTTTACGGAGAGGATGAATAGACTGAAGGGGTCCTTGGACAACTTTGTACCTTTCCATAAAGTGTATTCAGCAGCCTGCCTATGAAAAATATTCTCAATGTAAGATTGAAACGTAGTGTTCTTAAAGGTTTGAATTAATCTTTTTAGCTCTTGAGAAGCCCTTTAAACCTTCCCTTATCAGCTGGGTAACGAGTTCTCTGCCATACGCGTGTAATTTCCGGCGTTCTTCTATCTTTCTCTGATGAAGACTGGATACTTACTGAACAGATGTTATCTTACTAAAGATGTTATGACGTTACAATAAAAAAAAAATTCTTTCAAACAAAACATTAAAATATACCTTGTATTAATTCATTAAGTGTTTAAGATATTAATATATATGAAAATTATGTTGAAACACAAGGGTAATGTTTTTTTTAAAAATAACGTGTATTTTTAATAAACACTTAATATTATACAATTTTCTTTGATATACACGCAAATACTATATTATATGATTAGTAAATCATATAATACAATGTAAGTTTTGCTTAAATGCTAACTTTAGAATAATAGGACGATGATGATGTGCATCGGACGAATACCGTACATGACCTTTTTAAGTTACAATGTTCATTGTAACGAAGCGAATGCAGAACTAATTATTATTAAAATTAACATAAAGACACGAAGGATTTCATTGCATTCTTTTACACGTTGGATTTCCTGGAATCTAGCGATAGGCAACACACGTGACATATGGAATGCAACTCTTCATCTATTCTCAGTAATATAACTTATAATATATATACATATGTGTATATATAGTTACTTTACTTGTTTGTCAGATGTATTCTAAAACGTTCAGGGGAATAGTAAAAACTAATTTTCACAACATAAATCAAGTCAGATGTTAAATGAAATCAGATGAAAATAAATTTTAAATTAATGTAACTGATACAAAAGTAAAATAAAAAGTTATAAATCAAATATTGACATACGAAATAAATTGACCATTTATTGCACGAAAATTTAACATAGACTTTTAATAAGTAAAAATCTACAAATTTAGGTGTTTACTTTTCTCATAAAAAGAAGAAATAAATTATTTTTATCTAATTAAAGAAACAGAAAGTTAATTAACATAAATTGCCAGCCTGAATAAGAAAGAAGTTTGCGCATACGCTCAACTACGCGCGAGTGTTGTTGAACACGGACGGTACAAATCCATTGTTTTTTTCGTCAGCCGTGCGCACCACGCGCTAGCGCGTGGTCGTGTTTTTAGGGTTTTTCAAATTCAATACTCCAAGTAATATATAATTGTTGAACAACTAGTACGCTTAAGTGAGTTAAAAAATAATAATAATTCAGCACGGAGGGTTAATACACCGATGAAAAGCCAGCAGTGAATGTGGTAAGAATATGAAGTGGTAACAGCATTTTATCATGGATTGATAATCTCTATATTATAACACTCAATATTATTTTAATATTTTAATCATTAAAAAAAAAAATAATAATAAGAAAGAATTTTTTAGGTACAGAGGAGTAGGTAGAGAAAGGTTTTTAGGTTTTTTTAATTAAATAGAAGTAATAAAGAAAATTAATCTGTTAAGCAATTTTTTAAAAGATTTACAATTAATCATAGTTCTTTCAGTACTTAATTATTAAACAATAATCAATTACAATCAACCAGTAATTAAATTAAATTAAATTTAGCCAAATAATTCTAACATAAATATTAGATTAGATTTTTAACACACAATTAGATTTTTGGAAATTTATAGAATTTTATTTTATTGAAACCCATCCATTAGAGCCAGACATAGTTCACTGAGAAATTATCGTACGATAACAGTACTTATGATAATATAAAACCTTTTATAAAAGAGTTAAATGAGTATTTAATTGTAAAATATTTCCTTTGAATAATTTCTTCCACCTTCTAATACATTGATTAAAAGTTTAGGATTAATTTTAATCTTAACTCTTTATTAGCCTGTATTTAGTTCTTAACAGTACGGAGTGGCAAAAAAAAGTTACTGTTGTTCAGGATATGCTTTTAAAATAAGGGAAATCCAGTAAAGCAACCTTTAATAATATAATTATTCCTTAATAATTTAACTGTTTTCATACTGGAAAGGTTAGATAACAGTGTTCATTACGATTGAAAAATATTCATTTTACAAAATAATAAAGAAATGAATCCTTTATAATCCAGAAGTTTCATGAATATTTGGTAAAAGAAACTTTACTTAATCGAGACTTACAGATAACAATTTACCCTTTTTCGTAAATTGATAGTTTGAATAAAACTGTATAACAAGGTAGGTTTACCTGGACTAAGGTATGTTGTGAAATATAGTCTGTGAATAAATACTTGTTAAACATGAAATTGGAAGATACATCATTAAAATTTGACTAATACTCGTAAGTTTAGTCTTTGAACGAGGAAAGTCAAAACTTATACCATTACTGCTACGAACACACAACAATAAATTTAACTATTTAAATACATGAAAATATCAAAAAGTTTCTACTGTTACAACAAAAAAAGGTGACAAAAAACTTGTAATAATTTCCTGGCATTGCTTATTTATTCTTATACAGTGGAAAAATGATACTACACGAAAATAAACAATTTTTTTTTTTACAATTCAAAACAAAAAATGTATATTTTTAAACATCTCAATAGCGCCCCCAAAGTATTTTTTTTATTGAGTCACTTGCACTACTACTAATCTTAGGAAGACAAAAGAATTTTTGTTAAAATATATGAAATAAATAAAAAGATAACTTTTAATAGATTTTTGGAGGAGAAGAGAATTTTGAGAAAACATTTTTTAAACACGTTAAGATAAGCGCTCATACATGCACTGAGCTTAATATAAAGTGGGGTTATGTTGTAAAATTTTTGAGAAAACTGACCCCAAAAACTATCTACTCCACTCGCTGGATATATCAACTCCAAAATTATACCAGCAAATTGTTCCATTTACACGAATCTCTGTACAATATTTTATTAAAATCGGCTCATCTAGAAAACGTCATTAAGCTTCAAACACGCCAATACACGTACATCCTTGTGTACGAACATTTACATCCCTTTTTTGTTTTTTTTTTTATTTGGAAATCCTGGGTCATGAAACGTCGAGAAATGACAAACACCCATACCTCATTTTCTTACTGATTACCATAATTTCCTTCATTCAGCCTAGCTTTAGAGCTATGATGCTAGGAAAATAAAATATTTTGTATTATTCTAAACCGAACCTTTTTTAACCTAAAGAACAATTTTATCAAAAAATATTACAAAGTAAATAGTAATAATAAAATCACAACAGTCTGAACATATTTTTTTAAATATCGGTACTATAATGACTTTCGTGATAGAAATAGAATAATTTTTTAAATATTAAAAATATCGGAAACTCTGTTTAATTACGATATTGAAATCCTCAGCATAATTATTATGCAATAATATTTGTATAAATTTACTGAAACCAGAACGGGAGGAAGGAATCAATTATAGTTGTAAAACTTGCAGAGGAAGCACAATAGTTAATAATATCCTGTGTAAATTGGAGAATGCTACTAACATGAATTTAGTTTGTACTACAATAAGTAATAGCAATAATAATAATAGCGATAGAAAACTCCCTTCAATATAACTCTTCCTATGAACTACCTTAATATAATACAGAATTTCAAAGTACGTAACACATCAAGCATTCATTTTCCAGACGTTATAGTAAATTATTTGTAATTACAGACGTGTATAAATACTTTGAAAATAATATCGAGCTTGAATTCAGCTTGAAATACGGATAAATGTGTTGAATGTAAGCTATAATAATAACAAATAATTTATAAAATTTATTCTTCATTATAATTATAATAATACATAATGAAGACATTATCTATTTCAATATATATTTATTTGTAAGATGGTTGGAATCATTAAAATACCACATATCTTTTGTAAAATAATTTAAAAAAATTACCGGTGAGTTTGCAAAAATAATAAATAAAAAAATACCTATCTTCAGAGGGAATCGATCCTTGAACTTCATGTGTATAATTTTATATGTATATTATTTATAAGAATTATAATATTCTGGGGATTTCATAAATCTGTATCATGTAAAATGAAAGAAATCTCCAGTGCTTACCAATTTCAACATCAATATTTATGTTCCATAATTTTTTTTTTATTTATGTTTATCGAGAGAAGAAACTACTGAATGATGAATTCAACATGCACTTTTTCATTTTCTCATTCTCCTCATTCTCACTCTCTCTCTCTCTCTCTCTCTCTCTCTCTCTCTCTCTCTCTATCTATCTATCTGAGCGCGCGCGAGTGTGTGTATTGTATATTATACCGTAATATATGTAACAATCATTTAATCTTATTATACCAAGTAATATAATTGTATCATGGATAGAGTAAATAATAAATCTATAATCAAATTAGAGCATAATAATAATAAAACTAATTATAATAACATACTGGGCAAACAAACTGTTTTAATTTGATCACCGTTTAATTTGTAGAGATCATGTAAGGTAGAAAAGAAGGTTGTTCAATATTAAATCTAAAAGGATTTACTATTAGGAAAGCGATCTCAACTTTCTTTATCCAACAAGATTCTGCTTTACGAGACTTTCTTGAAACTTGTATGGACTTACGAAATAGAACTCTGAGGCAAAACCAGTAACGGCAATGTGGAGATCATTCAACGGTTCCAGAATTAAATACTACGGAACGTAATACATGCGTCGTGGTTGGCGTGGAATAATGAGATCCACGATTACATGGGAATTCCATACGCTCGAGAAAAAGTAGAACGCCTAGTTTCGAGACGTGTCCAAGTTGGTGAAGCATGTTAATCATCTAACTTTGAATTTACTTGACAACACCTGAGGATGTCAGAAGGCTGAAAAGGCTCCATGTGCTTGATCTGGTTGATTGACTGTTATGATGATCCGGTGTTGGAGATATCACTTCTTGTAATTATGTTTGTTTTATACTTGGTTATTCAAATTTAGGATGCCTACGTTTATTATTTATCTATGGTTATCTTGAAGTTAATGTTTCATTTATTGCCGTTCTATTTACGACCAGACTTTTTTAATGTTGTATTTTTAAATATTTAACTATATTCACATACAATATCAAATATTATCGAGATATTCATAGCTACTAGTATTTATTCATATTAATTTTTTTAGTACTCAGGGAGGATTATCAGTGGATGATCTTATTCAAGTTATAGTCAGTCATACGACTTACATAGCTTCAATGTGGAAGCTGATTGTAAATAAAAGAATTCAGCAAATAAGAAAAAAATACTAAATTTTACACAGTCATTATTGTTGTTGAAGTCCTCACAATTTTCATTTATAATTTACTGTAATAATTATTTATAATTTTCATATTTAATTTATTGGAATTCATTAGAAAAAGAAATTATTATTTTATTCGATTTAGAAAAAGAAAGTAGAAACATACAGGAAAAATTATACACAAATTAAAACAGAAACCATTTATTATTATATGCAAAATGCTTAATTACATTTTAAAGAGCTATGACCTGTTTGCTTAAGTTACTTACGCTGTTTATATGAGTTTCTTTCTACCTTTTACGGAAATCACATTTCAATGTAAATATGTTTTTTATAGGCTATATCAATTTACAATGTATAGGTACATTTATTTCTGTTTTGCTAAGACCAGTGTATTGTAATGTGTAATTTACGATGTAAAGGTATAAAAAAAATTATTATTTTTTTTGTTCAGGATTACACCCAAAATATAATTTTTTTAATCATTAGCAAAACCGTAAATGCCTGTTAATCAATAGTAGTAATAATAATTTTGCTTTAAAATAATAGATTAGTTTGAAGCATCAACCTAATTAAGCATTAATATCATTTCTGGGTTTAGCGAATTATAAAACCTTTGTAATTAGTGGAAGCAAATAAGGGATCAAGAAAATAAACCTGTGAAAATATTATAAGTTTAAATAGCTGGAATAACTGTACAGTGAAAATTAAATCATATGCGTACCTATATTTTAAATCTTATGGTTCGAAGAGTGAGGAATTGTTATTTATTTGCTACGATTATAATACATTCTCATTTAGCGACTAAACCCGATAATCAAATTTTTTAAGAAAAATAATTAGAAGTAACAACTATAACGCATTGTAGTATGTTAATATTTTATCGTATTTTAATATAATATTATTATACAATTTATAATTTTTTTCTTATATCATATCAACCTCATCCCATTGGGCCGTGGGAGAATTGCTTATTGATCACTAGTCAGACTGCAGGGTACAAAATAGGAAAGTAAAAAAAGAACAAGGCAAATTTATAATTTTTCAATTATTCATAACAACTTAAAATTTATTTAAATCGGTTATAGCAAATCAGAATCAAATTCAGGAGTAATATATCTGGTCACGTTCTGACGAAAATTAAATAAAAGTATCATTTTATTTAATACTTTAAATTTAATAATTTAAAATATAATATAAAAAAGCTCTGTATTAGACCTTTCGTACTGAAATTATTTATTATAAAATTGAGAACAAATTTCAGAGTTTTTTCACCGAATGTGTCTTACAGAAAAGTTATTAAAATATGTACAACTTTGAAAACTCTTAAAAGAATGGTATATATTTATTATAATTAGTAAGCGATATTAAATAAACTTTGCTGAAATTTCAGTAAAGGATCATTAGATTAATAATTTAAAAAAAATAAAAATAAAAAACATTCACTGTTAATAGAAGAAAAAAATTCTTTCTTTTTATAGAAGTAATATTTCATTTAGATGGAAATATTATGAAAGACATATTTCAGTTCTATGTATTTCTCCTTTATAGCCTGCTAGGTTTTTCTAGAAAATTTTATATTACAGAATATATTTTAGCGGTACAATATTTATTGTAAATATAAAGAACTAAAATTTTAAAATGAAAAACTCTATATTCCCATATCTTTTATTTATTAACTACATAAAACTTAGACTTCCTTGAAACATAAACATCAAACGTAAGATACTTTTAAGTTTCCCAGTTTAAAATAAAATTAATTAATATATTTTTCTTTAGAAATACTTTTTTATTTGCAAATATGTTGTTAATTTTCATATTTTTATTTATAAATGACTGTGATCATGTTTTATAAAATGTAAAAAAAATCTGTCAAACAGTTTCTAAATTAACTTAAATATCATTTTACTTTTGATCACTAGTTGTCGATAATTAAAATCATAATTTAGATATTTTTATAAAAAATAATATTCTAATAAATATAATTTCGTAATTAAAAAATCACAACCTAACAATACGAAAAGATTTTTCATTACCTTTTCAAAATGAAAATCCTCTGAATATGCTTAAATATTTCAATTTTTCCTGTTAATGTTAAACTAATATTTTGTTATTTACAAATTATGGTTTCTTTCCTTCGAAAAAAATTGAAAAACCTATATTAATACAAAAAAATTATAAATCTCTACATTATCTCCCGAATATTTTAAAATAGATTTATATTACTAATTAAATTATTGACACTAAACTAGCGAATAGTGTAAATTAAGACATTATACGAGACGTTATACTCGTACTACTATGGGATATTATGCTGAGACATAAAGTGTTATGCAGTAAGAACTATCAAAATTAAATACAATATTACAATCTATCTGATAAAAAATTAATGTTTCAACAGGTTGCTGCGTAATAAAGTTGCAAATTGTGTTCAATTATTCAGTTACTTTGTCTGAATTACTTTACTTATATAAGCCTACATCAGTTTATTTATTTGAAGAGCTGATAAAGTGTTTTTCATTACATTAATATACATACATATTCCACCTAATGATTTTCGTTTTAGATAAAATGTAATCCTATTATTAACATGCATAGAATTAATATTATAATTTATGATTTTATTCTGTAAGCTCCTCAGTTTGACGTTCGGTTTTTGCAAGTCACTAGTTTGAAAGCAGGTCTCGCAGTTGGATTGGATAGATCCATATTTAGAACAAAGAGTCCCCAAAACATTCCACCAAATCACAAATATTAAAGGAAGAGTTTAGAATCTCTAAATTTGATTTCGTTTTTAACACAGATCTAGTAGATACCTAACAAAATCAGGAAAACAAGAGGGAATAAATCAATCAAAGATTAAGCAAACAGATCGTTAGCGATAAAAAAAGATCTACTTACAAACAGAATATGAAACTAAACAACCCGATCTAAACGAGTGATTCGAAATCATTCCAGATTATTTAAAACAAATCCGAAATGAAGATGATGTCGTAGTTAATACGTTTACGGGAAGTTATTATGTAATAACAAGAAGGTGGAGCAAATAAACAATATGTGGCATGTAATAGACTGGTTAAAAAAAAAAAATTGAGAACAAAGAGGAAAGGGAGAATGTAACCGATCAAGTGATTGATGGTGGATTGTAATTGACAGATTTTAAAGAATATTTTATTGTTTTTTTTTTTTTTTAAATTATATTTAAGAAAAAACATGATGATCTTGGCCAACTACATGAATTAAAAAAAAAATTCAAGTAAAATAAAAACAACCACAAACTTATAGTTATGGCTAGGAACTTAGAAAATTAGCATAATACAGTTATATAAAAATAACTGTTATGTAAAATAGTTATATAGTTACATAAAAAAATATATACAAAATAAAAAAAGTAAAATAGTTAGACAAAAATATGTATTTTGTTTTGGGAATGTTAGGTTTTATTTCTATTTATAACTGAATTCAAGAAAAGAATGAGCTTTCAATTCTAATCGAATTTTTATATAATTTTAATCTTAATGACCCCACATAAACAAATTTTAATAATTATATACTTTTTTTTTTGATTCCTTCTAAGAAGATCCTGTTGTAAAATATTTTCAGAACCAACTCATGTTTCAGATTTTTCAGTTGGAAAATGAAATTATTAGCGTAAAACATAGTATTAAAGTTGTATAATTAAAGTTAGGTGGATTAATAAGCCAGCCTGTGTGGTACGAGTGGTAGCGTCTCGGCCTTTCAACCGGAGGTCCGGATTCGAATCCCGGTCAAGCACTACATTTTCATACGTTACACTTGCTATTCATCTCATTCTCTGAAGCAATACCTAACGGTGGTCCCGGAGGTTAAAAAAAAAAAGAAAAGTGGACTAATAAAATTTGAAATGAAAAGGTCTTAATAAAGATGGGCGAAAATTGAAATTTATAGCAGAATCTTGTAGAGACTAACTAGGTGGGTGCATCAAGTATTAGATGATCTAAAATTTATTATTATGATGATAGATGTGTAAAATATAAAAATTGAAGAAGAAAGCAATGATTTCAAAATGTCAGTTGCGGATTTCGGAGTAATAAATATGTTGAGGCTAAAGGATTTCCATGAGATTGGAAGGTGTGGAGAATATTATCTAACCAATCATCTGATTGAATAATCAATATATATATATATATACACACAAAAATATTTTAATACATTATTAATGTTTTGTCACCATGAATGATTAATATCTGATTGTAATAGACTGTAATATATATTCCCGAATTACAATCATTCCGAGTCCAGGCTTTTTTCATAACGTTTCTAATTTTTTTTTTCTACTGTGATACATTAAAAAATAATGCATTTTCATGCTCTTTAAAAAGTCTTCATAGTCACATTTCTGTATCACGTTTATTATGTTTCGACAGTGTTTTTATAGGCTTATTCGTATGTTAAATAAAAATATACATTAATGATGTAGAATAAAATGAAATGAATATTGCTCTCTTTAATTATTTAACTTGACAATTTAAAGTTGGTTTCAAGTAAGAAAATAAAACGATGTTGGTAGGATAATTCTTAAATTTGGAATAAATTTTATAAAGTCGAAATAAAACAAAAAAAAAGGATAATATTATTTAGCTTTTAGTATAATTTTTTTAGTTCATTTATTTTTTTATTTATTTTTTTTAAATGTTGGCTCGGATTTACAATTACTCTGGATAAGAATAACATTTGTCATTGTGTTTAATATTAAGTATTAATTCACAACTGATATTTCAATTACCTGGCAAGTTTTAATTTATCCGTATAAATATTATTTTTATTTATTATTAGCAGACCCGTTTATACTTCCATGTTGCTAGATTTGAGTACACACACACACATATATATATATATATATAGATTAAATGAATGCAATGGACAGTTTGATAAAACATTAACAAAATGAACATTACAGAACTTCAAAAAATTTAGCATTTCCTTTTTCCCTTTTCCCTTTCTCTTTCTTTCCTTCTTTTCCTCATTTTCCCTTTTCCCATTTTCATTTTTACCATATTCCATTTCTCTTTCCACAACTTCCCACTTCCCTATCCCTCATTTCATCTCCTTTTCTCCGTTTCCCATTTTTTTCTTTTTTCCTTCTTCCCTTTTTACGTTCTTTCCTTTTCTTTTTTTTGATTTTTCCCTTTTCCGATTTTTTGCCCTTTTCTCCGCGTGTAAATGGGTCCAGTAGTTTTTTAGTCTATAACGAACACACATATCGGAAACATTGAAATGGAATTGTAAAATATTTACTATAACGTGTGGCTGCTTTTACGTCCAACAGATAGTACTGTTTTTAAAAAAAGCATGTTTTTACCTGTCACAGGTGTGAAATCTTAGATATATAAATAGTAGGTATGTAAAACCAGTGTATTCGAATGCAACGTTGTGTCAAAATTTCACAAACGAACATTTACATTTTTATTTATATAGATTGATGACTATACAAACCGGAATTAAAATTTATGTAAACTGAAAATTAAATTCTAAACATAAATACTGGATATTAAAACTGGATTACACTGAAACTTACAGAAGATCAAAATATCTAACAGAAATGATCCCTAACATAACAATAATCAATAATCTAACAGAAATAATAGTCCCTTACGAAAATTCATTACATGAATTTAAAATTACCAATCATGTAAGAGATGTTAATTATATAACTATACAATTTATAAGTTACAAGAAACACAACAGTCTTTTTTTTATTCTTAATTTCAATGCAGTAAACAAAAGATCATTTGATAAATTGTTTAATATTCTGTTATAATTTACCCGATATTTTGATTTGAGTATACTT
This sequence comes from Lycorma delicatula, assembly GCF_047948215.1. Taxonomy (NCBI): domain Eukaryota; kingdom Metazoa; phylum Arthropoda; class Insecta; order Hemiptera; family Fulgoridae; genus Lycorma; species Lycorma delicatula. The sequence goes on along the minus strand of NC_134459.1, from coordinate 135,502,444 downwards.
TACTGTTTAAAGTATATATTTCTTGAAAAAGATCGTTTGTCAATTTATGAATTTTTCACTTCTACTTTTGTATAAATTAAACAACAAAAAATAGAAAATAAAACTTATTTTCCTCTCTGAAAAACAGATATTATGTTTTAAAAAGGAAAGATTATCATCTACGAACCAGCGTGACTTTATTGAAGTCGCTATTTTATCAATAGGTTTATTGTAGTTCGATTTATGGCCAAATGTTTTCAATGAAAAATGACTAATTGTGTACAGAAAAATAGATCATAAATAATTTATATATTATACGATTGCTAAAAATTAGTCCGTATAGTTTTAAAAAAATGCATTAAATATTTTTTTCCACTACTTTCCATTTCTTTATTTTTGGGGAAAAACAAAATGATTATACATAAAAATAAAATTATTTGCATAAATGTACAATTTTATTTTAAGTCTTTTTATTTATAGTCACATCAACAATTAAAGTCATTAGCGATTGGAGTGTAACTGTAAATTTACCGGTAAACTTTTTGTCTTCAACAGAATGAGGCCGACCATTCCTAAGACATGTGGTTAATTGAACACCAACCACCAAAGAACAGCGGTATCCACGACCTAATATTCAAATCCGAGTAAGAGCATCTATTTTTACAAGGATTTGAACCTAAGAACACTCAACTGCGTGAGTTTTACTAGACCAACGCGGTGGATTAAATCTAAATTTAATTTTACAAATAAGAAGAAAACTTAAAGTGGAGAGCATTAAATTACTCCGATATAGTTTTATTATAGATGTACTGAATTAAAACATTTTCTTTGTCAGCAAAACGTGATTAGAAAAAAAAAAATTATTCTTTAGTTTAATCCTCATTTTATGCATCTTTCAGTCATCATTAACTAAAACATATCTAACGTAATGTTTGTTTTTCGCTCTAAGTCCTATAAAAATATTTTTTATTTAATAGTGTTTATTTGTATATTTATATTTGTATTTAGTAGTTTTATTGGTCATAAAAAACGTGAAATAAATGAATAATGGAAATTTTGAAGAAGTGTACACATATTTCATAAATTAACATCTCTGATTAAATCAAATTTTTTTTTAACAGTTTTAATAATTTATCATAACATAAACTATCCAGTTTTAGTCTGAAGTTGACAGTTTAATAATTTATAGATACAGACTAATACATAAAACAGACAATTCCAGTTAGTTAGTTGAATAGTTGGTGCGATAAGAAGTTAGTTTGAATGAAACTAACTTCAGAGCTATTGAATTTGGTATAGTTTTACTTTTACATAATTTAAATAAATGACAATAAATTACTGTAATTTCATTCAAGATTTTATTGTATTTGATTTCCTTATTTATCCTAAATATTATGTATTATGAATTACCAAAAATATGAAGAAAAAAAACAAATTATAACAGTTTATAGGTTATACAGTTATTAATGAAATGTAAAGCCAACAATAAAATAGAATGATATACGACTAAAATATTATGTGTTTTTTTAAGTGTAACTTAACTTATATAAATTATCCCACATTACTTAGCAACGTCAGTTTTAGTTAGGGAATTTAGGGTATTTACAAAATTCGAAACTCTTTAAAATTAGGTATTTTAGAATTTCAAATTAACAACAATTAACTTTTTTATTTTATAACAATCGTTTTTAATTAATTAAATGATCTTCAGGAGATTTATCTCCGCTTTCATTTGTAGATTACAAACTTATTATTTTATGAATAACGTACATATTTAATGTAATGTATAATAATTATTATTAAAACACAAAATAATTTATTTTTGTTAATTATATAATATACTCATTAAAAAGTTTTCGGTGTAATCTGTGTTAATAAAAATATCTCAAAATATGTTTAGCACATAGTTAATTTTCATTTGTTTGTATTTTGTTTATTAGTTTTAAATTTGCTTTATTTTTCTAATGTCTTCCCTATGTTTAAATATAAATTTTCAAACCGTTAATGTAATAGTAAATGATTCACCAATCTAGTTTTTTTAAGTGAGATAGTAAGATCAATTTTGTCGTTTTCCTCATATGAAAATGAAGATGAACAATTTAACTGATTTAATAGACGTGTTTCCAATCCTTTCTATTCTTAATTAATCATGTTATTTCATCACCCGTCTTATAACTAATACCTTCAATTATTTTCTGTATAATAAATCTTTCTTCAAATGCATTTTACATTTTATGTTACCTTTTACTCCAAAATTATCTAGTTTTAGAATTGCAATCCTTAAACTTCCGTTAACTGCTTAGCTAAATCGAATGTATTATTTTATATCGACATGCCAAGTACTTAAAAATTCATATAAAATCAGATGATATACAGTATATAAATAAAATACCTATGCTTTGTTTATCTCAGGGACTAGATAAAAAAATCATTCTTTAAAACATTTTTCTGTTTAATACGTTTCAAAAGTCTTAAATCTTTCCCTCTTTGAATTTTTTTTTAAATTTGTAACTTTTTCTTTTATAAAATTCCACTTTTCATGTACTGTTTTAATTATCAATTTTAGTGGTTATACTAGAAAAAGCTGTGCTTTGAGCATTGTAATAATATAATTTTCAAATCGTGGTGTTTTGTAATAGCGCAAATCGGTTATACCAAATTTCCGTGAAAGAGGTTGATAGTTTAAAGGATAATTCAATCAGTGACTGGTTCGGTTGTAAATATAAACAAATATTTTATTATATTTAAACCTAAGATTTCTCGAAAATGTATTCGGTCAATTTTTTTTTTTAGTTTTAATTAACATCCTGGCCTAGTGATCCATGAGTATAAAAATCTAATCAGGTACGCTCATTACCTGAATAAAGGGTGTAGTTATCTATTTTTGCCAAATCAAGAAAGTTATAATTTGATACTTCTGCAGAATTGATTCAATGTTAGTTATATTATTTTCATAATTACGTAGCATTCATAATTTTACAGCGTCAATATGGGAATTTAATTTTTACGTGTGATCGCAATGTCAAACTTGTGTTAATTATTTTTACTAATGTATTCCATAAACTTTGTTTTCATCTACCTTATTTTTAAATTAAATTTTTCTTAAATATTAATCCACATCAATAAAAGACAGTAACTTAATGTGATTTTGTGGAAGCGTGGAAAATTGAAATCATTCTATGTAAAAGATTTAAATTCGTTTTGAAAATGACACCAATTTAGTGTTGTATCCTTTGATCTGTATTGTTTACTGCAGTCAGACAATGTAAAATGAAAAGAATTTGTAGAATTTTTAAAATGCAGAAAATAATATATTTACAACCTATTTTTTTTTTAAATTGTAAATATTATAAATATTTTTCATATTCTTTTGTTTGTATAAAAGAACAAAAATATGAATGACGAAGAAACGCTCAGTAAAGGTAAATATTCACTACCTCATAATCATGCTTGGTATTCTATCAACGCTTTAGTAATAGGATTATTCAAATTTTCCTGATGAATTCCATTAATGTTTAAGACTAAGTCTAACAAAAAAAGGAAAAAAAGTAACGAAAAAATATAAAATAAAATATATGTTTATATATATACAAAACGTACGTTAGTTTGACTTACCTTTAAAGGAAATGTACCAGTTTTATAAAAAATGGAAAATTTATTTTTAGAATGTTTATAAGTTTTCTTATATTTAAATAAATTTAGCAAAATTTGGACTATCATTGAAGTCCATTTGCCTACTTTCTGATAAAGAGAACGCTTTTTATAATAAGCAGTAACTATAAAAAAAAAAAATTAAGCGTACAGCCTGGAAGTCATTCTATCTAATCCATTTTAATTCAAATGTGAGGAATTCTTATCTCGATCGATCAATTTGATCGACCGATTTATAAACAAGAAAGCTGGTCACTTTATTTTGTATTTATCTTTGAAATTCTTTTAAATCTTGGTTTAATAATCACTATTGCAGGAGTAAATAATAGGAGTATCACTATTATTGAAGTAAAAGCTTTTATTATTATTAAAAAAAAAAGAGTTGAGAACTAGAAAAATTTCGGTATGAATAGCAATATATATTTTTTTTGTTTTTTATAATTAATACAGTGGGATAAAAAATTAAGTACTCTTCCGAGTAGTTTTCTGAATAATATGTAACATTTTAATAAAATTATTTTGTAGTGGAAATGTTGGATTAAAGTCTTTGTTTTGATAAATTAAATTTATAATATTTTTTACAAGAATTCATTTTTTTCTACTTAGAAAAAAGATACGATTAATGAAACAATAAATTTGGCTATTTATAAAACAAAAATATTTTAGATGAAAGATTAATAAAAGATATTTAGTACGTTAAAATAACATTCTATTTTTTTTATAAATTAAAATGTTTATTCAAAGTTATAAAAAAAAAATACAATATGCATCTAATTCTGGGGATCGGCATGTAGAAACAACATTGATATTATCTAGCGGTTCCAGAACAAATTAACCAGTAACACAATGGAAGCACTGTGGCTTGTGAAAAAACAGTGACATCCATCACAATCTAGAATTACCATACGTTCATGAGGTTGAACGATTTAGTTAAGAATTCAAATTACATCTAAACAATCACGTAAACCACTGGTCGGGAACCTATTGGACAACAATGAGGACATGGTTGAAACGATTCCATGTATTGGAACTGGGAGATACTGCGTGATATTTGTAGTGGAACTTCTCTAAAGTATAATCGTGCTTCATCTCGTTTTATTTAGCAATCAGTGATTATGTTTGTTTTTTTTATTACATTTTTCTATTTTTTTTACAATTTTTTAATATGTTATTCTTAGTTCTGTTTTTTAATTTACCATAAATGTAATGTTTTCGACAACTCATATCTATTCCTTTGAGGAATTTCAATGGAAACTTCTCTTCATGTCACTGTTTTGTGATTCAATTTATATATCGTTTCTGTATATGTGGAACTGATTGTATATAAACTTTGAGGCAATAAAAATTGAAGAATCTAAATACAATATTCTATAGTACGATTTTCTTTCTATAATTTTTGTGTACTGTTAAGTTTACTTTTCCTTTATATCTGTTTTTATTTTACCTTTATAGTAGTTTATAGTTAAATACACTTTAATTATGCTCTTTATTGGAACTTAATTGGAATATATTTTTCATGAAAATTCAGAAATAATATGTTACTGTATCTTTTGAAAATAACATCGATTGTTACCGTTTGTAACAATCACTATCATCATACATCATTTTGGTGAATTAAATAACTTTTAACCCATTTTTTTTTAAAATATGTTTGGTGAATAAAACAGATTGCTACAACTGAAACACTGTTATTACTTAAAAAAAAAAAAAAAAATATTAATAAATTTAATCAAAAAGATATTCATTGCCAAAAAAATGTAAAGGAAAAAATGGTATCGAGATTCAATAAATTTAAAAATGTTGATCACACTGAACCAGATGGTAACGATAGTTGGCTAAAATGTAGCCAATTTAGAGGGGTTTCACTTGTAATAGCTGAGCTTATCACTTGTAGAGTTAAGTGCTGTACTTCGGGCGCAAGTCCAACATCTCCTCACCATGACTAAGCAATTCTTGATGACTATATTCCACATAATCACATGTTGCATTTGGCATTAAACAATACAAAACAGTTTTATCTTTTCGTATAATTTCCACTACCAATTTTACTGGAGTGTCTTTTGATTTATTACTTAATATTTTCACCCAGCTTTGCGTTAAATCATTGAGTAAATGTACCATCAATTTCATAACCTATTATTAATCGATTTATATATCTTTTTCTTATTAAAACAGTGTTTATTTAGTACATATATATATTTGAAAAAAAACTTTTATATTTAAGTTTTATACAAAAGAAAACATTGGTGGTTCAAAATATATTACTATTGACATATAAAAGTTAAAAAAGAGGTTAAAATTAATACCACTAAACAAATACTCCTGAGATCAGTTAGATTTTTAGAATTTTGTTACAGCACTTAAGTTGTTTTTATAAGAATTATAGTGCATCACAACAGGCTATAATTAAATAAAAAATAATAATGAAAAAAGAATTAGAAACTTTGATCTAATCTAGCTCGTAATGACATTCTGGATACACCAGATTTACATAAGTAAATCCTAATCACTAAATTAAAATTGTTAAAGTTGGAGGTTGTAATCCAAGTAATTGTGTTAAAGAACCTTTAATACTAGTTTCACCATCACTATTGGTACAAAGGATATTAGTCAACGCTAATGATATTACAATCAGAAAATACCACTGCATTCTTAATGAGATCTGGAGAAAAAGCAGCCTGTGGACCAATACAAAAATTTATATCAAATGATTAAACAACAGAATTACTGGCTTAAATGAATATAAAATAAAACTGAACCACCTAAAATACTATAAATTTTTTAACATAATACTAATTTAACGGAATAATAGAAGATGGTAAGGTGAAAGCGATTTTGCAACCCTCTGTTGTACGCAGAATAAAAACATTGGAAGATGTAAAATATATTCAAAATTTTTTTAGTTAAAGCTGATAAAAAATTCTACGAAAATTACATTAGATTTATTCAAATGATATTTAAGAGAAAAAAAAAAGCATAAAAGTATTTACGCTGAAGAAGAGGGTACTCTGGTTCATAGTACCAGTATATTTTTTGAAAAATTGTAAAGCCTTAGTTTGAATTTAAGGCTATTAAACAAAAAAAATACTTTTTTAAAAATATATAAGACGGTTAAATGTAATGCCCGAACAAACGGTAAAATTGTAAATTTGATAAAATATATAATTACTAATGATTTAGTTAGTAATTATAACTATTTAAACGTTAATTATATTTGCACAGTTATTATAAATACAACGTATACGAAAGATAGCTAAAGTTAACTGTACTCATTTGCATCAATCAACATTTATTCCACTCGAGAAAACGAAGTGATTAATGCATTCCGCTGTGCTACATCCTAGATTAATATAGAGAAATACATATATAATAGTACCCGGTCTTGTACATTAATATTAAATTGATAAATATGTTTATATATACACTTACACAAGTTAGTGTATGCGCGTGCGCGCTCTTGTATGTGTTTGTGTAACTTTGTGTTTGTATAGACAGAAATATATGTAAAGATACTTCTAAGATATTACGTCAACGCTGAGCATATGTCGAGAAAATCAATAAATCCTATTTTCCAAAATACAACATATAAAAACATATACGCATATATTTATGGTAGTTGTACACAAAATAAGAAATTACCGACATTATTTTATATATTCATCCAGAATTCACCTACAGGTTAGGCTGAGTTGAAATCGATTGTCCGAGCATGCAGAATTGTTATTACACAGGCTTGCCTATATATCGAGAATATTCAGTAAATTTCACGTAAAATTAAAAGTAGTTTAGAAAGTAAATAAGGTAAAGCATTTCTGTATATATACGTATACCTATTAAATATGATAAAATAAAAACTAAATATAGATTTTTAATATATGTCAATTACAATAATTATAACTGCTTCGTTTAAAGAACTTCTAGAAATAATAAAAATAGTTCTAAATGGAAAAATCTTTTGTTTTGAATTTGAAAATATTTCTTAATGATTTAATTATTAATTCAATATTTGGCAACACCGTTTTTACTTTACATTACTTCTATATTCATAAAAAAATTACTTCTACAATCTACAAAAAAAATCGTAGAAATTAAATGATTGATAAAAATCACACATAATTTGGACTAGCGTATTTTTAAAAAAAACTTCAAACAATTTCTATAACCAATCCACTGAAATCAACGACGCCTTACCTTAATAGTTTTTCATTATTCTCGTATAAATCTGTTTTTTCAACAAAAACCATATTAATTCTATATTAATATGGCTTTTGATAAAACACGTAAAGAAAATATAGTTTCTTTAAGATTTTAATCTTGTGTAATTGTTACTATAATGTATCCTTTCAGTCTGCCTGGTCATTTGTCAACCGATCTATACACATGCAATCAATAACAATACATTTTTATTAATTACAATTCGAATAGTTTATGAAACTAGAAAATAAAAATATCATATAAATAATATCAAATATGTTTTGATTACGTTTAGATACTGTAAAGCATCGTCACTCAAAGTATCCGGAATAAAACAATAGCATATAAATACCCTGAGATACAATAAAGTTTCCAATGAAATTTAAAAGTTTATGGAGTACCGGCTCAATGACTATTTCTTAAAATACTGGATTTATTTTTAACAATATAGAAATGCTACTTGAATAAATGCTTCCAACCGAAATTCAAGATAAAGTACTTTCCTTACCGCAATTACGTAAATTCAAGTGGGTATCTGTATCTAATATATTGCAACCTGTTAACACCAGTTCGTTCTGTACCTTTATCGTCCCAGTTTAAGTTTACTACCGACTTTTTACATGAAAATTTGGAATTCGCTGATTAATGAACATATTCCATTTAGTTACGGCTCCTGTATAGCATTCTACCGAGAATCACAACATATCGCAATGTAAACGCTATGCGTCCTTACAAAACCGACATTGTTGTATGGGTCTATCACAAAGGTAATTGCCTGTCAAAAATCAATATTCATCTCTTCATGTGGCTAAAAAATTTGAATCTCAACTTCGTAACCGTCGTAGGTTTTGTATATAATTGGGCGTTCCAACTATCAAGTGTTGTTGCTGATTAGGGTACGGGTCAGAATACAGTAGTCAGTGGGAATAATTTAACTAAAGAAGTAGGCGTCAACTATACTGAACAGTACAGGGAAGGAAAGATTTGGGGAAAAGGACATGACCGTCGAAATCGATGAGATGTTCTCGAGACGCAAAAATCATACTGGCGCGACTTTTTGGCAACTGAAAAAACAACCCATTGTTTTTTCCAATTTTCGCTGAATATAACAATGGGTTTTTGGTGAAGTTAGTCGTGCAAACGGTCAGTGTCTCGTTGTAAAAATTACTGACAGATTAATTCAAATCCGGCTGAATGCTATCAGACAACGTTGGTGAGGGAGCGTATTGTATTCGGATTCCTAGCGTGTATACAAACCGATACACTAGAATGTAAGGGTTTCGCCACCATTATATTGTAAATCATCGGTACCATTTCTTTGATCCTCACAGCGATGCTCATACTCAAACCATTGAACATTTATTGGGATTGCTGAAATAGCAGAATAAAAAACATAGGGGAACTGTCAAGAATTACATGGGATCCTATTTAGCCGAACACATGCGGCGTCGCATGATAAGTGATAAGAAACCCGTTTCAGAAAATGCTCGATGGAATAACAGATACCTGGTGCTAGACGTCACCATGTGTCCGTCAGTAAGTAAATTTTCCAGTAAGTTCTTTAAGTTGAAATAATCAAGTAGTCCGGAAAAAAACAATGAATAAAGAGCATCTTTTGAGAAATCCATCGATTTGAAAGTGGCAAGGGGTTGCGCCGGTGTTCTAAACACGTACTGTTAGAAATTATTTTAATTAATAATAATCTAACTGGGAACATACGATCTAATGAGCGCATTAAATACCACTGATCTTACAGGGACTACATAATTGTGAAAAAGAAAAAAGAAAATACATATTACCAGCGATATTGAAAGCTAATAAGATGCTAAGTAATTTTTCTCGTTATATATCTGGGGTAATCTATCACAGGTAAGGTAAAATTAATGATGAAATATTTTATTATTCTAAGAATATTTAATGCTCCATGATTTATTATTCTAAGAATAATAAAACGTTAGTAATATAAAGTATTCCTATAAAATGTGAAAGACTAATTTTACTGATTCATGCTTAAAGAAAAACATTTTTTTTAATATTAATTTATATTAAAAATAAATACATTAAATACAAAAATACAAATATAAATTAAAAAAAAAATAAATAAATAAATAAATACATTAAAAATAAATTAGAATAGGTCTTTCTTCAAAGAAAAGTCAAAACATTAATCTTATTTTACCAAGTATTAACGTCTGATTTGTATTACGTAATTTCTTTTTTAATTTGTTAGAATGAAAAGTTTTTTAATGGTTATAAATATAAAAGTCAGTAATACATTTTTATTTCAATAAAATATACTGGAAATTTGAATGTTAAGGAATTCGTCCATTTTCAGTCAAAGAGTATGGGGCAATTCAAATAAAGATTATTTTTTTTAATACATAAATTTATATTGACAGGTTGTCAGCTGATTATGACATTTCCAATTTACACATCATATAAAATAAAAGCGTGTCTAAATACGCTGATTTAATTCAGTAGATATAGTATATCAACATCGAAAATCAAACAAAACAGTAACGTTAAAAAATTGAAAATGAAATAAAGTAATAAATAAAACCAATAATATTAAAACATATAATTAAACAAAATTAAAAAAAAATTATATTTTTATTTTATTATTTTTTACACATTTTTTTGTAACTGCTTCAAACATTTGCTATTTTTATTAATTTCTATACAAGAGACAAAAAATTTAAAACAGTCTTGTTTTCTGACTGAACGACTGCAGGTTTATAAAAGTAAACGGAAGGTAAAGCAGTTTCCTACAATTTTCTTTTGTGACTCTAATCCAGTGCTCTATAATATAATTTCAATCCATACGTTTAATCCACATGACATTCAGGTAGTGGAATCTTCATTTATTTCAATAGAAGTCTGATTTTCAACGAGTACCATAACTCTCAGAGAAATCAAGAGTAAAAATAATTACTGAAACCCAAGCCGTTTATTTTAATAAGTCATAAAAATACTGGAACAAACTGTTTAAAAAAGACATTAACTATTATGCTTTTTACACCACAGAGAAAGTACATAAGCATGTGTCTCTCTTTTCAGTAAATTTATATGCTTTTTTCTGGGTAAGAATTATAATTTTTTTTTTTGGAGGGACGAAAAACACTTTTGCGTTATCATCGCCCGGAACAAACATAATACAATATTACAAAAAAGTACTTTAATAATTATTAAATTGTCGCGTACAAATGCACAGCCTTAAAGACAAGATATTCGATAGAATCATTGAATTTTTTCTTAAAATATGTTGGATGTTAGCTCCTAATTTAAATTTACGATACAATGAAGCGTAGCACCACAGTCTACAAGGATGTGGTGTATCGTTATTTGTCATTTGCAGCGAACAAAAACGAGTCTTGGCTTCAACTAATATTAACAAATACGATTATTAGAAATAAAAAAATCAATTAATTAATAAGAAAAATGAAATAAGATTAAAATTTAATAGCAATTAAATTTAATCTCAGTGTGTTAAAAATATTAACAAAAGAAAAAACCTTATTTAGAAATAGTTATGAAAAATAAATTGAGAAATTCTTATTTTGTAAATCGGCTGAAAGTTGCGAATTCCAGTAGAATAATTTCGTACGGTCTGTAATAATTTTGAACTGTCTGATTCATTAATCGTTCATGTGCTAGATTTTTTTAAAACTAATCGTTTAAATGTAACATTAGTATGCCCTATTCGTAAACGGCAAATAATAAATTCCTCTCGACGGTTATTCCGGATTGCAAAGCTCCATGGCAACACCGCATCCTTGATATACTGTAGTTTATTTACCATTATTTATTGTAATAGTCACCTTCCCACCTTCTTCGAAGAGTATGTTTAATAGAATTAATAAAATCGGGATTAGTAACAGGAATGGAAATGCGGTTGGCTACGTGTGGATTCCGCTGCTAGACGCATGCAGAATCATAATAGGTAATTCCATCATTCGTTAGGAAATATTAAAAATATACTTAGTAAATTTCTTTAATCCTTAATAATTTATTTTTTGAGTATAGAAAAGATCAATAGAATCAAATCAATATTTCTTAGTAATTGAGAACAGTATATGTTTATTTATAAAAAAAAAAGTTGAATCTCGGAGCTGTTGGATTATCATAAAGCAATTTCCATAAATTTCTTATCAAATTATTTAGTAAAATTTTGCTGAAAGATAGAAAGTATCATTACAGTGTACCTGTCAGTTTTCTATCATAGATTTATACGAAGTTTTTTTTTGTGAAAGTTATAAAATTATTATTCATATAATAAAAATCTGATGTGGGCAGCACATGACATCCCTTAAACACCAATTTTACATATATAATTTTTTTTAAAATGAAAAGTACATAAAATTTTATTTCATTAATAACTTCTGATATTTTTTTATTATTATTGAATTATTATTTATCATAATTTTTTTTTTACAATCATAGGTTAGTAATAATTAATAAATCAATATATTGCAATAAAAAAAAAGTTAAAAAAAGAGATGAAGTCTTATTCGATCCGAAGTGCCTTCCCGTTCTAAAACCCAAATATTTCATTAATTAAAATTTAATTTGGCTATAAATCTGGAACTAAAGAAAGAAGTACCTCTTATGATATACCGTCTCAATGAGGGCTTATTACTATAATTAAGAAAATTTCCAAAATCCATTTTTTTTATATTTTGGGCTTTTTTTGTACACTTCTGGTTCAGTCGATTGCAGTCTTAAAGGGAGGTACACAACTAGATGTTACAGTAGTCCTAAATCCAAACTTTCAACATCCTACGGATAATCGTTTTTGAGTTATGCGGGATACATACATTCGTACGTACATACATAAAGAACTTACAGAGGTCACGCCGAAACTAGTCAAAATGGATTCAGGGATGCTCAAAATGGATATTTCCGTTGAAATCCTAAAACCGAAATTTTTCGCGATCACAACACTTCCTTTACTTCTTACAAGGAAGTAAAAAAAAAAAAAACAAATTGTAAAACATCCACTTTAAAAATTAAAGAATTTTCTTTTAGAATACGTTTGGGAGCTAATATTTCAGAAAATTAGCCGGCTGGTAGTTCCTTAAAGATCATCTGAAACATAATTTCTTAAGGGTATTTTAATTCGTACTGTTTAAATAACTTTTTTTAATCAAATTGCCATGTTTAAAATCGTAATAATTTTGAATTATAACTATTTGTTTAACATTACAAAAAAATTATATTAATTTAAAATATTTATTTATTTTTATTTGCAGTTCCTCCTGATAGACCAGTAATATTTGACATCAAGCGACGAGACAGAACAAAACTATTAGAACCGTACAACGAAGGAAGTGATATAAATCTTATCTGCGAAGTGTCTGGAGGTAAGTCAACTAAATAGTTATTTGATAAATAATTTATGTTTCAATAATAAAATTTTTCACTAATAAATACATACTAAAATGTTTTTACAATTAATTGATTTGCTTTTCTATTTATTAGAATATCTTTATTTAATGCAAGTTATTTTTAAAAGTGGCCTATTGTTCTCCCTGCCAAACTTCCTTATTCATCATTGTAGAAAGTAGGTACAAACGAAACGGATTAGAACCTTCACTACTGCTTGCTTCTTTAGCAGCTAATTCACTTGAAAATCCTACACATTTAAGATCCTAATCTAACCTAAATCATGTTTTGCAGTATCTGAGAATAGAAACAGAAGTGTGCATATTTGGTATCTATTTTTCTGTAATAAATATGTTTAATAGATTTGGAAATGGATTTACTTAAACACACAACATTGGAATATGTAGTACCTATCTAACTGTGATGTATGGCCGTCCATATGGCGTATAGTTTACAAGTATTTATATTAGTGTATTGAAACAGAACAAATATTTAAATAAAGCGATGATTATGAATGGACACTCTTTTAAATGATGTATATATCACTGATGTATGTATCACATTCGGATACACCTGAAAATTAAATTTAGAAAACTGGTTCAGAAATACAAAGTAATTAAATACGAGTATATTGTTTTCTTGTAAGTCAAGGAAATTTATTAGTAGAAGTTTTTGTGAGACAAAAAAACACTCATGTGAGTGGCTCAACTGCTAATTTTAGACCACACGTGAAAATGTACTCTGAGCTCAAGCAACTCTTGAGGGTACGCTCTTTTAAACAGCGGGAGTCTTAGTCCAATAAAATCATACAGATGATGACGTGGTTGAATCATTTTATGTAAAATGTTACATAATTAAATTAAAAAATATTTTTTTTATAACCTGAATTTTTCTTTCATCCATAAAATAATAAAAAATGAGATTTGCATCAAAAAATGAAGGAATGTACAAAAGAGTCATGAGCTTTTAAGAGATTATTATGATATCTTTTTCAAAACAAGAAAAGTTAAAAAATACACCTCAACTGATACTAGAGACGTTTTCTTTTACTTGGAGTCTTTTTTCTTTAGCTCCCTAGACCATCGTTGTGTATTGCTTCGGAGAATGAGATGAGTTGATCATTTTTTAACATGTGAAAATGCCGTGACTGTCCGGGATTTGAACCCGGAAACTCCGGATGAAAGGCCGAGACGCTACCAACCGTACCACTGAGGCCGGCACTTGGACTTTGGAAAACGCCGGCTTGCCATTTCTAACAGCATAAATTTTACTTATATATGACTGGCTGGCCTCCTGTTTCACGCAAATCACCCACTAATCAGTCGTCAGCATAAATAATCCGCTGGCTTAGATAATCGTAGCGTATGTAATCCCTTTTTTATAATTCTGTAAGATAGTGGGAACTCATGGTTAGTCAACAAAAATTGGTTATAAGCATATTGTAAAACAGCACAATAACCAGTTTTTTCAACTTATTACTTTTTTTAAATATCTAAAAACTGTTGAACATTACGTATAATTAAATAAAAGTTTATAAACCACCTTCGTTTTATATAATTATAAAAATGCAGTAAATATCAGATTATAATATATTTTCTGCTGATCCAGCAATCGGGACTCAGTCCTTGGTGCTTCACCTCTAATGGGGACATCCCCGAAAGGACGGTCCTATCGGGACTCAGTGTTTTAGCTAGGGGCTCGAGAGTCCCCGCACATCATCTCCACCGACCGCCCGTGCAAACACGGGCGAACGGCAGTTTCGTACGGAGCTGTTCCTCACTCCCTCGCTTCCCGATCTTTCATTTGCAGTATTCCCGACATAAAATCCGTCATAGAATCGATGTCCACCGAACTGCATAACATCGTTCTAACGATGGTCTCCATCTCGACTGCATTGAATGTGCATGTTAAGTAACCATAAGATAACCTTAATATCAAATAAAGGAAAGCATACTGGTTTGAAAGAGAAATTACTACATATAAAATCAGTAAGTCCTAAAATCTATAATAAATAAAAAAATGTATTATATAATTTTATGCGTCAAGGGTCGTGAAAGCCACAGCTTAGGATACAGCAATATACGTAACACAGACACTATAGCAAACAATTTAGATAACATTATAGATACTTTATTGCACTTTAGTAAGGTTGATACAGATACGTAAAAATTTACTTACGAAAAGCAAAAGGATGAACAAAATTACCAAAGATAATCAACGAAAAATATCTCTGTAAACAGGAATACCTGTTATCATATTTACGTAACAACTGTGAGTAAATGAAAACGGTAACTCCTTCCTAAAAATGTAAATGATATTTGACACTTTTGATTAATAGTAGACATCTGTACTTAAGAATCTTTCAACGGTTCCTGCAATTTGAAACACTGAATTATTATTAAGTATATGTTGGCTGCTAGCAGGGTAACATTGATTTTTTTTGTTGAATTTTAATTGAGTATCTTTGATACTAACGAGGTCTGGCTTATTATTATGAGATGTAAAATGTTAGAGGGCGAATGACGACTCTCGTTAAAGCCCATCAGGGATAGATCATGGGGGGGGGGGTGATCGGAAGCGTAACAAGGCAGATTTCTTCCCCTACGGGAATCCCGATTGGAAGTTGAATTTCCGTACCATGCGTATCCTCTACAAGGATATAAGTGAGGCTCTTTCGTATAAGCTGCGCCTATCTGGGCTTATCGCATCATCTTTAGGTGTTATAGGAACATTCTTTTGAGAGCCCAGCATCTCCTTCTGTTAGCTGTTGTCGGCGGTTACAAGACTGTGTCGTCGGAGGCAGTCTGTGTTATTATTGGCATTAACCCGATAGATATTCTTCCCGTAGGATGTAAGGAACGTTATATTTCCAAACAGGATGGTTTTCTTACTTCGGAACGTATGCGGGAAATTGAAGACCAGGATTTTATATATTGGCAGGCCAGGTGGAATGACTCCCCTGCTGGTTGTTACACGCATGGCATGTTTCCATTTGTGTCTGACTTGGGCGCGTTTAGGTGGATTTCTCCAATCCACCTAACCACGCATTATCCACCTAATTCCATTATATTACGGAATTCCTTTCCGGCCATGGTGCTTTTCGGGACAGATTGGTTAGGTTTCGTTCAGTATATTCAGGTCTATGCCCTAATAGCGGAGTTGATGACACGGTGGACCACTTCCTCCATGTCTGTCTCCGGTACAAGGCTGAACCTATCAGACTAGTTAGAGAACTGTACGGGGGGATGACTGTGCTACCGAGGGCATGGTATTCCATACATCCGTAAGGTGTGGTACTGTATAGCCAAGGGCAGTCTTCAGGTATGATGTTTATAGTGGGATGTAGATCCCACTATAAACATCATACCTGATGGGATGGGATGTAGATCCGAATTTCATTTTTACGTATAACACATTTTGAACAGTATGAGTTTAGCATTGTATTGACTCGTTACTTAGTTGATGATTGAGGCATTTACAGTCAAAAGCATTGGTATTAAAATCGTACTATGCGCGGGATACGCGCTTCCACCGACTCGGTTAGCTAGTTCAAAGGGTGACATTGTAGGAAAAAAAGAGTAAAGATGTCCAAAAGAAGACTAAAACTGTGTTGACAGATAATAATTTTTAAATGTCTGCCAATTTAAAGGTCTGCCGAGGCATTTGCATCAGTGACATCCCGACTGAGGCCTGGTTGATGACTTTGAGATGTAATCAGTTAGAGGGTTGAAGACGACCTCCGATAATGCCCCTCAGGGGTCGGAATGGAAGGGGTGGTGTAGCGACCGGAATTGCTACAAGGTGTGTGTCTTCCTCTACGGGGTTGCAATGAGTATTTTTGACGCAACTTTAATCATCAAATAATTATAAATACCACAAAACGTACTACACTTAATTGTTAGTATCGACGAATTTTTTATATCGTTAAATAATCTATTATGAAATATTTATGAAAAATAATAATTTTTTTGTTAGATTATTAATGTCTTACGCGTAGGATTATGATAATAAACATTTGTAGCATATTAAAAATTCAACCGATCTTGAAATTCTTAAATTAAAGACACAACAATAAATATGGTTTTTGTAATCTGCGTAAGAAGTAATTTTTAATGAAAAATATAGTTGCGTTTTAATAATGTATTCACGTTACAAAGTTTATCATTGTAACTAAAGATAAAGGCGTTACTTGCAGCTGCTTTATGAAACGGTTGTGTTCCGTGTCGAGGAACATTGATAAATATGCTTTCAGACTTAAGAATCGTTCGGAAACACCATTACCGAGTTTTTTTACATAAAAATATATAGCAAGTTCTTTTGTATGTTCACGTGCTTGGTTTTTTTTTTTTTGCGGATGTAGGTTTAGAATTATGATATACTCTGTTAGGCCTTGTTACTGTAATGTTGACACTTGTTCATGCAGTTAAGTAAAATTTAACAATTTTGTTACGTTACGTACAACAATTGTATATTACATGACTATACATTATCATTACATATGAAAATATAAAAAAACAAGGTAACCAAAGTATTGTATCAACTTGAAAACTGTACAAGTAAACAATTTTTTACATTGTTTGACGATTATTTAAAATTATAATTAAGCTGCGCTGAAAGAAGCTCATAAAAATTGTAAATAGACAAAAATGTGAACAACTTTTACTGATTTATAAAATATTTAAAAATTCGATTGGTTTTACAAATGCCAATAAATAATTTTTTTACCTCGTAATAAAGTGTTCATAGAAAAACTGATCGGCCTTTCTTCTTCATTTAGTCTTTTTTTAATATTTTTATTTATAGTTGCATCAACAATTAAAGTCCGTAGCGATTTTAATGTAATTAATGTAACTATACCGGTAAATGTGTTGTATTGAAAAAAGTCAGGTCGACAATTCCTGAGTCAAGTGATTAACTGAAACCCAAATACTAAAGAACACCAGTATCCACGATCTTGTATTCAAATCTGAATAATAACAACTAACTTTATTATTTTTTGAACCTGAGATCTCTCGAATTCAAAATCAGCTGATTAATGACGACGAGATTTATCACTAGAGCAACCCGGTGAGTATCAGTTTTGTTAAATATATAAAAATCAGTTACAATTAAAAATTTTAAATACTTTTTGCATTAAATAAACAGGCAAGAATTTAAAACCATATCGTTATTAAAATATTAATTTTCAATAGGACGTTTACAGCACGTTACATCCTTTGAAAGAAAATTTTAATTTAATTACTTTTGCAGTACAGAAAATTTCTCACCTGCTGGATGGATGATTCAATCTAACCCATATTAGATTCCCATTGCTATTATTTTTATTTTTTATACTATAATAAGAAAGAATATACACGTGTAGATAAATAATATGATAAAAGAAATGTTTTATTTTCTTAAGTTAATTACAACGATGATGTTTTGTCTAATCAATACATTACAAAATAGTGGTAGAGTTGAAGCCAAGAATAATTCTACGCAGGAAGAGGAGAAATAAAACAGATATCAGGTGTAACTTCTGTCATCAGATTATAGATTTAATGACAGCTACAGAATATTGTTAAAGCTGCTTGGTTTTCGATTTACCAACACTTTATTATTTCAATTTTATAATTTATTTTTTGTTTAAATTAAGATTACAATACACTATACTATTAATAAATAAATATAAACTGATAAATTTTACAGTGGATTTTTTATTTACATGTTCCACTCAAAGACCTTAGTTTTGTTGAGTTAGCAAGAAATATGACAATGAAGAACACTTTCGTTTAATAATTCACCAGAGGATTACCAAATCTTATACGTTATTTCAACATAACTTTTATTTTTGTTTAGTAAAAAGAATAAATTTAGCAGATTTCCTTCTATTCGGTATAATTTAGTAGCTGGTTGAAACTTTTATAACAAATACTTTAAAACTTTCTCTTACCTTAATAGGGGTCTGGATTCTTACAAAACTAAATAAATATTCTATTTTTATTTGAAATAAAAACTGTAAATTTTGTATCGAGTTTAATAATGATCACTTCTAACCTAACTGAAAGATTAGATATTTTGACAAATTTAAAAAATAAAATATTTAGATGCAAATGTTTTATTATTATTTTTTAAAAACAAACGTAATTTATTGATATGAAAAAAAAAATGTATTTCGTTATTTAAAAATTCGTTCTAATATTCTATGTAAACGTTATCGGGAAACATCGTTGAAGAAAAAACATGAAAATAGACATCCTAAAAACAAAACATATTGAAAAAATTGTTCACTGGGAAAAAAGCCGATTGTGAAAATGTAGAGGTGAGAAACCAAAATATTGAAAATGAAATAAAAATAAGCGTAGATGTTCAGTGCGGAAATAAGTATATTTTTTTACGTAAGTTTTTACCTAGTTTCACTAAATTTTTCCTCAAATCTACGCAGAAAAGTTGAAAGGAAAGTATGAAATTTTAATGTTGAAAAGACTATGCATCATTACGCTATAAAAATTCGGTAACACAAATAACAAACAATTCCCTTGCACCTTCAACTCATGGTATTCAGAATATTAAAAATTCAATATTAATCAAAATTTGAACTTGTGACAGTCCCGCTTAAGAATGCTTAATTATTACCCGCTAAATATCGTTCAAAGGTATCAGTTAAAAATCACATTAAAGGGCACAATTAGAATCACTCGTAAAGAGGACATCATCTGCCATACTTTTCACAAATGAATATTTGATCGCCCTAACTCCTATGTACTCCCGTCTAAACTAAAACGTAACAAGAACTTATTACGATTTCCACAACATTTCCAGGAAACCGATATATAATTAGTATTGTTGGTCGGTATTTGTCGGTCAACGTCCCATCCAACACCATATCAACATAACCTAGGATGCTAATCTAAAAGTACCGATTACGTTAAATTCAACTTATATAATTACATCACAAATTGTATTTGGTATTCAACTAACGTATAAATATCTCGATGTTGTAATTACTAATGGAACATTTCATACCATTTATATCAATCTTAGCATGTACCGTTTTATTCGCTGTTACTATTTAATATAATTTGTACACTTTTAGAGATATAATATATGAACAATAATTCACTAGATTATAAAATAGTGCAAAACAAATCCATGAAGTAAAAATACTGAAATTTTAGAGTAAAAAAATATTTTATTACTGTAATAGAAAAAAAATTTGATAAATTAATATGTTAAGATTAAAATTGTTTAAAATGATTTTCTGCATTTTTTTGTTTAAAATTTCATTAAGTATTTTTTAACATAGCCAGATTTAATTTAAAAGTATATTTACTTCTTCAAACCACTTATTAATAATAATAAATAATTTTAATAATTAAAAATAAAAGTAATATTGGTTACGTACCATACAAAATTTTCAATTAATTTTTCCGTAAAGAATAACATTGTGTTTCTGTAGTGATTGACCTATTTCTTAAAACAAAGCTAATTAGAATTTTATAAAGTCCCTCAACTGATGAACCAGTTTCTCAGAGAATTAAATCTATATTAGAGATAAAGAAAATTAAAATTCTTGTTAAATAAAATTAACACTTTTCGAAAATTCATAAATAATAATTACATAGAAAATGATATCTCATAGTATAATTAGTATAAATAGTAAATAGTATAATCAATAATAATTACATAGAAAATGAAATCTTGGTGAGTTGGGGTTTGGTGTATGTGCTCACATTTTGGTGCGTTGGTTTGTTTGATGTATGTCCTTAGATTTTTATTTTGGATGAAACGCTACCATCTAGCGGAAAACATTGAACTAACAACTGTATAATAAATAAATTTATAATTTTTTTACTATTACGTTCTCCAAGGGATAACTTTAGTCAAGTTTTGAGAGGGTGTTTCAGTTTCCTGTTCTCCCAGTATTTCTCCATACTGTCAGATCTTCTCTTTCTTAATTCCTCTGATATCACCCATCCTTCCCGTTTTAAATTTATACCTTATTATGAAATTTAATTAAATGTTTACAACTCTTATATATATTTAAATTAATTATTTACAAAATTATTATTCAACAATAAAAGAAAGGGATTATTAGTTAATATTTAGAAGTAAAGCACAGATTCTTTATTTAATGAATTAAAAGTACGTTACAAATGTCTGTGGAAAAGAAAGACTAGAAATGAACAGGGAACGGGTGAGTGCGCTCAGCTGCCCGCACATCAAGTGGTCCGCTCTGCGCCAATAGCAGCAAAGTAACGAGCATCATCTGGCCCGGCAACTAACACAACCTCACACGAACACACACAAGGACTAAAAGAAGAAGACGAAGTCCTCAAGCCAACTCCCTGTTATCAGTATGGCTAGGGTCAAGTATTATACTTCTGCTACAAATATTAAATTCTGTATCTATTCACTCCTTAAGGCGATTTTAAATGTAAAAACACCAAAATATTCAGAAAATGGTTTCTACACATTAATATTTCTTTTATTAATGGATATCTTTAAAATACTTAATATTCTAGTAAAGTAAAGGGGCTGCGAACGCATCGAGGGTCCCAGGGGTAGTGCCCTCTGGCTAGACGATCAGGCGAACGAAGCTAGTATAATAAATAAATAAATCTGTCTAGTATAATAATAAATGATAGTACGAATTTATAATGAATACTCGTCAGATAAAAGAATGAAAAATGCATACCACACAAGGCTCGCGATTGAATAGTACCTTGTTTACCATCGCTATCAGTAAACTGATATTAGCTATTCCAGAAGAATTTAGCAAAAGCGTTTACGTCAATTATCTGGCAATCCTATATGCCAATAACAATACAGTTGTAATGAAATATAAATTGCAACTAGTGATGATAAACTCCCTCAACGACATTGCAAAGAATGACGACTTAAATTTTTACCAGAGAAAGCGTACTGTGTACACTTCTGTAGGAAAATAACTTCTAATCGTAGTCCCATTTTGACCGACGATGACCATTCAATTCAATATAAACATAATGTAAACTTTTTAGCTTTATTAATAGATAAAACCGTTACTTGGGAACTATGCATACAGGTTTTGATTGTTAGATGTAAAAAAAGCCCTAAACATTATTATGTTTTTCTTCATGGACTCAACGTACAAACTTACAAAATATAATATAATATATATTCTTTAACAATGTATCACGTACGAAATCATTAAAAGGCATTCATATACAGTTACTCATAATCCTTTATTATTCATTCAAATGTTACAGGAGCATATCTAATTACGAAGTGATACATGTCTATATTTATTTATTGTTTGAACCAGCGGTAAATACATAGAGTAATTACCCTAACCAAGACACTACATCAAGGCGGATATTATCTCGACATATATATTTTTTTTTTGGAGCCGAGTAAATCGTCAGGAGCTGTGTCTCAATACTAACATGAAAACGATATTAAACAATATAGTAGCAGTAGTAACTAAATTAAAACTTGTAATATTATTTTAATTAATAAACAAGAATTAGATTCATAATTAAATTATAAACAATAAAAATTAATTCTGAATAGACAAAAAAACAAAAACTATTTTAATTAAAAATAAATTGTTGCTTTTTATCTGAACATTATTATTCCTTTAATCTGATGAAATAACGGTTGTTGAGTAAGAATATCTTGTTAGTCAAATTAACTCAATTTCAGATACATCACAAATACGTGTCTTTTTCTTTTATAGCGTATAACCTGTATAACCTATTTGTTATATTAGAATGTTTCATACTTTACAGGTTATTCCACTTGAATTTATATTATAAACGTTTAGCTGTGAGATATTGAAAGTTAACGCTAATGCAATTTTTATATAAATTACTGAAAATGTTACGTTTATTTCAAACGAGAGATACGAATAATGATTACAACTTATATTTTATCAAACAGTAGAATTAATCTAAAATTAAAAATAATAATAATAACAATAACTATAATAATTACTGGAGTAATTACAAGTAAAAAAATATGTTAAGGTTGAAAACTATGGAATTCTACATGATTACCAGAATAATAGAAAGCAGGAAGATGTTTTAATATAAAACAAATGTATATTTTCGTTACAAAACGTTTCCAACACTCTTCATTAAAATAATTAATGGAAAAATACAATGTTTAATGTCATTATATAATTATATATTACATATTAAATTAATAAATTAATTAACAAACAACAGGTATTCGAAAACGATCTTCTATCAAAATAGTATATATATATATAAATGATATATCTTTTAGAAATTAAATTAAAACATAAGTTATTTACTAATAAATGAGAAATTTAATTTCATAAAAGGATATACACAAGTATAAATTGGCAACCTTTTTTATTCATCTGCATAATTTAAATCAAAAATTATTTTAGATATTTCGACCAAAAAAATTTTGAAGTAGTTTTTAATAAGAATTCGACTTTATTATTAATAATAATTTTTTTTTTTATGAGTACAATATTTTATATGAATTTTTAAGGGTTAATAATTATCCTTACTATCAGCCTTATTATCCTTAACTATCAGCCTGTATGGTTTTATATATAGAAAAATTTTTCCCGTTTAAAAGTTTACACAATTTGTCAATTTATTTGTTCACTGTTGAATACATAAGAAATGAATAGTTTTGATTTTAGTTTTAATAAATCGATTGGGCGTTTAATAATGATAGCTTTACATAATTAATCTTCTTAGATTTGTGTTGTAGCTAGGTTATACGCCTTCAGTTTCTTTAGAACAGTTTTATCATGACGTATTGAAATATGTAATGCAGACATTTCCACGAGTATATTTTACAACCATCGAATCGTCCTAAAGATACTTTCTTAAAAATTCCTATCTAATTAATCTTATATCTTATAGTTGTTAAGCACATTAAGTATCAGAATTATAAATCAGAATTAATCAAAGTTGCTTTCTATAAAAGGCGTGATATTTATTGTAAAAGAGCCAAATATCACCTATATTTGTTAGCTTTGACTCTTGATATATAGTGTGTTCCTCGAAGAGGTATACGCATTTGATTTAGTATCACTCGCTGATTTCCCTACCAATTCTATTGAAACTTTACAGATAGTTTAATAAAGGTTCTAAAAATATTCTGTAAAAATTTCAACTTTTAGGATGTATGGAAAAAAAACGGGGGCTTTCAAATAAAGACATCAATTTCAGATAAATTATAATTTTATTCATTACCAAATAGCTGGTAAAAATGATTAAAAACAGGTGATGGGTTGTTAAACAACTGTTCAAATTGAATTTAACAAGTTAAAAATCAGTCATTACCATGACTAATTAATTATGTTACTACTATTAACTTTTCATTAATCTATTTCTAATTATAATCTGTTTTTAATCATTCTTACCAGTTAATGAATAAAACGTAATGTATAAAAAGTGTAGTTTATGAGCGAGGCTAACCCACGCTCATCTATTTGGCTCTTCTCAGCAGAACTGTGAGGCGTATAATGTAAAATGGTCTATAAACCATTTGTTCATAGATTGCCCAATGTTCGGATCTGTTCGACAAAAATTATATCTGAGTTCAGATGTGAACTTTTTATTAAACCGGAAGAAATGCATAAGAAGACTGTAGCAGTTTCTTTCTGATAGTGGGATGAAGAACGAAATTTAGCGGTTTTGCTTACGTGAGATCCCTTACGGAATACTGTATGCGCAGTGTAAAGTGAATAGTGGTGATGTTTCAATATTTATTACCCATTTATTATTCTTGCTCTAGTTTGTGTTTATTGTGTCTTGTTTTTAGTGTTTATTGTTTATTATTTATGATAATGTAGTTATATTTAAGTCGCTAATGACTATAATCGTTCATGCTATAAATAAAAGTACTAATATATATATAAATGGTTAGCGATGTTAGGCCACTCACAATATAAAAAATAAATAATATAAAAATAAATCAAAATAGCTACCAAAATTAGAACCATGAGTATGTTTTTATTTATTAATTAATATTTTTGGTTTAATTTTAAATATCATTAACCATAGGAATTTCAGTTCTATAATTCGACAGCATCCTTCATATATATATATATTAAAGTTATCACTATACACTTTACCAGTAAATATTTATTATGACTTCCCGAAAATCTTTAAAAATAGCAAAGAAAATTGTTTTCAAATCACGATTTTACATATAATTTAAAGAAGTTCGAATTTTCATGAGTAATATGTCAAGTTATTTTATTACGTTTACTAACACTCTTTAGGTGGGTATATTTCAATTTGACAAACACATTTAAAGAACATTTAAAATATTTTATCGTATTTGCAAAGCTCTTATATTCACTTCTCTACTAGAGAATTGTATCGTAATATCGTACCTTTTATATCTTATAATACAAAAGTAATTTACTGGAAATCGAAAATAATAAGGTCTTTGCTTAATTAATTAACATTCTGCTTGTTTGTTATATAATTATTTATATAATTTGTATTTTATTAATGGAAAAATGAATAAAATTTTCTATTACTGTATGAACAAGTAATAACAATTTGTTACATAAATTACTTATTGAGGATGTGTTATACTTCTTATATTAGCAACATAAATTTTTATAAAAATACATTAGAATAATAACCATATGCAATAATGTTAATTACTTTTTGGAACGAAATTAGTCTGCAGTTAAAAATCAATACGTATTGTTATAAAATTATGTCAATCTATACTGTAAATCCTGTAAACAAAAGGAAGTTGATAGGAGTTAATTATTTCACTACATATTATCTTTATGCTCCAATAAACTAATTAATATAGAGGTTCATTGTTTTTAAGGAAAACTATGAAACTGGGTTACATTTACCATTAAATTTAATATCGTACTAATATCATGATTTCAAACTATTTTCGTTATGTTTAAGTTCATTGTCATTGGTTTTTGTTCTATTACAAAATTGAAAATCATATCTATAGTGAACTACTGGTAAATATATTATTATGTTTTATATTTTAGAATAGTAATATCTATAAAATTAATAAGAATAATTATAAATACATACTAAATACAAAAGAGCCGTCACCTGATAATGAAATCATCTCTCTTTGATAAATAAATCAAAACAGATGCATGCAAAATTTATATGATTGGGCAAACTCCCAATCAGATGTAAAGAGTAGTATTAAAATTATATTAATTAAGAGTTAAAAGAGAAATTTCACTATTTTTTTTTTTTTTTTAAGTATGTAACAAAAAACTACTCGATCAGTCGTAACCAAATTTTTATCCATGTTTCTTGGCATAACTGAGAAAGTTTTAAGATATATTTCATGTTGAAAATTTCGAAAAAAAATATAAGTAAATGTATACGTATATATATATAGTAGTGGAGATTTGCCTGTTGAACACAAACTTTAATGAATCGAATTTATGAACTATTTGAATTGACTCTCCGTGAACCGTGAGTCTCTATCACTACTGTGTGAGCTGGATTTGAAAACTAAATGATTCGAATCAATCGAATGAATAATATTACAAAAATAGTAGAATTCAATTTACATTAAATAAAATATTAAATAAACTAAAAAAAAAATGTATAACAATAACGGGCTTCTCGTGGGGTCTGCATGTGTGACAAGAGGGGTGCGATATGCAAGCACCTTGTGGGAGGCTAGAACAATTATCACCATCAACTGGTAACAAACAGGTTGTTCCTGGGCCGTTGTTTTGGGAGGTACAATGAGGTGTGCTTATAATATCTCTGCAAACAATCGTCCGATTTTAAAAATTCAAACGGGGTATTTATTAGCAGTTTG
The DNA here is from genome assembly GCF_047948215.1 of Lycorma delicatula. NCBI lineage: Eukaryota > Metazoa > Arthropoda > Insecta > Hemiptera > Fulgoridae > Lycorma > Lycorma delicatula. The sequence continues at coordinate 135,475,456 of NC_134459.1, read as the reverse complement.
AAGGCTAACTTTTGCACGTTTCAGATACACTCTCGATCTAACAGATCACGCGGTTATTCGGAAATGTTACATTTTCACAAACAATCTCCAGATTTTCAAACTTCAAACAGGATATTGGTGTTTGTGTATATATAAAGTTTCTCTGTTTATTTGTTTTCGCATCATACGAGAACGCATCCTACGACTGATCCGATTGCTTTCAAATCTTCACGATGTATTTGTGTCATCTCAGGGAAGATTTTAAGCAATAGATCGAGGCTCTAGCTCCCTTGAAGGTTAAGAAATGGAAAGTATTCATTATTTCTTATCCTCAATGAGGAAGTAGTTGTGAAAAAAGATATTCATCAAGGAAAAAAAAGATTTTTCCTTTTAGTTCATTATTATAATTTTGCCATAATGACAAAGAAATATGTACAAATTTTTCGTCGTTAAACGTGTTTGTACTTCAGTTACCATAGTTACTTCTATTCTACCTTTTGTAATTTATTATAAAATTACATAAACATGTAATTACAAAGATTATGTAATTATATTAAATAAATAATTACGTTTTCAGATTTCTATAAAGCCTGAATACTTTAATTGTTATTTATAAGTATTATTCTCTCAGCCACGAGGATAACAAATTGTACGGGGATCCAGTCGGCAGAGCCGTCTTGGCTACACGGGAATGGCGAGCGAAGTGAGCTCTATCGCTCTGGGATAAATCCCCTGGCACTACTGAGTTGTCTCCGAAATTGGCCTGGACATTGAGGGTCCAGGCTTGACGGTACGGCTAGCGTATATAATATCTACTTGAGATAGAAATTTTAGTTGGTTTTTCGTAAAAATTATTTGAAGTATAATTTTATGATTTAAAAAATATTTTTAATTATTTAAGTTAGAAATGGTATTGTATTGACCACTTACACCAAGGTTATTAGAAATCAACTTCTATCGAAATTAGTTCAGCGATATTTTAAATACCAGAATATATGTATGTTTTTTTATGTGTATAGAATAAGAAATTAATAACAAAAATAAATTATCTTTACATAAAAACATTTCTTAGACATTTTTTTTCGTTTTTATAAATATAATTTTTTTTTTTTTAATTTCAATGTAGTTTTTTTGTATATATTGATTAATTATTCAAAATTCCATAATAACTTTCTGATTAGTTCCTTATTGGATTTTAGGACGAAAATGTGTATGTGGTAAAATTTCTTGAATAAACTTTTTTATTTAAAAAAAAAATTAATATTTATTTTAATGGTAGTGAATTTTATATAATCTCTATATTTTTTTTGACTAAAATTTGATTTCTTATATTCGTGTACCCTAACGGATAAAGACACGTCTTCCAAAGTAAAATTTGTAGTGGATTAGTAAATTACATTTTTACGTAGAAAAGAGAGAGAGAGAGAGAGAGAGAGAGAGAGAGAGTGAGAGAGAGAATGATAAAAGATATACGGTCGATAAAGTGTGCACTATTAATTGATAGTCTGAAAGCTGTAAACATTATTTAGTTACAATTTACAATTAATTTATACCGAACTTACAATACGGTTATTTATTCAAGGAAATTAAAAAAAACAAAATATATATATATAAAATAAAAAGAAACCAACGAACAACTTTTAGCTGTTGTAATAAATTGCAAAATTAAAGAATTTTTAATTGTTTTAGATTGTTACATGGAGTTTTGTATGATAATTATTACTCACCCAGCTAAAGTTGTAAAACTACTAATTTGAAAATTGAAAGGTACTCGTTTAAATAATCGCTAACGAACATCATTACAATTTTTTTTTTTTTATAACGGTTATTATGTAATATAATGATTTCTTCTCATTGAAATAAATAAAAAAATTATATTCTTCAATTACAGTTGAAGAAAGAAAACTGTAAAACAATCAGTGTTATCTAACAAGTTACGATTCGCTTCGAATACGATAGAAAAGTCAACAGAAAGTTTAGTTTTTACTGTAAGCAATTATAAACTTAATTGGACTTTCATTGCTGAACAGGAATTCCGACAATGATGCTACATTCGCTCAAAGAGAAGCGCAATTTAATTTATTTCATGGATAAAGTTATGTCGCCAAGAAAGTGGGAGCTGATGAAAGTACAAGAGAACACTGGAAGTGTTCTCTTGTAAGGTAGTAGGAGAAACAGTTGAAGTATGAGAAATAACGAGCCCTGCTAGGGAAGCCTCATTTTTCCACTCCGTTCTTGTTTTCCTCTTTTCTACTCATTTCTCTTTCTTTTTCACTTTCACACCATTTTTCTCTAACTCTCTTACTTTCCGACTTTTCTACATGACGTTATTTTTCTGTTCATAAGTCACTTCATAACAGTTAAAGTATTTTAAAGGAAATTATCATTTTTAAACTTTCCGTTGATAACAATAAGAAAGTTTAGTTTGAATAGTATTATTTTATGTTGTATTTATTCAAAAAAGGGTAGGGGACTAATTTTGTAAACTTCTAACAAAACATAATTTAAATATTTAATTTAACTTATTAATTAATATACAAACAGATCTCGTCGTGTAAGATAATTTTGTTTATGTCGTAAGCTATCGTACGCTTAAAATTTGTCATTGCTTATTACACTGCTTTTAAAACAACAATAAGTTTCAGCGAAACGGTTAAATAAATAATCAGCTATTCATTTTTATTTGACTAATAGGATTTAATTACCTTCTTTAGATTATTAACTCTTTTGCTAATCCTTATACGATATTTAAAAAATGACGTTTAAATATTCCTCTAAAACTTGGCTCAAGGTCAAAATTCAAGTGGTTCTTTTGTGTATTCCAACTAAACATTTTCAAGGCCACTTTTTGAAGGTACTACTATAAAAATATTTGTCTTTTTGTGATTATTTAATTTTACATAAAGTTTGAAAGTTTATTCGTATAGAAATAATAGGTAAAGCTGAAATATCAAGCCTAAATTTGAATACGGATAATTTCGGATTATGTTAAATATAATATAACTTCGTAAAGGGAAATAATAGATAAAGATTTAAATATTTAATTTGAAAAATCTAATCAAAAAAAAAAAAATGTATGGCATTGAAATTAAAGAAAATAATCAGTATGGCAGAGTTAAGCACCATAAAAAATAAGAGCTCCCGTGGACACAACTTGGAAAAATTCTCTGAAACTTTTAGTTATAAAAACCCCCATTTCTTCAATAAATTACATATTTTATAAACTTATAAATTTCTTTTTAATTTTTTTTAAGCTACAAAAAATAGTTTAGAATAACCAGTCAGTTTATTTAACTAAACTTTTCAAATCTTAAAATTGTTAATAAAAGTTACAAATTTTGATCTTTAGAAGAATTAGTAAATAGTATGACGAGTAAAATAGAATTTTCATGAAGAAATATTGATAGTACGTGTTTATTATATTGAGTTTACCTTCTCTTTAGTCTCAACTTTCTCGTTATTTCTATTCAATATAATAACATCCAAATTCATTTTTTTAAATTCTTTGATTTACCTAACTTTACACTTTTATTTTTTAAGTTCTTAATTAGTTTGAAACTAAATTATTACAAGAATTTAAATCAAGAAATACTCATTAAAAATAAATTGTAAAAGAGTTTAAATAAAATTTTAATTGAATAAATATTCTAGATAATAATAAACATATTGGATATACAAAATAAATTTCCTGTTTATAGAAGGGTTAGGTCTAAATCCTTTACAGACTTTGTTTTTTACTAAGTCTATTATTAATATTTTCTCAATTTAAAAGTAAGTACAGAAATAGTTATTTTTTTTATTTCAATCATATTGCAAAGGAATCGTAAAAAATCTTCCTTACTATTTTTAAGTCTACCTTCCTTTAACTATTTTTCAGTCTGATGATTGTTTTCTCGTAAGTAATAATGTTTATTTTCTCATATGTTCTTACTTTAAATATGATAAATTAAAATAAACTGTACCTCAATAAAAATACAAGGCAAGTGAAAAAAAAAAAAAATGATAAAAAGAAAGTTCTTTATATAGATTATCAAACTCTTTTTAACCAGAGATTTTAATATGTTAAACCTACGGTAAACACAAAAAAATATATATTTTTCGTTATTTTGTTTTTAAGAAAGGACATATGACTTTCTTGGAAATCGTGCAATATCAGAGGTAATTTTATTTTATATTTAAATCTTCGAGTAATTTATTATCGCAAAAATCTACGAATAAATGTAATAATGACCAAATCTAATCAAAATTGTTCTTCATATATTCATACAATTAAAAATATTTACAAATTGATTAGTTATTAGTGAAGAATATCTCAGGCAATGATAAAACTGTACGTCTGATAATAATTATTCATAAGTATGATTAAATTGCATTTCTAATAAATTTTAAAAATCGACAAAACATCATCAATTTATTTTGATTTACGGTAACATTGGTAGAACGTTTATTATAAACAAATCGTTGTAGGATCGACTTCAATAATAAAAGAGTTTAATTTTAGTTACTGCTTTTGAAATATCACAAACGGATTATTTATGGTCCAAATTCAAAGCGCGTTTAAACACATGTGAAACTGTATATAGAATCTATATATATATGTATATACATACTCTTGTGCACATATAAACACACTTTTACAACACAAACGAGCAGAAATTTACAAAATTATTTGAATGAACCTTAGTAGGAAGATATTTTGCAAACATAGTTTGGTAGGCATCAACCAATTTACATACATGCGGGTTTAGAAAACCTTTCGTTTCTAAATACATAAAATTCGTTTTTAAACGGGGAAAACATGCGTAGGGTTACACTTATACATTCATATACCTGCACAGATAAATCAAGAGAGACAAACAGATATAGGGTACGTCTATTGTTTTGTTTATATTAAAGAATACAAAGAGAATAAAAGTACAATTGATAAAAACGAAAAGTTTAATTTAAAAAAAAATCTCTAAATTAGATCTGCAAAAATGTTTAAAAGTAGTTTATATACCTTTTAAATAAATTTGAATATCAGTTTACGTGCTTGTATGTTATACAAAGGTTGTTCTAAAATTCACAGACTGCTGACGCAATCTGGACAATGTTTTTTTTTACTATTATAATGATTTTTGTCACATCTTAACTGTGGTTTAGATGTAAATTTATTTATATGAATTAATTTTTGGTGAGCAGTAAAAGTTGAAAAAGAGCTTGTCATATATTACAGTGAAATTTTCGTGTAGTAACATATTGACTAAATCATATCCAGTAGATTAGCAAGAAACGATTACTTCCCCGCCCATATTTCACAAGTCCTGTGAGGAAAGTGTGACATCATGAATTTCACAATGGGAAACCTAAACACTTCGGTTTTATCTTAATTAAAAAAAAAAAAAAAAGGTTTACTACATGTTATTATATTATTTCTTCTAAAAATAATTATGTATTTTTTTAATAATATTATTTATAGTCGCATCAATAATAAAAGTCATTAGCGACTTATGAATATAATGAAATTGTACCGGTAAAGTTGTCCTCTTGAAAAAAAAAAACAGGTCAACTACTCCTCAGACGTGTGGTTAATTGAAACCCAACCACGAAAGAACACCGGTATCTACGATATAGAATTCAAATCCGAATAAAAGTAACTATCTTTATTAGGATTTGAACTACCTGGATTTGACTCTGAATTCGAAATCAGCTGATTTACGACGACGAGTTTACCACTAGACCTACTTGACGAGTTACGTTTTGTTTTTACATACTTCATTTTTTCTGAAAGTATTTTAAATTATTGTACAGTAAGAAAAAGTATAAAATATTCTAAAGTTTGATTAAACAAATTTACTATGCTTAAAAAATAATATAATTAAAATTATTTGTCTACTTCTTTACCTATCCGTCATTTATTTATGGATTACTTTTTAAAAAAAATATGATTATAAGATGCCTGAATACAGTTAAATTGCAGGTTGTTTACAGTCACGAATTATAAAAAGTAATAGATACGCGAATGGGTAAAAACTGAAACAGAAAATATTTACAGATAAAACTGGTATTCCCCTCCACAACAATTACACCAGGCGACACGGCTCTAGAACTGATGTGGTATAGTATGTACTTCAGTTATTAAAATTTTAAAGAAAAGAATTTACTTTTTTCTTTTTAATTTATTAAAATCAAATAATTTGTTTCTATTTTTAAGTTATTTAATAAAAAAATTTATCATACCACTTTTATGTAGGTAACCGGGCGACGTAAATTTTTTTAAACAGAAGTTTGTGAAATGTATGTATAATTTCAGTTAAATCAACAAATTATAGGTTATTGTGTTTTATTTTCATGTAAACTTTATATATTATTAAAAATTAGCAAAAAAAAAACTTTTTTGTTACAGCATGAAACCCATAAAATCGTTTTTGTATGAGATTTCGTATTTGCTGCACAAAAATTAAAGAAAACACAATTTGAAAAAATTATCGTAAAATTTTATTCTTTTTATTGACGATGGGTTCTCTTGTGAGTAATAAATAATCTAGTGGTCGGAAAAACATCGGAAAGTGTTGACTAATTATACATAAATCAGATACGCGCTAGATAATATTACAAAAAACTAAACGGGTATTAATTTACATAATGTTTTTAAACATTAATAATTTCGATATATTTTTACTGTTTAATGATACGTAATGTAATTAAAGAAAAAAAAAATCGAATTCAAATTTACCGTTGTGTTTTTTTACTTCCTTGTGCGAAGTAAAATCACGAAAAATTTCGGTATTCAGATTTCCAAAAGGGAAATATCCATTTTGACCACATTTAAAACCATTTTGACTAGTTTGGGCGTGACGTCTGTAAGTACGTGTGTATGTATGTACGTACGTACTAATGTATCTCGCATAACTCAAAAACGGTTAGCCATAGGATGTTGAAGTTTTGGATTTAGGACTGCTGTAACATCTAGTTGTGACCTCCCTTTCTGATTGCAATCGACTGAACCAAAAGTGTACAAAAAAGCCCAAAATAAAAATAAAAAATAGATTTTGGATTTTTTATTTTTTTTCCAAAAGAAAAAAATTTAAAAAAAGTTTTTCTTTCTTTTTTTTTTGATAATTTTTTCTTTTTAATGTATTTTGGATTTTTCTTAACTGCAGTAATAAGCCCTCATTGAGATCTATTCAACTATATATCATAAGGAGTACTTCCTTTCATTGGTTCCAGAGTTACAGCCAAATGAAAATTTAATTAATAAAATATTTGGGTCTTATAAAAGGGAAGGCACATCGGTTCGAATCAGAATTTATCTCCTTTTCTTTTTTTAATTTAGTTAAAATTTTTTTAATTTAAATTATTGATTTATTCATAATTATTATCCCGTGATTGTAAAAAAAAATTTAATAATAAATTATTCAATAAAAAAAAATATGAAAAGAAATCCGAAGTTATTAGTGAAATAAAATGCTATGTACTTTAAAAATGTGTATTAGTAACTTAATAAGCATAATTTCATATACGCATATGCAATAGATTTGCTGAAACATCTGATTATTTAATATTAATTGAAAATTGTAATTTAAAATCGTATTATTTTTGGATTTTCTAGTTTAATTTCTGTTTAATTTTATTTACATTAAAGTTAACTCAGAATGTTTTGTGAAAGTGAGAAGTTTTCTCTCTCTTTATATTCATCATCTTCCCTTAATTTTTTTTATTCTTCCCTTGTTCTTAACATCTTTTTCCTCTTCATATTCATCTTCTAGTCGTTTTTTTGAGATGTATTTCATCGTATCATTTTTATTTTTCCTGTATAATTGTTTCTTTTTTTAAATTTTGATTATTCACCAAATAATCTAATAATAGTGACTGAATATTTCACAAAGTAATGCCGAAATTAACATCTGTAACCAGTGTACAGGAGTTCATTAAACGGAATAGTTTAATTATTATTAATTTTTATTTATAAAACACACCAGAAATCTGAAACTTTTGTTAATCAGCAACTCACGAAGATACGAATAATACTGATCTACTAGTACAAGAAATAGGGACTTTTACTCTATCCTAATATTTCATTTAAGATTGTGGAATTAATAACTGTATAAATATTTGATGTTAATTAAAACCAATATTTCATCACTTGTGTAACTGTCCACATGATTAAAGAATTGGAGGATCGTATCACACTTTCAAATGAAATAAGTTTAAATGAAGTGAAGTAAAATATGTATATATATATATATATATATATATATATATATATTTTTTTTTTTTATGAAACAGAACTAAAGTATTAACTGTTTGGGTGTTGTTATATTACTGAAGATTAGGATTTCCGGATTTATCGGTTAAACAATTAAGTTCCATTCGTGCTTTTTGTGCCGTATCACTACCTGGTATGATAAAGATTTTCTGGACAGGTATAGAACCGTAACCTGAACCGTAAACCTGAGAATACCAAGAAACTCATCGAACTTCAAACTGTTTTACATAAACCAGCAGCGTTAAAAACAAAACCAAGTAAGATAATAACAAAAACACGATAAAGACCCGAAGAGTGATTATAGGATTAAAAAACGACCGTTAGAAAAGGAGAACCCCTACCACTACAGAAATATCTCAAGCCTTATACAGGCAGTGGACATTCACTACCTGCTGCCTGGATGACAATCCACAATTTCTTGTGCCGTCGGGGTATCTTTACCCAGTATGAGAGTAGCACATTTTAATCCTGCATTCAAGTAGTACAGTTTAAATATATATGCTGAATAAAATTTGATCTCCTGTTTTTGAACCGCCTAAGGAGATCCTCAGGCTTTCTAAAAAAATCCTTATTCACACACACACACACACACACACATACCCCTGATACCTGTTCTTATCTTTTTTTTCCTGTTCCCCTGAGTCGGGTCGGCATTCAGCAATACTCAACCCAAGGAGGCGGATCTTTTTTCACCTCATTCGCCTGCCTCAAATCACTGAGAGAGTTCATTAATCTCCAATAAACTATGACGTGGAATTGGTACGATCTAGTTCCGGTTAATCTAAATAGAAAAAGATCATTTCAAAAATTATGTTATAGTTAATGAGATAATAAGAAAGTATTTCGTTACGTAACATTTTATTTCAACATAAGCATTATATTAACCTAAAATGGCACATAAAATTAATATCACATATTAATTTTTAAAAGGATATTAAATTTCCTAAAATAAGAATTCCTTGTGTAAGAAAAATAATTGTATAAGTCACTAAAACAAAAAGGTTTTAAAATAAAAACCAACAACAAGTATAATTAATTGTTTAATACTTCCTTTCCAATTATATAAATAATCGCTTTAACATATATTTAGGTATTGTGAATTTTTTACCAGACAGAACTCATACACACACTTACACAAACACATACGACACACAAACATAGACGTATCCCAAAGAAACTGGTAAAAGAAAAAATAATTGTGTAATAAATCATTAAACGAAAGAGAATGAAATCATTCAAAAAAGACATGAAAATGATACACAATTATCGAGTAGATATTATAAGGATATTTTTAAAAAGTGAGAAATATTTAATTTATTGTTTAAGCTGTACTGTTACTATAAAAAAAAAAAAATTAGAAGAAAATATTATAGAAAAAAAGATGTTTTATAAAAAAAGATGTTTTAAGTTAAATCAGCGATCATAAGACGTCCAATCTAGACGTTCTTAACAAGAAGAAAGTAATAAAGTTTAAAGAAAATAATGAACCTTTTTCTTGGAAATTGAAGTAAAATAATTTTAATGGAGATATTTATTTCGGTAAATACAAATATTTTTCTATTATTTGACGTTATGTGAACCGTATTATTCCTTGAAGCATACTTGATGTATATTTTTTAACGTGCATTTTTTTTAGTATTTATATTTTTATCGTATTGATAAATATGCTACGAGTTATTATTTAACTGCTACTTCTTGACGATAAACAGTCCATAAAGACGAATGGAGTTTGGCAAAATATTTATTTTTATACAGATAATCACTTTCTGATTATTTCTGAGATTTTGGTTTTTTATTTTATACTTAGTTCCACTGTAGTTAAGAATTTTTAATTTGGTATAATTAGCAATTTATTTTTGAAGTTTTTCTGTAAAAAATATATCGTACCTTATACAGAATCTTCAGTGACGAGCTTTCCGGTTGAAAATGGAGTCACTGTCGCTTCTTACCGATGACACGACTATTCTGGCTTTTAATGACAACCAAATTTGACCAAAACTAATCTACAATCCGAATTAAAAAATTCGTGGCTGTGAATTGAAAGGCTGTGTACATGGAAGGTAAGGCGGTTAATCAAGCTAATTTGAGCCATATCACGTTCGCAATGAAGAGAGGAGGCTGTCCTTGGTTCCACCTTGATGATATTTTAATCATGCGTATTGGTAGTGTAAGGTACTTGGGTTTTACACTAGATCGTATTTTGACGTGGAAGATTCATTTGAGGAAGAAGATATAACAACTTAACGTGAAGATGAAGAAAATTCACTGGTTGCTGGGCGAGAGTTCTGAGTTATCTTTGTTTAATAAGCTACGTTAATACTCAGCAATTTTTAAACCAATATTGACATTTGACGTCCAACTATGGACGCGGCAAGCAAGATAAATGTAAAAATCACACAGCGGTTGCAGAAAAAGTAGCAATGTGTGTAGCTGAGGCGCAGTAGTTTACTAAAAACAGTTAATCTACAAATATTTGGATCTACGTTAAGTCAACGAAGAAATACAATGTATAAGTTTGAAATATGAACTTGGCTAAATAATTTTTCGTCATAAACCTCTTAGACAGCGATCAGAATGTTAGAAAACCAAAGCTCGTTCTGATCTCAGAAACTCTATAATGTAATTACACGCACGCTGAATTTTGTGCATAAATCTATCATTCATTATCTTCTTATCTGTTTCTGTTTTCACTTTCATTTTTAATTCGTTTCCTTTTTATTGATTTACTTTATCTTTTCTGAATATTTTATCACCTGCTATTTCTATGATTCTTGTTATTGTATTCTACTGTACTACTGATAGTACAGTTTTTCAAAATATTCTTGTGCACGTTCTACCCTCAGCAGTTCTGTAGAGTACTACTTATACTTTTAAGGAGTTTCAAAGGGGGTTCCTTTTTAACGTGAGTATAAGATATATTTTACTTAAGATTTCTAAAAATATATAACTGATTGTAAATGAATAAATAAATAAAAATAGTACAAACTTATAGCTGCTACCTATTCTAGAAATATTTTATGCTCATTAATTAATGATACTCTGAAGTAAAAGAATGTTGTAATTATTTATTACGTTTTAAAATACATACGTAATCATCGCTGAATGACAACATATACTTTTTTCAACGTAACTGTCACGTTCATTCCACTTTTTAACTTTATATTTTATTAAAAATTTATTATCAGTTTTACTCAAAGCTTACTTAAAAGTCACTTATTGAGAGCTACGATGAAGTTGAATGAGAGATCCTCTTACGTTCGCCACTTTAAACGTTAAAAATATTGACAGTTTTAGCCTTGTTCATTTACTCTGACAGTCAGATTAATACTATACCTATAGCTTTATTGTATACATCATAGCTTAGAAATCTATAAAAGAATCCTTATTAAGAACGATTTCCTTTCTTCTCAAACTGTCTCTTCCAATATCTCTCTGCCAGGAATTATAAAAATCACCATGTAACAATGCACACTAGACTTAAAATAACTATTTTTTACAGGAATACGACTTTCTAAACTGTTGTTTTTTATCAAAATAAATAATTTTATTTGAATTTTAGCAATTTTAATATTGGTAAATTAAAGCAAAATTTTGAATTTAGAATAAAAACGAATTATATTCTAATTTTTGTTTGTTTTTTGTTTCCTGTTTTAGGAAGACCTAAACCTCGTGTAATTTGGTATCTAGAAAATATGGTGATAGATGAAACTTTTGAACATCGTGATCCTGACTTAACTATAAATCCAATGACTTTTCCAAAAGTGGGTCGTCAACATTTAAATGCACGACTCATATGCCAAGCTACAAATACCAACTTAGCATCACCTACATCTAAAGTCGTTGTACTCAACATAAACTGTAAGTATTTGTATTGTATTTTTTTTTTTTTTATTGTATTGCATTTATTATAATAGTTTCTTTTTAATTTAATACTACATTTAGAATTGTAAAATCTAGGATAGATTTATGTATAAATAAATGTGAAAGCTCTTGTCAATAATTCTCTTCCAATTCCTGAATACTTAGAAAACTAAAATTTTTCCAGATTATTTATCTGTAGGAGATTGGAAATGAAATGAAAACAGAATTACAGCATTAGTCACTTTTATACGAATTTTACCTTAGGGATATAAAATTTTCTTTATTATATCTGAAGAGAAAATAATTATTATTTATAATATTACTTTGATTACTACTTCAGGGAAATGAAAGAAGTTAAACCTAAATTAAGATATAATCATTTACTATATGACTGAATTTCTTTAACAGATTTTGCATGTTTATTTATTAAAATGGTTCCAATAAATACGGAACCAAATTTTTGCACGAGATATCACTTATAAGTCTCTATTAGGTTTCAGTTCCAAATAAAACATCGATCTAAATTTTATTCTAAAAAAAACAAACTAACTAATGAAAATTTCACTTCTTCTCAACAGATATTATTGGGAACATATTTATTACTGTAGAAATATTAAATAAGAAAGTAAACACTAAATTTTATAACATTAATGGACTTGAATAACCACTCAGAGATTTACTCAGGATTGATGTAAAAATTTCCATAAGTTTTTCTGAACGCTGGCCACAACCCAATTTCTGATATATAAAATTATTTACCGTAAGTACCTTTGTTAGAAGACCTCCTGGTCAAAAAAAAAACATACAAAATCTTAGGGATAGTTACTTAACTATTTCTCCTTTCGAATTGGTAGTATGATTAAATTATATTAAAAAAAAAGTAATTTAGAAAAGTGCAAACGAAATATTGATTAAACTATAAATTCTGACTCAAGTTGTTACATTTAAATTGTTAGAACTATAATAATTTACAGTAGAGATTAAAAATTAAATATACTTTAACATGTATGAATAATTCTCTCCCGATAAATACAGTTTGTTTTACACAATTACAATTCTCAGACGAGAAAATAACCAAATGTTATATTTTGATGCGCATTGTGAATGTAACCTGATGACAACTTAAAATTATTCCTTTGTTATTTAATAAAAGATAAGAAGTTATTTATTCAAGAAATAACCATAATAATTTATTGTTACACTAAATCAGTAAAAAAGTTACGAATTTCTTGTTACCATTAAGAATACTTACGCAATCTATTCTTTTTTTTCCGAACAGTAATACATAAAAATTTATGTATTTATGTATGTATTTATATATGTATATATACATGTTACGTATGTATGTATTAATGTAGAACATAAAATTTATAATTTAATTCTATATAATCGGTTTATTACATGATAAAATCTAATAAAAACTTGATCTATTAAAACTTTGTAGTTAGAAATTCATATATCACGAACACAGTAAATTATTTAATTAAATATGAAAAATTTTTCAAAAATTTTCCACATTTAATGTGGAAGGAGTTCATTACATAGTACGATATACAGAATTAAAAGTATATTTTACTGCAAAAATATAATATGGACATTTAAGATTGCAACGTTTAGATATAATAAAAAGTGGGGAATGGAAAAACCACAATATCAGTTTTATAAAGCTCTAGAAATGAATAAGTGGATATGTTGTTGAAGTACTATGAGAAAAGTGAAAATAAAAATAGTAATAATAAGAAACATGTCAAAAGAAGACCACTTTATTATTACTTTTTTCTTCAGAAAATTGTATTAACGTTTTTAGAAATGTACAAAGATATTTAATTTGCAAATTTTTTATGGAAATGTCCAATTAATAATAGTTATTAGTTATTCGCAAGTCGATACACCATATGATTTGTGGTCGGGTAATCGACTGAAGAATGGGATATTTAAAACACAGATTGATTGATCGGATTGTTAAAAATCAAGTAAAGCTTAATATCGGGTAATAAAGTATGTTATTAGAAACAGAATTCGGCAATTATCCGGTAAAAATAAATATAACAGTAAAATTCTAAAATTAGTTTGTTGAAAAAAAAATTTTGAAATTTAATAGAATTAGGAAATTAAAAAAAAAAAAAAAAAAATTTAATTAATTTTTATCGCATTCATATTGTGATAGGTTAGTTACAGAAGTAATCTAGAACGTGGCGGTGCATTTTCAGTTTATCCTGCGGTATTTAATAATGGATATGTGTTTCATTGGTTTATCTTCCGTATATCTACATTGATTATACAAAGTAATTCAAAATATGGTATGTCAGACTGGAGCTGATTTGAGAAATTAATTTAAGCAAGGAATTTTCTAAAACATTTCTAAAAACGCTGTTTTCAAGTAAAATTAATCCGTGCTGACTTTCTTAAATAAAAATTAGGAGTAAAATTTTGGTTTTTCATTTATTGATCTAAATACCTTCAGTAAAAATAATCTCTAGTACTTTATTTCATATGAATTTAAGAAAATTATTGTAAAGTGCAAAAGATTAAATATGAAAAGTGCTTCTATAAGTTTCTGTAAATTAACTTTTTTTAAATTACCAATAAACAAATAAAATAACTTTAAAAAAAGAATTTTTTTTTGAACTTAACCTTAATTTTCTAATTAAAGCAGGCCAAAATGTATTATGAAAAGATTGCAAAATTTAAATAGAACAAAAATGTTTTCATAAAAATTATTTGGAAACAGATTTAAATATTAATATCAAAATAGATAAAGCAGAATTAAAAAGTAATTTTGGAAAGAATTATATTAATATCTTCCTTCTTTGCAATAACTGATATTTATGTTCAGTTTTACACTAGAAATTGTAAATAATTCGTATTTTCTTAGGGAAAGTATTTAGAAACGAGTATGCGTTATGAGACTGTTAATTTATAGGAGTCTGAACATAGTTAATAAATTTATTACTATCATTTTTTTATATATATTATTATTTTAAAGTTGAAATTTTTATAGGGATTTTAATGAAAAAATATTTTTTTATTATATTTTATTAATAATTAAAAGAATCTTGTCGTTATTAACTAATTCTGTTCTATAAAACGCTCCTTAAAAACAAATAAGCCAAATATTAATATAGGTTATTTACTTGTTTTGTTTACGTTATTTATTTACTTATATATATACTTTTTTCTTCTATAATTTCCCCCCCCCCACCACCGGAGACGATTCCGCAATTAAGCATAAACTAAGCACTGGGGGTTGCTTTCAGATCAAACTATGCTGTATATAGCATTTGCAAGGGAGTCCTCACCCAATCATTGGTTTTGGGATGGCGGAGCCTTCCATCCCTCCCGGATAGGGCTGTTCCCTACAAACACCGCAGCTTCGTTGTGCAAACTCCAGCGGATTCATGATATGGGCGAAGTCGTCTTACATCCATGGCCCTCAAGCGCATGTCCATGCAATTAGCATGTGAGACACCGAGACTCCCGCACACTGCAGTCTTTTGGCAAGTGGCCAGACTCGCCACAGGTAAAACAGTAGCCGCTGTGATCTGGTCCAAGACACAATTTGGCCCTCTGGCCTGGCTTCCAGCACCAAAATGTAGGTCACCAAAGGTGCGCCTCACCACCCGGCGGCAAGCTACCCACCCAATTCAAATTCGCCCGTCAGAGCCGTAGTGACACCTTCTACCTTTTCGGCGATGTCCTTGCTCAGTTGTTCAGCTGTACCATTATCGGCTCGCACCCGGAGATGTCTTCCCTCTGCACCTTTCGTGCGAAGAGGACCCCGACCTCACCCAGTGACACTGCTCCCTGGATGGATCGAAGGAGATCAGCCGAAGGAGATCTTACCTTCTGCCCTAACCTCTATCGTTGTTGCGGACCCACAGGTGGTTTCTTACTCTTTAACGTAGATGCCGATGGTACTCGTGAAAGACAAACATAATGTGTCTTCTCCACCCACCTACACGTGTGCTCTATGGTACGCCATAGAATCTGCCCAAGCCGACCCGAGGGTCCACAAAATCAGATTAGTCGATCCTGTCTATTTTTTATCACTCGCGGTACGGACTTGCAAAGGACCGAAGCCAGCTAGCAGTCCCCAACTGCCGAATCAACCACTAAAACACACTCAATCCGGCTTACATCAATTTTACATCCATTGATCCCTCCGGATAGATTTCTTGCGGTGGACTGCTCCACAAGGACCTGGCCCGCCTTCAATTTGCTCGCTCGGACCAGGCTCGAATGCATGCAGCCTTACGGAACACGGGTGCATGTTGCGGGTGTTACTCCCAACGACATGTCTATAATCCAAGCAGACCCAACTTCCTCTTGCAACTCAGAGGTGTCCTTCAGTAGAGTTGAATATAGGAAGACCTCTTGAGGCCAGCCTCTAAGTACTAATCGCTAAATGTCATATTTTATCAGTGATGATAAAATACGTTTGTGTAGCCTCATCCGCTGTGCACAGCCGAGTAGAGGATCTCTTCTGAGGATCCAAAGGTATCTCATCCAAAACATATGCAAACTCCTCCAATATACGAACATGACTGTTCATACGCTCGGAACGCTCTTTTCTCTCATCTTCAGTGGTAGTATGCAGTCGGACCAGTAAGCTTAACTCCCTAATTTTATGCAGAAAAACAGTCATATTACGTACAAAACATTCCTTCCGTGACTGAAGGCTATTTTCCATTTGACCTATACGCTTCACTTCTTCTGGCACATGTTCTCCTATAGATGAAACGTCCATAAGAGATGCAGACCACTCTAGAGCTGAAACTTCCTCCGGAAAATATAAGGAAATCCCGGAACTTGGTTTTGACTTCTCCTCACCTCCTGGTGGGGAACTACTAAGCCTTCGCTTCCCCGAAGGTTTCAAAGGATACTTCCCGCCATCTATGACGTCGTCCAACCGGACCGAAAGAGCCAAAAATTCCTCCTCGACATTCCTGCTCGTCGGCGCAATTGGACCGATAGCCCTCTGCTGTCTCCGAATCACCTTCTCCAGTCTTCTTCCCTTTGCGCCTCGTCAACAACCGAACCGCGCGTCGAAGTTCTTCCATCACCGTTTCCGCCAAGCTGTCACAGCCATTACTGCCCGATAGGACTTCTCTCACCTGAACCCTAGAAAACCTTTTCTTAGTGGAGTTTCGCCCCACCACAGGAGTGAAACACTTTTCGTCCGGTGCAGGCACTCCCTATGACTGATGAGGGCCAGCCAGCCATAAGGGTAATAACAATATTGAAACGAAATTAACTAAAAAAAAAAAATAATTAATTCTAAAAGAAAAATTAAGTAAACGAAAAATAAATTAAAGAAAAATTAATTTAAGTAAATCAAAAGTGGACTTCAACTTAGGAATTCTTTCAACTCAAATTTATATAGATGTAAATAAGATTTTCTTCACTATCATATATTAATAACGTTCTATTTTTTTTAAAAATTGTTTAATAAAGAAAATTGATGACATTAAATTGTTATCTTACTTAGCAAACTCACAATCTCAGAAGAACGATATTAATTCTTAGCTAAGTAAGTCTGTAAGGAAATAATATGCAAATGTAATTAAATTAAGTAGAAGATTTATAAAATTACATGCGTATTCCAAATTCTTCCTTTTTTTGTGTTTCATTCTATTTTTCTTCGAATATTCTTAGCATTTATTGAAGGAATAATTCAGCTATCTTGAATCTAATTAAAAACTTGCATATGATATAGCCGTATTATACACACGCCTAATAAATTATTCTTGATTATACACATTTGTCTACAATCAACTCTATTACAATTTCTGCTTTAAAATAATAAATATTCTATGATAAAGAAAACTATTTCATTTAAAACGAGTAATAAGACTTCTAATGACTAAGTAAGATTATTTAAAAAAGGGTTTAGAAAAATAATTTTCCTTTTAGTTATAAAAATGGGAAAAATTACGATATTTTTCATCAAATCATCGTTGTAATGAAAATTCTCATTCGTAAATCTCAAAATTTGTTGTATTATTTTACGAATGTGTTGGAGAATAACCATAAGATATTGTAAAAAAGAAATTAAAGCAAAATAATTTAAGTTATATTGAAAAAATGTATTAATAATTATTTAATAATAACTAATATTTATTAAAAATAAAGATAAAATACACGAAAACACTAGAAATATCGTAATGTAAAATTTTTTATCATACAATACGATTACGATACGATGTATTCTTAATTTTAGGAATACTTAGTTACATTTACAAAAAGCAAAATCTGTTCCACCAACATACAGATTCACGAATTTTTAACTTGTGCTTCAAATATTAAGAAATTACTACTTTATATTTAAACTCTGATTAGTATTTCTTCTTTCCATCAGATTATTGCAATGACCTAACAACATTAATTTTTTAAATAGAATGAGTACAACCTCTTAAGTTTTATTTAAGTAAATTTGTAAATTTGATTTTATAACTATTACTTTTATTAATTTGCTTTTATTTATTTAAATTGTTCTCTCATTACGCAATAGATATTATAATATCTATTGCGATTGCTTATTATAATGTGAGCATTAGTAAATAATTCCCACATTCTATTTAAATTCAATGTATGATTTTTAATTTTAATATAACTTAAATTTTTTAACCAAAAATTTCTAAATTTTATAACCGATAAATTATTGAATATTAAACGAACCAACGAAAATATTCGAAATTTTTCTTTGAAAACATTATTTGGAACTAATTACCAGGAATAGATTCAATTGAATTATTTACAGATAAATTCTACCTATAACACTTCAGTAGGTACTACTAGTTACCTCAGAAAGATCTTTTGCTCAGCAAGAAATATTCTCGGTAATTTGATAGCGAATCGTTTAAAATTTATTAATTCTGAAATACTAATATGTTTAATCATTAAGTTTAACGAATATATTTAATAAAATTATTACCGCATATTTTCTTTTAATTGTAAAAATGTGAAAAAGAATTCCATCTTTTCGTTAGAAACAGTAAAACGTTTTAAACGATTTAAATGGTGGTACTATTCATTAGCGTTACATACAAATCCATGTATAACAAACCAAAGCAGATAATAGGGATTATTATGTACATAAAACACGTTCCAGTCTATCCCTAAACGACATGTTATTACAGTTTCCCATTTATTTTTCGTTGTCATGTTATATATAAGGGCTTCACTTCGTTAAATTACTGTTAGTATGAAATATATTATTATTAAATATTGTATAAAGTTCGTTATTTTCTGAATATATAAATCAATCTCATTCTACTGTATTTTTTCCAAACTTTAACATAAGAGGTTCTGTAAATATTCCACTACATAATTGCGTTCTACTATGTGTATATACAGAGAATTTAGTAATATCTTTAACGTAGGTATTATATATAATAATTTTTTTTTTTTGCTCAATAACAATTTTAATTACAATTGGCTTTACTCCGGAGTCTTAAGTAAGTTTCCTGACAAAAACACGTGATAAGAAGGTCCTTAAGGAACCCCCAAAATAAATAATACACAATAAACAGTTGCAAGCAAACTTAAAGTCAAATATGAAATTTCAAGCTCAGTCATAAATTACAAACCATTAATTTCAGCACTATATAGTCCACAAAACAAACATTAATAACAAATAAAAAAGAAAAAGAAAGAGAAGTAACAAGAAATTAGATTCGACACCACTAAACTGGACGGTGTTAGATTCCAAAATGTTACGCAGATCCTAAGTCGAGTACATGGGCTCGTTTCAATCGTCGGACGTCTCTGCTGTTATCGAGTAGATTAATTGCAAAGTGGTTTACACGATTCTCAAGCCTCTGCAGGTATTTGACATTGCGCTGATGTGCAATCTCACGAACCTATGGGAGCTCCAAATAATCCTGAATCTCATCATTCCGCGTGAACCACCGAGCTTCGGCAATTACCCTCGCTACTTTGTTCTGAAATCGTTGTATAATTTCCACAATTTATATAATAAATTTAAATGAATAAATAAATATTTAATAGTTCTCTATTGGTTGTCATTATTAAAGTGAATGAAAGTGACAAGGTAGTCGTTAGTTTTATATGTAATATCCGAATATTCTGAAAAGTTCTTGGCCGGAATACTCTAAAGAATAATGAAGTTGTACATTTATCGGCTAAGCGATCTGTAGGGGGGAATCTTTTTTTTGTAGATAATGTGTTTCTAAAAATAGAGTGCTAAGTGTGAAGTTGAGGGTGGTAAGTAAGTGCCTTAGTATAATGGATTACGCTACTTCCATTATTTTTCATTATACCTGAAATCATACTCAGGAATTAAAATATAATTTAAACGTTAAACTGGAAAAGGAGAAATACTAATTTCGTGGAAAAATTCAGTCAGGATGTATAAAAAAAAAACTGATGTAGTTCAGCAATTCTAAAAAACAGAGGTTAATCTTAACGGCATGAATTCTTGAATAGTTTTGGCGGTTCTTGGATGCCGTGACGTGCAGCTTGAAAATAACTATTGTAAGAACAGCAATGCACAGATTTGGTTGTCTTTGATCTGTCTTATCCCATATTTAAATATAAATAAATGTGAACTGATTGTATAACTATCGACGAAATTCTTTTCTTAATACGACTTTAAACATGGTGGACAAGTGGTTTTAATTTGGCATGAAAAATAAATTTTGACATTACGCGTATGTCTATTTTCTATGAATTTTTCTAATCAAAATCCTTTTGGGTTATGTGATATTTTAAATTATAGTTTTTATTAATGTTTTTTAAACAAGATTTAATTTATTATTATGATTCTTGTTTAACTTTGTTTTTGTCGAGTACTTTTATTTGAATCAAGTTATTCTTGTTTTTCGAATGATAATTTTATTTTACTTTAAAACTGATATCCTTACCCGTTTCTTTTTTTAATTTATGTTTCATACTATTTAATTTTATGTTTTAATGTTTAACATTTTAATTTTAAAGCCTCACTTCACAATGTTTTAACCTTATTTTTACTTCCATATTTTCACTGATGCTCTATAGTTGTAATAAGTTAACTACCTCTGTTTTTTTATTAATTCAAAGCAGTATAATTTTTTCTATACACTGTTTATTTTTTTCTCTAACAAACGATAGGTTAATTTAACTTTTATTAGAGGGAGAACGATTTTTTAAATTAAAAAGTTTTTAAGAATTTTAAATTGAAAAATAATTATTTAAAATATTTTTCTTTTTGATTTTATAATACAAAATTTAATATTTTCACAGTAATTATTATTATAGTTTTGAATGTAGTAGTAAATTAATTTGTGACATAATAAAAGCTTTTTTCATACTATTTAAAAGTGATTAAACTTTTATGTAAAAACTCACGTAAAAACTATCACTTTTTTCTTTTATATATTTATAAACTATTTTTTATTGAATTTGTTTTTTAGAAATCGATAATTAACAGAAAAATTAACTATAATAAATATTGCAAAAGCAATTTTTCTACTTCAAACATTGTTAAACTTAATTGTATCGTAGACTGTAAAGTTCATAAAAAGGTGCAAAATGTCACAGTGTTTTTATGTAGATAATTTACCTTACTGAACACCACACATATCGTTTTATTTATAGCCGGATCAACAATTAAAGTCATTAGCAGCTGTGGTGAATACCACACATGTGATCATTCCAAAGTATGAACTGTTAATGAACAGTTTATTAATACATTTTAAAAACATAAAAAGTGCCTGGCTTGAGATGGATTTAATGGAAAGATTTGAAAGGATAGATAAAAAACACCTAAACTGAAGAATAAGAATTAAGACTTTTTAATGTTAACTTTTGTAACTTCATCACATGTAGACAAATTACTTGTTTCTCTTCATTTGGCTAGTTACTTTAATAATAATAATAACAATAACAAAAAAATATGTGTGCTTAAGATCACACGGCCGAAGTGAAAACTTGTATGGGATTGCAATCGTTTCGAATTAATATATAGCACATAATGTTTGCATTTAATAGCCACTTTAACCTTCGACTCCTAGAACCAATTTGACGCACAATTTGAACGTGTGTTTTCCAAGATTATCCCCTGTTTGGAGTTAAATTTTCACGCTAAAACAGTGGATTTACAGCAAAATAGGTAATAAAGCACGGGTTTAAGATGCTCCAAAATTACAACAAAGAACCAACAAAGAAATTGGCTATTGAACCTCCACGTCTCTTTTCACGGGTTTATTAGAATACATTAAGGAACGGCTACTTTCAATGAAGAATGAGTGTTCATATGTTGAAACAGTTGATTTACTGAAAAATTCATAGTAAAACATATAACTACAAACAGCATGATTAATTTTAAATTTATGATGACGATGTAGGTCATCATTACTTTCAGCGATGTGTGTGTATATTATTGATCATTATTTATTATATGCATTCATCATTATTTACGATTCAAACTTCAAAATTATTGTTGGTTTTCATAATCTAACAGCTACTCAGTTATTGATGTAAATTTACAATGATGTTATGCATCAATCAGTCATAATTAATTTCAGCGAAAGCGGGTGTTACTGATTTTGAATTTTTTATAGTTCTGATAGCTAATTATTCAGTTATTATTATAACTGATGTTATTTTATTTATATTTTACATATGAAATGGGATTTCTCAGACATATCTTTCGTTAAATAAAAAAAGGGCGTATCTCGAAAACTGCGTGTCCTAGGCCATTTTTAACACGATTTTGAAAGGTTTAACCCAAACGGATGCTTTGAGATCACCCGGAACGATAATTTCTAGTCCCATGCGTTTAGCGGCCACCGTTATTGAGATAATAGCGCGAGCGAAATTCGCCGCCACAGAATTACAGGACTAAAATATTTCGTATTAAGTATTTTTTCAGCAATCTTTACCGACAATATTTTCAAGGTTAATGATTTTTTTTAATGGATAAAATTAGGTGTTGAAAATCTTCACATATGCTATCCAAAATCAATAAAAAATGTTATAATATGTGTCATTTACAGTAAATTAAAAAAAATTATTATTTTTTTTTATTATTATCAGCGATAAAGAGAGAGAATTAGAGTGAATCACCGGCAGTTAGTTCTTCCACCTCCCACCATCCTCTGCTACTACATATTATACTATACACTCATATATATTCTCGACCTATGTCTTTTTCTCTATCATATATATACTTAGCGTCTTGCGTTACGTTACAGATTTTGATTACGAGTTAGCGATTTTTTTCCCATGTTCACATGTAATTCGTATGTACAAAAAATTCTGACACAACGCGCCTAAAGAAGTTTTCACTTCAAAAATCTTATTAAACAGATGTAAAGATGGTAGACATACAATAATAAATAAAGGGTTTAAGCGTTCCATATAATAAGCAAAAAAAAATTTAATTTGTTACAAAAATCTTACCGGTTTTTCTTCATTTATCAAACAACGAATAGTCATAAGAATTGTATTATTTCTGTAAATGTGATATGTATTACATATATAAATAAAATCGGGCCTGTAATAGTTTTGTAATTGTATTTCAAATTAAATTTTTTTTTCTAGTCATATCATTCACTTCAAACAATATTTTTCCTTTCTAATAAAACTAGTATAATGACCTTTAACAATCAAAAATCCGTGATGTAATATTGCACTTATTACTTTGTAAGTGTAACTCTCGATTTTTATCGTTAAATTCGATTGGTAAAATCTTTCATATATATATATATATATATATATCTATTATATATATATATATATATATATATATATATATATATATATAAATATATGAGTAATAAAGTTTCTTCCAAAATTAATCTTTATATCGACTGAAACTTTATTTAGAAAAGAAAAACATCAGCTTTTAGTGTTGGTTTTACACGAACCCGCACCTTAATTACAGTAACACGCATAAAAAAATTATGTTAATACTGCTACTTTTCGTTCAATCAGTGACTTAAAAATGAGCTTAAAGTATAAGGAAACATTACATATACACAAAACAAATATAAACTAACAAATGTAAATAAGAAATTTCTTCTTAGACAAATCTTAACCAGAACTCTCAAGTCAAACCAAGGTAATGCTAAACACTTTACGGATCAGTCTTAATTTAAGTAAATGATAAATTATGCTAAAAAAAAAATTCTGATAAAATTTATTACTAGGTTATATAAAAATTATCTTTAAAAAAATTATTGAAAGTAGAATATATACATCATTAATTACTGAAGGCAAAGCGAAGGAAGGTCTTTTTTGAAGAAGAACCTGTAATATTCATTTCTAGTTTTTTATAAACATTACGATTGTGGATTTTTTTAACCAGTATATAAACGTCATGGTTTATAAAAGAAATTATTCTGTTTAGAAATTTTCTATATTATTACTACGGAAAATTTGTTACTCATTTTTTTAAAGTAATTAAAGATCGTAAAAAAAAATCATTGAATTGAAAGTACGTATGAAAATATTGATTTTAATTCTGTTATTTCGTTTTACGAAATGAAAGTTACACAATGTTTAACTGAAATATCAATATTTAATAAAACCTACATACTTCATGAATGAGGTTTTTTTCATTAAATTTTAAGGTTAACATCGATCCATGTTTTTAAACAAAGGTAGAGTTTTAAAATACATATTTTGAACCCTCTTGAGTTTATTCTCCATCGACAATGTTTTCAAATTCATCTGTGCTAAATTTCGTCGTTCTTACTATAATCTGATAGATCATCTATTCTGGGGTAAAATATTTTATAGAATGCTTTTATGTCATATTTTAATACATTTTGTATTATGGAAGAGTACCGTAATTCAGATTAGAAAAAACTATGCATTATGATATAATTTCATAGAATTTTACCAAAACTTTCCACCAAAAAAAAGATAAAATACTTTTTACAAAACGATGTCTTTTGAGTTGGTTTTAAACATTAAAGAGTAGTTGACAAAAATGTAATTAAAATTTTCCGGCATTGGAATAGGGCTTAAAAATTTGTTTCCTTATCACAATGAGTTTTTAAGTTATTTTCCTTTTCATTTTATATAAAATTTTTTTGTAAAATAAAGGTTAAACCAAATTGCGTCACTCACACGTAGTTCTACAAACCATACAGTGTCATTCAAACTAATCATTGAATTATTTTATTAGTACAATGTTATAGATTTCTAATTATTATAAATCGCACATACATTGATTTGAAAGTCGTATTTAAAAAAAAGGAAAATTAATTTTGTTAAATGCTTAGGAATTTAGCTAATAAATAAAACTTTACTAAAATAATTACAAATATATTTATAAATCATTAAACAACAGTCTTCACGAAATCTGAAGTAAAATAATAATAATTTTTTTTAGCTATTTACTTTTTTATCACAATTCGTTTATTTACAATCGGTTCAAAGAGGAAGCATAAGTAAATAGAAAATTACAAAAAGCGCTTTATTAGGAATTTCCAATAAAACATACTTACGTAATACCATAGTTCAAATATGATATAAATATAAGACAATAGTTCACTTCTATAAATGCACTGCACAGATTCAATTCATAAAAAGTACGAAAATCCGTAACAAAAAAATAAAAAAGTCAAGTATTATTACAAGTCAAAGAAAAGTAAAAACAAAACAATTAGCCACCTGCCGAACACGTCTAGACCTGAAAAAAGGTTCAGGAGTGCTGTGTTTTAGTTCATGGAGAAGTCCAATCAGACCTTCTCAAAACCTGCTGAACATCCAAAAAGGCCGCCGAGCAGAACCTCTTTTCTTCCACCCACTTGGTGATGACATTCACAGCCCTATGCGTCCGATACGGTAGAATCTACTCATTATAGATATCTACCTATAAAAATTATAAAATCGTACACAAATTAGTTACAAATTTTTCTTTCTTTTCTTACAGGCTTTTTCTCAGGATACTGACCCCCGAAGGGGAACATCCCGCCATATGACGATTCCAAGCCCTCCCCAACGTACCGTATCCCTGATGGACTTTAACGGAGGTCATCTTCCGAACATACAGACTGAATAACATCTCTCAGTTAATAGTTCGGCCTACGTCACGATGCCACCGATGTCAATGCCACGAATGGCATTTCCATCGGCGTAAGAACGTACAGTCAACAAACACAAAACAAAATACTCAAACGAACAGATCTGAGCAGAAATTAAATTTTAAAATTTTGACTTGTAGCATTATCAACGAAATAAAACGAACCTCACGAATAACAGAACATAAACAAAAGTAGGGCGCGTCTATCTTGAAGACAAGAGAACGCCCAACAGATCCTTAACCACCGGAATAACTCGAACTCCCCAGCCTACGCACCCTAAGCAACTCGCGAAGAACCAAATATTTCATGAAGTTCTCCCCAGTTGAACATTCGGCCCGAAATTTCTAATTAACATTTAAATCTAAAATAGACAAAAAAATCTAAAATATCTCCAAGCTGCCTCACTACCTCTAATCGTTTTTCATCATGCCAATGATAGATATATAAATCATGAATATGCCACACACCACGGACACACACCCTAATATTATCTAATATGCCACACACCACGGACACACACCCGAATCAGCCAGGCCGAAGCGAGCCAACCTATCCCAAAAAGCACCGTGGTCCGAACAGTAAGTTAGACAGTAATGTGAAATTTAATGTTACTTCTACATTTTATTTTGTACTCGGGTGCCTGTTAGTCTTAAAAAGTTGATTCCATTAAAGTCACCATCTCATTTAGTTTACTCAGGCACTTGACTGCAACTTAAAACGTGCAAGTAATATTAAATTTCATATCGCTGACCCACTTGTTTTAAACATGCTCTATTTTGTGAAAGTTTTATTTTAATTTTAAACATGTTATATTTTGAAAAAAATGTATGAAAAGAAAGAAATCTTATTTAACTATTTTTTGTCCTTTTTCATTATTATTCTAGGGTGATGTATACAATTAGTAGTCGGTTTTCTGTTTTTTAATAATTATTTTATTTAGCGCTTTATTGTTGTTTCCACAACTTAACCATTGAATATACTGATCATCTCGATACGATACTGGTATATATTGTTTTATTTTTTACAAATGCTGTGCTACTTAAATAAAAATTTAAATGTTACTGAATGATAATGTACATGCGTTGCACGCATGTATGTGCTAGCCACGACGTATTAATTCTTACTTTTGCTGAGCACATTTTTCGCTTATATTTAGAGAATGATGAATTTTTCGAAAAAATCGCAAGAGGCAAAAAGTATTCCTTTTATATTGGTTTATCAAATTCCATCATTATTAAAAATAACGTAATGTTTAAAATTTTTCCTTCAGTGTACCGCCACCCTTCTACTACTTGTACGTAAGACAATTTAAGATAGACTGTGTAACTTCTAGACCAGACCTATTTCTACCCAAAAGTTGGTTGTAATTTGTTGGATATGTGAAGAAATAGAAGGAAACAAACATACATAACAGTTAAATATATTACCACTTCTTTGTACCAAGTTGGATAAAAAATAATATTACTGTAATAATAATAAGTTTTCGAAATTTTATTTAATATTAAGTTGGGAGATTATTTAAAATTGAGTACCAAACTTTGTTGGTATAACTGAATTTGTTTCTGACGAATTTACTTTTATTTAAAACATAAATATACAGAAAATCAGAACTGCCAGCGTTCCCAGCATGAATCTTTTACTTTATATCGTAGGCAGCTGCTAAAATATCAGGAACTTATTTTATATCTAGAATATTTCAAATGAAATATAAGGTTTTTTTTTTAATTTACGAGCATTTTCTTATTGGAGTATAAATCTTAAAATCAAAATATTGCAAACAGTTTATTTTATATGTATAAATTTAAGTTTTACTGATTTAATTGATTCCTTCTCGATTTTTAATTTTCTGGTGAATTAAAAATATGTAATTAATTAATTAAATTTATAAAGGTTGCTGTAAAAATTGCCAGTCGCTACAATTAATAATGTATCGAAAAGGTCTTTCATACTACGTTCTTAGAATATAAGAACCCTCAGATTCTGTTAGTAAAAGTATCAAACAAAAACTATGTAACAATAATGGACAGAGATATATTAATAATAAAGCTTTAAACTAGATGGTAATTATAAAAAAGGTAAATTTTTATAAACATATAAAATTTAAATTTTTATATCATATATGTCTTTAGGGTTGGTTATTCAGTCTTTAGGGTTGGTAATTCAGTTAATACAAGCATTGTTAGAAAGTTGAGTAAGATTTGCTGAGCTCAGAACTTTGATGAATTATTAACTAACAGCTCGCCTCAAGGAAATACCGCATGATGGTCCCCATAGCTTCACACCATGCTTTTGGTACTACCAGCTTTAAATAGTTAAAACACGTGATATTTATCTTCAAAAGATTAGTCTCAGATTTAAAACATAATGAAAATGAAATAATAAACTTTATTTATGAGTTTGTTGAAAATATGTTATATTTACAGAATTGTATATTATTGATGGTTTTGTTAAATAATAATTGTTAAATATAAGAATATTATTAATGTTTCACAATTACTTCTGTATTTTATTTATAATTTAAAAATAATTACAAGAATAAAGAAGTTATTTAAAATTTAGTAATTTTAAAGGTTTCTTAAAACTCAACTCTTAAAACTAATGTTCGGCATTATAAATAAAACTAAAATTTTATATTACAATCAACTTAATAACTTAATCAAGAGAATTATTTCCACTCACACCTCAAGTTTCTTCCAGCATGTATGCTTAAATATACATCTAGTAGATGTAATTAAAAAATATAGATTACTTTACTTAAACATAACAAACCAGCGTTACGTAAAATTATTCCGTAAATTATTATTATATAATTGCAGGATTATGTGCGATCCTGCATATGTAAGTTAAGAAAATAAGATTAACATTTTTTATTACAAATTTTTTAAACAAGTTAAAAAATAAAATATATATATATATATATATATATATATATAGTATTGTATGCAGTGCCTGTCTGGTTTTCGGCACTAAACAACAAGAGGAATATGAAGATGATATCACTGCAGAGACGAATGAATTTAAGAATCGTGGCGGCGTACCGAACGGTATCGGCAGGAGTCCTTGCCGACGTACCGCCGATCCAGTTACGGGCTACCCAAATGTGAGGGCTGTCCGTGCCCTCAAATTTGGGTAGCACATTTGGGTAACATTTGTACATACATCTTGTCTGTACAAGATGCCGCTAATCTCTTGCTACAAGAATGGCAAGAGAACTGGAACGCCGCTGCAACTAGGGCGTGGTATTCCTGAGATAGGACCGAGGCTGGGGAGAAAACACGACGCCGCGACACGGGGTACTACCTGACTCAATTCCTTTCTGGTCACGGAGGATTTGGTGTATACTTACACAGGTTTAGAAGAAGGGAGCTCCCAAATTGTAAGTACTGCGGTCAAGAGGACCTTACCACACCGTTTTTGAATGTGCACGTTGGGAGATATAACATACAAGAGATTACCCCGGAAACTACAACAAAGTATATGCTGAGAGGTAAAGAGGAATGGCTGACAATAGAGAGATTCGTGGGTGAGGTTGTACGAGCAAAGGAAGTGGATTACAAGAAGTGGGAGGAGTTACTTTTAGAAAAAAAAACATAAGACCGAGACCCGGCTGCTGGAGCAGGGCCCGGGAACAGCATAGCCAGGCCCGGTATCCCTGACCTTAGCGGTTAGAGGCATATGCAAGGTGAAAATAAGGAAAAGATCCGGTACCGGTGAGCCTACCTGCCATGCTGGACGTACTGCCGGTAGGCAAGGAGGCTCATTACAGTCGCAAGGACAATCCCCTTGGCTGAGAAATACTTCATTGTTGAGCCGACCCAAGGGAGCGGGAGAACTAAAAAAAAAAATATATATTACAAGTTTAATGTTAAATTAAGATAATTTGTCATAATTTATCATAAAATATTTGAAATAACAATCTTAGCTGAGTCTATTTTTAATTATTTTAGTATTATGAAGAAAGATTTTATTTAAAATTTCCACGTTTTCTGCAACACTGATCTGTTTTGCTTTGAATTAAATTCTAATTTTTGTATTTTTGAATTCTTTTATTGATTTTATTTAGGTTATTTTTTTCAGTAATAAACTTAACAATTTTTATTTTGTAATGGCGATTTTAAAAAATCTTAATTTGCAACAAATCACAATGTAGTTTTGTCGAATCAAATTTTTTTTTAGATTTTGCAACAGTTTTTTTCAGAAACCGCTAGAATTGTAGTTCTGTAATTAGTTTTAATTAATTTTATGTTTATTTAAACGCCAAAAGTTTTCCTTAAGCTGAGACCCAAGAATTTCAGTACGGCTTCATTTTACCTTTGAAACAGAATATATTGCTAAATATTTTACCAACTGTACCTCAAAAACAAAGCATTTCAGGACCAGTATTTTGTGGTCTATGTGAAGATTAGTGCCCTAAATCATCTCCCGATATTATGCTAGGCAGTTTTAAATCACTCAATACATTCAAATAATGAAAATAATGACCACTGCATATTTTATATTGCAAATTTTATACATATGCTTAGGAAAATTAGTAAAAATTTAATTTTCCCTCTGTTCAGCCGGAAGAAAATTATATTATAAAAAACCACAACTTTTTCATATTCTTCCCCGACGTACCCACCTTACGTGGCTACGTCGTGAAATTGACCTTTGTCCTTAAAACGGTACAACAAAGATTCTAGAGAATAACTATTTATAAGATTGATTTTGAAAGACAATTATTACAGCACAGGGTACATACGGCCAATTGATAGAAAGATCGAAACTAGAATAAAAATGCTTTTTGCTCGTTTTGAGTATAGAAACCAGAAAATCGACTATTTCCCATCATTGCTTGGGTACTGATCACAGAATGAATGTATTATAAAAGATGTTTTTAAAAAAATTTACGAGGAATTAACTACTTCAGAAAATTACTTTATCATTAATAAAGCAAACATTTTGGTATTTTAATATTGTAAGTACTATCTAGTTTTTACGTTGTTTTTGTTTTTAAAGTTAACAAAGGTTCAATTTCTTATGATTAAAATTTCAAGAACTTTCTTCTTTTTGCATGTTCTCGAACACCATTGACATGAATAATGTTGCTTCCCGGTAAATCTCTCCCTTTCGACCAACGTAGCACAGTCAGCGCCCTGCATTTTCTAACTGTCGTCAGTCTCGTGCCTATCTAACTCGGTTGTGTGATTTAATGTTCAATTTGATGTTGTATTTCCATTGTTTTGTTATGATGAGCTACATACTGTTGATATGGGATTTGCCCGAAACGGAAGAAGAAGCTGTCACTTTGCTATAAGTAAAACATTTATTTCCGGCACTAAGCAATGCGATTAACAAGTACGTAGTGTGTTTGTATTTTGATAAGGAAATCCCATTTTGGAAATGTAACGTTAAATCATGTCGGAAAAAATATGTCTCTGGGTTGGAATTTGGTTTAAAGACACCAAAATATCATTAACTAAGGTAGAGTGCTTTTTTAATTGTTGATGTGAAGAATTGAGTTCGGTTAAATGGTGTGCAAAACAATTATATATATATATATATATATATATATATATAATAAAACTCCTTTAGACTGGAAAATTTACGTCCAAGAAATGTGTTTTTTTCAGTTGAAAAAAAGAGTGGAAAAAATTAGAGGTGTATCTTTCTAATTCGTAGAAATAGAAAGGCAATTTTCAAAACGTAAAAGCAGTGCCGAGCAAACTGTACTACAACAGTGGGTATTCTCGATGGATTGTGCTACGAAACAGGCGTCCGTTTCTTAGTGGAAAGTACCTGACAGAAGTGCGAAAACTTTCTTGAAATAAACAAAACTGCACATCATACCGTGTAGTACCTTTACATTAGATTCCTGGAAAATTACCAGTCAGACGAATTAAAAAAAAACGGGGTTTGCACATTTCACT
Source organism: Lycorma delicatula (assembly GCF_047948215.1). Lineage (NCBI taxonomy): Eukaryota > Metazoa > Arthropoda > Insecta > Hemiptera > Fulgoridae > Lycorma > Lycorma delicatula. Next base: position 135,443,423 of record NC_134459.1, on the reverse strand, counting down.
GTACATCATAAATTCAACTTTCTCGATCCAAAATCTGCGGCTAATACTAAATAAGTTGAATGCATGTGGTGGATCGGCTAAAGAGCGTAATAAAAAAACACAGGGGAACAGCCCGTTATCACTTGGAATCATATTTGGTGGAAAATAGTTGGCGATCGGCGTTGGCTGCGTCAGGCGGCGATGTTTACAACACGTTCCTTGTCACCATCACTGAATGTTGGGCATCATTTCAACAAACTCGTCAGTTTTATCAATTTTAAAATTTTATATAATCTGAAAAAATATTCTCTTTCTTTACGTGTGTATATTTTTATAGATCTCTCTGCAATCAAACAGCCTCATATCAAGGAAATCCATGGAATACTAAAATAGGGAAATTTCATTGTTGAATAATAATATGGAGAAATATACAATAACCTGTTTGAATTTTAAATTAGTTAAACAATTTTATGCAAAAATTTTAATTCGGTAAAACCTTTTCACGGTTGGAATGTTTCTATCATTGTTTTAAAGTTAATATTAATTTCTTTCTTGAGATTAGTTGTATCTATGCAACCTATGAAGAGGCATGCACTACTAAGTCGTTGTTGTCAATCAGAATTGGAGGTTTCAATTGAGATTGAAGATTACTTTCTATCTTTTTTTTGGGTTAAATCAAAACTATTTATTGTTAATTTTTAGTTTTTATCTTCATTTAAAATTTAAATTTTTTAAAAATAATGACTTCAGAAGTTTTGACTGATGATTTTTTTTTTATTTTTTGTAAACGGTCTTTTGAGAAGAATAATGATTTCAGATTATAAATAACTTCTTCAAAAAATTATTCAATATACGGTCTAAATAACTTTTATTTATAAAAAAATATATATATAATATAAAATGAACTGTTTTCTGCAAACAAATTTAGAAGTAAATTATATAAGATACTTACAGATATTTGTAAACTTTACAACTCATCAATAAAATTAGACTTCGTTTTAATTAAGTTTAATTTAATGTAATGTTGAAAGCACTTAGTAAATTATACGGTAGAAAACTCTCGTCTCATTCTTCGGGTTGAATGAAAAAAGACACATGTTCATCGCGTCGTACTTTAACATCAAAGTGTAAAACAAAGCTAATTACATGTGATCGCGTGTGCTACAGCCACAGTAAAAACGTTGAGTAGAGTAAAACCGAGTCGACAACAGTGCAACTAGTGTTCCCGCGGGATAAGCGTCTACTTTTCTTTTTTTTATATTTCTTTTTTTTTTTTGAACCGAGGGACAAAGTACTAGCAATTAGCACCTCGCGGCAAGTGTTATTAGATTGGGCTCTCGTTAGGGGGCCCAACCTTCTCATTAGCCAACCAGGTCTGTAGTTTGTTTGTAAATCCACATCCACAACTGTGTTACCTTAAATATACCGTTCCCTACCTTGTTACCTACAATGCTATACTACACTGCTTTCCTTCCGCTCAGAATTTCCATAATGCAACGCAATATTGCTAAGCTCTTTCGCAAAACCTTCGTTAGCGTCCCAGCAAAATTTAATAATGATTTTAAATTGCATTATATGGAGCAGAAGTTATTTCTCTCTCTTTCTTTCTTTAACTTCCCGCTCTTTCTAACATAACAAAATACATTTTCATTTTAAACTGAGCAATTAAACACATGCTGTACTTAAAAGCGCTGTATTATTTTAAAAACTTAAAAAATAAAATTAAAATTAAAAAAAACAGTCTTTAACATGAAAGATCTAAAAAAATAAATAAAAAATTACTTATTTCTTATATTACTTATTAAACCATTGGTACAACGGTTTAACTGAATTATCACACCGTCAAAGTAGTGGAATAGAATTAGCGTAATCAAGATGATATTTTCAAAAGCCGGTACAAAATATTCTGTAAGCAACCCTCAACTAAAGTACGGAAATGAATTGAAATTAAGTACAATCTTTTTGAACTTACTGGTACTTTGAACTTACTGGTGGTTTGTTGAACATGTAATTACTAAAATATATATATATACATCATCACTTATTTCAAATATACCTTTCGGCACGCCGGAAGGCGGTGGTAGATTTAACGGTTGCTAAGAAGGAAATAAAAAAATCTGCAACTTAAAGTTAAGAAAAACTTTAAATTTACTCAATACAACAAAGGTTGCATGTGTAAAACGTTTCATATGTTTAGCATACAAAAAGCCCCATCCTCTTATAATTCCAGTAACATTTGGGTCATCCCTTGCCGTAAGGCTTGGTCATACCAAACAAAACTTGTTTCAAACAAATGTTTATGTTTAGAGGAGTTCAGAGAAGACCACTTAAACCGATTAGATTCTGTGGCTATTAAAGGAGATATGATATGGGTTTCTGTCTTCGAAACCCTATTTTTCCACCCCCTGGGCTAATGATTGGTGATTTCAAAAAACTTTACTTAGATAAGTTTTAGGCCCTTATCCAAAGAATAGTAGGACCTTTAAACGAATTACATATTTTACTTAATAGGAAAAATCATACAATTCCAGCAATATTTTGATCATCCCTTGCCTTAGGGTTGATCATATAAATTTTTTGTTTCAAGCAAGAGTTTTAGATAATGTTTACAGGACTAACGACCACTTTAAACCGATTTGATTTTGTGCCTATTACGGGGGGTATAAGTTTTTGTCTCCGAAATCCCGTTTTTTCCACTCCCTAGGCCAATGGTTGGTGATATTAAACAATTTTACTTAAATAAATTTTAGACCCTTATCCAAAGAATAGTAGAAACTTTAAACTTATTCGATATTTTACTTAATAGGAAAGTTATAGCAATATTTTGTTTTTTCACAAAAGCCACCCCATTTCCACCCCCTTGTCCAATTTTTCCCATTAATGAACTCGACTGAGATTTTGGATCTTTATATTTTATGTATAAATTTGAAAGTGATCGGCGGAAAATTACGGCGGTTATCGTAGCCACAAGAAAGTGAAATATACATATATAAACTTTACAACTGACGGTGGTTTTAAAGTCTGGGGAATGTGAAACACAGAAGATATGCCGAAATTTTCCGAAAGTCGAATCACATTTCCGTTACAATAGGTTGCTTTCTTATGAAATCTACCTAAAATTGAAAATATATTTTATTCAATTAAATTCGAGTATCTATGAATTAGCAATTAAGAAATTATTGAAACAGATAAATTACTGCTGTACAATCAAAATGATATAATAATTAATTTACTTGATTTCCATTAAGTACAAAATAATGAATCCATTTACTGCGTATGAGATGGAGTATAGGTTTAAACGGTGCAAATAATTATCTGTTTTGAACGCTTTTCAGATTATTTGTTATATATATATTCCAGAATAATTATTGAAAATAATTTCAGTTATTTTATCTTACTTAAAACAGATACACACACGTATATATATATATATATATATATATATATATATATATATTTTGGGAGTGTGTGCACGCGCACACACGTGTAGTAGAGGTACTAATACAAACTGGAGAATTAAATACAAAAAAAGGAAGTAATTAGTGGTATATTTTTCTATTAATGTCGATCCTTTATTGATCCATCCTTGTTCATTTTTATACCTGCCTATGGTATGAGGATCTATTTACGATCAACATATATTTACCATCGCTAGAGTAATTATATTTTCTCTGGGGATTTTATGTGAAAACACATAAAAATAATCTTATAATAAACAGATTTAATAAGCTAAAAATGAATGGGTACTGTTGAGGTTACTTCTCTGCAAATATATCCTACTTAAGAGTTTAATAAAGATAATACGTAAATATTTTCAATGTGAATTAATTAAAGACTGAAGAAGGGTTGTAAAGCAAAGAAAAATTCCATTAAATTTTAGACAATCTTTTCCTTCTCTTAGAGAAAGATACAGTCACTTCACAGTGCTCCAGTGCAAAAACATTTCATTGGGATGTATGAGGTCCGCACTGTTTTTAAGCTAAGTAAAACGATTAAACTCTTTTGTTATCAGATATATTAAGACAGTCACTGATATGAAGCAATTAAACAGACCTGCTTTAAAAGGAAAGTTCACTCCTTTCAGAAACTTTTTATAATTTAAAAATCTTATTTTTTAAACTAAGCTAACTTTATTAGTTGTATTATGACATCTAATACATAACGTTTATTATTATTGTTATTTTGGTTTTTGTTACAGTAAAACCGTTGTCGGTACAAATCGTTACAAAGGAACAAGCTATATCAGCTGACAAAAGATACGATGTGGAATGCAAGGCATTTGGTTCCAGACCTGAAGCAGTTATTACGTGGTGGAAAGGCAGTAGACAGATGAAAAGGATTGCTAAAAATGTAAGTATTATACAATTTATTTAAAAGAAAATATTGATATAATCATTTTTATATTTAAAAGTGTAATCTAATAACATTTTTTTTTTCTTTTGGGTATAAGGTTGTTGAGAGAGGTTCGCATAAACAAAACTACTTCACGTTTTATTGTTTTCTTTTTTCCTAATAGTTTTTCAACCTTTTGCTGTGTTCTCTTCCTCTTTGCTCTATCAATTTTATTTTATTCTTCTTATTTTTATCTATTGTTGTTTGCTTCTGAATTTGTATCAATATTTCTACTTTTGCTTTGATAAAACCCCTGTTGTCATTATATTAGAAAATTTAAAAAAAATTAAATTTTTAAAAAAGTTTTTAAAATTTCTTTATTTTCTTTTTTAAATTGTTTTATTTCATTTTATTTTTATTTTTTTTTTGACTTTTTAATTTCTAATTACTATTCTACTACTATTAATCACACTATTAAATGTAATGGAAAGCATACAAATTAAGATAATGAGTACTTAATATCGAAATCGAATAAAAAAGCTAATATGTATGCAATTGAAAATCTTTATAGTTAAAACATCTGATGTGAACACCACATGACTTCCATGTACGCTTATTAAATTAAATATATACATATTTTTTTTAAATGAAAAATACAGAAACTTTTATTTCATTAATAACTTCTGATATTTTTTCATATATTTTTTATGGTTTTTATTGATTATTGTTTATCGTAAAAGTATTTTTTACAATCAGAAGTTAATAATTATTAATAAATCAATATATTTAAATTAAAAAAAAGATACACAAAAAAAAGGAGATGAAGTCTGATTCGAACCGAAGTATCTTCCCCTTGTAAGATCCAAATATTTCATTAATTAAAATCTTATTTGGCTATAAATCTGGAACCAATGTAAGTAAGTATCACTTATATCGTTGAAAAGCATTCAACGAGGGCTTATTACTTCAGTTAAGAAAAATTCAAAATCCAACACAACTTGATGTTAAAACAGTCCTCAATCAGAAATTTCAACATTCTACGGATAATCGTTTTTGAGTCATGCGAGATACTTACGTACGTACGTATATACAGACATCACGCCGAAACTGGTCAAAATGGATTCAGGGATGGTCAAAAATGGATATTTTCTATGAAATCTTAAAACCGAAATTTATTGCGATTATAATACGTAAAATTGCAAGAATGTTAGAAACAAGTTGAAAAAGAAAGAAATTTGAAGCATATTAGAAGAGATTTTTGGATAAACATATCATCTTAAAGAAAATATAAATTTAGAAATTGTAAAATGTTTTTAGAATAATTGTAAGGAATGCTGCATCATTATAATACAAAATATAAGTATTTTCTTATACGATCTTCTTAAATAAGAGTTTAAAAAAAATAAAAAATCATAACCTATTGTTTTTTTAGAAATAAAACGTTCTTGAAAATAAACAGATGAGTTGATCTTTGTAATGAAAAACCGCAGGTTGTTTGGGACATATTGTTAAGTTATCTAAAAAATAATTAATGAAGTCGCAGTAAAACTATAAGGATAAAATTATTAAAACAATAAAGTCAAACTATCCGACAATAGTATTTGTATCCGACAACTAATTCAGGTTATAATGTAATATTAATGTTGATATTTAGACATTGGCTTTAAGTGCAGACAACTGGAGAGAATAATAAAAAATTAAATAATATGGAAAAAGTTGTGTTTTACTAAATGAGTATATAAATCATTGGAAAATAGAGGAATTTATTTTAAAAAAACCTTGTTTAAATAAAATAATGGGCTTCTATCAACTAAAGCCAAAATAACATTTTTTTTTATTACTTAGTAATAAATACATTGTGATCTTAAAAACAACAATATTCCCTTCATTGCAAAATAATTATGAATAAGAATTTTAATGAGTTTCCGGTTTTTTCAGCTACAATCGTTTAGTACAGAATGATATAATTACAATAATTGTAATTCAATATCATTCAATGTATCATTTTTAATGGTTTACTTACATTATTAACATCATTATATTCGACAAGTATGCTTGAAAAAAAATATCTTAATACATATTAAATCGGCAACAATTGTAAATATTTTATACGGATATTTTATAGTAGTTGTAAATATTCTATTTTATAACGAAACGTTAACTAGACGAAGTTTATTCCACCAGAAAAAAAAGTTAACTTCAAAAATAATGTTTTATTAGTACAACATTTAAAATTTTTATTAGAAAAAAGTGTGATAATTCCCAGTTCAGATGATTACTTTTTTTTAAAATCATGAATTATATTACGTATTTTTACTTCCTAAAGCTGGATTTTAACTTAAAACTTTAGTGGTACATAAATAGTGTAGAGTTAGATTTGACTTATAGTAATTCTATCGCAATTATTTTTCGTTGGATACGACTTTTTAATAGATGTTTTCGCAAACCAATATTTTAACGTTTAAAAATTGTGTCATATAAATAAAATAATTAAAGATTAACCCGGTAGAAATTTACTATTTTTTTACTAAATTTTTTATAAAATTTTACATTTTAGATAATTTTTTTTTAAATTTAGAAATTGTCCAAGGTTACAAATTTTCCGGCCTCCGTGGCGCGAGTGGTAGCGTCTCGGCCTTTTATCCGGAGATCCCGGGTTTGAATCCCGCTCAGCCATGGCGATTTTACACACGCTAAAAATCATTCATCTCATTTTCTGATGCAATACCTAACGTTGGACCTGGAGGTTAAACAAAAAAGAAAAATGTTACACATTTGTCAGTACACAATGAAACAATCGATCTATCAAAATGTTGAAATTACAGAAATAAATCGAAAATATTTATTAAAACTTACTATTTTACATGAATGATAAACAGAAGAAGTTGAAATTACACTTCCGATAATACACTGGTTTATTTAATTGAAAACAAAAATCAAAACATCTAAAGTGATGAATTGTTTTTCCTTAAATTTATTATTATTAATAATTTTTTATTTTTTTATTTTTTTTTTGGTTTACTTGAGCTATTAGAATAAGGAAAAACACAAATTTTCAAAGATGTTTTTCTTTTTAATTATATGCAGTATTATTTAGGAAAGGAAATCAATCGTAAATTCACATATAATTGATAAATGTATTATTCTTACTTTTATTTTGGAAGTAGAAGAAGACAAATTATCCTAATAATTGCTTTTGTTTAATTATTTTAATTATTTCTAAAACCCTTTTAATTCCTTGAAATAGTGGCTAAAAAAACACTTGTTAAAAAAAACAAATGAAACCGTTAACCTTACTAGCTTATAAGGATAAATTTAACTTAGCATCGTTGCATTCTTACAACTCCTGAATACTTTACGAGTACAATTTAGGCTAAACTTTAAAAGTTTATAGACCATTTTATGCATAATTTATTTTATATAATTATTTATTTATTAAAGAAACTTTCATTAGAAGCAAAATGTTATAATGGTGTAAAGTACGCTGGACTCTATATGTTGTTGCGTTAAGAAACTAAGTTATCGTAAATTAGTCAACATTTTTAGAAAATCATAAAACTAGATCAAATTCTGTTATTGAAAACGCAACAATTATATTCATTTTTTTATTTATTTATTAATTATATTTTTCTAATGAGTTCGTTGCAATATGTTAAACTAGCGAATAATAAGCAACCCCTCCACGGCCCAATGAGATGAAGATGATATATACGTCATGTAAGTAAAGTACAATATACTTACAACTACTAAAAAAATAATATATTATTTTGGATTTAGTTGATATTAGCCCAATATTCTATTTAGTTTTTTTAAAAGAAATTCCTGTATTTTTTAATGATTTATGTACTCGTAAATATTTACATGTCATTTAACATGTGTACGTGACAGACTCAGGCTGACCATTCCTGAGACGTGTGGTTAACTGAACCAAACTAACAAAATACTATGGTATCTACTGCATAGTATTCAAATCCCTATAAAAACAACTAACTTTTACTACGATTTTTTACCTCAGAACCTATAATGTTTAATTTTTTTATCTTAATCTATATTTGTTAAGAAATTTGTGTTTTCTTTTTGCCATGTATATTAATAGCTAGCTCAACTATTTCACTCTGATGCATATTCTTCTCGATGTATTGTAATGAGGAAAGTCGTAACGTTGTATACGTTTTCTAAGGGGTATTTACTACTTATCATTTTGTAGGATTTAATAATTGAACATTAAAATTGTTTAATAAAAATAACAGCAACTTGCTGCAAGTTAACCTAAAAATTGGTAAATAAGGCTTTTTCCTTTACTTTATTAACTTATTTTGATACTATTTCATAATAATACTAAATATTATGAAATAATAATGTTTATTACAGGCCAACAAAAATAATTTTACGAAAAATAGCAGTATGCAAAAAATGCAAAAGGGAAGGCTTAAACCTAGATGAAAATACTGAGGAATATAGTAAGAAAATTGATATCAAGATGGAAATAATATTTTTTGGAATAAAGTATTGCTTATTTACTTCACGTTTTCAAGCATATTTAAAAAAAAACATAATATCATTACGGTGTACTCAGTTATATTATTACAACGAGATTCTAAGCAATCATGACAAAGATCACAAATATATTTGCAGTGTATGAAAACGAACAAATTTTTTCTGTTAAAAATTTTGCAATAAATTTGAAAAAAAAAATTAAATGAGATGAACAGAGGTGATCAAACATATTAAATTAAATATTAGAGGTTGTGAGGTTTGAATCCTTATACGGATTTGATTACTAGGCAGTGGATACCATTGTACTTTGATGGTCGGGGTTCAATTACACGTCTCAGGAATGATCTGAGTTTGTAAAGGCGTCATTTACATGTTATACATATCATCTTTATCTCATTGAACAAAAGGTGGTTGCTTAATATTCACTAGTTAAAAATATTGCAAGACACATATCAGGAAAAAAATAATAATTATTGCACCCTTCAATGACAAAATCTGATCAATTATATAATTTTCAAAAATTGTTAACGGCTAATTTGCGGCATCCTTGTTGCTTAATGCCACAACCAATATTGTCCGGCGTACTTTCACCATTATAAAATTTTTCCTTAAACGAAAATTCCTTCAATTACTTCTCCACAATGTCAGAATCAGTATAAATGTGTTCATTTGAGTAACAGTAAGGTTTGGACGTAATAAAATATCATTGAGAGTTGTATTGAGTATCTCTTACTTTTATTCAAGTTGGTTAAAAATAATAAACTGACACATATAAATATTGTTTTAATAACAATAATAATTTTATCTTTAAGTTTAAAATTATTCTTGCCCTATCTGTTGTGATTATATTTGCAGATTAGTGTTACAAAGAAAACAAACAAAAATGTAATATTTTTGTTAAAATCAGTTTACGTTACATTAAAATACATAAAAAATGTAAAACCTGTGTGAAATATGCATACCGTGTTTTTAACTATATTCAAAGAAATGGTGCAAGATGTAGCTACTTATTTTTACGGGCCTACGGAATGGGTAAAAGTTTTTCTCGTAAAACCGTAGAAAGAACGACAATGGCAAATATGTTTATGTGGACAATTTCTGTGTATAAAAGGGGTTGAAAGAGGTCGCTAAGAAGAAGTATTTCCCTATGGAGCTGCCACAATAAATTGAACGTTTCAGCCTTTATTTTTTTTTAGTCTTAACCTTCTATGTTAAAGGAAGTTGTCATCATCGTTGTATTATTTATTATGCCATGATTATCATGTCATGTTGTATCAGATATAACCTACATAGAAAGATATATGAAAATAAGTAAATTGACATTTAATTCGCCCACCGTGTTGATCTAGTAGTAAACGCGTCATCGTTAATCATCTGATTTCGAAGTCAAGAATTGTCAGGTTTAAATCCTAATAAAGTTTTAGATCGTGGATACCGTGGTTCTTTGTTTTTTTTTTTTCCGTAGGAGGAGGAAAAAACTCTTCCAGCCGCCACCAGGCCCGCTCTGACGGCAAGTGCGGGGCTCTCACCCGCTAAAAAACCTCCCCCTCTAGTTACGCAAGAGACAGATCTAATCCACATGGTATGCACACATCTCCTGCGCAACCTCCAGGACGCTCTTGTCACCAAATTAGAATGACCACAGCGACGTCCCCAGGGGATCATCGGCGAACGACGACTCCGAGGAGCCCCCGCCGCCCACCCGCTAAGTCTGGCCACCATAGCCGTCTGGCATCGGTCTCTCCAGCTCAGGTCAACTGCAGTCTTCCAGTCTGCCTGCCCCTCTCCACCACTGCCTTGTTTCTATTTATGGCTGACACCGCAGTCGTCACTCTCGTCCAAGCATCTCTGTCACCCACCATCACACTTATTTCATTATCGGTCTCTCCAGCTCAGGTCAACTGCAGTCTTCCAGTCTGCCTGCCCCTCTCCACCGCTGCCTTGTTTCTAATTATGGCTGACACCTCATTCGTCACTCTCGTCCAAACATCTCTGTCACCCACCATCACACTTATTTCATTATCCACCTTTACTGCGCCGTGGCTCATCATAGCAGCCCTCAAGTCTCTCCTCCTAGTGCCTGAAAACACTACGTATTCTGCCGTATCCTGCTCCACACAATCATAGTACATCTCGTAGTACTCCTACTCATACGGTACATGTAATTTTTAAGGCACCCGTGCCCTAATAGAAACTGGGTGAGCTCAAAATTAATATCATCGTGCTTCCGCACTATCCAGCTCCTGACGTCACTGATGAGCCAGTGTGTCCACCGTCCAGTCTTCGCCGCATTCCACCTGTCGTTCCAGGCTCTGAACATCTCAGCCACTTTCCTCTTACTCACTGAAGCAACAGAATGTTTCATCCAAACTGCAGATCAATCGGTGGCACACCAGCTATGACTGACGCCGCTTCTATACCTATCGTGCGGTACCTTTTGATAACCCGCAGATTGAGCCGTCGTTGTTAGTTCAAGAACCGTCTCCTGTTGCGTGCCCTATGAGCACCAACCCAAACAGACGCCCCATTGAGCACTAATGAATAGTATTTACTGGACAGTAGCTTTCTCTTCGCTGTCCTTGGGCCACACATATTGCTCATCTACCTTTTGGGTTGGTTGGTTGGATTTCATTTAACCACACGTCTCATAAATTGTCAGACTGAGTTTGTTCAAGACTACACATTTGGAGGTACAGTTGCATTAAATTTATAAGCCGCTATGACTTTTTGTTGATAGGACTATAAATAAAAACAATATTAAAAATAAATACTCGAGGAAATTATTTTTAAAACGATTTTACGAGAAATTTTATAAATGCTAAAAATTTGTTTAAAAATGTATTATATTAAGACATGTTTACAATCTGGGAATTTATAAAACAGTTGTTTTATAAACTAATAAAACACGTAAACTGATTCTTTTATGAAATTAAATATTTTGTTTTCATTTATGAAGGAAAAAACACTTGAAAAATTATTTATAAGTAAATAAATTTATTTAAAAAATAATATTCTTTTGTGTTGAATTTCAGGAACAGAACAATTTTTCGTTACACACATAATTCTTTGATTTGCAAAGAGATTTCATTATGCTTCACTTTTTCTAATTTTAAATAAATTGCAAAGGTATTTCTGACCAACTTATTGAAAATTAAATTAAATTTAAAAACTTTTATTTACAGAAACAATCACGATGTACGTGTGGATCAGTTTTAAATAATGATAAATAGATAAAGGTAAATTCTCTAAAATTCGGTTTAGCATCTACATTAAGACGTATTCAAATACATAATAATAATTATGTTAAAAATTTTAATTATATTCTGTACTCTTAATATTTTTTTGTTATTTCCCGTTATATAACTTTTGTGCGTTTTTTTTATTTTGTTGTGTTTCCTTGTGAGGGGAGGAATCCCATTTACGGACAATACTTGACTCGTTAACAGGTTCCGCAAGATATATCTAATGTGCGTATATATACTTGCGCCTTACCAATTAAACCTCCACCTCACAAACACCCCTCCGAGGCCGGCTCACAACTCCCCTCTGGAACCGTAATTAAGCATAACACAGCCCGGGAGGTGCCTCCTAGCATGACAGCGACTCACTGGTCATGCGAGCCGATAGGATCTTTTTCTTCCCCATTGTTCTCAGGCAATGGTTCTAGAGCGTCCAAAACTCTAACGGGCCTCCCCGTTTACCGGCTGATCGTCCGGCATGACAGGTAGGCCTGCCCATCAAATCTTTTCTTCATCCCTACCCTCTAACTTCTAGGGCGGGGTAACCAGACCCGACTTTGTCGTTCCTGGGCCCTACCCCGGAAGCCGGGTTTCGGTCTATGCCGTTGTTTCAAACGGGGACACCCCCACCGGGACTTGGTCTTCTTAGCTCAGGGGGCCCGGAGTCCTTATGTCTCATCACTTCCGCTCATCATCGCAAGCACGGATAAACAGAGGCTCTACAATCGGCTGTCTTTTACCCCCTTTGCTTCCCCATATTTGAGCTGGATCACCCTTGCTCTGGATGCACTTGCTCTGTTCCTCCCCGAAGAGCATTTTTCCGACGACGTTGTCCGCAGTAAAAATACCCGAATTCATTCACAAATACTTCTCTCCGCCACCCATCGTCGACACTCAAAAACTACATGCTCAGTGGAATCATAGGCAAAGTAGTTTGGACAGTCGGCATTATCTTTTCTTCGTCTCCCAGGTACGACCGAAATGCTCCGTGCCCAGTCAGGAATTGGGTAAGCCAGTAATTCAGCTCCCCGAATCCTCTTCCTACCAGGGCTCTATATGGTGAATGAACCGGTGTGTCCAGCGACCCTTGTTGGATGCATCCCACCGTTGCTGCCACTCCCGGACCATATCTTCGTTGGCAGTACGCAGTGACTCTCTTCTGGCTATCTTCACTTTCACAGCAGCGAGTTGTTGTATGACTGCTGTGATTGATAATGAAACACTTTGCAAAAATTACCGTTTAATAACATTAAAAACTAGCAGCTTATGGATTCGTTTTAAACATTTTGATTTAAGATAAAATAAATTTTATTTTAAAATAATAATATAATTATATTAAATAATAATTTTTAAAAACTGCAGTCGTATATCTTGAGTAAAAATAATTTTACTCCAACAAGCAAAACATTCTAACATTCTTTTAGCAGTCAAAAAAATTTCTCCAAACTTTATAGTGAGAAAGTTTTTATGTATGTGAGTTACTAACTTTTTAAATCTCCAGTGTTCAAAGGACATCGATTTGTTTTCGAATTCTCTTACCTGTCCATGAAATTATTTTTATAGTCGATACAAACGGTCTTCATTTTACTTTACTTGTTAATTTTATTCGTGCAATTTGCAAAATAAAAAAAAAAAAATATAAAACTTTTTATCAGCGCTATCCAGCTTGTATTTATTGTCGAAATAAAATATTTTCCAACGCATTTTCAGACTAAAAGTGAAATTTTAAGATAAAACTAAATTCACATAAACAGGAAATGATGAGTACATTTTGATAAAGAATTACCCTAAAATTAGGCAGGTTTATCGCTATACTGGTTGTAATTTTACAGTTAAAATCAATCGCTTAGCTGCGGAGGCGCTTCCTAAACTTTGTACAAAATTACTAAAATAGTGAGTAAAGTTTGTTTTAACACCAAACATGTTGTTTAATCAATCATTTAATGTTGATTGGTATGTAGAAATATTTTTAGCTCAAAAATTGAAAAAAATATATATTAAAAAAATTGAAAATTCTGTATTTGTCCGCGCAGAGAACGGAAATATCAGCTAGTTAAAAATTAGTGGGAAAAAAATGGAGATTTTCTGAAGGTGATTTTTTCATAAATGAGCTGTTAAATATGTTTTAGTATAACGCACTATATACGTTCGACTAAATACATTAAAATATTTGTTTTTGTATAATTTTTTTGCGGAAGAAATACATTAAACATAAATTCAATGAGAAAAGTAAACAGGTATATATATATATTTTTATTTAATATTAAAATAAATTTTCTGTTAATAAGAAAATTAAATTATCATAACCATAATTTTATGAAATAATCAAAAATTACGAGTAGACTCTACACCCAAGCATCAAGTTTAAACTCACCCACCACTGCATATGAAAAATACAAAAATACAGAGCCAACGTAATGATAGGTTGACAACCTGAAATTGTGCTTAACTCGAATAATGACTCAACCAATGTTCATAAAATGTTCATATGCACAACTTCAGAGGGAATAATATAATATATCTAAATTTAAATGAAATTTATTTAGTATTTTTGGAGATTTTTAGTGCCACAATATTTATAATTTTAGAACAATTGAGCATAACCCAAGAATGACTCAACCAATCTTTATCAAATGTTCACATGCACAACTTCAGACACACATACTACAGCATATGTAAATTCCCGGTCGAGTTGATCTAATAGTTTGGAAATGTTTGAGCTACAAAAATTATACATGAATGTTACTTTTTGGGATACTTGAGCCAAAAAATTATACATGAATGGTAATTTCGTTACTTTCATATTTCAAAACGTAATAAAAAATCATTTTCACCGCCCAGTCTCACTGCACGACCGTAAAAAATACTTAAAATTGAGGTTATATTGTTTGTTGTCCCCCTTAAATTTAGTGCAACTCGGTAACTACTCAATTAATCCTCATGAAATTTTCACTTTCACAACTTCAAATACACTACTACAGCATAATCTAAATTTCAATGAAATTTAGGAAGTATTTCTGGAAATTTTTAAGCCACAAACTTTATAAATTAAATTTTAAGTGAAATTACTTTTTCAGTGATTGGTATTTTCATATTCATCATTTTTCAAAACAGAAAAAATTTCACCCGCCAATCCTACCGTGCGACCAAAAGTAATAATGTACATTTCTTCAAAAAGTCGCTAAAAGAAATTTCGGATATCCGTGGTTAAGTGGTAGCGTCTTGACTTTTCAGCAAGAGATCTCGAGATCGAATCCCAGTCAGACATGGCATTTTCATATTCTACTTATAAATTACGCAAGTTCTGCGTATTAATTCATAAGGAAAAAAAAAAAAATAAAAATATTTCTGAACAAAAAGTAAGAAACCGTTTATGAAAAATAATAGCATTTTTCGGAAAATTTAATAAAGAAGAAATTATTAAAAATTAAAGGAAATGAAAGTTGTTTGTTCATGTTAAATGATAATTCCTTTAATAATGAAATTAATATTTGAATATGCAAATACCACATATTTGAACCTGTTGAAAATTGAAATGTATGAGGTTTTTATAATTTAGAACTTACAGAATTTTACTTTATGTACAGTTGACTGAAACGAATTAATAATATTATTTATTACTCTAAGCCACTTACATCAAAAATGATCTTACTATCAAATTTCTGTCCTCAGTGACATCACAACGTACAAATTTTGATAAAAGCATATAAACCAAAAATTATAGATAAAAATGTATTTTTTTTTTTTATTAATGTTTTTGTTAATAAATTAAAAATTTTTAAGAAATATATTTGCTGTCAAATAATTTATTTACAGTTGTATTAAAATACAACATGTTGTGGTGGCAGAAATTGTAGAGAGAGTGTGGGTAAGTGAATATGAGAAAAGTTAACGAATGGATTTACGAATTTACAAAGGCAAAGTTAGGATCATTAAGCCTCGCTTCAATTTCACCAGCAATGATTATAAATAAATAAATTGACTTTATAATCAAATACAGGCACAGTTGAAGTTAGGAAAACAAATAAACCCTCCGTTAACATATACTTATAAACTTAATTTACATAATTATATTAAACAAAATTTGTAAGGACTAATTTAATTATAAGTTAGAACCAACTTTAATTCTAATAATTCTGTTTTTTTGATCCGCAAATGATACTTATTTCATACAAAACTTAAAATTTTGGTCGATAAATATGCTAAAATACTTAATGTTTCTGTATGGGCCTAAATTTTATAGCTTATCAATACGTAGTTGAAAAAAATAGGTTTTTCAGATATAAAGTTTTACGATAATATTTTCAACTTTTTAAATTAATTATTTTAATTTTACTCCAAAAACCATTTCAAATGCTTATATTTACAAATGTATTTTTATTTTGTATCTACTTTTTTATTACTTCGATAATTTAGAAAAATGTAATATTGACAGAAACTTTTTATGTATATTTATATATTTACAAAAAAATTTAAATATCTGTAACATTAAAAAAAATTAGTTTCATGTAAAAAATATATACTTCAACATTAATGGTGTACTCCCAAGACAGTAGTTTAAAACTTTTAACAGCTCTCAATGTAAACAAATTTTATGACGTATTCGATTGTAATATTTTTCTTTTTGTAATAATAAATTCATTTTGTTTAATAAATTATTGTTTTAATGCAGTTTTCAAATTAATATTCAAATTTGAAATAAAATATTAAAAAATAAATAGGAATATATGGTAGTAAAACTTTATTTAAATATCATCGTTAATTGGACAACCAGATTATGTTAAAGAATTGTATACAAAAGTTTTTCATAGAATTCACACAGGGTGATTTCGATTATTCAGTAATACAATTATCAGTATATACTAACGAAAATATATATTAACTAACAAATATGTACTAATTATAAAAGAGTACAATATTTATTTTTTACAAAGTTCTTCTAAAAAAACGTTTAAATGAATCAATAGATCTCGTTTTAGGCAATTCAAATAGAAAATAATTTGAATTAAAAACATCTAAACCATAGAAACGTCCATTAGATTTCCCAACGTGACTAGGGTACTCCTTATATATAAGGTAGAATAAAATAAAGATTTATAATGAGAAAGATTTGAGATCGCATGAACCTTAAAATCGTGGGAAAAATTGCCAATAATTTACTGAAATTAAACCTGTTCTGGGATGAAGTAAGACATTAATTTAATTCAGTTTTATATTTCTACTTTTAACCAGTTTTGAATGTTTATATATCCTTTGTTTTATGTTTTATAGGGTTCAGTTGACGTTTTGGGATCATGATTGGTGAACAGTAACTAGAACCATATAATGTTTTGAGCTGGTAGTATTTAGTTCCAATTAAGAAGTCAAAAAAATAAATTTAGCAGAATTTATATAGACCAGTGGTTTCTTCAAAGAAGTATGGTCATGATTACATGGCAGTATATGATCGTGTGTCTCATGAGTGCGAGATTCTCTCATTGGTCGCTGTGTCTGGTTTCACTAGCGCCTATGGAACTCAACATCATAAATGCACCAGAATTAAAGCGCATGCACACCTCACGAGATGCGCATGCGTACTTCTTACGGAAAAGTGCTAAAAAGAGTTGTGGACTGAAAAATGAATTACACATTTTTCTTTTTGACAGAGATAAGGGTTTAAAGTTTGCCTGCTTTTTCAGTGATAAGTAGTTGTTGGTAGTATGTTAACTTAGCTGATATTTTAGAAAAGTAAATACGCTCAAGTAGTCTCTTCAAGGAAAAGCTGGCGTTTTAATAATGACTGAGAAACTATTTTGAAAGAAAATCGTGATGTGGAGGGAAAATTTAGAAAAGGGATCTTTTCAACATGTTTTCAACAGGAAATGTTTTCAACATTGTGTGATTATGATGCTTCTGAAAATAAGTAAATGTGAAACAAATAAAAGTCTTATATCTACACATTAAAAAAATTTGGTAACGAATTTTTTTAACCTTTTTACGGATTTTCCTACTATTAAAACAGAGTTTCAACGGGTCATGAACCAATATGCTGAAAATGTAAAAATAGATTATCTTTCGATTTCAGATCAAGAACAGTTGATTGAGATGAGTGAAAGTACAACGTAACAGTCCGAATTTAAAGGAAAAATCTCTTCATAAATGGTGAATGAGATTGAAAACCGAATATTCAGATTTGGTAAGCATAGAGATGAATACAATCTTACAGTTTGGTTCTACATACTTGTGTGAAGTAGTGTTTTCTGCAATGACAGCAATTAAAAGCAAATACGAAATAAATTAGCGTTAGAACAAGATCTTCGAATTATATTAACAGAGGGCACTAAACCAGGTTTTTCCGATATTACTAAAAAAAATTGGAATAAATTGTATTATAATTGTATTTAAATTGTAATTTAATTTAAATGTATGTATATTGTTTAAAATAGATAAATAATAAATTATTTGATTTTCGACTAATCGCCCTCACGCGCACGCGAACACACACACACACACACGCACACACTTACAACCACATGTTACATTATACTAAATATATTATGTGGGGTACAACTGATAATTATATTCGTCTTATAGGTATGCGATCGAAGTATTTTGGAATTCACTGATGTAGACCAATAAAATGTTGTTATTGTTACTTATGATGAATGATATTTAGTTTTAAAAAAATACACACATTTCATGATCTCAGTTTGCTCTTAAAAAACATTTTTTCTGAAAAAAGATACATTCACCAGCGCAAAAATGTAGATAAAGATTAATCAGACGTTATTTTACTAATTCGTTAACTTGTTTTTATAAAGCCTTGTTAAATATAATAAAACGGTAAGTAAACTGTCTTCTAACTAATTAATACTCAATTATAATTCTTTATTTAAGATATTTAAGTTCTTGAATAAGATTATGCCTTTAAAAAATATTCATATAATTTTCATCTAATCCTTTGATTTTTAGTTACCTTACTTTTATGTACATAAAGTTTGTAGATGGAGGGAGGTCATCGTATATTTTGCAAAGTTTTACAGAGTTGAAAAAAATTAAAACTCTAAACTTCGTAAATCTCCATTTTCTATGACATGAAAAAAATCGTGTTCTCTAATTTGCTGGGAAGTTTAACGGGGAAGGTACAATTCCACAACGTGGACGGATACGCAGGAGAAAGCAATATGCATGTATTAACCGCAATAAAGTACGTACACTACGGGACAATGGATAGACTACTCATTCGTCACGCCGGCTTTTTCCTGTCGCCAGGATTGTACTGTGTAATTAAATGGTCCCGGCTTTCCTGCTCTTCTTAACAACCCTGCTCTCCATCATTGGTCTGGTTTGTACATTATTCATAGGATAAACAGAACACTAAACACTCTAACCTAACAACTAAACTACTTTAGTAACTTACTGGGTTACTTGTTAGCAACAAGAGCAGAAATAAATCGATCGGTTAATATATTGCTATGATGAGGTTTAAATAAAAATTTTAATTACGTCAATGAGGATTAATTATCGAACGAAAAAAAAGCGATGTAATTCATTTTGTATAATCATTTATATAATTCATTTTACTACAATCAAAAAATATTTCTCGTTATTTAAGTTAAATATATTTAATCTTTTCGTAATGTAATAATAACTTTTCCATTACAATCTTCATAAGAAACACCTAAAAAAGCTTGATATAAAAAAAAGTTGATATTTTAAGTGATTCTACGTATTTTTTTGATTTTTTAATGGTTAAATACTTTTCAGTACAATGCTGTTATTTTCTACATTTCAAAATATACTATTGTATTTTACAATATCATGTATAAAACATAAAAATCCATGTAATTTTAAAAGGCTATTTTCAATGTAACTTTTTTAAACCCAACCATACTTAGTTTTTTATTTTTTAAACAAGGAGATCTGACATAAAAAGATACTGACCAAAATATGATAATAAAACCAAGTCAGGGGTATGAACTGAAAGTTAAGTTCATTAAGGGAACTAGGAATAAATTTCGTTGTTGCGAACAACATTTTTGGTGTTATATTACTTTTTCAATTGCCTCAAATATTATGAGACATTTACGCACTATTGGCTCTGTAAAGTGTAGAACTAGGTGCGGGGTTCGTGCTTAGCTAGTTCAGAGGACGACGATGTAGGACATTCAAGATGTCCGGATAAGACCTGCAGCGAAGGCAAAAGCTGAGTTATAAATCACTGATGTAAATGTCTACCAAGGCATTTACATCGGTGGTATCCCAAAAAAAACTGGCTTATTACTATTAGATGTACAACGTTAGAGGACGAAAGACGACTCCTGTTAAAGTCCATTAGGGCTACGAATGGGAAGGGATGTGGCGACTGGAATCGTCATAAGGCAGATATCTTTCCCTACGGAGTTTGGATGACCAAAATGTGAAATACACAAAATATCATAAAATAATAACTTATTTATCATTTTTTTATTATTGCTAATTTAAAAACCATTGAATCAATTACGTTGATTTTTTTCTTTGTTAGTGAAATAGATTGGTAACTTAGTTCAAATATAATTAATTATTCTTCTAATATTCTTGACTTATCTGCAAACAAAAATAATGTTTTATGAAAAAAGTAATAATAATATCATAAAATATTTGTGTATATATATATATATATATATATATATATATATATATATAGAGAGAGAGAGAGAGAGAGCGAGTGGGTGAATGAGGGAAAAATTTCTTAACTATTCATTCCAGTTTAATATATGAAACGCATGCAACGCACTTAAGATACAAGAGAGGTGAACTAAATCAACAACACTTTTATTTGAGTAAGCCTAATAATTTTCACTATATAATTACTTCCTGTGATAAAATGAAAGAAACTA
Organism: Lycorma delicatula; assembly: GCF_047948215.1. Taxonomy (NCBI): domain Eukaryota; kingdom Metazoa; phylum Arthropoda; class Insecta; order Hemiptera; family Fulgoridae; genus Lycorma; species Lycorma delicatula. Next base: position 135,422,518 of record NC_134459.1, on the reverse strand, counting down.
TCTTAGCGTTGAATGACACCGGCATTCTTTGGGCTTGACACGCTTATATACAGCAATAAAAAATTCGAAAAGAATGAAAACTGTCTTTCTTTGAGTAAAAATGGCATGAAATTGTTATTCATTTTGATTGAGTATGGCTATTTCTTTTTTTAAAAGTAATTTTAAATTATTTCGCTTGTAAATTATTTTGTTATACCAATAAAAAAATATATTTATAAAACTAAGCCAGAATTCAAGAGAACCTGATAGAGGTATAAACTAAGATTTAGCGTTAATTTAATCACAATTGTTGGAAGAAATCTACTTTATAAAAACACACGTACAGATAATTCCCTGTCTTAAGGTAATTGAAGTTAGATTAAATTAATAAAAACAAAAATTAATCAAAAACTACTTTTCTTCATTTGTATATTGATTTTATGGAGAGATTACGCTAAATTATCTCCTTAAATCTTTGCCAGCTGTTTTCGACTTATAAATATTTAAAGAAAGGTATTGATTATTTTATTAATTAACATTAATTTTTCTAACTCCTATTGTAATATAAAATACTGTTTTAATTAACTGAAAATTGTTTAAATGAATACTTTTGTACTGTTTCAGCACGCACAAGACGGTAACCAAAGTGTAAGCATCTTATCGTTTGTTCCGGTAATTGACGATGATGGTAAATATTTGACATGCAGAGCAGAAAACCCAGCAATATCCGACTCTGCATTGGAAGATCGCTGGCGACTTAACGTTCATTGTAAGTAATAACATATATTAAAATATTATATTAATGAAGTCTAAAATAATAGTGATTTAATTAGGTTATTGTCAATTCAGAAATAATATATTACAAATATTAGTTAATTTTATCATCTTTGTGTTAATTTAACACAAATTTTACTTTTTCTTTTCTAACTGATGTTTAGTATACATTTTCTATAATGTATTATTTTTCCAACAAAATACGGAATATTATTCGATTTAAACATGAAGATTTTCTGAAATTAATAATAATCTTTATAGTAAATAACTGAAGTTTATGAAATGAAAATTATCTAAATGATAAATAAGTAAGAGTACGGAAAAATAATTTAAATATGGTATAAAATCTTATTTTTATCACATAAACAAATAAAGTAGCTAAATTTTAAAAGCAGTGAAAAAGGTTCACAAAGCCTTGATGTAACAACATTGATCAAAAGAGGGAAAGTAATGGAAATTAAGAAGTAAAGCTTGGTAATTTTTTTCAAGTAGTTTAAAAATTAAAGTAGAGTTAATTATAAATAAAAACTTTGACTACGGTAAAAGTTAATTTAGGAAAATAACAGACAACCGGGATAAATAAGTGAAAAGGAGAGCTGTAAATATATATATATATATATATATATATATATAAGTAAAGAGAGAGAAGGTTGGAAAGAGACAGAAATATTCGTATATTTTGAAAGCAGTATTACGAAAAGGAAACGTATGGAAATTAGTGCACCAGCTTGTGACTCGTCAGTCCAATGGCAAGCGGTTCAGGACACAAAATGGGATGAAACCAGTGAGACCAGTAGTGAAGTGTTTGTGGATAAGAGTTAATCAAGACAAACCCAAGGGATGTGGAATGGACACGACCTAAACTGGATTAATTCTTTGCCCCCTGACCGTACCATAGATCCCCTTTACCCACCATCCCTTTAACTCAGTCATTTGGCCAAATTAAATTCCATTGATTAGAGTTTTGTTTCTCCTTCCCAGCCATGTAACATTCTATCTGTCTATCCCTTAGTTTTAATGTTGTCCACCCGTGGTTCTTCTTAGTGTGTGTATGTTTTTGTATATTCAGGGTGCGTTACTGAACGCACGTGTAACAGAGTATTTTATTTGTGAGCAGTTATGTAAATTTGTTACGTAAGAATACATAAATGTATACATTTCTTATTTTACTACTAAATTTTATTTTTTACTTCACGTAATTAATCGTAACTACGTACTCAGAACTGAAGTAAAGTTTCATTTATTGATAATAATTTTATAAATCATTGTATTCATTTATACAATTGAATATTATTGCTACAAATCTAACCAGACAGAAATATAATGTAACAAACGTTTTTAAAAAATAATACTTATTTTTTATTATTAAACTTATAATTTTCAAATTTTGAATAAATTAATAATTTCTATAACAAAAATAAAGCAATAAATAATTACAACAAATAAAAATAAAGTATAATATTAAAATCCAAGCAAGAGTATATAACTATTATTATTTAGAAAAATGAAAAAAATCAGATGATTTTTTTTCTGATTAAGTCAGTTCAAAATGTAGATTTATTTGAGAGTTTAGTTTTAAACTTGATTAAGTACATATAAAAGTTTTTAAAATGCATAAAATGAAATTGTTAATCTGATATTTTGCTTTATATTTCACCCCTTTTTAACTTAAAATCACTGAAAAGATTTCTTTCAAGACATTCATTGTATGAGTAAATTTTAACTTAGATGATAGATGATAAAACCATTGAACAGTTTTTCTCTAGAGTAGCTTAAAAATATTTTTATTTTTTTATCATGATATTAATATTTTTATTTTTTATTACATATGATATATATATATATATATATACACACACACACACACATATATATATATATTTATACTGATTATATATCATGAATTTCTGCCGTAACTATATTAATCTATTCTACTAATGAAAAAAAAAAAACTGAAAAGCTCACATAAACATATGTCCTAAAGTGCTTCATTTGCAGTTACGGCTAATGAAAGTTTCGCTCGGATTTGAGCTACCCTAGGTGAAATGAGGTAGTACTGAAATTTTTAGAACCTTAATTTAGTAGCAGAGTTAGTGATTTCTTATGGTTTTTGATTTGAAACTTCAAACAAAATAAATCCCAGAACCGTATCTGTAGTCTTCAACTTATTTTACACAGTTTTGTTCAAAATTAAATTCTATATCAGTTTTGTTTAAGGTTTTATGTGGTTATTACCTTTTGAACATGAAAAAGACGTTTTTGTACCCCAATTTATTGGTTTAAACCCCCAGATTCCCCAAAACCTACTGCAGAAACAGTGTTGGAAGCTACTTTATTCGATTTTTTAGATCAAAAACTATAAGAAATCACTAATTCTACCCCTTAAATAAATTCTAGAAATTTCATTATGACTTCATTTCACCAGAGTAGCTGAATCCGAGCGATATCTTCACCAGCGGTAAACTCGTAAACGAAGCATTTTAGGACGTATGTTTATATGTACTTTTTTCATTATTGTCACAAGTAGAATAGGTTATGAAAGTTCAGGAAGAACTTGGTGATATATATATATATATATGTGTTTGTTTATTTTTTGGGGTGTGTGTACGCGTACGCGCACGTGAATTTGTTCTATCATTGTCAATAATAAACATATACTTTGAAAAAATTTCGTGTTTCATTGAGAAGGTAACAAATGTTTTCGTTTTCAATGTTGAGTACTGTTTATCTTTCTTAGCTTCATTATTTTATTATATGTTGATTAATAAATGAAGCTAAGAAAGGTAAACGGTATGACAGAGTTAAAACGCACAAAGATAAAATAGCGTAAAATGTTATTTATGAAAGCGCCACTTCGCCGATCTCCGTGGAGAAGTGGTCGGTGTTTCATCCTGGGGTTCCGGGTTCGAATCCCGGTTAGGCATGGCACTTTTGCGTACTCTACAAAATTAGCAGAAAATATAATAATTATTATTATCTTAATAATAACAAATGTTTTCTTCTTAAAATTTATGTATTTACGAGTAATTAGTTGTGGCAATTTAATCGTTAAAATAATTCCGTAAAGTATAGTGATCAAAAGATCACTATACTTTACGGAAATATAATAATATTTCCTTGGTATTTCATTGCTATCAAGACCTTTTGTATTTCTGTTAATTTATTTTATACGAGGTACTGAGTTTTTGTTACTTATTCTTTAATTATGGAACTCGTCGCATATTAGTGTATTTTAAGTATCGGGTAAAAATAAAACCAAAATTTTATCTGATGTATTAAGAATTTCAGATATTATTTTTTTGTTTAAAATACAATAAAATATAATAATAATAATACAAATTATACATATAATAAAACAAAACTGATAAATGCAATAAAAAACAATCGTTCTAACAATCGAACCAGAGTAAACAATATCACTAACCACTGAGGAGCTAGGATACTGAATAATATTTTTTTATTTATTTTGCTAAATGATTGAAGTTGTTCCAACATAATTTAAACTTCAAATAGTAATTACTACAAACAGTAATAAAAAGTTAATTATATGGATTCATTAAGATTACGTTTTAATATTAAGTATTAAGAATTAATTATAAGAAAAAGTAACTATTACTTAATAAAAATATTCTCAGATATATATCGTTAAATATTCGTGCGATTAAAGGTAATTATTGTCCTAATAAACTGCATTATTTGATACAATAAGTACTCTGGTCAAATGATTTAAATTTTTAGTTTCTAAAGATATGTGTTTGCTTGCCATAAATACTTCAAATAAATTAAAAGAATTAAGTATGAAGATACATTAATCATACCAATAATCGTATAATAAGATTGGTTGAGAAATTTCATCCGGAACTCATAAAACCAACAACATTATACTTATAGGTGCAAATTAATTTAGCGGATTATAATTTGTCTACAATTTTCCTATTTCTGTTTAACCCCAGATCTGTCCTAGATTTATCCCGTTCTGATTATATATCCGTAACTTTTCAGTTCTTTTCATTCAATTATATAAATCAACAATACTATATTCTAGCTCTTTATGATTTACCCCAAATATTTCTTTGTATATTTGATTTCACAGGTAGGTGCTTGCTTGAATAATTTATCAAGAAAATTCCAAGTTTTCTATCCATAAAGCATGTAGGTATATAAATAAATTATAAAAGAATTTAAAATTCTGTTACATTAACCTAAAAGGGTAGATAGTATCACACACTGTTGATTTTATTACCAAAATTTAAGAATTATCAAGTTGTCCTATTATTCTCTTCTAAATAGCAATGGTTTATAAAACTAATTATTAACATAGAAAGATATATATTTATTTGTTGCTTAAAAGAATCTTTCTCACGCTTACTTATGACTGAACGCATGTAAAGTAATTCAACTATATGTGACATTAGAGAAATTTGTTTTCTCTGAAGGTAATTATGTTTATTATTCAATTAATTTATGTAGTGCAGGTTTTACTAATGGAATTATTTTTATTTCGATGGATTTTAAAGGATAATATAAAATAATATATTTGGCTTATTAAAGAAAGAATGGAAACCAATTCTCTTTTTAAGCATTTATAAACTACTAAGCATTTAATAGTCACAAATATCATACATACATGATCTTACTGTCTTACTGACGTACGAATTAATTTTATTCTTGACGACCGATTATTATGAACATAACAGTTTAATTTAAAAACGATTTTTAACTTGAATTTAAATTAACATCTTTTAGAAAATCCCTGAAGATTGAGTAACAGCTCCGAAAATACTAATATTTACACTTTTTAAATTGATAGTAAGTGGAAATTTAATTTATACAACTCTTTTTACTTACTCTACTTAACCTGTCATGATACGTATATTATCCCCGAAAATAAATATAATATTTTTTTTTATGAATGGCTGTTTTTTAAGCCATGTTGCTGACAACCATGTGGTTATAATATGTAATTTACACAAATTATAATTAGGTTTATTTTATAATCTTTTCGATAAAATGATCTATAAAGATTAAAACAGAAAGCTTAAAATATTATTATTATTTAGCATTATATAATTAATTACATCATATATAAGCAATAAGAAGGATAAGGTAAATAAATAAAAATGGATAGATTTATAATAATTAAAACTAAGTGATGACGTAGAAATATCGTACAGATGATAAATTGGCATGTAAACAGTCGATAAACAGCGCTTTCTAACTAACTCCCTGCTGACACTATGTAAACCAGATGCAAATGTATTATTACCGTTAACTATTCTACTGAATTACTACTACTCACAGATTTTAATGCATGAATTATTACAATCTAATTAAAATTTATTGCACAATTACAATAGTACTATGGTGCATTATTGCTGAAATATATTGTTGTACACTGAAAATGCGTAATGTTTGAATCTTACTAAACACGATTCATAATATTTAACAATACTTCTAATATAAAATATACTCGTGCATATATTATTTTAATTTAATCTAAATGGATTCTACAGGATTAAATCTAACATTTATACATGATTAAATGTAATATGAAGTAATCTCGTTAAAATCCTATTTTCTTCTAGACTAATTGAATCTATACAAATAAGTTTACAAATTAATAATATGTCAACCAAAAGTTAATACTAAATAATATTAAGCAAATTATTATGAATTAACACATTTGAAATGAAAATAATAATAAAATAAATGTTTTGTACCTAAATATATTGAAAATCTAACAATCATATGCAGTAAATAAAATTAACATAAATATTAATTTTAACCATTTATGGACAAACAGATATAAAAATTATTATGCAAAAAGCTTATAATTATTCTGTTAATGAACATTAAATTAAATAGATCATTTAAAAAAAAATGTATATAACCATAAATGTATAAACTGAATAGTTATTAGCATTTTTTAAGAAAAACGTTTAACCTCATACATATATAATTTACAATAAATAATTAAACAGGATAAAAATAGTAATATTTATCTGTAAATAATTATATAACTCATAAAAATAAACAATTAAGAAATTGTAATAAGATAAATTTCAAAGATATTTTAAAACTTAAAAGTAATATTTCAAAATTTAAAAAAAATATTCAGTAGAAAATAAAAGAGGTGATATAATTTATGAGGGATATATAAAATAAAATTTATATATGTAATTTTATTTTTAATAAAATAAAATTTAGTAATTGTAATATGATGTACAGAGAAAAACTATTAAATAAAAGATCATTAAAAAATTTTTTTCACAAAAATCATTTGACAAATTTTCAAGCACACCTAATCACAGAGTAGTGAAAAGAAACACAAAACAATTACGATAAAAGATAATATGAAAATTGTAGTTATAATTCAGATAAGCAGAGAAATAATTCTTTAGAAAAGTATTTCATAAACAGTATTTTATATGCATTTAGGTATGAGCTAACAAACCAACAGTATTTAATTATGATGAATTAACAATAGTACTATGCAGATACTATTGTTAAGTTCTGTGCAACAAATACTATACAGAGGATGATGTAACAGCAAATACCCTATCTAGGTGATTTTACGATTTTTTTTATTGTCTTGGTAGTTTTAATCAATATTTAGTATTTTAAATATAACGTCAGTATCTTCCATATTAAACCATATAAAACTAAAAACTAAAAACAAAATAAAAATTTATTGAAATTCAAAATTCTCAATAATAATGAATTGCGATAAGTGAACTGCAATTCATTTTTTGATCTCTTCAGAGTCGTTAGTGGCCAGAAAAAATCTAATTTTGCATCTGTACTCTATGGTCAATAAATACGAAATTCTATAATCAGGTTGTATTTTTAATCTTCGTCAACCAATAGCATCTTGGTTTGCAATCAAACTGTTTTGGAAATTATCATTTAAAAATCCATTTACCTCATCATATCTGTATGCTAGTGCTACATCAAACTACATTTGCATCCGCAAATCTAAAGATAAGTCATGAACAGATGGCAGTAAAACATCTTTCAGCAATTGACGGTATCAAGCTTCAGTAAGATTTCATTGATAGAAAAGCACGTCCAAATTTGATTGTTGGTGATGAAGCACCAGCAGTTCATGGAAAATCTCACATGATTATGCCCTTCTATGAAAATTAATGGATTTTCTTATGACCAATAATGTTATTTTTTTGATTGTTCATTCCATATTTGGAGAAATTGGTTTCATCAATTTCTGTTCAACGTGGGTAAAAAAATTGGTTTGGTTTGGTAATATTTTTTTCTGAAATAACCTAATAACTTCGTAGATTTCCAATTTGAAATTTTGAATTCCTGTTTCTTAAAAAATAAATTTCTTGCATATCTATTTTTTCGTTAATATCAAACTGCATTATAAAAATAAAACTGATTATAATACAACTGATAAATAGACACTTCAAAAAAGAAACTTATACAAATAAAAAGTAGCAAAAACTTAAGTATTTATTGAGATTTTGACAACAAATCAAAGAATTAAAGAATAAGAGCGACACATTAACCATCAATCTGTTGGTTACATATTATAAATTCTAAAATTTTTCAACTTTTCAAAAACAGCTGATTATTTAGCATTAAAATTGGACTTATTGTTTTTGGAAGTTTACAATTGTCAGCTCATACTTCTGCAACGGCTGCGTTTAGAGAAAAATACCCAAGGTTAAGAATGTCTTAAAATACTATACTCTACCCAAAAATACAATAAAAACATGAAGTTTCTATTTGAAAATGAAGTTTTCTACCATATTGTAAAAAGGATGAATATTTCAAAAATGGTAAATTATTGTATTTTTAATGTAGGGAAAAATCTAGGGAAGATTCCCCGTTTAACATTTCGTAGTTTGTGAGACCCCAACGGTGGCCATGATGAGTTGATAACTATGTATATATAGATACATACTGTCTTTTAGGTAAGCCGAACAAAGGATAAATAAACGAAATGAAATAGATTAGTTGAGCTAATCAACGTATATTAATGAAAGTCAATTTTCGTATTTCATTCTAAAAAGACTTAAAATTTTCGCAATGAACAATTTTCTTTTGCTTATATCTTGGGTGTGTTGGAAATTTGATACGATCTAAGTTAATTAACTCAAAATCTGGTCATAATATTTTATACAAATATTTTAAAATTTTAATAAAGCTGGAATTTCATTAATAGTGATTTTGTTACTTTATTTATGTATTTAAAATTTATTTGTTGTTTGAGAGTTAATGTATTTTAAAGAACACCTAATATTCAATTTTATTTTTTTATCTCAAATTTAAAGTTTAATTGAAACTTTTCCATTAAACTTTAAATTTGAGATTGCATTTGGATTTAAAGTTCAAAAACATTTACTGGCTGATAGGACATAAATCTTACCTTTCAGTGGAAAGTAAATTATTGATTTATAAATCAGTTTTGAAACCTGTTTGGACTTACGGGCTTGAATTGTGGAGTACGGCGTGAAATTCCAGTACTGACATACTTGAACGCTACCTGACAAAAACACTGCGACAAATGAATGCTATACATACCATGGTACAAAAGCTATAGCCTTATGTATAATGATCTTAAGTTGCGAACCGTTTGGCAGGATATCTATCTGGTCAGCCTACGTTATCAAAATCGTTTGTATAGGCAGACGAATTATTTGGCGGTCAATTTGTTGGATAGCACGGCAATATTTTTCAATATTGCTGAGAAACAATATTCTTGGCTTGCTTTATCGTTTCAATTAGGTGACTTTATGGTCTGGCTTTATGGAATGCTCTATTTCGTTACTTTCGATTCGTTGTTATCGTTAAGTCACCAGTTGCTGGGTCTGTGACTACTTAATGTTAGTTCAAATAGAACTTATTTACTTATTTTTTAACTATCTTGCTGGACAGATTGTAAAGTTGCTTTGCAGTTATAATAATAATAATAAAATAATGTATTTTTTTATTGTTATTACTAAAATGATTGCTGTTATGATATCATTCATTCTTCAATAGTTTTTTCTTTTCTCTTTATAACCATGATAATTTTCCAATCATATGTGTGTTATTTTTATTTTGTTTCGTAAATATTATTTTTTATTGTTTTACAATTTTTTTAAACAACTACTTGAAGGGCCATTATTGTCGCTATTACAAATATAGCTAATTGCATTCAAGTGTATTTTATATACATTTTTGAATTCTACAGTTTACATAAGAAAAATAATAAATAATTAATATTTTGTTTGTTATACTATAAAAGAAAAAAATAATAATTCAATTAGAAATTTAAATATTTAGACAGGAAATAGACAGTTAAATATTTTAACAGTTCGTTAGAAGAAGTAATTTTAATTAAAAACGCAAAAAAAAAACCGGAAAATTTTAGGTAAGATGTATGTGAGTAAATATATATATATATATATATATATATATATATATATTATATTCTGCTGTTTAAATTTCATTAAGAATTAGGTAATTAAAAAGTTTCCTGATAATTATTTTTGTACATCTATTATAAAAATGATACTGTAAATATAATTAAATGGGTTGATTAAAGTAAGTAGAGTAAAAAAATTATTGTAATTTTTTATAAAGAACTAATTAGTTTGTTTAATATTTTATAATTAATTAATATGAATTGGGGTGTGTTTATTTTACATATCTGATATTTTCTGTTATCTACCGTGTGTAAATATAAATTTCATTTGTAAAACTACAATGCATTATCGCGTTACTCGTACATTTGGTTTACAATACATGTCCGATGCCAGCAATTTCCGGAGAGTACTGATAGATGTATCAAAATGTAGAATTATATTGGTATTGCATGCATCAAAACCGCTCAGAGCAAACAGTCAGCGATAGAAATAAAATATTATGACTCTCTCTTTCTCTCTCTCACATACACTATATATATATATATATAGTGCGACATATATAAATATATATTCATACTATATAATATATATACAGTATGTATATAAATATAGATTCTTACATAACACCTATACACACAAACTTTATTATTATTATTTGCATTTTTCACACGCTACAAAATGCATTATCATTCATAGGTAACTATAATGAGTAGCTTGTTGTTACTGTACAAATAAATAAAACAATTATTATAGTCATCATTATTATATGTGCAAATGAGTAATACATATATATATATATATATAAAATAATGGTCTCTTCATATAAAATATCAAGGAACATCCAGTTTACAAAATAGTCCTTTTTTCTGATTTTTGTGAGACTGTTCAAAATTTAAACTTCACTAAATGGCTCGCTAAATGGCTTTAATAATTTTTTCATACTTAGCATAAGTAGGAAGATTTTTGGCAATCTAATTTCACGTTTTTTGGTGATTAAATTTAAAATTATTTTTTTTTAAATTTTAAATTACATTTTTCTTTATATATCTGCAGAAGTTCTCATTTTATGACGAAATGATTGACTATTATTAGATTAGATAGGGTTAAAAAACTTGATATCATTTTGATATTCAAAGTTATTTTAACTAGAATACTTAAGAAAATTTATAAAAAAATAATTCATATTATTATATTTAAAAAATTTTCTTTACGATTCTCTTTTCATTTAAGTTCTCTTTAAAGTCTCTTTACGTAATTTTTTGCATTCATAGTTTTTCGTTTTTGAATTTTTTGAGTGATTTATTTTCATTTAACTACATATTTTTTAGAACTTTACATTGTTTTGATTAAAAATAAAAATGTAAATTATTAAAATTTTAATATAAAAAAAAATTTAATTGTTTTTTTAATTTAACATTTTTACAATTAAAAACGGAAATATTTCTTTTTAAGTTCTTGCACACACACACACACACACACACACACACACACACACACACACACACACACACACACCCACACACACACACACACACACACACACACACACATACATACATACATATATATATATATATATATATATATATATATATATATACATACATACACACACACACACAGAGAGAGAGAGAGAGAGAAAGAGAGAGAAATATATATATTTGATATTCTGGATTGAATAAGGATTTGTAAATTACTGGTAAATATTTAAAATTTTAAAATTATGATTTCTGAAAGTCAATACCTAAAGACTTAAAAAGGTTATTCTTACTTTTAAAATTTTGATTTTTTTAAATATATATTTTGTAAACAACAATTAATTAAAAGAAATATAATTTTCTTCTTATAAAGTGAACTATTATGGTAAGTATTGCATAGCAGAGTATTGTAGTATCTCTGAATTTAATTCAGAAAATTGTGTTTTAAATTTTGGTCAGGTTTGACTTTTAAAACTTTATTTTTTGAAATTTATTTCTTATCATTAATGATAAATAACAATATTGACATACTTGAACGCTACCAGACAAAAACACTGCGAAAAATGCTAAACATACCCTGGTACATAAGCAATTACTTCATATATAATGATCTTAAATTGCGAACCGTTCATCAGGAAATGTCTCTCTGGCCAGCCTACATCAAAATCATTTAAATTGGCACCCAAATTATATAGTAGTTAATTTACTGCATAACACAATCTGTGATTTTTCAAGATTGATTAGAAACAATAAGCTTGATTTGATTTATTGTTTCAATTAGGTGACTTTATATTCCGGCCTTACGGATTTCATTTCTTTTATTTCGTTATTATTATTAAGTCACAAACCACTGGGTCTGTGGCTACTTTATGTTGGTCTAAATAAATCTTATTTATTATTGTTCAATTCTCTCACTGAACAGATTGTAAAGTTGCTATAACGTTACACGTTACAATTAACGATAACTTTATTTGTGGTAATATCTGTAGTTTATAAGAAAATAAATAAATATTTTCATTTGTGCCTTAATATCTTGTACGTGATAAAACTGTACATTTTCCAAAAATTTTTAACTTGAAAGGTTTTTTTATCTATTTTTTACTCTAACTGAAAGGAGCGTCTAAGTACAAATAAATACCTAATGATGTTAATTTTTTTACGAATTTATTAAAAATTACCATAAATATGTCAAATATTTTAAGCGTAAAATATAAAAAAGGGAAATTTTGTTATAGTTGAAGTTGTAAATGTACGAGTAATAAGAGTTTAAAGAAAAAAATAATAACATAAATATAGATTATAAAATAATTGTACGAGTATTAAGGAAAACGTATTTTGTTCATGTTCTGCTGTGTAATATCGTATAAATGTTATATACGTTTTATATCCATGTGAATTACATTTACAGATAAATTTACCGGAGTAACTAGAATCACACAGGATTTAGAGGGAGAAACATTTTGAAATATGTTTTACATTGTCTCAACCAATCTAGCTTTTACCATACATACGTATGTCATAACTTCTCTGTAGATACGTCAACCTTAGGTGGTATTTCCCAAGAGTTTACAATAGCGTCAGTTCTTACCGTGAGCAAAGATATACCTTTCAAAATTGTTATGATTTATAAATATTTTATTATGTTTAATTTTTTTTTCTTCAAAAAATTGTACACGCTAAGTTCAAATATCCGCCAGACATTCACACACACACACACACACACACACACACACACACACACACACACACACACACACACACACACACACACACACACACACACACACACACACACACACACACACACCACACCACACACATATATATGTATATATATATGCTCACACTCGCCGACAGACAGACAATTATAAAAAGACATATTTTAGTTGAAAATATTATCTTTATTAATTTCTTAGGTTAACCAATCAACCAAACTTATAAATTAAATACACAATTTTCACTTAGAATTCTCTAAGCTTTCTCAGGTTACAATACACATTCATACACACATACAAAATTCTTATTTACTGTATGTAAGAGAATTTTGAAACGTTGAGTATTTAATTTATAATTTTTTTTTTTCTATAATTGATTGGTTAACCCAAGAAATTAATAATGGTAATATTTTTAAGTAAAATATGTCTTTTTATTATATTTAATTCTATCCAGCCAAGAGGAAGAAAATAAACTTAAATAAATTACATATAAGTTAACTATTATATATATATATATATATATATATATATATATATATATATATATATATATATATATATATATATATATATAATAGTATTTATTGCCCAAATTATCATTTCCATGTTATATTCAAGGAAAATACTTAAAAAAATAATTAAAACCAAAAATCCGTTTCTATTAAACATTTCTTTAATAAAAAAAATAATACGCTAGAATAATAATTTTATTTATACCTAAAATAATAGATTTCTGAAGTACATTAACGGCTAATAGGCTACTCGTTACATTGTATCAATACGTTAAACATTTACGAATATTTTAATTTTATAAACAAAAGTATTAGTTAGTAAATAATTTGAAATGTATATTGTTGAATTTAAAAAGAATTTTAACAGAGTAAAGAAAGTGATAAGCGTATGGATATTCAAAGAAAATAATGTAAATTGGAAAGAAAGTAAAATCATGAACAATCTTTAGCGAAATCATAATTTAATAGTAAGAATTGGAAATAACATATGTGAGAAATGTGAATGTGGTAGAAAAATAGATACTTTTGGTCACCAGCGAAGTTTAGTAATTTTATAAAATTCTCAATGAAAACTTTGATGCAAAAAAAAAATAGTAGTTGCAAGAAAAACTGAACGTACATACTTTAATAATGACAGCATGTAATGGGAGTAGAAAGTAAAAGGGAAGAAAATAAAAGACTAGAGTAAGTAAATATAAAATGTGTAGAGTACGAATGAGAGCAAACATACAGAAAACTAAAAGTAGTCTTGAAAATAAGAATAAAATACTAATATGAATGAGACATGAAAAGAAAAATAAAGTGAATACATATAAAACAACTGAGTAACAGGATTATTGAAGACGTTCTGCTGATAGGTTATTAAAAAAAAAGAAAAAAAAGAAAAAAGAATTTGCTGAAATTGTGGATGTAGAGAAAAAGGAAGAGATAATATGGTAGGATAAAATTAAAAAAAAAAAAAATTCTGAACAGATGAGGAGATGACTGAAATATAATCAGATATAAATAGTCGAAAAAGAAACTGACCCGGTACCACATCAATAGCCCCTCTCTTCCTGGTGTCTTCTAGGACTCCTAGTTTGGTCATAATCACTTCAGCTCAGTAAGCAACTGCCTGCCAATTTATAGCATTTGCTACCATTACACCTACCAGTTAATCCGGTGCGAACATTCTTGCCAGTCTAAGTGTAGCTAACAGTGAATTCCTTTCAGAGATGGCAAACGAGGGCACTCAAAAAAATACGTGCAATACCATCTCTTTTATTTGCACACAGCTGGGATAGAGGTTATGTTGTCCAACCCGAATGTAATGAGTTAGACTATGAATCCTACGTGACAAATAAAAACTGGATTGGGGATATCTCATTTTTCTGTTTCCTAGATAACCATACGTCAACGTTGCTAATGAGTTGCATGGTCCAACGTCCCTTCACCGCAACCATCCAGTCGTCTCTGCCATTCGGTAATGAGGGAGACCCTCAGCCGCCCAGCTTCAAGGCGATGGTCTTTGGGTGACCCTATTACTTTGCATAAATTCCTCCTGAGTTCTACGAGAAGACCAATAGGCATCGGCCAAGTGATCTTACCAAATAGTTTCCCATGGATTAACTTACTTTAATTAACTTACTCCATGAGATCTTTGCTATTTTTTGCTATCTTTGCTATTTTTGACTAGCGAGTTCAGTTTTCCTAGCTGTCCTGTATAGGGTTGTGCGCCTTGCTATGTCAGTATGACTTTTTTTCATAGATCCCGAATCTTATGGCATTCCTGTCTCTGAAGACATACGTCTTCGTTCCACTTATAAACTGGAGCATCTGACCTGCCAGCGCATTGTCTCAGCAGTACCATTTCGCACGTATTAGTCACACACCATAAGTCACTCGACTCTCTCTGTACCCGAATTATCCGTATTAACGCTGAGTCTGAGTTATCCATTATAACCAACCAGATTAGTAAATAATTGGAAGCAGTTATCGTCAGAGCATTAGGCAGTGCCGCCAGATGGATTCCGCTCGCAAACGGATTCCGACTTGATATCAGTTAAGTCAGGTGATCTCCGTCCACGACGGAGATCCTGTCCAACTGAAAGGCACCTAGTGATAACCTGGATATCAGGATTTACGAAGGCAAGAAAATATCCATAGACGACTAACCAGCACATTAATCAACAAGGAATTCACAGGACTGTTGCTCCAGAAATGGCATAACTGTTGCTCCAGGCTTCAAATACACTATTGTTGACAAAGTCTACAAGAAACGGGGAAGAATGGACACGGTTGCTCTCATAGATCTCAAGTAATCGGCTCATGAGCAAGTATTTGATATTCTGGCGTGTTGGCATCCCCAGGTGGCCTTATTACTGAGCGGGACTGAGATGAAGAATTATTATATTAACTACCCTTAGAGCCGAATTAATTGGCGAAGACATGCTCAAAGTAACAAACTCTTTCAGGAAGACTCATAATATCTACAAAGGCTTCTGAGAGGTTGTAGGATTGGAACAAAATTTAGTTGGGGCTACCTCTGGAATTAAGGGACAATAAGGCATATAGGCGTTTTTTTTGTAGAAATCTACGGTCCTGCTCCCGCTTCTTCTGTACGCAAGATATTGGAATACGAAGGAAGGAAAAACGACACGAGGCATCACATATGCTTCCCGGGCGACGATCTCTTCTTGCCACGATAGGTGCTACCCTAGGTACTGAGAGGCCTGAATCAGAGATACTAATAAAGATAAGGCTACTTACGCCAACCAACTAAAATCAGTAAAGTCTGTTGAGGCCGTGTCCGGAACCACGATGTACATCTTGTCCATTCGAAAGACTACAGGTGAAAAGCTGAAGATCAGGAGATCCGCGAGGGCAAGAAAAAGGTGGAAAGTTTTAGAAAAAGTGCTACTATTAAAGGTGCTACGGTATCGCCCAGAATGAGGCTATCATCTTTAAGGATTCTTGATCTCCGAATGGATACCGAGGAGGGTTTAGGAATTGCACTGGGAGAAAACCTGAAGGGCTTTCAACTAGTGGCTCTGAGGACGATTTATGGTGATACGAGGTCGCTCATAGACAGAGTGGCGTCACGTTGGCTTCTCTCATAACACAGAGAGGAAGAGTCAAGATAGAATTGGTCAATTGCAGGGTGATCTCTAAACTCGTGCCCAGGTGCTACCGGTGTTTCAAATCTGGTCAAACAGAACTGTCCTGTAGGGATACTGAACGAGCAGACTAACGCCTAAACTGCGGCGAGGCTTCGCACAAGTCGGCAGAGTGTTGCCTACCTAAGAAGAGGCTGTCTCATTGCTGTTTATTTTATTTTTTTTATTCTATTTATTTTATTCTTTTACTTTATTTATAACCGGGTGTAGTCTAGTGATTGCTTTTTTTGAGCTACGTCCTTTACGAAAACCATACTGATTTTAACTAAAAATTCTATTTGATTCAAGAAAATGTATAAGTTTTATTTTTATATGTTTTCGAGTACTTCTGAAATAAATGACAACAGTAGATTATGAAGGAGCTGATTCAAAGAATAAAATTACAAATAATTTTCTTTTTTTCCCTCTTCTCCGCCGGGCCGGATCCTGCAGTTAAGTATTACGCAGGCAAGGAGGTGTTCTTTACTCTAACGGGCCTCCACGTCTCGGCCCACCGGTCGGATCTTACTTTGCGCCCGCCTCAAACTCCCAAATAAAATCCACCAGGTCCAGCTATGCCGTCTCTGGGTCTTCACTCCGGGAGCCGGGACTCGGTCTTTATGCGAATGCGTCTAACGGGGACACCTCGAGTGGGGCATCCCCGCCGGGATTCGGACTTTTTCGCTCGGGGGTGCGACATTCCCCTTGCCTCATCACTACCGCCCACTCGTGCAAGCACGTGAACGTTCTTGCACGTGAAGCTTGCAAGTAAAAATTATTTCACTTAGTACACAGTATTATAACATATGGTAGTTTATACATAGATTTATACATTCATTACAGTAATATCCACATAAAATCATTTAACATTCAACGAAAATTCATAGATTTTCTTTCATTCTAGCTTTTTCATTTTACTCTTTTACCTTTTATACTTTTTCTTTTGTCAAATTATGAAACTTAAATTTTAAAAAAAAATTAAAAGTTAAATTATTTATTTCTTTTTTGTTAAAAATAAATATAACTAACCATCATCACCTGGTGTTCTATCTGGTGGCAAGTCACTTATACCACTTCTATCTCCTTCCATTTCTATCCAGCCTTCTCCTTCGTTTCGTTGTAATTTACATTCTTCCTCACATCTGTTAACTTCATCCTTCTTTCTCTCATTCTTTCTTCTTTTACTGACCTCTCAATACTTTCGTCAATATTCCATTTCCTCTAACCACATGTTCTTTTCCCAGTTTCCTTTCTTTTTGTGTATTTGCTGTGTAAATGATTTGACTTCTTTAATCCTGATCATTACGTTTTGATAGACCTGATTCCTCAATTTTCCTGTCCATTTTAATTTCTACATCTTTCTCAAATCCACATCTAAAAAAACCTCAACGAAGTCCCTCTCTTTCTTTCTCATCATCCATACTTCACTTCCACACATCAAAACATTCAATGTATAGCATTTGGCTAACCTTTTCCTTAACTCTAAATCCAGAATTTTACTACGTAGTAATTTCCTCTTTCAAGGCTTTTTTACTGTTACTATTTTTCCTTCTATTTCCAATGCGCTCTTTCAATTTTCTGTTGCCAAAGTCCCCAAGCATGTTTATGTTTTTCATTTTTAATTCTTTCTTCACTTATCCTTATTTCTTTGCAGTTTATTTCCATTACTTTATTTTTTCAAACATTTATTTTCATTCCTTCCTTGAGGGCTTTGAAGTGCGCGCGCGGGAGCCATTATCTAAAATGTAGCTGTATTAAACTAAAAATAATACAATTGAAATATTTCATTTAAAATAAATTAAAAAAAAAAAAAAAAAACATGATGAAAAAACTCTTTTGGTATGAGAAAGACAAACTACTCAGTTTAATGAAATAATAATTTAAATAACTTCTACAGGAAAAATTTGTGAAAACTTTGACTGATATTTTTCCTTCCTTGAGAGAGTTAAAAATTGATTCCCCGGGGTTCATGAACTGAGAAATTTGAATTAACTCTATTACGATTCCAGTCGTATCAAGCATATTAACTTTTTTTTATATAATTTTTTACTGTAATATTTTTCCAAGTGCAAATTCTACCCTATTAATAATGTATTTTTTCCATATAAAATGAATATTTCATATATTATTTTATGCATTACTTTGTTTTCTATATTTTCCTAATATTGTATATTTATAATGTATGTATTTTCTGTACATATGCATATTTAATTTTACAATTATAAAAATAATTATTTAAATAAATATGGATGTATTAAGTGATGATATTTATTAGTTACACTCTCCCTAAAAATGATGTAAAAAGAAACGAAAATTTTTTTTAAAGATTATATAGGGAGCAAGAGCAAACAATATCAACCAAGCAGTTGGTGGTAATATAAAACAGAGCACCGTAGCTTAGGATCATCAACCCATAACACCTGCTGTTAGGCTTACTACGCCGCCTTTTAGATGATCATAATAAATAGGCTCATTTCATGTAGGTGACAAGTAGAGAGGTGGATTTTTATCGTTCCGGATCCAAAATGCTGCATTAAGGCGTCGTCTATTTTCTACATCGCATTTTTCAAATACCAAAATAACTTCTTAGATGAACGTAAAGAATTTAAAACAAATGAAATTTGTAATGTTTTCTATTTTTATACGAAACATTTAAAACCATTTCTTTCAATACAAATAAATATTTAAAAAAATCAGTATCAATATAATTTTTAAAATATTTGCGTCTTTTGTAGCGGTACAATTGTGGTAAACCTATGGTTAGGTTGGAATTCAGTTCATATGGAAATTATATAAATGTAACAACTAAACTAGAATACTTTTAACATTAAACCACGTCAATTAATAAAAAAAATTAGAAACATTGTGTTGGTATAAAATAAAATTACCTTTCATAAAGTTTAATTATTATAGTACTTTTTTCTTTATTCGTAGCGGTCTGTTATGGACTACGCTTAGTATAGGTTTTTTTTATTTTTTTTTCAACCATTTTTCCTTCTATTCCCAGTACTTTCTCATCCTCTATTTGGTTGGGCTTTTACCCTTCGGTAAAAAGTGACGACATGTTTAGTTCTGTTTTCTTTCTCTTTATGCAGTCTAGCAATGCTCTGATATTCTCATTTTTTCTGATATTTCAATCATTTTTTTGTATTCTTGTCTACTGTTGATCACTTTCGATTTTATGATGTGTTCTTTCGTTTCATTTAAAACTGGTTTCAAGGTACCTGTTTGTTTGTCTATATTTTTTATAAATTTCAGAATTCTTTTCTCTATTTTCTATTGTTTTAGGTGAATAGTTTTATAAAATAGAGAATAGTTTCTATTTTCTAAAACTATTCACTTGATCTTAATGTATATTCTTTCTGATTTTTTTTTGGGCTAGGATCTTTCTACGCATTTATTTTCCTTTGCTTCTTTTCCAGTACTTCTAGAAGAAATTTATCTTTCAGGATACGCAATCTACAAAATTCAGGCTTTCCAGTTCAATTATTAAGGAATAATGTTTTTTTTTCTGATGTTTATCGAATGGATTTCTTGCTGTATATGTCACTACACAGTTGGGTCATTTTTGATATAATTTGAATGAAAAAAATCTTTTAAATTCAAATATAACTAAATTTTCAGTAAAAAAAAGTTATTGAATTTCGATACAATATTTTTATTATCCTACTGTTGTCAGTTAACAAGAATTTGAAAACGTTTCTTGTTCATTCTATATGATCTAGTCCATTATTTTAACACACAAAAAGTAAATACATATCCACAAAATAAAACGTTACAGCGTTTAAAATATAAAATGTACACATCTTATTCAATAGAACAACTTAATACGAAAAAGGGTAGAAAAGATACTAATAATTTACTAAATAATTACGTAATAATAATTTATTAAAGTATTGGCAACAAATAAGATTCATTATTTAAATTATGATAATGATAATCTAAATTATTTATTTAAAAATATATCTGACTATTGTATAATAATCTACAAAATCATATCAATTGACCCAGAAGTAAATAAATTAAACCACAGTGACTGGAATAAATATTAAATAGGGTTGACAGGACGTTCATTCATATACAGATAAACAGAATTATGCTAATAACCTGATAGAACCTAAACATATGTGCAAATATATTAACCAAGATATAGAAATTGTATTCAAAATACGCAAAGACACATAACCGATACGAAATTAACAAATACAGTAAATTTTGCACAAAGTAACATGTTAAATAAACATCTGAAATAATTTTATTACGTAGAAAATTGATTACCTAATAACGTCAAGGCAAATAAAATATTACATGGTAGTCTTGTAAAAATTTATTCACCTTACAAGACTAAGAATGGTAGTTACATATTAACGCCACCGCAGCTACAGCTTTATTTAAAAACAAAGTAGTCAATCGGATTTCGGTGGAAAATGAACAGTCTCTATTAATTTTAATAAATGGTTATTTATATTTATAAATATAATTTAACCAAACTTAACCTACGCTCGCTTCGCTCGCTAACCTTGACTAATTGACACCGTAATTTTTTGAGTATTTATTTAATAAATTCAGTAATTATTTATTATTTAAATAATCAAAACACTCCTGTTAATTGGGCAAGGTTAGTGAGCGAAGCGAGCGTAGGTTAAGTTTGGTTAAATTATATTTATTCAATATTTATTAAAATTAATAAAGAGTGTTTTGAATCTATGTTAAATTCTATATCGGCCCATTTTCCACCAAAATCCGATTGACTACTTTGTTTTTAAATAAAGCTGTAGCTGCGGTGGCGTTAATACGTTAGTACTCTTATTATATATTTACAAGATAAATAGGCAGCCTTTTCTGAAAGTTTTTTAATTATTAAAAATACATTTTTATTTTCCTAATGTGTACGTGAAAATCCGCTAGCTAGTGAATATCAAGCAACCTCCCTACACCCCTATGAAATGAGGATGATATGCATGATATGTAAATAAGGTGTAGCCTTTTACAGACTCAGGCCGACTTTACTACGACGTGTGGTTAATTTAACCCCAACCACTAAATTACACCGGTATCTACTGTCTAGTTTTCATATCGTATATATAAAAGCAATTAGCTTTTACTAGGATTTGAACCTCAAAACCTTTGACTTCGAAAATCAGCTGCTAAACAATTTATTTGTGACAAGTTAATCACTAGACCAGCCTGGTGGGCAAAAAATTATAATTAAGATATTTATTTATCGGTAATAAATGAATAAATAAATATATTTATAATAAAATTTTATACTACAATATATTTCTGAATGTTATTTTATTCATTAATTCAAAATTTATGAAATTCTTAAACGCTAATATATATATACGTATACTTTTAAATATATATATATATAATTGAATATATTAAAAAGTTTTGTTAAAATGTTATAATTTAAACATTAATTTAAATTAAAAAAAAAAATAACCATATCAAACATTTTTTACCTAAGTAAACAAGTTAAATCTCGAAAATTATCGTGGATAATATTAATACATGATATGGATACAATTATAAATTAACTAATTCCACTTGACCTACATATGAAAGGAGCTTTACTCTATTATCCAACCTCACATGCAATGGATACACACGTTTCCCTTCTCTTCCCCTTTCATGTATATACATTTGGTGTACATACATATATATACGTACGTAGAGAGCATCCTTCCTTGCAAATCGTGATCTCTGTTGTTCGTACAACTAAGCAAGACCACAAACCAAACGATCTGAAGGCGGCAAGAGGAACTCGTAAATGTTATACAAACACCTTGTAATTAGCCACTCTACATTATCTCTCTTTATGTAAATTAATATTATATTTATTCAACCACATATCTTATCATTTATATTGATTTTATTTGTATTAATAAAGTATTAACATATCAATAGTAATCATGATTGTTATGCATTTCATAATAATAATAACAATAAATTTTATATATATATATATATATTATATAAAAAGGAAACGTTTGTTTGTATGTTAGCAAAAATCTCAAGAACCGCTAAACTAATAGTACCAAATTTAACAATAGCTTCATTATGTAATCCGGAATGTCATAGTCTATATTAAGATGAAAAATTATTTGTTAAACAGTGTAAATAATAAATAATCTGTTACGGTTCTGAACTTCTCATTCGGGCCGCTAAGTGGCGAGCAGCAAAATTCTGAAGCTCCTTTCTGATAGCGAGCCGCTCCCAAGATATTTTTCAATACAGATATTTTCAATAGAAGTCTTATTGAAATTGAACACAAAATATTGTGAGTGATTCATAATCAAAGCCAAGCAAAACTACGGAAGATTAATTTATAAAAATTTGTATAAAATTTCTTCTTACGGTGTAAGTACACACTAAGAAAGGATTTTTTAAATTCCGTGTTTATAGGGGTAAAATAGAGTAATAATGAAATTTACCATATTTTTAATTTCTCTGTAAAAAAATGAACATATCAACCTAATTGTTGGCAAGTGTAATCTTCATGTGAAAAAAACAATTTTTGATTTTTGAAATTCGAACTTGAAAATGAATGAAGAAAGTTAAAAAAAAAATTTAACAATGATTGCTATTTTTTCCAATCCCAATCCCAATCCCAACTATACTTAAGGAGATATTCCGTAGTTTTGGGTTTGCAAATACTTTTCAATTAAGTATATAAAAATAATTTATGGATATATATATATATATATATAGTCCTAGGGTAAATTACAAAAATAATATTTTTAATTTTATATTTTGGCTACTGATAAAGAGTTTTATTTTTACTAATAAAAATATTTTTTTATTCTATTGTAAAAAAGTTATCGGATGTAAAATGTAAAATAATTTAACAGTCTACTAATATGTTACACACAAGGGATAAATTTAACAGAATTTATTCGATGTTGTTAGTCACACTTACATTAAAATTTTTACATTTTTTTTTAAATTTCACCTTCGATTCGAATATAAATTGTATACATTGACGAAATTAAAAGAAAATATTATTTTCAAAAACGTATTAATTTTCTTCACACGTGTTACAAAAATAAACATAATATACATGTAATTAAGGAAAATATTTACAAAATACTCTCTATTGAATATTATATTTTATGGATGTAATATCTTATCAACAAAAAAAAAAAAAATACGTAATTAAAAATTAAAAATAATACCAAAACTGGTTGGAGAAAATATGCTTAATTAACAGTATGGGAATGAACGAAAATTGGTAAAACGGCGAAAATATAGCATAAAAAAATTATATAGTTAAATTATAAAATAAAAAATAGAAATGTATGTAGTGAAATAGTTTATAATAATGATGAAAAATAATAAATTGGCAAAATATATTTGGAAATTTTGTTAGATATAATAAAGACAATAAGAATAGAAAATAAAAAATACAACACAATGGCGCTAATGAAAATTACTTGAACATTTTTTTTAACACGTTAACGGAAATGCAAAACCTCAATGATTTATTTATTCAATTAAAAGAAATGGATAAAAGTAAAGCTATGTAAATAATTAGGAAACATTTTAAAATATATTTTAGATGACAACAATATAACCTTAAACGGGCTTCCAGTAAGCGAATAAGGAAGTACTGAATATTAACCTTTTTTCAGAAAGAATAAAACTGTAATGAAAAAAAGAACCCGGGTTAGAACCTTGCGACTGAAATAAAACCGGTAAAACTTATCTGAATCTTATTTTTTAACTTTATTATGTTTCCTTATTTGAATAATTTTTAATTGAAATAGCTACCTAATTTAATAAAATAAAGTTGCTAAATAAAAGATTCCATTATAAATTAAAAAAAAAAAAAAAATACAAAAATCGTTAAAAATATTAGATTTTCAATTCTTTCTCAAATTTAGATTTTTTTATGTCAACAAGAAATTAAAAGATAATGATCACTTATTATTCAACCAACTAACTATTAATTTCACGATACTTAAAAAACCTTAAAAAGTTTTTATCGTTTATTTTTTAAGTTGTTTTTAACATTTTAAATTCTATTTTATTTTATTAATTTTTTTTTAACTTTGATTTTGTTTATTAATCCTTATAGTGAAAAACCCCTCAGATAACAAAAATTATTTACTAGAATCACAAAAACAAAAAAAAAGCTTTTGATTAAACAGAGATAAGGAATACAGAGGAACATTGTATATACAAGTATCTGTTAAACTCTCAACAATGAGGGAGTGTGTAATTTTTGTACACTCTTAGGTTTTCCAAAAAAAACTATACGTTCCCTCATTGTTGAGTGTTTAATCGATACTTGTATCTACACGTCTCTTGTTGTAGCTACATCGTTTCTCTGTATTACTTGCCTCGTTTTTATCAAAACATTTTTTTTTTTTTTTTTGTGTTTTTTACAAAACCTTTTTCGTTTAAACACAAAATGCATGATTCTAGATTATGTTCAAAAAATGAAATCTAATAATAAGCAATAATGTCAGAATTTATATTCCGGTTATCTAAAACAGAAGTCCAAGGTTTTAAATTAAACATATTCTATTACAGTTTGTATTTAAAATGTATCCATATAATTACATAAATGGACAAAGTCTAATAAAAATTGTTTTTTATCTGTTAATGAAACTCAATATGAGCACCGATTACAGTCTGCAGACGTCAAACCACCTTATTTAACATTCTGGTGAGCACATCTACAGAAATCGCTTCCGTTGCTGTTATTAGCGGGTAGGTGATCCAGTGACTGGATATTTTCTTGGTAAGGTTTTTTTTTACGTAAACTCAAAAGAAAAAATCCATCGGCTTCAAATCGGGACCTCACCGGGCAGGGACATGGGAGCTTCTCTGCGTTTATCTAGCTTTCTGAGAAGAAAGTTAGATAAAAGCAACGACAAGTTTTCACTTGTCGGCCAACTTCTGCGCACGTAAAAAAATAACTTATTTTTTATGAAATAGAGAGGCTTCATCCAGTTGAAAAATTAGGTCCACCATATTTTTAATCTCCGAAAACAAAACGTTTTTCTGAAACAAGTCCGATTATATGTGCTTGTAACATTGTGCTCATTGCTCAAAACTTCAATTGTAGATGATACCATACCACACATTACCTTTCGGACAGTTGAAGAAACCTATCAATTCGTGAGGATTTTCTAAATCTCATAATCGACACTTAAGACAATTTACTACTTCATGAACATAAAATATTGCTTCATCAGGCATAAAAATCCGCTACAGTATTTTCATCAGAAAAAATGAAGTGTAATGTTATTGTTATAACTACAAATTGATCTGTTTGTAGTTTATAGTTATGTTTAATTTCATGGAGTAACTGCAACTTTTAAGCTCAAAATATCAGTCGTTTGTGAACATCATAGACAGTGCTTATAGAAATCTTTAGTGGACGTCTAACACTGCGAACTGAACGATTTGAACTTCATTGAAAATATGAACTAATTCTTTCTGTATTTTCGGCTTACGTTTCCAAAAAACGCTTCCTTTAAAAAACGCTTCCAATTTCCAAAAACGTTTACAACACTTACGCATGCTTTTGTCAGTTGAAATTCTACGATAGACGCGTGCGTAATTTCTTTGTATGAAAGTCACTAATTATGTTTCTGCATACTAGTGCACATCCGCCGCTTCCTCTTCTGGCAAAGTACTGAAACCCGGGCTCATAAGAGGTTGGTCGGTATAACAGTTTAACGCAGCTGGTGTCCAACGGGGAATGTGTCAGCTAAAACTTAATTGTTGTGGTTCCAAAATTACGCAACAGATAAACGCCTTTATTACCGATAAACCGATACACCAAATTTGGAAAAGGAGAAGGTTCTCACGAGTATTTATTTTATTTATTTATTAATTATTATTTTTTTAAATTTTTATTTATTTATTTTTTAAATATGTCATTTATTTTCACCAAATTGAATGCTTTCGATAATTTTTGTTTTAATTTTATACAAGAAATTAAATTCTGCTTTACATCTCGTTCTTATGTTTTTGAATTATAACTAATTTAAGTGACAGAATTTCTAACAAAAAATTTGTCAAAATGAACTAAAAAATTTTGTTCTTGCCGACATTAGTGATTAATTTTTATTAACTTATTTTTGTAGTGATATGTTGCCTAATTTCATTCTTATATGAAATGCAATTTCACAAGAAAATAAAAAATAGTGTAAAACAATTAAATGTTTTTTCTTCTATTCCATGCTCAGTATCGTATTTTTTCTCTTTTTGGTATTTCTTACAAACCGCTCTTTTTAAGCAGGAAGAGTTTTTGTGAGCCTATTTATATTTTTAATTCAGATGAAACAAAAATATTCTTTTTGTTAATGAATTATTTCACCACAGAAGCTTTGAGAAGTATTTGAACCCGTTAACACCGGGTGAAAGATGAGACTCTAATATGGAGAACGATAAAATATATACTTTAAAAATTATTATTAAAATTGATTTTAATAAAACTACAATAAAATGGTGAGTTTTAAATTCGGTGCCAAAATAAGATATGACGGTTATTTTCAGTTTGAGTAATTTCAAAAGTCGGTATTTGAAGAACTGAAAAGAAAAAAATATTTTTTAAATTGAATATTCTGTATGGATATCATTTTTAAGTATCTTTTACTTTATTTACCTCAATTTTTGATTTAATTTTTTTTCTTTTAAGAAAAGGTAAATATTTAATCCTTTTTTAAAATCTTAATTTATGTATGAAGAAAAATTTTACTCTTTTATAATTTCTTTTCTTTTTTTTAACTATTTAAACTAAAATCAATAAAAAAGAATTATTATTTACTAATATTTCTCTATATAATTATTAAAAAAATGGAATAATGTTTCGATAAAAACCAAACATATTGACTACCACGGCGGATTAGTAGCTTATCTGAAATTCATCCGAAAGGTTCTGGGTTTGAATCCCGATTAACTATTATTCAGTGAAACGTTATATATAGTGAAAAGTTCACTATTGTTATGAAACTGTAATTGGTTTTTAGCTTGTTAGAAAAATTATATAAATAAAAAAAAGTGTATTTTTACAGGATAAAATAAAGTTGCTAAGGAAATTGTATTGAATGAACTGTTACAGCTAATCGTACTGCAAATTAATTTTTTTTTTTTATAAATGTTAGATAGATGCAAGTTTTATTGGTTATAATAAATAATTGTGATAAGTAATAACACTGCGTGTTGATACTACTGAATAATAATTTTTAAGAATTAAAAAAATTAATTATTACGAATTAAAAGGATAACAGAAAAAAGTCTTCATTTTTATCTTATAATAAGGTATTCTGATAAGATATCTAAAAAGAATTACTAAAAAGAAAGAGATATTTCTTAATATCACATAATGGAGTAGTGAAGCCAGAATCTCTACGTAATATGTTTAAAAATATACCAACATATTAACGGTAGCTTACGATTACCTAAACTTTTAGCGGAACTAAAATAAGTAGAAGTAAGAGGTAATACCTATTTTCAAAATAACTAAAAACGATTTCAAAATAAAAATGAAATTTAGTAGAAGAAATGATAATAGTAGTAAACAGAAGTTAATGGGGTAGGAATTGATATGATTTCTTTTTTATGACAGAAAAGTTTCTAACCTGGTTTTAGACACACCTAACCTTAACTCACCGGGTTGTTGTAGTGGTGACCGCGTCTTCGCAAATCAGCTGATTTGGAAGTGAGGGTTCCAGCGTTCAAGTCCTAGTAAAGGCAGTTAGTTACTTTTATAAGGATTTGAATACTAGATCGTGGTGTTCTTTGGTCTAGATACTAGGTGTTCTTTGCTGGGGTTGGGTTTCAATTAACCACCATCTCAGAAATGGTGTCCTGTCCATCTCAGAAATGATGTGTGTAAATGAAGACTTACACACATACATGCCATCCTCATTCATCCTCTGATGTAATACCTGATAGTAATTCCCGGAGGTAAAACAGGAAAAGAAAGAAAAACACACCTACCCTCAAGGCAAATAAGAATAAAAATGTACTATTAATCTAGTATCTGTCAAAAGTTCATGTAGGTCGTAAAATAAAATATTCTATGGAATAAATAAAGTTTTAAAATTTATTTTAATTAAGTAATAATGAATTAAAATATTACTAATCATGTATAATTTTACACTTTGGCGCATAGTTTTACTTTCTCAGTTTATACATAATAAAGAGAAAATTTTCATCTGCTTCGATGTGTCCCTAAGTTTGAAAAGTTTAGTAAAACGTTTCTGTATGAAATGTATTTCAGGGACGTTAAAACCTAAAGTGATAGAATTTGTTTTATAAATTATGTATTAGGGAGATCTATATATTCTTTGGAAAAAATTGGTAAACAGAAAGGGATATTTTGGAGCTGGCAGACTTAAAAGAGAATTGGTTTATTTTTTAAATCTACAAGTAAGATTACGAGTATTAAACTTGTAGTTTTTACTTCATTTTTTTTTATTTTTGCTGATGGTAGATTGAGATTATATTGAATATTTTGTTCAGGGTATTAGAGAAAGAGAGGATTATTTTAATAATGGTCATTTTTCCAAATAAATAAAGATAGCTATACCAAATAATAATACATTTAAATATTACAGCGTGACGCATACCCACAAAGTTCTTTATATTGTAATTCCTTCAAAGGCATAACTAAAGTAAGTTAACCAAAACATAAGCAAAAATCTATTTTCCGGCCTCCATGGCCAGAGTGGTAGCGTCTCGACCTTTCATCCTGAGCTCCCGGGTCGAATCCCGATCAGCCACTGCATTTTTCACACGTCACAAAACATTCATCTCATCCTCTGAAGCAATATCTAACGGTGGTCCCGAAGGTTAAAAACAATCTATTTGGTGTTTTATTTAGATAATTTTACATTAATAGCATGCAGAAGTTAGAATTTTTTTCAAAGATCACAGGCATCTTGAATTTAGAAAAAAAAATTATAATTAAATTTTTAATTTTAGTAAAAATTTAATAAATTTGTCAAATACTAAGCTTAAGTATTTGAAACACTTAAATCCAATCTACATAATTCCAACTCTTAGTGTGCCGGCTTTTACCTGGGTTTTGGATATGTCGATAGAGACCACAAATACACATTGATATTTTTTTTACTAATGCAGCACTTGCGGCAATTAACATAGTTCAATTTAATTACCTTCTGTTGTGGGGATGATAAAACATATTAATAGGCCTTTTATAATTCAATAATATAGGCAGATTTACTTTGGATATGCGAGCCGTAAGAAATTAAATAAAATTTACTAGGATATGTCAACCGTTTAGATTTTGACAGTTTTTGGATAAACTGACCAAAAATGAAGCAAAAACTTCATAATATGTTGGTCGCATCTTAAATTAAAATAACCTAAAGTTAACATATTTTTTAATCTAAACACAAACGAAATATTAGTTTTTCGAAATGATATATTTACTTCGGTAAACCCAATCAGTAACAAAAAGAACCATAATAGATATTTTTCTAACAGAAATTAGATGGATGAAGAGATAAGTCTTCGGAATATTATACTTTTACAAAAAGCTATTATTTTAAGAACTCATTTAAAAAGTATGGTGTTCTTTATAAACTATTCCATTTTGCAAAGATTATATGAACAATTTAATAAAATTGTTAGCCACTTTTTCATAGACATGAAGTGGCTTTAAGACTAAATTTTTGTTCTTTGGATTCTCTCTTCTTCCTCATGTGGAATCTGAAGTCAGTTTTTGCGTCATTTTAAAAATTTAAATCATAAAAATAATACGAAATGATTTAAAAGCTTTAAACACTGTAATAAACAAACATTGACCGGCGGTTTCGATAACAAAAAAAAAATAATCTAAATATAAATTCCAGGAAATAAAAGAAATTTCATTAAAAATAATATTAGAAAGAATACTAAAACATCACTGGAATAAAATTCTCATATTAAACATCAGATTTTTATACATTTTCTTAATAAATTTTTTTGATTTAATTAAAAATTGATTAATTTTTATTATGAGGGATAACTTGTTTAGGAAAAGATAACCCTGTAGTGTAGGATAAAAATAATTTTCAATTCTCATTAAATTAAAAGGAATCAGATTCTTAATTTCTCTTTAAAACTTTATTTGTTCAAACAAACCAAATATTAGAGATTTAAAATTTTTTTTTTAAAAACAGGATTGAATTTGTCAATTTTTATAATGACTACTGCTTAATTATTGTAACAAATCATTCTAGATAATTATTAGTATTTCTTTAGATATTACAATAATAAATAAGTAAATGGATAAGAAAGTAGGTGAAGATCATTAGGTTATGAAATAATTTTAAATTTATAACTTGTGGAGGGGTTAAAATAAACCGTACATAAATCTTCACAAAGTTCAGTAAAATTTTTGCATCTTCTTCTATTTTAATATTTTGTTTTGAATGAGATTTTTAGCAAACAAATTTATCACTTCCTTTAAGATTTTATATTTTATTATTAACTGCATCATTAAACTTTATTTAAAGAGGTTAAATATATACTTAAGATCATATTATTCAATAATAAAGTTTCATAGTTATTGAAAAACAATCCTATAACATTTAATGGAATATAATGTATATAAAGTAACAGTTAAAATAATCTAACTTAAAATCATTGTAGCCTTAATAGTAACGTGGTATAAGCAATATTATACAGTTTTGGTGTTTGGGTAGTTCTATATTATTACACACGTACGGATTGTACTGCCAGTGTTTGTCCACCGCGAACCTACGTGATTCTGGTTCGAAATAAACCCCTTTGTTACCCTTTCCACCATACCATCCCCTAACCTACCCATTGCTGCGTATCACAGACTGACATTATTACACCGGTTGTAGCAATATAGAATAATAAAAATTACAACAGTGCATTGAGTTGCATAATACAGCGTGTGTTTTGAACGTGACCAATTTTTATTTTCATACAAAAGTAAATGTTTACTCGTACAAAAGAATACATACAAAAATTTATTATTTTTGCTATTTTACATATATATATATATATATATATATATTTACATTTATATATATATTTACTTATACTTTTGTTTCTTTTCCGTTTCATTTTTCGTGTTATATACACATATTACCAGTTTCAATTCGCAGTCATCATCAGGTAATGAATAATATTTTCTGTAAGGGAATGTTTAAAATCATGTTTAATAAATATTTTTCAAAAGTAAGTAATTTGAATTTTACTCATAAAATTAAGATTTTATTAAATTTCCTTAACTTTCTTCTTTCTATTACAAAAAGAAAACTTATAAATCACTATCAAATTAATAAAATTAACATATTTTAATCTTATTATCTAAAAAATAAAATCTTTGCACAGAAAATGTAAATTAAGTTATATAATAAATAACAGGAAAACTTTTCATAACAACATTTCAACAATGTCACACCTAATAAAAATTCATCCAAATATTTCATCGTAAAAAAAAAATAGTTTAATTCTAGGAATGTAATGTGAATTATTGTTTTACCGGTAATCTTGTTATGTTTATTCCACGTTAAATTTTTTTTTTAAATCTGCCAAACTTGTAAGCTAATTTGTATGTGACCTGACGTGAGTCACAAGTTAAAAGTCAAATATTACAAGACTTTTATGCCAGATTTTTAGGAAAGGTGAGGAGTGAAGTCACATCCTCTAATCTTCCTTCCTTATTCGAAATATACTGTAAGATATCAGTATACTAAACACATAAAAATTCAGATATTGTTTAGCACTAAACTTTAGACTTCACTTTATTTATCATAGGAACTGCTGAATATTGTACATCATTACTTTCAGAGGAAACCCAGTCTGAGTGGTGCCCTTTGTACCTCAGCTATTCCCCAAGCAAAACCAACATAATAGACATATATTAAAGTAACAAAAATTAATGTTCCCTTTTTTATTATGTAAAAATGTGTTATATTAGATACAGGGCTTTAACTCGGTAGAATAAAATTATTTTTACTGTCATTTTAATAAATATATATATAAAACTCAAGTGATAACTCATATATAAATAATATATGTCGCGAATAAGAATTCTTTTTACTGGAATTACGTTATTATTACTTGCAACGGACCATTTACATCAGTGATCTGTACAACCTACTTCGTATGGCCTCTTCTAACCACAACAAACTAGCATAACTTACGACCTCATCTACAAAATTAACCGATTCGCAGAAGCGTGATCCCCTCACCTTCGTCTAACACCGAAGATTTCACACAAAACTCTTCCTATAGTTAACTTAAAATTAGACTATGCATTCAGATCATTATCTTAAGTCATCCGGGTTGGGAGATGTTAAATATGGCTGCTGTTAATATACACTTTGCTCCTATGACAATGCACAGTATACATTTCATATAACAATTTTTCAAATTTGTTGTAACTAATTAACTCAAGATTAATCTCAGAAAAAATTATAATAATTATTTAAATAAAATTATGTATATTTACACGTATTGAATATAACGATCACATTATCTCAACTGTAATCAAGAAATAAATAAATTAATTAAAAAATATAAATACAGAAAACAATTATTCAACGTTGTTGAATGAAGGACTATCAGCGTGCATCTGAGTGATTGAAAAATTATATTGTGCGGGCATTTTCATACAATAGTACTCTCATTTAATAAAGGTTTTGTATATTAATTGTTTTAACAAAGCACTTCTGATTGCAGTTCAATAATCAATTTACAGTCTTTATTTCTTACAGCGTCGTTACACGACTAATATCAGGAGAAGGAGTTGATACTGTAGAATTAGAGGTATAATAATATTAGAAAAGGGTGGGAGAGATAATAATCAATGCTTTCATTAGCATAGATGAAACACCTTATCAATCAGAAGTGATTACCTAAGTGTAAGAGGCTAGAGAAGAACCTCCGATTTAGGATAAATGCTTAAAGCAGGGCGAGTAATGGAAGTGAATGAAGCAAACGAGAAAGGGATGAGTGGGACACGCCGCACCTGTTCGTAGCGAACGAGTAAGGGAGCAAGCAACAGCAGTAGAATCCCGTGGGATTCAATTCCCTTATCTATGTACAATAGGACTAGAGGGGTTTGAAACGTCTTATCATGGTACATTGTCTTAGCGGACCTTCTTATCGTAACGCCACGAGCCATCCCGTTCCCAGCAGTCTCCATTTTACGAACAGATAAGATAATGCAACAGTGTTGTATGTAAGAGATATATTAAAAACACGACTACAAAAACGGAAATTTAATGACTATTTCCGTTTGTCGTACTCACCTTTTTGATGGATTACAGGAAAATTACGCATAAAAGTTTATTTAAAAAGAAAAATTTTAAAACGCTGCAATATATTTTTCATTCTCAGGTAATGATATATTTCTTTAAAAAAAAAAAAACTTGCTGTAATTTAATAATTCTAAAATTCTATATAATTAAATCTCAAGAAATTTTGTTTACAGGAAGACAAGATATATAATTTTCACTCATTAATGTTTATTGTTTTAAACTGTTTATTAAGATTACCTTTAATTCTACTTATAACAGGGTTAAATAAATCTTTGAAACACTTTATGGGGACTATTTTTCTTTTGATTTGGCTTAATAAAAATGATAACGCACTTACTGTATTAGTAAAATTAAATGTGTGTGTGTGTATGTGTGTCTCTCTCTCTCTCTCTCTGTGTGTGTGTGTGTGTGTGTGTGTGTGTGTGTGTGTAAGTGTGAAATTACAGGTAGTTAAGGAGAAAGGATTTGATTGTAAACATTTCATACACTAAAACTACGTTAATAGGACACCTCAGCCGATTCCTAATAAATTTATCCTGTTTGCTAATTCACATATAAGAAAGAATATTGATTCCACTTATTTGTGAATGTCAACTGATCTACGAATACGTCCACATACATCTACGCATACGTCCGGGGTGGGCAACGAAATGGTACTTTGGTACCTGCACTTATGTCGGCCAACGACATTTTTGGAGGAAGATTCCATATCCGAAGCCTCAGACACATTGTCATTAGAAGTAGAGGCCGTAAGGAGAATGACGAAATGATGTAAGAAAGGATGACCGAAAGGAAAGCCTAAGATGTAAACCAAAACTTGTTCAAGAACCATGCATTTTCGTGATGTATTTCTGTATTTGTTTGAGTGTATAATTAAGAATTAATTAAGAGTATTTAGTTTCATCTGAAATATAAATAATTAAGTCTACTTTTTTATTTATTTTTTGATGTGTAAGGGGCTAATGGCCATAGCAGTTGATGCCCCAAAGACTTCAAAAAAAAAAAGATTGTAGGCTATGATTCCCTATAACTTTTGTGTATAATAAATAATAGTTAATTACAACCTAAAAAAGCGAAGTAAATAGTTCGGAATGAGACGCAATTTCGATTATGTTATAAGACAGGTAATTGTTATAAAGAGTGGTACAGTCGATATTACTCCGATAAAATTATGATTATTCATTATTATACGTCACATGCTACAAAAAAATAAAATCAATATTTATTTATTTAACATCATCTCATAATATTTATGAGATAATAATCTTTATTTGTACGTGTATTATATCTACTTTAAAATAATGCAGTTTTGAAAATTAAATAACAATAAAAAATTATTTATGACAAAATAATTACATAATGTTGCTGAAATAATAACAGAAGTAATGTTTAATAAATTATTAAATAATAAATAACGGAAAAGCACTGAATGATATCAAATAGTTATTTTTATGGTCTATTTATTAAGAAAAGATTTTGAGCTAGTTATTAAATTTTTACAAAGGTTTATACTTCATTTAATTGGCAATTTTCTACTTGGATTTACTACCTAGTACCGTTCATATTCCTCTCTATGTTTACCGGATCAATCTGCGATTCCTTCACGTTAGCAGGGGTTGAAGAAATTAACTTGTCTTAGTAAATCAGCTGATTTCGAAATATAGTTCTAAAGTTCAAATCCTAGTAAAAGCAGTTACTTTTATACGGATTTGAATTCTGGATTGTGTTTCCGGTGTTCTTTGGTGGTTGGTTTTCAATTAACTACACACATCTCAAGAATGTTCACCTGAGAATATTTAAGATTCGATTTTATTTACATTCGTACATATCACCCTGTGAAGTAATACCTTACAGTGGTTCCGTAGGATAAACAGAAAAAGAAAAAAAAGAGAAGGGGTATAAATACATTACATATTAATTCACTGGGCAACATGAATCATTCATATGAGTTTTTCGTTTCTATTTAAGATAGTAAGGCACATAAACCTTGATCCGCTTAGTTTGCATTCCGTATTTATCTAAAATAAAAATAAATTTATTTCGACCCATATATGTATTGAGTTTAAATAAGTATTATTATTATTCCAGTAAGTATAATTATTATTATTATATTCACTTGTTAACATGAAAATTAAACAGTATTCATCAGAAAAAAAATAATTCTATAAAATTTTAAATTACGACAAATTCTTTTTAGGAAAGATAAAAAGTGCTTTTATTTCACGATTCGTTGTAAATGAACTGATGAAAAGGATTTTTTTTATTTTTTTAACTGAAATGAAAAACGTTAAAATAGCAAATCAAACAATCCACATACTATTGTTTCATGAAACAATAAGAAAAGTGAGTCAGACCGAAATGGAATTGATACCAAACCGTACTTTATTAATATTTATGGGTATTGGAATAATGATGAGCTGGTTTTAGATTTAAAAGCTGAAAACGGAAACGTTAACGATTAGTATACTATTTAAGTTTTCCTTTTTATCGGAACACGCCAATATTGTGCATGGTATATATCAATATCTGAAACAAAGTGGTTGTACTTTACCCATTGATTTCATTTTTAATAGATTCTATAGTTTAATAAAAGTAAAGAAATTTATTAAAATATCTTATTTAGAATAACATAATTTCGAATAATACGTAATTAGTAGATTTTTATTTTTATTTTACTAATTTCTTTGTTTTGTCCTTTCTTATTTACTTCTAATCGTTAATAATAATAATAATAATAATAATAAAATTTGTACACTTCGTATTTTGTTTCTCATAATGTTTTTTATATAATTATTTTGTATAAATTGTTGCAAAAGAAATATATATAAATATACAACATGAAATAATTACGAGATATTTTTTATTTAATATTAAAATATACTTTCTGTTAATAAGATAATTAAATTATTATAACTGTAATTTGATGAAGTAATTAAAAATAACATATAGAACTTCCACACAAGCATCAAGTTTAAATTCACACATTACTGTGATTCACTGCATAAACGTGTATGTAAATAAAAAATCAACATAACCTCAATTTGAGATTGTCGACCTTAAATTTACACAAAATTATACATGAATGGATTTTTGTTATCTTCATCCATTAAAACGTAATGACGATTCACTTTTACCCTAAATCCCACCGTGTGACCGAAAAAATACGTGAAATTTAGGTTATGTTCTCTGTTGCCAACCTCAAATAGAATGTAAATCGGGAACAATTCAAACAATCTTCATAAAATTTTCACATACACAATTTCATATACACTACAACAGTGTGTGTAAATTTAGATGAAATTGATGTGTATTATATATATATATATATATATATATATATATATATGTTTACGCCGTCTGGCGTAAAGTTTCCGTTATTTTCAATGAATTCCAAGCTAGGGTTGGGTCCTGTTGTTTTGTTACAGGAATGTTAAATTTCACTTTGTTTCGTATTTTTGGGCTTGTCATTTATACCAGTTTTATTATTTGTTCTCGTGTTCGACACTTCCTCCGTCATCCTTAGTGACCGCGTCCATTCTTCTTATCGAATTATTTTTGACTACCCTTTTAATACACCCGTTATTCATTCGTTCCCATACTAATACATGCACACATCTCTTGTTTTTTACACACACTCTCTCCTGTCCACTATCTGGATATGGTTTCCTCCTTTTTCTTTCACGCCATCTTTTCGGCAGAGTAGATCCAACATTTCACCAGTACAGTCGCCTATGGCCATATTCTCCTACAAACTTGGCGATAATATTCTCATCCAAACACAATCTCCAAACTCGTCACTACACATCTGAGATCATCACACCTCTGTATTCCTGATACACCAGTGCGGACTACGCCCAGGATTACTGTATGTATTCATGTATCTGCATTCACGAGTTCGTCTCTTGATATTTGTGTGCTACAGGCAAGTTCAATTTTCATTATTACGTTAAACAGTGACTTTATCATTGAAATTTGTGGAACATTCAGTTCATCATACCTCATGCCTTACGATTTCAAGTTTAGTTAAAAGAAAACCATTTATTCACTTAAATGCATTCATGATAGGTGGCTTACCTATTTTACATGTTTAATTATTACGATTTGTTATTGTAATTAACTCTATAATTTATTTCTGCAACTTGTTGATCGCCGAGATTAATTCTTTGTTACTTATGTACTGTATTCATCATACTTCTCGTCAATTAACCTAAAGCAAATTACTCCTGATGTGCTGGTATGTTTTAGGACTTTGTGATTTTTGTATTCTCAAGAATGCTCATCTATCAAAATAAACTCCATTTATATTATTATTTATTTTATGTGATTATATTGTAATTTAACGCCTTCTATACTGAAATTATTGTAACTAATGTTTCCTAACCTAATGAAATCTGTTCATTGCTAATCTTCATAGTACAGTATATGTTAGTAGTGCAACTGTTTTCCAGTTCCACTTTCTATTGATGTTATGTCTTAAGTATCTAATTTGAAATTAAGGTGTTTTATGTTCTCTTATTTTCAGGCTCTGTTACATTGTGTATTTAAAAAATGTTTATTCATGTATTTCCGTATTTAACATCATTATTCATTTGTTGATTCAGCTGATATGTTAAGTATTATTAAGTTATGTTAATTCCATAATTTCCTGTTATGTTTTAAGATTATGATTATAACATAAGTTCATTTGTTACACTTTCAATAAAGTCCAATTTCTTTTGGCAAATACTAGCTGTGTGTTTTTTATTAACTTTAACCAACAATATATATACACATACACATATACTAGCTGCGGAGGCGTTCATAAGGCACGCCCTCCAGGCGGGTTGCCCTGGCGAGCGGCGTCTCGGAATGGGATTATTTGTTGTCCTAATTGATTATTCTTGTGTAAAAATGTTTTTGTTGAATGATGAAAATTGATATAACGAAAGTTAAATTAGAAATTTAACTCTAGAAACTGCGCATTTATATTGATATATGTGTAATATACCGATATATAATAATATAATAAGTACACACCTGACCACCACGAGACATGTACTAATGAATCGGAATTTTCCGCTAGTGATCGATACATTCTGATGGTATACTAAGGGAGATGGATAAACACACAGACAGACAGACACACATACAAACGCCTTTAGTAGGGTATGGTAAGAAAATGACATTTTAAGTGTACACATCATACCTCAAAAAGTAAAGAAATTTCAATTTCATCCCTCAATCCAACTGTGCAAAGGAAAATAATACCGTAGTTTTCGTCCAAAATTCGGTAAAAAATTCTTAATTATAATTGCTTTTATTTGGTAAAATGAATAATATTTTCCAACATTTATATGTGTTTTTAAAATGAGGTGAAATAAAATAACTGTTATAAAATTAGATAAACATCTAAATAACAACGATAAATTACATCAATAAACATAAATTAAAATTATCAGATTTTTTAACTGAATTCTAAAATAGTCTTCACGAACTGAGCAAAAATTAAAAAAACTGCAAGAAATAACATCAGTTGTTGGCAAAATGAAAAAAACATCATTAGTTAATGAAAATAACCGTAACAGCGAGTTAAAGCGTTCCGACATGAATTTAAAAGTTTAATATTAAATACATTTGATTTGGTATAACGTTCAAAAAGTTGATAGTTTAGATGTAATTATTTAGTAGCCTTATTTGCAAAGGTACAAATTTTTCTCAAATTGTTATTTGCCTAATTCATTCATTATTATATCAAAGGATATTGTTATCTGTGAGGATAGTAGAACTCTCAGTAATATTTGCAATAAATAAATATATATATTAGGTTTTATTTATATATTTTGTCTTCAGTCACTTGACTGGTTTGATGCAGCTCTCCAAGATTCCCTATCTAGTGCTAGTTTCATTTCGGTATACCCCCTACATCCTACATCCCTAACAATTTTCTTTACATATTCCAAACGTTGCTTGCCTACACATTTTTTTCCTTCTACTTGTCCCTCCAATATTAAAGCGACTATTCCAGGATTCCTTAATATGTGGCTTATAAGTCTATCTATTCTTTTAGCTATATTTTTCTTCTTCTATTTGCCGCAACACCTCTTCATTTGTAACTTTATCTACCCATCTGATTTTTAATATTCTCTTATAGCACCACATTTCAAAAGCTTCTAATCTTTTCTTCTCAGATACTCCGATCGTCCAAGTTTTACGTTCATACATATAATGGAGTATATAATATATATATATAATGCAGTAATATTATGCATAGGGCAATAATTACTCCTATTTAAAAAGGCAGAATACGTCATTATGACATTAGGCTCGTATGATGGAAACACAAACCGATATAATTTTATTCTACCGAATGTAAAACAGAACACAGAAACTTCATAACACTTTTAAGTTATAAAAGATTCAGTTTTAAACAATTAGAATTTCTTTTCTACTAACGTTACAATTTTTGTCAGTGTAGGTTATCGTAGCATGAATATTTGTAATAATTCTACAGAAGATTACAGAGAAAAGTATGCAAATATAGTCTCAAAGGTTTGTATTTTACATTGAGATATAATTTTTAATACTTTTGCAAAATTTAATATTACAGAAAATCAATAATCTACCGAAAGTCAGTAAAGTATCCACCTTGTGTCTTAAGAAACACATTGTATTGTGATTTAATAATCAGACAAAAGCTGATAAGTCCTAAGTAATGAGAATATCAAGAAAATATGGTTCAACAAAGATTACTATTGAGGAGAAACAATGAGAACAGGTTGGAAGTTTTAAATATCTTGGAAGCACAATAAAGTTTGGTGGAAATTGCACTGACGAAAGTAGAAGCAGAATTTCGAATGGTAAACTGGATTTAGCAAAGTTAGAAATCTGCTTACAATAAAAAAAAGAGATTTGCAAAATGTTTTGTTTGGAGTGTGGTATTTTATTGAGCAGAAATATGTAGTATAAAGAAAAGAGAAACTCTATATATGAAAAGTTTTGAAAAATGGCTGTAGAGGAAATTCTAGGTATCAAGTAGTAAGAGAGAGAGTAACTGGTAATCGGGTTTTTACTAATATAAAAGAGAGTAGGATTATGATTAAGAAAATACAAAGAAGAATTGATAATTGGATAGGTGATATCCTGACATGATTGTATTCAAAAAATAATATTTGAAGGAAAGATTGCGGTTTTAAGAGGAAGAGTAAGAAGGATGATAAGGTAAGAAGGGAGACAAATATACTATAATTTGAAAGAAAAAACTCAGGACGGACCATCATGGAGAATGTTGTTTCTTAATACCTGTCAATAGATAATTTCATTAAAGAAGAAGAATCAGACAAACAACTATCAATCAATCTTGTGTGTATTGCCTTCTAGTAGATCCTTACTTTATAGTCTTCCATGTTTCACAATTCTGTGCTAGTCACTTATCGTTATCATTTTTCCTTCGATTTAAATGGAATCTATCATCTGATACCTACTTCTTCTTCTTTTCTTTTCTACGCTATTCTTCTCTCATTTGAAGTCTTCAGCAGATCAGTATTATAGCCAATTCATCTTTTTTCTTATATATATTTAATTATTAAACATAAATCTTTCCTTTCTTCCTATTTTTTAATTGAAAAGACACATAAGATTGAATTAATATACTCTCACGCTTATTGACAAAAATTAATAATTTATCACGAATGTGGTATGAATAAATGAAATAAACGTAGCATAAATCAAAGAGGTCAATAAAAAAAATTTATTTTAGATTTTATCCTGGAAAACTGAAAGGTAATCATGAAATCATGTAATCAAGTAATCATGAAATCTGGACAGCTAAAGTCATATTTTTCAATTAACATATTTCAACAAATCGAAAAAATGTGATTAACCTGTTAAAGCATGCAGATTCTATTAATAAATTAGCGATTAATAACCACACTACTATATGTACTTGAAGTAGTAGCATCTTTATCTTTCATCTAAAAAAAAGCAACAAAAAATAACAATATTACCCATGAATTAAAACTAATAAAAATACTTAATTAAAATTAGTATAAATATACAAACCCGATAGACTGGTCTAGCGGTAAACGCGTCTTCCCTAATTACCTGATTTTGAAGTCGAGAGTTCCAGCGTTCTAGTCTTAGTAAAGGCAATTACTTTTATACGGATTTGAATATTAGATCCTGAATACCGGTGTTCTTTGATGGTTGGGGTTATCATTAACCAGACATCTCAGGAATGGTCGAACTGAGACTGTAGTCTTGTATTTCATTTACTCATGCATATCATCCTCATTCATTCTCTGAAGAAATATCTAAACGGTAATTCCCGGAGGCTAAGCAGAAAAAAGAAAGAAGTATCAATATACTAGTATAAGGATAACTTATAATTAAATGGAAATAAAACATTTATTCGTTAAAATATTATTTTTTAACTCTACTTCACATGAGAAATATCTTAAATTGTATTTTATAGATGAAAATGTTCTAGTACGTAGAATTATATTAAGTTTTATTAAAATGCTCGTATGAAACTGAAGAATGAATATTATGTAAAAAACAATTTCTATTGAAACGGCTATCTATCCATCGTTCGTAATGCAATACATCCCACTCCGTAAAAGTTATCAGCATTCCTTTTCATTGACTGCATACTGCAATTCCTTTATAGTTGCATGATTTCGTTTCATAGTGTAAGTTACCATAGAAAATAAAAGGAATCAATTTTCTTCTTGTATTCAATTTTCGTTAAAATGTATTTTTTGTGTCTGCAATATAAATACATTATTATACATTCTTCATATTGTTAAATAACAAAATTTATTCTACTTAATTTTATACCAGTTTCTTTTAAAATCAGTTGAGTTCTACATGATTAATCGTAATATTTTAGAGCTTCCATAAGAAGTCTTCTGATCTTTAAAGGTTTTTTTTACACCCTAATAAATATCTAAAATTTGCTGATAAACAAAAAATAAACATACTGAATGATTAAGAAAATATCAGTTTTTATTCCTTAAATATATATCAGTTAATAGTTATTAAAAAATGATAAAATAATTCTGCAGAATTTAATCGTTTCAGTATTCTGTTTCTTGATTATCAAGATTATTATAGATGCTCGATTTTCTTATTTTTTTTAATCTTCTCTCATAAGTGATGCTG
This sequence comes from Lycorma delicatula, assembly GCF_047948215.1. Taxonomy (NCBI): domain Eukaryota; kingdom Metazoa; phylum Arthropoda; class Insecta; order Hemiptera; family Fulgoridae; genus Lycorma; species Lycorma delicatula. The sequence continues at coordinate 135,379,147 of NC_134459.1, read as the reverse complement.
ATATGATTAATGTCATCCCATACTATCAGACTAATAGTCAATGGCTTTGTGTATTACGGTACTGAATACGTACCAGAGCGAACTAACATGATTTTCAGTAGTTTTAACTAAAATTTCAAACCTATCTCAATAATGATGTGACCTGATATGTTCCAGATTAGTGTAATATTTGATATACAGCGATGTTTCGATCGTATTTGCATTAATAATTTGATATTCGGTGCTATGTAATTTAGACTATTTTTATTTTTAAATATTCAATCGATTTTTTGAGGATAGTAGTTTATCTATCTCTGATTTTTATCATTCGGTTACCTCCTAACAAAGAATAAGGACTTCCTAATTTGGTCAATATATTTAATTATTAGTCCATCAGGTTTTAAAACACCTTTTTTATGTTTATAAATCTAAATTATTCAGACAGTGCGTTCTGAAGAGATCGGAATTTTATAGAAATTTTATTCATACTTATTTTTTAGCTTTTATATTTTAATGAAGTAAATTGTAAATTATAAATTAATAGATGTTTTATATTACTACAAATGTCGTAAAATACTGAAAAATAAACACTGCTAACCGCAAATTTTATAGTATTTAAAATTTATAAGAGTATCAATTTATCGATTTCAAATATTTGAACTGCAAATTTTTTTTTACATTTACTCAATTTTAATTATTGACCCATACGTAATTTTTATTTAGCATATTTTTTGACACTGTTCTGATCAAGGTTTTTCTTAACCGTTTAAGAGAATATTAGGGGAGTTCTTTTTTAATATCAGAGAACATCACACCTTCAAATATATGACGGGATTCGTATAATTAGAAACTAATTTAAATATAATATTTATTTATAGCGTTAACTGTATGGGAAAAGATTTAATCTTTATTACGGGAAAGGGAGGTAATATACTTTCACTCTGAAAATAATACATCTATAAATAATTTAACTTAATACTGTTTTAACTTATCGATTAGGAACATATTTTTATTCTAAAACAGTCTTTACTGGTTGGATTAATTTTCTGCTCTTTTCTTTAAAATAGAAGAAATTAATTTTTTTTTTTTTAAATGACATTGTATTTTAATTAAAAATGTTTTCTTTACAGGTTTGAATTTTTAAATAATTTACAACTAAGTTATGTAAACTAATTTTTTTTCTATTTGTTATTAAGATCGTCACGGATCAACTTTACTACTAATAATGGCTAATTTTACGCTTTAAACAAACCCTGGAAAGTTCATTGACATCGTCAACATTTTTATTTTGTTAATATGGAAATACTTATTTTTTAAAGTAAAGCTATGATGTAGAAGCGGATAATTTTAAAATTGCTTTATGTGAGGGTAATAGTTTACGTTATACTGTGTTGAAGAGAGAGAGAGAGAACAAGTGTCACTTGTAGGGCTAAATATTTAGATGACAACATAATGATGCAGATTTTATTTAGCTCACCAAAAGGAATCGTTAACTTCTGCATTCATCACCTTCCTTAGTAAGCCGGTTGATTATGCCGGGTTTTACTTTTGCAAATATTTTATTGCCAATAATATTATATTAACATTGTGACAATTTTGTTTCTATTACACCTATATTGATAATGGTAAATTTGACACAAGTAAATGCTAATATCTTATTTTCATGTTTGCAGTTTTACCCTTAATTAATTTTTCCTTTTCTTGGTCAGCTTGATCGTCAGATTATGCCAGCCTCCGTGGCGCGAGCGATAGCGTCACGCCTCTGCCTTTTATCCGGAGGTCATGGGTTCGAATCCCGGTTAGGCATGACATTTTTCATACTACGTTTCATATCCCATGTACAAGCTTCAAGCTTATGTGACGATATCATCAAGAAACAACGGTTTTTTTATACTACTTTGAAATCAATAAAAGTAAGGTTACGCTGGGAAAAAACAGGAAATTTTGTGTATTAATGGTTTACCCTTGACTCTTGTACTGCACTCACGAAATTTAAAAGCATCGATGTTTGCTCTTATATTATTACATTTTTGTATGAGTATGCATTGTGTTTAGCAAATATCTTTATTACCTAGTCTTATACATTTTAAAATACTCACGCAGTGTCTTTATATAATTAATAATAATAATACATGCAGGATATTGGAATTAGCCATAGTCGAGCGAAAGAGGCCCTTCATCTGGCTTCAAGAGTAAAGTACGAGCGGTCATGAGTTCCCAGTTGAGTGGTTCTAATAAGGTAAAGGCCATCAACATATTTGCCGTTCCGTTGATTTCCTATAGCTTTGACGTGATAAATTGGACGTGGAGAGACCTTGAAGGGCTTAATAGAATGATGCGTGTATCGTTCACGCGACACCGCTCCCATCACCCGCGCAGCTCCGTCGAGATGTTTCACCTGTTCAGGAATAGAGGAGGAAGTGGCGGGAGGTTCATGCAAAACAGTTGCTGAATCTCCGGAAATACATCTTAGAGAATAGCCAGTCCAGTTTACTCCACCGGGTTATAGTAAAAATTGACAATAATCTAACCCCACTACGCCTCAGTGATGAGAAAATTCCAGCCCCTTGAATATACCTTCTCCGAGATCAGTGTGATGGATAGGTGGCGTTCGAGTAAGTTGCATGGGAGATACTGTGCGGCGCTTATGGATGAAGCAGTCGATCGAGATGCGTCTGTAGCCTAGCTGGAGTTTGCCGAGTTGTTTGCTGAGACGGAGGGCCTTGTATTTGCTATACAGGATAGGGTCGTCAGCACACTCAGCTACAGAAAGCATGTCGTTAAGGATTCTGCTGTAACCACTGACCTGTTCTGTCTTTGTGGATAAATCAATGAGTCCATCGAACATATCGTTAGCGGGTGTCAGTTTTTAGCTCCAAGGGAATATACGGTCCGACATAACAACGTGGCGAAGATGCTTCACCAGAGGCTCGCTTTGGACCTAGGTGTCCTTGCCGTTTCAGTCCCGTATTTTAAGTATGCTCCTCAGTCTGTATTAGAGGACGATCGGTATAGACTGTACTACGATCGTAATGTTCTGACGGACAGGACAGTGGAAACATCGTTCTGACCAAGAAGCAGGAGAAGATCACCTTCCTGATTGATGTCACAATTCCATTGTACACCAACATAGTGAGGAAGTACACGGAAAAAATAGTGAAGTATAGGGATCTTGCAGATCAAGTCAAGGAGATTTGGGACCAGGAGAGCGTAATAGTAGGCCGGTGGTTTTGGGCGCGATGGGAGAGATTCCACGTTCCCTGCATGATTCATTAAGATCCGTTGGAGCACCAGCAAATCTATTCCGACCATGCAGAAGGCTGTGTTGCTGGATACATACCGCTTGGTCCATCGGTACGTCACAAGTTTGAGCGATAAGATAACGCCTGTTATTGAGGTGGGCGATCAGGTAGAGCTGCAGGCGGGAGGCAATGGCCGTTAACATCTGGCAGTTCATATATTTTCATGTCTGGTATTTTGTCTTTCATTCATATATCTTTCCCATAGTATTCAACAGTTCATGTTACCACATACAACGCATGTCACAACAATAGTTATAGCTCCTGCGCCTTGCCTTTGGGCCGGCCAGGATGCTTTTTACTGCGCTTGCCCAAGAGAACAATAATAATAATAATGAAAATAATAATAGTAATAATAATTAGTATTATTACTATTTATATTATTATGTACTTTTAAAAAAATCAAATATTTTTATTAATAATTGAAATTCTGATTAGTCCGCTGATAATATAATCATAAAATAAAAAAAATGTTTAATATTTTAGTAGAAAAGGGTAATTTTGTTTATTTCTTTTCTCTTTGTTACAGATATGCCAGTAGTGTCACTAAAAATGGGTTCAAGTCTTAACCCAGATGATATTAAAGAGGGAGATGATGTTTATTTTGAATGTAATATTCGAGCGAATCCAAAAGCATATAAACTAGCTTGGTTTCATAACGTAAGTATTATTATTATTTTTACATTTTAAATTATAGTAGAAATAACGGAATTATAAAATTTAATTTAAATTAATATTAAAAATAAAAACGGTTGCATAACGTAATTGATTAAATTATATAACATCCATTACGTAATTACAAATTCCTAATTTAAAAATTTAATAGCCTCATTAGCAGTTTTGATAATTTATGTTAATTATTATACATTATATTAATTTTTTCTTGTTTTATACGCATCAGTAATTGAATTTCCTTTCATAAAAACTTCTTTTCGAATAAAATAATAATAAAAAATTACATTAAAGGGATTTTTTTAAGGTATAATAAAAATACAGCAATACGACGCAGTTCGCGGTTATATATATGTGTGTGTGTGACACTTTAATAATACTATAGTCTATAAAACAATAAATAGAGGCTTAAAAGGTGTTTTTTTTTGTTTTTGTATGATTGAGTGGTTATGTCCACTGGTACCTCACTAATAGTTATATATCAATGATTGACGATAAATTATAGTTAAAACGTACTCGTTTCAGTCTTCTAGATGTTTTACAATGCTCAAAAAGGCGTTATCTTCCATATTATCGTTATTTTTTTTTTTAATCTTCCGTTACGCTGAACTGTTTAATTTCTTTATGAATTACTGAAATGTTTGTATTTTTGTGTATTACGGAGTTTACTGTATACTAGAATGTGTTTTTTCTACATGTAATTCAAAATTCTATATATAATATAATTAACTTGTTAACCTATAAATTGCTCGTAAATATTATTTTAAATTGAGATGAACTCATCCTTGAAATACTTTTTATTTTCTTCATTATCTTTACAATAAATAATTTTAAAAATATAGAAATTGAAGAAATTTTATTTCTCAGTAAAATAGATAAAAATCATGCACTTTTTATTTCTTACAGTAGTATAATGTTTATTTTCATTTTTTAAACATTCAAAATACACACAGGCACGTGCGTACACACACACATTGTATTTCTTCATACTTTTCTTCTAATTAGCTAGATATTAATCAGATACATGTAAATTAACCAGCAACTTTTGACTTGTAAAATATAAAAGCGATACGTGATCCATCCCCCCAAAAATATTTTTTTTTATTAGCGCTTCTGTTCTTTGTTACAAAAGTGTTTGTACAGGTACACTTAAAATTAAGCATTACTTGGAAGATAAGTTTTATCGACTTAAAAAAAAGGCGGTAATTAAAATATTTTATACCTAACTACTTTCATTAAAAAATACTAAAGTAAAATAAAATAAACAGGTTTGTAGTTTCTTTAATCCATGACGAAAAATATTGACAACAGTAAACGGAATTTAACAGTTTTAAAAGTTTAGTACTGCTCATACTGGAAATTAGCCTACTTGATCAGTAGCCTATAAGTCAAAAGTGAAAAGGGTAGAATTCGGCTGGACTAAACTATTAAACCGACCTTGTGTAATTTAAGCGTTTTAGTTCTAAAACAATTAAATCTATTAAACGTAAATTCTGAGGCAGCATATATTCAAAATACAATCGTACATTCAGAACCAGAATTTACGGGTAAAGTATAGGTATTTCGTTCTCTGAAAGACGTCATTTCCATTTTACAATTATCAAACCTATAAACACTGGACCTTATTAAATGGTGGAAAGGGAATAAAATTTATGCCATCACAATAGGCATGTAAGTACACCCTCTAAAACAGGTTGTTATTAAATACCCTCGCACCCGTATTGCCTTACAAATACATAGATGCAGTATCTGACGTTTTAACTTTTATTTATCCAAGATGGTATGAATCGATACATTAAATACTTTTTGAGCATCATTTTATTCATATGACACATTATTTCTTTGATTAAAATTTTTATTTCTTTTAATGTACAACTATTTCAATTATGTTTCATTATATGAGGTTTTATATCTTAATGTAAAAAAAAAAAAAATAAATTAAAAAAATAGTGGTAAATAAATTAAACGCAATTGATAAGATATGTGAAAAGGTAAATTAACAAAAAAAAAAAAAGGAGAAAAGTAACTTAGATATAAGATTTTACTAGTAGAAACCGTTTTTAAATTTTACTAATTGGAGGAAAATTAATATCTAAACTGGATTACTTAAAAGAGTTATTCTGTAGAAAAAGATGTGGTTCTAAACATGCAACAACAGGTTTGAAATAACATTACTCTGTCAGTGAGCTACGCTGACCGTTTTTTATTTACGTATTTATATATACACTAAATAAAAGTTAGAATACAATCTTAAATTACCTGACTTTTCCTTATCAAATTGAAAACCTCTTTAAAAGTATAAATCCATTTGAAAGGAAAGTTACTTTTAGCTGGATTTGAATAGAATTTTACCGGTTTGAATTGGCTGTTATCAATAAACAAGCCAAGTAAGGTTTTGTAGTTGGTCTGAGAGTGAACATCAAGAACAATAGTTAAAAACTTTATTGGATTTAACTGCCTGTTATGACGCAGTATAATGTACGATTATACGTCCATTTATTATTATTATTATTATTATAATTATATATATATATATATATATATATAACATGTACCTTATTTTAAATATAAATATTAAATATAAAACTGTACTTTAACTCTTTTTATTAACCCCAAAGAAGAAAAATGATACCTATTTATAGATAGATCTTGTTTGTTATAATTTAAAACAAAAATATTAACCATCTATTTTAATATTATCTAATATTAATCAGTCTATTTTTATATTTTATTTTAAGTAATATCACTTTATGGAGATTTTTTTTTTAAGTTTAACAGAAATAAAATCCTTTGTATAGAATATAAAAAATAGAGTCAAGTATTTGAACTTGAAGTTATAATGAATATTTACACACACACACACAAATATATATAAATATATATATATATATATATATACTCATGCTTTTATGTATATTTATGCACAGGGAGAAGAAATGCATCACAATGTAACTGCGGGAGTAATTCTAAGCGATCACAGCTTAGTACTTCAAGGGGTAACAAGGCATACAGCAGGTGATTTTACATGTTTAGCAGCAAATACAGAAGGAAAAGGCACAAGCAATCCAGTTACTTTGAAAGTTATGTGTAAGTTAAATATATTTCATTACCACCATTGAATCTACTATTCTTAGTTTTATTATAAAAAGCATTTCTGTAGAGATAATTATATAGATGTTTAACAAAGCAGAAAAGCTTTAAAGCAGTGATTATATTATAGCCTATATTCTGAAATACTAGTTGTGTTGCGCACATAAATAATTTTAATAAATGGCTAAACATTTCCATTAACGCATTCGTTCATTAATAAGTAAACTATTTACAGAACTTATAGAACAAAGTCATTATTACTAATGTATATTTTTTTTTTATCGTCTGGTCCTTTACGTGGAAGCAATCAGAATTTGAAATAATTTTGAAAAATCTTTACGATACTAAAAACAAAGAAATTACAGTCTTATTCATTTAACAATAGAGGCTTAAAATGGGTTATAATTTAGTACTTCAAAATAAAGGTAATTAAGTTTAGTTTAAAAAAAAAAAAATATTTAATTTAGCCCTAGTTATCTTAATTTTATGCTATTATTTTATTTTTAGAGTATTACATAAGTGAGCCAGAAATCCATTACTGTTCTTATGTGAGCGGAAGCCTAAAAATGTATAACAAATCATTTTTGTGGGTTTAGCAAAAAGCGGTGCAGGTATTTGATCTAAAACCTTACTGAAACCTACAACGTTACTCACAGCGTAGATATGTTGTTTAAAAGTTGTGTTTATACACTGTTAAGCGAATTTATATAGAACCGTAAAATATTTAATTATAAAATAACGTTTAAATAAGTACGCCGAATGATTCTGAAGGATATTATGTATTATAAGTTACAAGGTTTCCACTGTAAATAAAGCAATATTGAACGTGGATAACTAATACACGCGGTAATTGATATTATTACAGTGATATTATTTGAAAAAGTTTCTTAAACATAGACTTTTGGTTTTTGTATAGTTAACGTAAATTGTAAATGGTGTAACGTAAATTGTAAATATTTGAACCACCAAATATTTTAATAAATTCATAAAGGCTTAACTTATTGACAATCTGTGATTATAATTTGTACGAGTCGGAATGGCGTGGATGATTATTTTAACAGTTCTGTGAAGACGCTTGAAAATTCGAGGCCCAGTCAAATGTATTGAAGTCCATTATATTATTAATGGTTCCTTAATCTATCATCAGAAACAATTCTGTTTCTGGTCCATGGTTAGAACAAATTAATTAAGCCTTCATCTACTAGAATTTGACGAAGCTTCCTAGTTATCCAAAAACAAGAAAGTTACACTAGATACCTAGCCATCACAAATGTCATTCGATTAAATAAACAACAAATCATAAATTTATTTTAATTCAGGATTTTTTCACACTTGTTTATCCATTAAAGTGAGTCGAATCATACTAATTGTCATTTTATCATTTTTTATTAATTTGAAATATTTTTTACTATGAATGTACTTTTCAAAGACTTTCATTTAAGTTATGCATTTCTGCTTAGCTCCGTAAAATCAGTTCTGTACTTATAGACTGATAACCTACAATTGCACGGGGGTTATAGGATTTAGATTTCTTTATAATAGGTCACTTAAATTTACTGTACAATTATACAAATTGCTATGTAGAATAATTAATATGCAAACTCAAGTTATTAGAAACGGTAGTAAATATTCAAAAAAATTAACTTAAAAAAGATACCAAAAATATTTCCAAAACTATTATGTTAATAAATCGTATGAACTTTAAATAACAGCATTTTAGATGCTAGAAAATGCAATAACAAGTGATAAATATTAAAAATTAAAAAACACGACTGATGAAAAAATATTCCTCTTTTTGTTCGGTTTGGTTGCATCATGATTTTGTATACTAGCAAATACCGCGTTTGAATTTTGAAAATCAAAAGATTGGTAGCAAAGATATAATATTTTCGAAAAACCGTCATTTGTTAGACCGAAAGTGTACCTGACGTTTGCAGAATGTAGCCTTTAACTTACTAAAAAGTATTTTAAAATCGGACAACATTTGAATTTGAATTTTCAATTCAAACACATTTGAATTTTTAAAATCGGACGATTGTTTACAGAGACATTATAAGAGCACCCCATTGCATCTCCCAAAACAACGCCCCAGGAGCACCCCGTTTGTTACCAACTGATGGTGATGATTTGTCTAGCCTGGCACAAGCTGTTTGCCTCACCTCACCACTCTAGCCTCGTACTCAGTTTCCCATGGGAATCCCATTGTTATTGAATAGAAATCATTATTAAATAGACCTTTATTTTTAATTTATTTAATAATTGTTTATTTTATTTAATGTAAATTTAATTGTATTATTTTTGTAATTAAAATTCATTCGATTTGTTCGAATCATTCAATTCAAACCCAACTTACACAGTAATAGAGGCTCACACTTCACAGATCATTAATTCAATTCATTAAAGTTTGTGCTTCAACCGGCAAATTTCCACTACTACATATCACGGAGTTCGTTAGAACTTCGTCGATAAGAGGCGACGAAGTCACCGAACTACATTTATAGTTCTAAACATGATCTAACAGTGAAATGAAACTGGGGAAAAAATAAGCGTGAAAACATTATATTTCAGTTCATTTAGATTAGTAATAAAGAATTCTTTCAAAAAATACCTCGAATTTTGTTAGACAACTTTTTTTTCCATCTGGTGAACCGCGGGACTCAAATATGTCATTTTGTTCATTTTTTTAATGTACCTTTCCGAATCGCGCCACTAAATAGCAGTACTTGATAGTACTAGGCGGCCTATAAAAACTTAAAGATGTACTTGGAATAATAAAATTTAAAAGAAAATATACTACAGCTTGTTTAAATAGTAAATGCCGTTATGTAAATGAAAGTACTGAAGATAAAATTTTTTTTAATTCCCATCACTTCTTTAAAAAAAAAAATAAATTTATTAGTTTACAAGAAATTATACCAGTTTTATTAAAAATGAAATAAAAAGGATTAAACGATAAAAATCGAGAGTACTCTTACAAAGTAAAAGTGCAATAACACATCACGGATATTCGATTCGTAAAGGTCATTATACCAGATTTTTTGCCCCCAATATTTATATGTAATACATATCACAGTTACAGAAATAATACAATTCCTATGATTATTCGTTTAATAAATGAAATCGGGCCGGTAAGAGTTTTGTAACAATTTTTTTTGCTTATTATATGGAACGCTTAAACATTGTTTATTATCTATTATTGCATATCTAATGTCTATTACATATATTTATCATGTATTTTTTTTAAAGAAAATTTTAAATTAATAAAATATTTTGATAATAGAGATGTAGTGTCTTACCTTTTTGATAACAGTATTGTTTTGTTAAAAAAAGTTTTATTGATATTACAGAAATGTTTGTTTTTTGAATGGAAGAAATGATATCTACTAGACTCTTACCGTACGGTTTATAATTTCATTATAATTTTTTTGTTATACGTTTATACTGTATAAATATATAATATTTATGTAAATATATATACGAGGTGCGACAATAAAGTAATGAGACTGATGTGGAAAAAAAATGTTGCTTACCGTTTTAGTCATGTTTAGTGTTGTCTCCTTCAAAGTAGTTCCCCTCTGATTGCACACACTTATTCCAGCGCTTTTGCCATTGATGGTAACATTTCTGGAACTCATCTTCAGTAATATCCTCCAAGACTCGTCACAGCTGTTTGGACATCTTGTGTTGTTTGAAAATGGTGTCCTTGACCGCCATTTTGACTCTTGGAAATAGAAAAAAGTCACACGGAGCGATATCTGGTGAATAAGGTGGCTGTGGTAGTACTGAAATTTGTTTTGAGGTTAAAAATTGCTGTAATGACAGAGCAGTATGGGATGGCGCATTATCGTGATGCAGAATCCAACTATCAGCAATGTTGGCACGGACACGAAGAACTCGTTTACGAAGTCTTTCTAAAATTTCTTTGTAGAAATATTGGTTAACTGTTTGTCCAGGAGGCACCCACTCTTTACGAACAATTCCCTTGGAATCGTAGAAGCACACAAGCATGCATTTCACTTTTGACTTTGACATGCGACCTTTTTTGGTCTGGGTGATCCCTTTGAGCACCATTGCGAACATTGGTGTTTTGTTTCTGGATCGTATTGAAAAAAACAACCTTCATCACCAGTGATAACACGGCTCAACAAATCTGAAATCTGGATTGACTTCCGTTTGCTCTAACAGATCGGCTGCCACATTTTTCCTTGTTTCTCGCTGTTGTTGTGTGAGATTTTTGGGAACCATTTTTGCACAAATCTTTCTCATACCAAGATCTTCAGTTAATATTAGACGAACCGTTTCTCGATTGATGTTGAGTTCTTCTGCAATCATTTTCACGGATAATCTTCGATCAGATCGTACGATTTCACGCACCATGGTCAAGTTGATATCTGTCCGTGAGGTTGATGGTCAACCACTGCGGTCTTCATCTTCAACATTTGTTCTGCCTTCACTAAAAGTTTTATGCCAAAGAAAAACTTGAGCTCTTGACATAACCTCCTCTCCAAAAGCCTTCTGAAGCTTACCATAAGTTTTAGTCGCGTTTTCACCCAATTTAACGCAAAAAGAAATGGCATACCGTTGTGCAATGTTTTGCGACGAGAGACACGAACACGTGTTCACTTATTACAGCACAACTCACGACTGAGCAGTTGCATCAATGTGCCGCTTGCACTAGAAGTAGCTTATAGACCAAGGTCAAAGATAGTGTGCCTACGCAAGCTGCAGGGTTGCCACATCTTGCAAAGAAAAATCAGTCGCATTGCTTTATTGTCGCATCTCGTATATATATATTTATAAAGCCTATTAAACTCCCGTTAACGTAAGGATTCCAATGTGGAGCCATGCCTCTAAATCAGTTCGGCCGGAAGAAACTACGGTGGAACAGTGATTACTACGGTGAAACAAACATACACATATGCTAAATACATTGCACTCCTTTTTGGACAGTCGTGTAGAAAAAATTTTGACGCAAAGCGGACCAATGGTGATATGCTGAGCGGCTACACACGGCTATTTCAACGATATTTTCATGATATAAGCAGTCCGTTGTCAATTTATTTACAGATTATTTTATTTAATTTCTAAGTGAAGATTATTTTTATTTAAATTTTATACTTGTATTTTTATTTACGTATTTAATAATTTTATTTATTTAATTAATTTTATTAATAAAATAAAAGAAATGGATTATTAGTTCATATTTAGCAATTAAGAACATGTTTACATGATCGAACATACTAACCGTCAAAAAAAAACCATAAATTTTTTTCTTAAACGTTTATAAACAATAAATAACAACAGTAATAATAATTATAAAAAAAAATAATAATAAATTTTACTTCCGTAATTCATTCATTCAGTATCGAAGCAGATCTTAAAACAACTATTTTCGATACAAATAAATCGAAACTAAAAATACTACCGATTATCCATTGAGAATCGTATATATGATTTTTTGGCTTTGTAGTTACAATTAAACATACATGCATACATATTTATATAGCCTATGACACTCCCCGTAACGCGGCGTCATACATATAAAACAGTTCGAACGTTCAGCTGCTACGGTGGAACAAAGATACATATACCCGTAAAACATTGCACTCTTTATGGACAGTCGCGTAAAAACTATCAATTGTTAAAAAACTTCTCTTTTTATATTAAAAAAAAATGTCTACCTTTTTGTAAAGGTAGACATTTTTGACACGCCTGTCCGTCCGTTCCTTTACCAATAGATTGATGGGAAACACTCGTTTTTATTGGTTTAATTTAGTTTTTCATTACTATTAAGTAAATAGCAGTATGTTGCATACAAAAAGTCAATACTATGTTTTCGTTTAATTTTTTATTACTTTTATCTCTAGATTCGTATTATATTTATTCATAACACATTAGATTAATTATCATAGAATTAATTAAATTTATACAATTCTATTTATGGCATGTTGGTTAATTATCTATTTTTTTTTCCAAATGACAAAGGGTGTCAGAATTTTAAACCGACTGACTGATGGTCCAAAGTATCGTTTTAAAATTGCTTTACATTATTTAAATTTCAAATTAGGTATTACGAAGCGTTACTGTACATGTATATGAACCTACTGGGTTTCATAACAAGCCCTTTGACGAACAGAATCAACGTATAACTAGTAAGGGTGAATTTTGTCTACATCTTGATGGGTTTTCCATTCTACATTCAACATGTGTTTTAGGATCAATTAACGAAGGAATGGAAAATAAGAACCTCATTCTCCCTTCTATGCCAGCTAAGTTTGTAATTATTTAGAATGGTTACGATATTATTGAGAGTGGCTCATGTCTAGTATATAATATAAAAACTGTATTTATCGATAAGAGCACAGTCATTTTCAAAATAATTACAAAAATAAAATCAATAATTAATACAATTTTAATATTGTTTCCTAAAATAAATTATGAAAATTAGTTTTTGTGATATTTAAAACGTAAGTAATTTGTAAATAACATAAGAAATCTTTTCAATATTATTTCAAGATGGAAAAGTGTTTTCTCACAAATAGAATACACATAAAGTTTTTATACGATAAAAAAACTACGAATACTTAGAAGTAACTATTCATATTACTTCTTTACAAGGTTTATTAAATATTATTTTTTTCATTCTTACCATTATTGGAATTTTAAATAACCATTATACTCTCACCTGGTGAAAAAAATAGTTGCTGATTGAACTTTCATTGAAAGAATTTTGATACTTGATCCGTGCTCCTAATGAATTAAAATATATTATTACATTATTAATAACAATAATCCCAGTCTCGATGCCTACTGGTAAGTCTAATTTCATTAATGCTCAAGAAGTGTCTTTTAATCAAATCATTAAAAAACTAGACATTTTTCCAAATATTACTATGTTTAATCGTAAAAATTTTAAAAGATGACTGAATCTCGATTTATTGTTTACCAAACAATTATTTACGTATTTTTGTTATATATATTCAATTGGATGATATAGTTTCTGGTTTTTTACATGGCGGTTAAATAACATGAGGTTGAAAGTTAAATATTGGTATTGAAATATTTCGTTATGTGCATTTTAGGTAGATTTCATAAGAGCCGGCCTCGGTGGCGCGAATGCTAGCTTCTAGGCCTTCCATCCGAAAATCGCGGGTTCGAATCCCGATCAGGCATGGCATTTTCACATACGCTACAAATCATTCATCTCATCCTCTGAAGGAATACCTAACGCGGTGGTCCCGGAGGTTAAACAAAAAACAAAAGAAAAAATTTCGTATGAAATCCAAGAAATCTACCTATGGTTATTGTACCATGAATCGAGTTCCGGAAAATTTCGACATATCTTCACGTTTCACATCCCCCAGACCCCAAAAGCACCGTCAGCTAAAACGTTTATATCTATATATACAAATATATATATATATATATATATATATATATATATATATATATATATATACAGATATATATATATATATGTATATATACAGATATATGTATATATAGATGTTCACTTATTTGTGGACACGATAACTGCCGTAATTTTGCGCCAATCATTTTCAGTTTGTTCCCTAAAAACCTCGACCCAAAATCTCAGTCGAGTTCGTTAACGGCCAAAATCGTACCACAAAGATAAAAATAAAATGGCTTTTTCGAAAAAAATAATTATATTGTTATAACTTCTTTATTAAGTAAAATATCGAATTCGTTTAAAGTTCCTACGATTCTATAGATAAACGTCTAAAACTTATGTAAGTAAATTTTTTTGATATCAACCACTGGCTAAGGAGGTAGAAAAAGTGAGGTTTGAAAGACAAAAAAATCATATCTCCCTTAATAAACACAGTATCGCATCGGTTTAAAGTGATCGTAAGTCCTCTAAACAGTACCTAACAATTTTTTCTGAAACAAGTTTTGATATAACCGACCCTTACGGCAAGGGATGACGAAAATATTCCTGGAATTGTAAGATGGGGCTTGTCGTATGCTAAACATGTGAAATTTTTTCACATGCAACCACTGTCGTATTCAGTAAATTTGAAGTTTTTCTTAAATTTAAGGTGGATTTGTTTCTTATACCCTCCTTAGCACCGGTGAAATCTTTATTTTCAACTTTTTTTTTTTTTAATTTAATTATATTGATTTATTAATAATTATTAACCTCTGATTGTAAAAAAAGTTTTACAATAAATAATAATTCTACAATAACAATAAAAAAACATATGAAATAAAATTTTATGTACTTTTCATTTAAAAAGAAATGGAAATAAAGTTGGATTCGAACCGAAGTACCTTCCCCTAATATGAGCCAAATATTTCACTAATAAAAATTTTATTTGGTTATAACTCTGGAACAAATGACAATAAATACCACTTATTATATATTGTTGAAAGGCTCTCAATGAGGGCTTATTACTGCAGTAAGAAAAACTCCAAAATCCAAATATTTTGGATTTTAGGCTTTTTTGACATTTTTGGTCAACTCGATTGCAATCAAAAGGGGAGGTGCCGAAAATAGTCAAAATGGATTCAAGGAAATACCAAATGGAAATTTCCGTTGAAATCTGAAAACCGAAATTTTTCGCGATCGCAATACTTCCTTTACTTCGTACAAGGATGTAAAAATCGATATGTATAAATAAAAGTTATTCATTTTGATTGGCCCCAAATTATTTTTATTTCTAACTGGTCCCTGATTATTGAATTCACTGCTGTAACAATTCGACTTCGCAGATCTTGAAGAGTAGCAGGGTTAATTGGTAAATCTATCGGGTTGCTCTTGTGGTTAACTTGTCATTGCAAATCAGCTGAGTTCAAAGTTGAGAGTTCTAAGGTTCAAATCCTAGCAAAGGCAAGAATAACGTTTTTACGGATTTGAATACTAGATAGTGGATACCAGTGTTCTTTGCTGGTTGGGATTCAATTAACCCCACATCTCAGGAATGGTCGACTTGAGACTTTACAAGACTACACTTCATTTACATTCATACTCATTCATCCTTTGAAGTAATACCTTACGGTAGGTAGTTCCGGAGGCTAAACAGAAAAAATAGATAATAATTCTGAAGTAAAATGTAACTTATATATATGTTGTTTATATTCTAATGTCGACATATTACAAAACAGAATTATAAACGAGTGTTCCGGTCTAAAGTAATAAAAAATATTATTACATTTGCTTTTTAAAAAGTAAATTATCTCTTTTATCTTATAAAATCAAAATTTATAAAAGAAGTACGAATAATACACCTGTAATGAAACGCTTATCATTAATTATAATACAAAAAACCATATTTAAATTTAATATTATATTACAAAACAATACGAATAGGATAGGGCAGCTTACACTTTAATATCAACGCATCACTTTATATTTAAATCACTTGAAAATAACGACGTGATATTTAATAATTAAAGGTCCAATGTTTAATATAAATGACGTCATGGTTTTAAATGAACTTTTATTCAAAATCAGTAAAAGATCTTTAATAATTAAAAATAAATTAATGTTAATTATGTAAAATATTTATTTTTTAATCTAAATGAATTATCCAGTTTTTAGGAGTTGTAAATGGGTAAAACCCCCCAAATTACAAAATTGTTTATTTCATTATATTTTTGGACAATCTAATGTTTAAGGTACATTTCATAAGAAACCTACCTATTGTAATGGGTACCATGATTCAACTTCCGGAAAATTTCCACATCTCCGCATTTCACATCCCCCAGACCCTAAAACCACCGTCACCTTAAAATGATATAAATATATATATATATATATATATATATTTCACTTTCTTGTGGACACGACAACTGCCGTAATTTTGCGCCAATCATTTTCAAATTGTTCTTTAAAAATAACTCGTCCGAAAATCTCGGTCGAGTTTGTTAACGGCCAAAATCGGACCACGAGGATGGAAATGGGGTGGCTTTTGAAAAAAACAAAATATTGCTATAACTTTTTTATCAAGTAAAATATCGAATTTGTTTAAAGTTCCTACTATTCTATGGATAAAGACGTAAAATGTAAGTTAGTAAATTTTTTTTATATCATCAACCATTGGTTCAAGGGGTGGAAAAGATGGGGTTTTGAAAACAAAAAAATCATATCTCCCTTAATTGGCACAGAATCGCATCGCTTAAAAAAGTGGTCGTTAGACCTCTAAACATTACCTAAAACCTTTGAAACAATTTTTGATATGTCTAACCTTACAGCAAGGAATGACCAAAATATTGCTGGAATTGTAAGATGGGGCTTGTCGAATGGTAAACAAGTGAAAGTTTTTTCACATCCAACCATTGTTGAACTGACTAAATTTGAAGTTTTTCTTAGTTATAAAGTGGAAACCTTTTTTATCCCCTACTTAGGACCGGTGAAATCTACCTCCACCTTCTGGCGTGTAGAAAGGGCTTCTTTTGTTTGAGTTCGTGGTTCTTTTACTCGTAAATTATTTTTTTTTGTTTTATTCTGTTAACAAATATTTTTGAGTAATTTTGTTACGCTAAATTGATGGTTATGTTAACTTTGTAACTTATCCTAAAATGCCACGAGGAACATTTATTACAAAGAAACAACAATCAATTTAAAAACAAAAAAACGAACAATTTATTTGAGAAATTCAATTTTTAAGTAATTATTTCTTGTAGGCCGGAAAAAATATAAATAGTGAAAAATAATAAAAAAGATGAAATAAAATTACAAAATAGATTTTAAAAACATTTTCAAAAAATTTTCAAAAAGAAAAATTTAATTAAAAAATTTTTTAAAGTAAATATAAGCCTCATTTTCCGTAAAACGGAATAAAGCAAATGGTAAATTTGCTTTACTAATATTTATGAGGAATTTTTGTTCAATTGTTGAACAGTTTGAAACCAACAAATAAAATACATCTCAAAGTGTTCAGTTTAATTAGAATTAGAAATTTTAGAAATATGGAGAAAGAAATTGTAATGAATTTTGAAGACTTACATGAAAAAAAAAAAAAAAATTTTCGTCTTCTTATAAATATCACTTTTTTATACAGAAGATATTTAACTGTACGAGTAAGTCAATGTTCAGGCGATCTTTCGTAATACAAAAATATTATCTTATCTTACTCAATAAAGCAATATTCCATCCCTTTATTTCAGTCTCTTCCTGTCTTAGTCTTACTGAAGAGTTTGATATATTTACACTGTAAACTTTTCACTCTGGACTTGAACTGTTTAAAGTTATGTTATACAAAATTGTAGCCAACTGTTCTTTTTATTCCCGTCTTCTATGGACGTAAACACAACTTCAATTCGCATTTTCTTTTCTTTTTTCTTTGCTTTGATGTTTTGCCAATAAATGTATTTTCACTCTTTCTCTTTAAATTTGTTCTTATTCTTCTGTCTAGGTTTGCTTTTTTGATTTTAGTTTTTCCTGGAAACTTTGTAAATTTTGTATTTGCTAAATATTTCTCTATTAATTTTTTTTGTTCTTTTATGACTATTTCGTTTAGTTTTTCTTCCATTTCTTTAAACCAATTTGATTTGTTATTAAATATTAAGAATTAGATATTTTTTTTATTATACTTAGTATTTTTTAAATTCAAAGAAGTATAATTTCCATATTCAGGCTGTAATTTTTTATATTTGTAGTTCAGCTCTTACTGGGCACAATATATTCTTTCTTTTTAAATTGTAATTTTTTATTTATCTGCTAGCGTCATTATCTGTGCTGAATAAAAACATTTAGGTTTAATTGTTGATTTATAAAGCTAAAATTTTACATTAAAAGATACCGATTTTTATTTTTATTTTCAATTGATATGCTAATCCCATTTTATTTTATTTACCTTTGGATTTAGTTTCTCCATAACGCTGTTTTTTTAATATTTTTTACTTGGTGTTTAACTATTTATCTTTTACCATACCTTATTGGTAAATTTCTATGCATATTTTTTTATGTTGGTCATGCATTCTGTTTTTTGAACAATATTTGAAGACATTTTTTCTGCTGTTTTCTTTAAGCTTTTGTAATCTTATTTAAGTTATATTTAAATCATTTGCAATTATGAAAAATTACCTGCACAGGCTAAACTATCTACTTTCAATTTATCTTATATACAATCCAGCTGTTTCTTCTACTTTACCTTTTATCGGCAATATTGCCTAAAATCAAATGAAGATTATTGGAGACAGACCATTTCTCTGTCTTACTCCAGTATTTATTTTAAAAAAGGTATAATTTTACTGCAATCAATTAAATTTTTGAAAGAGTTTTGAACAAGCCTGTTTAATTATGCTTTTATTTTTGTGTCAATTTCCTTCTCAGTAAAGAAAAACTGGATAACGAGTCCGGATCAATTGTATGCTTCATTAAAATTTAAAAATATTATTACGTATCCCTTTATCTTAAGCTTTTTCTCTTTAATTAAAGATTTTACATAGATTATCTTTTCTGTGCAGGATCCTACAGCTTTTAAAAAACTCAATATTCATAAACTTTATGTAAATGAGATTTTGTTTTTCTTGAAAGATTTAGAGAATAACAATAATATTAATAATAATCCTTCCTTACTGAATTATAAACTAAATATTTACAAACTTAAAAGACAAATTATTACAGTTACGCAATATTCATAGTTAAAAATAGTCTAAGTTTTCACAAAGTTTTCCGAGTCGCGGCGCTATTTTACAATTAAATTTTTTCCATGGCGCCCTACCCCAAGTAAAAGTATGACTACTCGTAAGTAAGAAATAAAAATAAATAAAACTCGTGTACCTTCATGACATTTTTACTTTATTAACATTAAATTAATAATTATAAATGTCTTGGTTCAATTAATTATGAAACTTTTACAATATTTCGCGGCTTTCTCGTCTCCCCAGGGCACCCTGGCGCAGAGTTTGCGAATTACAGGTCTAAGAGATGGCCGACCAAAATATATTACTGATGTAATAGTTGATAACTATCTTTAGAGTAAAAAATTAAAACCAAGAAAACCAATCAAAATTAAAACAGAGAGCGTATATAGATACTCTAATTTGGAGTAAAGGAATTGATTTCATACACTCTTATCTTTCCATATATATGGCAGTTATGAAAATAGTACACGTTGTGAGGAAAAAATAAAGAAATAAAAACAATGTATGCACAAAAAAATAGCATTTTACAATATACATACTATATTTTACAATAACCATATACGAGAATTAAAAAAAAAAAAAAATTATAACCACGACAGGAAATATATAAACCTACTATCCAATGAAGAACAAAAAAGAAAAGACTTCTTAGTTTATATCATATTATAATTATTCCAACTACAACAGTAATAAACCTATGTAAAAATAATTTAAAAAAATGAAACTACGTATAAACAAAATAAATTTATATATTTAAAAAAAAAAACATAAAAAAAAACGTTTGTGACTGAGGAAGCAATTTACAACGCATATACTCACTATTACATAGAACAAACAGACTTTAATGTAGGCGTATTTGTAAAGAGAGAGAAACAAATCAGTATTTTATAAAATTTGTACTTAAAATACACCTGAGAACTTCACTTAAGATAGTTAATTATATTTATTCAATTTATATTATTATACATTTATAATAATTTAATATAATATGTACATAATATATATATATATATATATATATATATATATATATATATATATATATAATACTTATATTAATAGATATTTATTTAATTGATTAAAAATAATAAATCCCTTCACTAAGATAAACCTAACTTCCATGCTGGCTTACAGTAACTATTTATATTTGCCCAGTTATCGCCCTCCAAA
This sequence comes from Lycorma delicatula, assembly GCF_047948215.1. Lineage (NCBI taxonomy): Eukaryota > Metazoa > Arthropoda > Insecta > Hemiptera > Fulgoridae > Lycorma > Lycorma delicatula. The sequence continues at coordinate 135,358,325 of NC_134459.1, read as the reverse complement.
CAAGTCTTCATTCACCGGCAGTAAGAATATCTTTTTTTTTAGATTTAAATCTAAAATTTGGAAAAACCGGGCATCTTGTAATAAAATATTTCACATTTTGCTCTTAAAAAACGTGTTATATAATGAATTCATTGTACTATTACCAGGAAATTCGTATTTATTAAAATACATCAAGTCTATAAGTGCTTTAAAAACCAGCTTATCAGTTTAAAAGTGCCAATCACTACAAGTATAATTCGTAAAACAAAAAATAATTCCTAACCCGAGTTTATCTATTTTTTTCATTTTAAACTTAAAATTACGTTACAAATTACTTTTGGCATAGAGAAAAATATTGTCTGAATATCTCCTGGTAAATATGATGAATATCTCCTGGTAAAGCGGGGTAAAGCGAAAAAAAGACTTATATTATCTTCTTTCTTATTAAAATAAATTGTCCTATTGATACTTTTTTAAAAACATATTTTTGGAAATATATTCGATGTCAAATTATGAAATTTTTTAATGTATTACAGATGTAATTTCTGCCACTGCATAATTGTAGAAATATTTTTTTCTCAAAATGTAAGAATATATTTTGGTATCGAACATTTTTTTTTTATAAACAAACGCTGCACGACTTCATTGTGTCATACGACCCACACTTAAGCCCCATACCACACAATTGACCTCAAGATCGTACTAAATATTCTGAGTTTAATTTTGAACGGTTTGCTACTTTTTAACACTATATAATTAAAAACGTTTAGGGCAAACGTAATTTCGCAGCTTCTTCCTGAAAATTTTCAGTCAATAACATACAATGTACATAATATAATACGGTAAAATGCAGGTGAAAAGTCGACCAAGAATGCAAATTTCTGTATATCTAAAATATATTTTGCCGTTTTAAACTTAATTTTATGTTACGAATGTTGAATCACAAGTTTTCCTTGGTATTTGTACTTGTTTACTAAAATTAAAAAAAAAAATATCTATTCAAATCCATCAACTTTTGGATTAAGCAGGTCGGCCAACATTTTTAAACAATAAGATTTTTGATTTTTCTCAAAGTTTACCGAAGATTTACCTAAGAGTCTACCAGATATGTGTGTAGAAAAATATCGACTATATTGGCTAATTAGTTCAATAATATTAACGAAACATTCTTCTATATCGTTGATAATCAAGGAGAAAAAAGAAATCGCCACTGTTTAATGGTAGTAAAAATCCTGAACCAATCGGACAAGTTTAAAAAAATTCTAGACTGCAGCTATCGAAACAGTATATAAATGTTTTAAAGTGTAAATTTAGATATTTCGTATCTGAAGAGCTTATAAAATAACAAATGCCAATCGATACGGTAGAATGCAGGTGAAAAATCGACCAAGAATGGAAATTTCTGTATATCTAAAATATCTTTTGCCGTTTTAAGATTAATTTTAAGTTACCAGTATGAGTATATAAGTTACCAAAATATACCTACATTTGTTCGTTGTACAATTTACTTGCACAAATGTAGTGGTTCAACACGTAAATCATTTTTCTACATAGTCACGTCTCTAATCAATCCATCAATGCCCTTAGTCCAGCGGTCTACAAGCTTCCGTACTCCTTCCAAGAAGGACGTTTTCGGTTGATCGCGAATCCACTTTTGCTCCTTTGCAAAGCATCTTTGAGCGGCCCAAGTATATGAAAGTTGGAGGGAACAACATCTTTAGGAAGGGTGTTCCAGTACATCAAAATTACATTTTTTGATAGTCTGAACGGTGGTCACACTCGTCCGGCCAGTTTTAAACTTCTTGATCTAAGAAAAAAAACTTTTACGTGGTAGATCACTATCCTCGTACTATGATAAAAGTCTTCAATTATTTTCAGTTTCTTTCATACCTCCGGTCAGAGAAATCAGATCATTGTTCGTTGTTCTTCCTTGTTGTAAACTGCTAGTGGAGCGAACATATTTATACTGTAGTGGTTGGAAGCAAAAGTTGCAATCGGGATTAAATTTTGATTTGCTACGACTGCGGTGTCGCACTCTAAGTACGCATACAAAGAAGGGAGTATGACAAGATTGAAGGTGTATTATGGCGAAAGTGTAGATAATTTTGGACTCGTCCTCGTAATTATATTCATTAGATTGTCAATATTATTGTTGTCGAGTAGGATTTCTGAGACCCTGCTTAAACTCACAAACTAAATTTTTCTTTACAATCCACAATGGTAATGTAAATACATTACAGGAACATTTCAGGAAATGTTATCGGAGCGTATGTTTTATTTATTTATGCTTTTTTTCCATTAAAAAAAAGATAAACTCGCTTTTAATGTTCAAAAAATAAAACTGATGCATATATAATTTATAAATGCGCAAGTCTGTGGGAGTTTTGTTCATTTGCAACAATATAACGCGAGAACCAAGCGATCGATTGTTTTAAAAACTTTCAGGAATTGTGTTGTTCAAGGGAAGCCACAGATTGAGGTCCTAGCCCCCTTGGAGTGAAGTTTTGATTTTTTATTGAAGGGATTAAAACGCTTTTGCGTCATTGGCCGAAATTTTTTTCTTTTGAACGAAGACCTAATACCATTTTTAATTTTGTTTATCGATACAAAAATAATAGACTATGCTTTTTATAACATATCCTATTTTCAGCTCTCTACCTTGACCTCTTCCCAAAATAATAGGGTATTTTAGGGTAATGAATGGGGAACCTAAAGGAATATATTCGTCTAAAATAGGAGCTTGAAAACCAACAAACGAGGGAAATGTTGGTGGAAAGAGAGGTTTTCAGACTTTAATTGTTGTTTAACAGTATTATTCTCACAACCATGAGGTTATCGAACAAACTCGCGGGTAGACGGGAAGGGCGAGTAAAGCGAACATTGACAGTCTAGCATATTTGTTAAAAAGTATATATATATATATATATATGCATATAAATATATATAATTTTCTTTTCATCATTAGTACATCTTTATCTTGTAATCTTTATTTATATTTAGTTTTGATAACATCATTTGTTTCTGATTATGATTTGTTCAATAATCGAAATACATAACTGATCTGAGATTTTTTTATATTTCTTCATTATATTTTTTTATTGTTTTTGGCTTTCCTGTTTAAAATTTTATGTATGAAACAGTTTAGTTCTAAGTAATTTTAAAACATTGTAAAATAAATCATTTTTTATTACATTATTTCCATTTATATTTTAAGACGTGAACTTAATTTAAAAAAGTCAGGACATTTTATTTTGTAATAAAAAAGAATCATAAAAAATCATTTATTTTAACATAATTTCTTAATAGTAGACATTTTTTCCCGGAAGATTAAAAGTATACTTCATTTCTAAAACAAAAAAAAAGCTACACGATATTTCTAATGTTTATAAGAAAAACGGAATAGAAAGTTACATTTGTATTGGATGATATAAGTGAACTTGATAGCATGAATCTCTGAACTTAGAGCATGGAGCTTAGAGAGAAGCTCTTAGCTACGACAAGTACAAGGGCCGACTCAGCTGTGATGGAGTTTATATATATTGCAGTCGATACACAGCCTAGACTGCGTGACAAACGGCCAAAGCGTTACAAGGAGTAACTCTCTGCTGCTATAAAGTAACCTATCTGCCACCCACTTCCTCACACAAACACACTTCTTCAAATAAAGAATCCTTCTTTTCTAACATTCAGCTACCTTCCTTCTGAGTTTAACTGAACTATCATGATTCACGTTATTCTTCGTTCTTAATATGTTCATGGCCTATTAGGAACATTATTTTAAAATTGTCTACATTAATGGAAGTTTAAGCAAATGCATGTCTACAAAATTTCTTAAATAGAAAAAAATAGTTACTAACGTACAGATACGGAGAATTAATAATCATTAACTAATTTATCCACTATTAGCAATGGGCAAAAATTTTATCGTATTAAAAAAAAACATAAATAAATTAATAAAGCGTTTAATAAATAATAACCACAAATGTTGAAATAACAGAAGTAATAATCACGAGTAGAGTAAAAAAATAAATCCTATGATATAGTTTAAATTTTCATAGTTTAAATAAATTAATTATAGTTAAGATTTTCTACAGAGCTTTTAACATACAACCCTACCCCAGTAATAAAGTTTAGATATATTTTTTCAAAGTTTATATTGTTATGTTTTATAATCTATGTTCTAGATTAATTCACTAAATGGTTAAGGGTTGAAAACTATTATTATCTCATCTGGAAGTCCAAGTTCGGTCCCGTTCAAACATAGCATTTTTCAAACGCTACCATTTTACGTTTCATATTTCCATGCACAAACTTCGCAGCTTGTATGGCCAATTACTCATTCAAAAGAAAAAAAAGAAAAAAAGAAAAAATATAGATAATTTTTATCGTTTAGTGTTGGGATGCGTTACTATTTCCTTATACATTAATCATTCAAGACTGCACTTGAATGATCTGCATATAAATCATCTTGAATCATCTTAATATAAAAAAAAAGTAAATCGATACGTTTAATCAGAGATATAAAATAAATTTTTATTATTACTAATTATAATGAATAACAAGAAAAATGTCACTAAATTTTAACGGCAGTAATTCCAATAATAATATTTCATAAGGATAAAACCATGAAAAAATAAAATGTTTATGAAAATATTATTTATGAGATATGATACCAATACATAAGTCTTCTAAAACTATTTTTGTTTTAAATCGAATCATTCCTTCCAACACATATGCTATCTCAAAAAATTCCACGCTTACAGGTTAAAATGCTCCTAAGATATGAATAAAAATACATACCAATACATAAATAAAGGTTTTCCCTAGTATTTCACAAAATATACGCCGCGAGTTCTGAAATTGATCGTTGTTTTTATAACAGTTTCGTGAAAGGATCTAGAACAGCGTTCCTTTTTCTCTTGTTCGCCTACATAAAATCTGTCCCGATATCAGTAATTATAAATTTTTAATTTAATATTTTTTAATAAATTTTTAACTTTGCTTTAATATTAATCAATAAACAATTTATTATTACGTAAATTTTAACGATCAGTAACTGATGCGACAGAACCTATGTTATGACTTTCTGTTGTTATCTGTGCCTTGGGCTCAGCGTAGATATTACCCATTTCTCGGGACAAAAAAAAATCCTCCTACAGATCGGCAGCCAATCAGCAAACGGCTCGATTCTTCTAAAATTTTCTTCTTCATATGTTAAATATGTATCCTGAATTTTTCTAGGATATTCGAATGTTGGCTAAAGAAATATTAATTAGTATATTGCCTAGATTCAATTCGATAATTAAAATAATGAAAAAAAAAAATAGTAATAATGAACTTTGATATACTTGTTCATTATTTTATTCAGTCAAATCTGTGAACAAAAGTATAAACATAAATGCGCTCGCGGATACCTAAAAATAAACACAGAAAGGAAGCTTCAATTTAGAAGATTTGGAAATAACAATTTGGAAAAAAAGCTTACGAGATTTTATATAATGATTCAAATATTTTTACAAATAATAAATAACCAATTAACACCAAAAGTAAACAAAATTGTGGATGGAATAATAGTATTATTATTTTTTTAATTTCAGTAATTTTACTTTTTATAATCTACAAGATTCAAGAATATAACTGCTACAGTTAAGATAAGGAATTAAAATTAGTACGTATTTTAAATGACTGTTTGACATAGTATTGACTATTCCAAACAATCAAAAAGGAAGGAGGCTGTGCATTTGACCGTATTGAATGTTTTTTTTTGCTTCAAACATTTACTTTGTTCAAACCTTTCCTATCAAACAGGGACTGATTCTCATCATCCATTTATTTTGTATAAAACGTTCTTCCGATGGTATCATTTTAAATACTTTTTTACGTTACTAAAAAAAATAAACTGAAGATATTTTTTTCTTTTTATTATCGTTTCATAGTATTGCGTTGTTACAACTTAGCGATATGTAAACTGAAGTAATTCTGATATTCTAAGTATCTTCGCGCGAAATCTTAAGAAAATTATATGAAAAATTAAGAATAAACAGTAATACATATTTTATGATTCTTGGTTGAAGTCTCATTTCGATGTTCGCATTCTTTTTTTGATTTCATCACCACGTGGGTGTTTCACAATTACTGTTCTGGTAAACGGCTACTTCTCAAATCTGTATCTCAATAGACCTTTACATACTTTAATAAAACTAAAAGTATAAAATAAAATAATTATATCAAATTAAAACTGACTTCATAAAAGCCACATTAAATGATAAAAAATAACATTTTATTTAATCCTTAAAATTTCAAGTTTTTGAAGTTAAAAATAAAGATGGGCTTGAGGACTGCTTGTTTTTTTTTATGTAGTGGCCAACCACATCACTTATAAAAATCAAAAAATCTGATGTGGAGACCATATGACTTGCTTGTACACCTAATAAATTACATATACACATTATTTTTGAAATGAAAAGTACATAAAATTTTTTTTCATTAATAAATTCTGATATTTAAATATATATATATATATATATATATATTGTTATTATTGAATAATTATTTTTAGTAAAACATTTTTAAAAGCAGAGGTTAACAATTATTAATAAATTAATAGATTTAAATTTAATAAAAACGGTTAAAAAAGGACACGAAGTCGGATTTGAACCGATGTGCTTTCCCCTTGCAAGATTAAAACATTTAATTAATTAGAATGTTACTGGGACATAACACTGGAACCAATGAATAATAAGTATCACTTATGATATATCGTTGAAAAGCTCTCAATGAAGGTTTATTACTGCTGTTACGAAAAAGTCTAAAATCCAATTTTTTGGATTTTGGGCTTGTTTGGACACTTTTGGTCCAGTTGATTGCATTCAAAAGGGAAGGTATAAAACTAGGTGTTACAACGGTCCTAAATCCAAAATTTTAACATCTTACGGCTAATCGTTTTTGAGTTCTGCGAGATATATACGTACGCACATACATACATACATACGTACGTACGTACATACATCTCGCTTATATTAGTCAAAATGGATTCAGGGATGGTCAAAATGAATAATTCCGTTGAAAGCTGAAAACTGAAATTCTTCGCGATCACAAAAATTCCTTTACTTCGTACAAGGAAGTAAAAAAGTGATTGAAAAACGGTTATTTTTAAATTTTTATTACGGTTTGTGTGGAATTTATTGTTTAAATAGTAATCTATTTATTATTTAAATAATCAATACATCGCTATTAATTAATAAAGGCTAGCAAGCGAAGCGAGCGTAGGTTAAGTTTGGTTAATTTATATCTATAATGATAAGTAGTAATGCTCTTATTTTTAATACGTAAAATATGTTAATGGTTATGGTCGACGGACTAATACGTAAGTACCCAATTAACCTATATTCGTCCTTATTAATTTTATAAAACAATCAATAAATTTAAAAGAAATAAATACCTCATGAATAACAGATGTGTATGTGATTGATAAAAACCTATAAAACTTAACATCTGTAATATCAGAAGCCAAAATATAATGAGTTGAAAAATAAATTTAAATCAATAATTTTCAGGTTTTAATTTACTAATGGTCACTTTATACCCTCTTTTTTTTTATCCGATTTTGTAAGGTACTAGTTGATTTTAAGAAAACTCACACCCGTAAATAAAGTTAATAATGTTTCAAATAAAAAATTAATTTTTCAAAAAATTTGCTGTCAGCTTATTTGATGGAACATGTAAATTTTGGTAATGGAATTAAATATTATAAATGAAATTAACTCTAAAATTCACACTTAAATAAACATCAGAAAATATAATTTTCTGCATGGGTAAGAAAGTACAGAAAGAATGTGTTATTATTTATATAACTATAAAATATTACTTACTTTTCTGTAACTAAAGGAAAATTAAAATTAAAAAATTAAAATCAAATGTAGTAAAACGTCAATAAATTGTAATGATTTTTCAGATTTAATCTTTGTTTACTTCATAAATTAACCCAATATATTCAATTTTTTAAGACAAATTAACAACTGAATATATTGTGTTAATCTTTGTAGTAAACAATTATATTGAATTTTTTAAGACAAATTAACAATCTGATGCCGGCCACCGTGGTGCGAGTAGCAGCGTCTCTTGCTTTCACCCAAAGCTCCTGAGTGCGGTCAGGCATGGCATTTTTAAAATGCTACAAATTTCCATTTGAGGTAAATTATAACAGCAGTCGATGGCCACACAGCTCATTTAAAAGAAAAAACTATGTCGCAATAATAAGAAATTAGAAAACATATTTGATGACATAGATAACGCAATCATTATTAGGATTTTGATTTTACTTTTTATTCGTGTATTTCATTTTAAAGTTTTTAAAAATAGAAAATCACGTATCTCGAGAACTGATTGAGAACTATTTTAATGTAATTTGGCAAATAATTTTACACTAATATTTTTTTACAAATAAATAAATATGAAATTCTTTTGTTCATAAATTTCAAAATGGTGGTCATATTATTTTTTTTAACACAATTATTTTGTATTTTTACGTAACTAGTACATTTTTCTTTACAATAATAATTAAACACATACCTTGGTATAGATTATTTTTGAAACATTCCTGAAGTACTAATGTTTGATCAATATCAGCTACATAAGTTAAATTGATTAACATATATCCTTCTTGATTCATTACATCTTAAATATTATAAATAAAATTAACTCCAAAATTCACACTTAAATAAACATTAGAAAATATAATTTTCTGCATGGGTAAGAAAGTACAGAAAGAATGTGTTATTATTTATATAACTATAAAATAAAAGCTCCTGAGTTCGATTCGCGGTCAGGCATTTATTAAAAATGGCATTTTTAATATGCTACAAATTTCCATTTGAGGTAAATGATAACAGCAGTCGATGTCCACACATCTCATTAAAAATAAAAAAACTATGTCGCAATAATAAGAAATTAGAAAACATCTTTTGATGACATAGATAACGCAATCATTATTAGGATTTTAATTTTACTTTTTTTTAAGTATTTTATTTTTTAAAAATCACAAGTTTTACTTTAGGTTTTTCTTTCTAGGAAAGAGTTAACGTAGTATATGTTTACCCTTGTGTGGAATTTTATTTGAAGTTTTTGTGTAATTCTAATTACCTTTTTAAAGGTGGAAGCGTAATCATTACGCATTCACTGAAGTAAGCCGGGTGTAAATAAGCCGTATGCTTAATATTCATACACAAGTACTTGTGATTTATACTTTTTTCATACTTATCTTTCATTTATTCACTTTACATTTTACACACATTTCTAATTACAAATTTTTGTGCCTTCACTTTTTTCTTGAAGTTATATACGTTATTCTCGCCCCTTGAAAAGCTGTTATATTTTTACCTTTGCTATTCATCGAACTTAATATCCTAAATTAATGATTGAAAATGTATATTTTCTTATTTATTGGGGTAAGTTTATAAAAAATTGTAGAATATTTCAGTAGTGAGTTTCTATCGCCGGTAAATATTACTTTATATAAGCCGCAAACGCCCTTTTGTCATTTACTTTGTGTTTTTTTTTCTATAGAAATTTATATTTCCAGAAGCGATCAAAATAGTAATTGTTCTTATTCATGTGTTATCTTGATACTCTTGATAAATGTAAACATAGCCTATCATTTTCTTATTTTTTAATAATGAATCAGATGAGCTTAAGTATTATTAAGTAATTAATAACGTATGACTTCACTTTCCTTTAAAATGTGAATTAAACAACATTACTAATTTGATCTGTTCTAGCTAGACAGTATGTTTAACATATGTTGAAAAATGTGTATTTATATAAAGTATGAAATTATTGTGATTTAATGTATTGTGTACAATGTAAATTTAAAGATAAATAACAAGTGTAAATTATTCATAGTGTATTTATCCGGCAATTACTTAGTGTCTGCTATTACAACAACCAACGTATTATACCGGGGCTGGAATCGCTGTGCAGTAATTAAATTTGGCAAACCTTTATAAACTATTATTCTGTATGAAATAAATAAATATATATCGAGATATTACGATAGTAAATTTAAAAAAAATCCATCTTAATTTTTCACTCCACTAAAATTCAAAGAACAAGTATGAAAAGTAAACTGATCAGATAAAGGTTTAAGCGGTTCATTGTGAATAAATTAATTTCTTGTTTTATTCAAATAAAACTTAAAACATCCCTATTATACAATTAAATATTAATCTGAGTCTATCATAAAAATATAATTTCCTGTCCGTTTTGTTAACATTACATAGATGAAGATGTAATGAATCAAGATGGATATATGTTAATCAATAACACTTTTGTAGCAAATATTGATCAAACATTAGTACTTAAGGAATGTTTAAAAAATAATCTATACCAAGGTATGTGTTTAATTATTATTGAAAAGAAAAATGTACTAGTTACTTAAAAATACAAAATAATTCTGTTAAACAAAATAATATGACCACCATTTTGAAATTTATGAACAAAAGAATTTCATATTTATTTATTATAAAAAAAAAAATATTAGTGTAAAATTATTTGCCAAATTACACTAAAATAGTTCTCAATCAGTTCTCGAGATACATGATTTTCTATTTTTAAAAACTTTAAATGAAATACACGAATAAAAAGTGTTTTTACTGATTTCGGGAATTCGCTTTCGTTACATTAGATTGATATACATATATATATATTTTTTTTTAATTGAACCTTTCCGAAATAATATTTCTCTGCACTACACAAATTATATTAATCTGATCAACTCAAGTATAGAATTAATAAAATAAAATAGAATGTCACCTACCTTATTCCATAATCCAAGCAAGAGCGCTTTCGCGAGTACTTTGCATCATCAATTGCTCTATACTTTTTCAAATTTTTCGTTGCAAATTACACACTAAAATTAAAATTTTACGTTGTAAATTTTATATTAAAATTAAAATTGAGATTTAAAATTGTTAAAAGATCCTTTTCCAATTAAATAAAACAAAAATAAAACTAATTTTTTTATTATATTCAAAATTATAAATTGTAAATTAAAATTAACACAAATTTGGCTAGCTAGTCTACGTGAATTTCTATTTTATTTTTATTATTAATTTTAATTTTGACTTTTAATTTAATTTTTTTTTAATGACTCCATATTTTGTATATATGCAACTTTTATATTCATTTTTAATTTACAATTTAAAATTTTAAATACAAAAAAAAATTAGTTTTATTTCTGTTTTGATTTAACTGGAAAAGGATCTTTTAAGAATTTTAAATCTAAATTTTAATGTACAATTTGCAACGAACAATTTTAATTTTAATGTGTAATTTGCAACGAAAGATTTGAAAAATTATAGATCAACTGATGATGCGAGGTACTCGCGAAAGCGCTCTTGCTTGGATTATGGAATAAGGTAGGTGTCATCCTATTTTATTTTATTTTATTAATTCTGTACTTGGGTTGAAAGAATTAATATATATATTATATCATCTACTGAACTAAAATTAGTAAGCCATGAATATTCTTTCTCGCTCAGTCTTCCTTATGAAAAGCTATTTTACGGTTAAAATACACGACATAGTCTACCAAGATCGTGTGAATATTTCAATTTTTTTTTTGAGATAATATAAATTATAATCATGATACTGAAGAAAAAATTTTCACTAAATAAAATAAAACACAAAAAACGAATAATTTTCAAAAAAAGACAGAATATCTGATATTTGCAAATACGTCATATAGATTATAGATTGTAAAAATATGTTTGTGTATGATGTTATCATAATGTGGATTGTTTGATATATATTAAGCACAATATATGGATTAAGTTATGACATAACATGATAGATCATACTATCTATAATACTAAGTAATATAGAACCAAAACACAATAAACAGAATATGGTACCATGGTACCATACGAACGGCTGTACTAACACTCTGATTGACGTACCGAGCTTATGTAACTATATGATATACTTGTTTCTATTGTAACATATACCTATTAATAATATTACTGAATACTGAATATGTACGTTAATATTAAAAAATAAGCTGTACTTATTATTCTGAGTTAAAACTTTATATTTGAGATTGACACTTGATAAAAAAAAGACATTCTTGGTGGGTTTATTTTACTTCGCAATCGTTTTGTTCTGTTGAATAAGAAATTTTATTCTATGCTAAACATTTTCATTAAAATATTTTTTATAAGCAAGCTCCTTAAACTGAATATTGTCAAATATTCTTTCATTTTTCTAAGAAAATTTGCATTTTTTTAAATCAATATTTTCCTCAATTCATTATCAAATTATCGAATATGTCTCACGTAATATGTACATTAGTTCATAATGAGTGCATATATATTTAATATAATTTTTTTAAAGTGATGTATAAAATTATTAAACTTCAATCGAGGAGAGTAGTAATAAAAAAATAAAACCTATTCGGATTTACGTGTATTAGCAGACTACTTAGCAATGGAACTTTTATTCATTACTTTGGCATTAAAAATTTTTAAAAATTTGTTTAATTGTTCTCCATTTCATGTTATTCTCAGTTGAAATGTGATTGCTAAAATTATAATAACAGTGAAATTTGTTTACGAATTAGTTTTTAAGTTTATTTTGTTTCCTGTGTTATCACTCTATTACTTTTGTAGATGAGGTTACGTTTCGGCCTGAAATAAAATAATATAAATTTTTTAATAATAAAATTTTGTATTGAATCCTGGCATTTATTACACGAAACAAAATTCATCCCTTAACTATATGTAAATAAAATATAATTTCATTCCTGTAATGATTTAAAATAATAAATAACTCACTAGCAATATTCAGTTAGAATTATTTACGTAAGGTATTCTCAAATTCAAACTTGCTTAATTTCATCCATATTTAGTAGCATAAGTTATTGGTCTGAGAGATCACGAGTTATTCAACTTTGAACTGAGAAGATAATAATTGAACAATATTATTTTTACTGACAGAGTCCTAAATTTTGATACCATATTTATATTATGTTGTGCACTATGGTCATCACTTATTTAAAAAGATAAAAATTAAATTAAAAATAATATAGAAGTTTACAAATGTATTTTTTTAAATTTATCTTGCATTGTTTTATCCTTAAGATTATTATTAAATTATTATAAAAATGATATTTTGTAATAAAATACTTGAATTAAAATTATCTTAAAAAATTAATAATAACAATAAACTGCAATATATATAGATGATAATGGCTACATGAGTTATGGGCTCATTTCAAAAAGTTTTGGTAAAATATCTACCCTTCATGAGAATTGGAATACAGTTCGGAACATCCCCAACCCCGTAGGGGAAGACACCCGCCTTGTGACGCTTCCGGTCGCCATACCACCACCCTCACTCTTAGCCATGATGAGCTTTAATGGGACTCGTCTTTCGCCCTCTAAATTTTTACATCGCTTAGTAATAAGCCAGGCCTCGTTGGGGCATTTACCACCGATGTAAATGCCTCGCATTTACATCGGTGATTTTTAAACTAAGCTTTTGCCTTCGCTGCAAGCCTCATCCGTATATCTTGAACGTTTTACATTGTTGCCCTCTGAACTAGCTAACCGAGTTCGCGGAAGCATGAATCCCGCGCCTAGTTCTAAATTTTACTAAGCCAATTTCCGTGTAAATTTCTCATAAATTTCTAGGCAACTAAATAAATAACATACCACCAAAAATGCTGTTCGCAAAAACGAAATTTATTCCTAGTTCCCTTAGTGAACTGAACTTCAGTTCATACCCCTGACTTGTTTTCTTTATGGAGTCCAGTCTGGTCTACCAGGGAGAGGCGGACAGATCTCCTGTTCTCACTCAGCTTCATCGCAGAGTCACGCGTGACATTTACTTTTACTTACTATCATCGTCAAGATGGCTCTACACCTCACGGTTGCATGGATATCCATGGCCATGGGAGTGCAGTCGCCATCCCGCCGACAGTGATGCTTGCTCATTCAAAAACAGCCCTCGTCAAAACGACGCTACACCTCACGACTGTATAGTTACCCATACCCTCAGCAGGGCAGTCGTTGTTCTACCGACAGCTAACATTTCAACAATAATCACCGTTACTTTTCTGACTAACCGTGGCTCGATGCCAACACGCCTACCACCGGCCAATCAATTGTCCAGGCGGTCCCTAGCCATCCGGGATGCTACTCTACTTATACCCCTTCAGTCGTTCTCCTCAGGGCGAGGAAATATAGGAAGCCAGTCACGATAGTCCATTCTCCGCGAGTCTTCCAGTTGACTCGCAGATCAAGAAAGGAATTTACAATCTCGAGCTCCCTAACAACTCCTGTACGTTCAACCTCGTACCGGGGACAAACATAAAGGACATGGTCCGCAGTGTCATCGATCCTACAGTCTGGGCACAATCCCGAATCAGGCAAACCAAACCTAGCCAAACTGTTTCTAAAATCACAATGTCCTGAAAGGAATTGAGTTGTTTACCGATTGGCGGAGACCCACCTAATTGCTCGCAGCTCCCTAACATTTGGAAATATACCATGCGTGTATCGACGAGTAGAAGAGTCGTTCTACCTAACTTGCCAAGAGTGAAAACCTTGGTCTTCAATTTCTCGCATACGCCCAGAAGTAAGAAGGTCTCCCTTATTAGAAACATACCGCTTGCTACGTTCCGTAGCTAAAATGACAATTGGTTTTATGACGACGATTACAGAGACTGTTTTGCTCGAGACAGTGCTGTAGTCTCCGACAACAGTTAGCAATAGAAGACTCGCAATAAAATGTTCCTATAACATTAGAATTGTAAACGATGAGCCTAGGTGGACGCAGCGTACTACATTATGGCCTCGCAGACACCTTTGTAAAGAAAACGCATGGTACGATAATTCAACCCCCAATCGGAATGTATGACTCTACGAACACCAAAAAAGGCATCTATACCCTTCCTTGCGACAAACATACAGTTCGGAACAGTAGAAACAATCGGTGTTATCTTCATTATCATCTGAGTTGCTAGTAATTTCTTATATGGGTTTTTTATATTTATTTTCTTTTTCGGTGTTGTTGTCTTTTGAGCAGGCCTAACTGATTTGTTGTATGCTATTTTGAATCGTAATCTTTTTTTAGCTCTTTCTTCATTTTGGCCTTTTCTATTTCAGTTTTAAGTTCGAGTTTATAAGGGGAAGTAGTTAAATTTCTGCCTTTCCTTTCTTTTGGTAAGTATTACTTTTTTGTTATTGTTCAGATTGTGGAACAACAATAATATCTTTTGTTCTAAACTGGAAAGTTGCGCTGAGATCAATGATTCTAACTGATTTGTCTGTTAGGACTATGGTCGAATTCTCTGGAGTATTGATAATAATTTCACTGTTCCAAACATAACATGCTGGTGAATGCCTTGAATGTTGAGATGATAATAATTGATGTCAAAGTTATAAAAAATTCACCGGAGTTTTGTGCTGTTGATGTTAGCTGTTTAATGGCTATGTCGGTGCTAGCAGAAGGTAGAAAGTCTTTATCCTCTAAAAACCCTTAGGCTCACTGGCCAGATCCCTGTTTCTTTTTAATCCTATTATTGCTTTTCATATATGTGTAACATTAATAAATGAGAACCAAACAGCGAAGCACTTTGCCAAAACTTAATTACTTTCTCTGGGTTTGTCCTCAGCTATTTTCTGGTTTCATCTACATCATAATCATTACGAGGTTTCATAAATGCAAAATTAAGCGGGTGAATTTGGTGAAAACTGTATGACGGTAATAAATACGACAATTTTATTGACTGTGTAGAAGTTTACCAATTTTTTTGATAATATGTCACAAAACGGTCTTTATTATACCCCTTATAAAAGTAAATACTTAAATAATTATAGGGATTTTAAAATGTGTTAAAGGAAAGAGGTATAAAAAAAAATTACGTTGAACTTTTTATCTCACCTGGTGCACCGCTAAGTAAATTATTCAGTATTTGTGCATCATAAAATGAAAATGACCTTACGTTTTAAAAAAATCGATTTTACTGTTATTAATTATAATTTACGATTTATTTCAGTTGATTTGTTAAGTATGATTACTTTTATTTACTAAATATGATTATATATATTTAAAAAGAAATTTTACAAATAATTCGTAGATTTTTCTTGGATATCGAATTCGTATAAAAAAAGAACTTCTAAGCATGTCTTTCCTAAATAAAAGAAGTGAATTTATAAAAGTAGTTCGTTGTAAATGTTTAGAAAGCAATCTGAATATAAGTAGGAAATGGGAATATCTAATCTGGATTTGAAAATAGTAAAGCAGAATACAGACCAATATACTAAGGTATTACAAGCCTTTAGGTGGCAAATCTGTATTCGTAACCCACTCCACCAAAAATCTTTTGCCGGCAGCTTAGCTGATATTTTTCTCTCCTTCATTTAGATATCCAATATCGTGGATAAAATATTATTTTTCATTTCATAAACAGCTCTTCTTTCCTTTTCAAATTTTCTTTTTACGTTAAAATATCTCCTTATATTTATATATACATACATTGATATTCGAGATTTTGATCTCGGTTTTTTGTTTGTTATGACAGCGACCATGTAATTATATTTTTATCAAAATGAAAAAAAAATAAAAATAAATTAAAAATTTCTTCATATTATAAAAGATCAATTCATAATTTTAAATAAATAGAGTACATACGTATAATGTATATTATTCTTTTCCCGGTGAAAAATTAATTGAAGTAATCTTAAAAAAACATTTTTTTCAAAATTAAACGTAATGAAGTAGGTTTTATAATAGGCTAATATTTCAGGACAGACGATTTTTTAATTAAAAATAATATTTTAATAAAGTTGTAAAAGGAATTTCCCCAGTTAATAGAGATAGTAAATATAAATATGAAATTTACTGTCAGAAATATTTAAATATTTCTTGAAAATTTTAAATTCTTGTTAAAGAGGTGTAATTTTATATAATAATGTATAAAACAATACACTACTCACATAAACTTCTACGAAAAATGTTACAATTTTTTCAAAGTAACTGTTAAAAGTAAATCATCTTAACTATTGTTATTTAATTTTATCTAACGTGCTGTTTCTCAAAAGCAAAAAAAATAAAATGGTTATGCGTTACAATGTGAGTTATAAGTTACTCCCAAAAATAATATTAGATGTCTGAAGAATAACTACTGTACCAAACACATCCACGTATCCGAGTTTGACAGGACCAGACCATAATTCAGATTAAAATACTTTCGGATAATCCTGAACTTTCGTTATGTGAAAATTTTGCGTGTCTATTACGGCCTATTGTGAGCTGAGTAGCCCTTCTTCCAAGAGACTTCCGTGCAGCTAATTGCATGGTATATTTCTCTAAGGTAAAAAATTATAAAGATAACGTGCAAAGGTAATATGTGTAAATTTGTTATTAGATAGCAGTACTTAATAGTACCAAGTAGCGTACAAAAACTTGATAATATACTTGAAATAATAAAATTTAAAGAAAATATACTACATCTTGTTTTCGTAGTAAATGCTCTTATGTAAATGAAAATACTGTGGATGAAACAATTTTTTTAATTCGCATCACTTCTTTAAAAAAAAAAAAGTATTAGTTTACAAGATATTATACTAGTTTTATTAAAAAAAGGAATATATAAAACAGAAATAAATTCGATTGGTAAAATCGAATTTAACGATAAAAAATCGAGGGTTACATTTACAAAGTAATAAGTGCAGTATTACATCACAGATCTTCGATTCAGAAAGGTCATTATACTTTCTTTCTTTTTCTGTTTAGCCTCCGGAAATTACCGTTCAGATATTACTTCAGAGGAATGAATGAGGATGATATGTATGAGTGTAAATGTAGTCTTGTATAGTCTCAGTTCGACTATTCCTGAGATGTGTGGTTAATTGAAACCCAACCACCAAAGAACACCGGTGTCCATGATCTAGTATTTAAATCCGTATAAAAACTGTCTTTACTAGGACTTGAACGCTGAAACTCTCGACTTCTAAATGAACTGATTTGGGAAGGCGCGTTCACCACTAGACCAACATGGTAGGTTAAAGGTCATTACACTAGTATATTAAAAAAGAAAAAATATGGTATGAAGTGAATGATATGACTATCAACAAAAAAAAATTGGCCGTGAAATTCAATATGTTTGTTCTAGAAAGGCAATTATTATTATTTTAATAATAAATCCATAAGACAACAATCAGTAATTCATAAAAAGAATAATCTAACAAAATGCAGTAATATCCCAAAAAATTAAAATGATATTTTAAACCGTACGGTTAGAGTCTCGCACGCAAATATCATTTCTTCCGTTCAAAAAACAAAACTTCTGTAGTATGAATAAAACTGCTTTTAACAAAACAATACTGATATCAAAAAAGATAAGACTCTACATTTGCATTATCAAAATCTATTATTAATTTAGAAGTGTCTAAATAAATACAACTTAAATATATCTAATTGAAAATAGATATACAATAATAGATAATAAAAAATGTTTAAGCGTTCCATATAATAAGAAAAAAATAGATTTTATTTATATAATACATATCACATTTACAGAAATAATACAGTTCTTATGATTATTTGTTGTTTAATAAATGAAATCGGGCCGGTAAGAGTGTCTGTACTATTTTTAGTAATGTATGTGTTTTATTATTATTATTTTTGTATTTCGAATGTCAACATAAATTATTTATATACTGCTTTCCGAGTAAGAAAATTAATTAACTTGAGACAGGTTACATACATTATATTGTGTTTGGTTATAGGAATAGATGGTTTATATTAGGTTATATGGAAAGGATGGGTAATTGTAAGGACAAAAGCAGTTTATTTGTGAGAAGATGTCGTCTAGTACGGGTCGCCCACCCAGATAACTTGCATACAAAGCGATCCTGCACCATCCAACGAACCCTACCACTTCCTCCTCCTTCGCCACCGTACTTCAAACTCCCATGTCACTTTAGTAGAACCTCCTACTTCCCCCCCTCTTTTACAGGCATACTCTTCGACTACCTTACTACACCATCCAATCACAGATCCCATTGAAAATTCAAATTCTACTGAGGTTTATAGCCGAAGGTTTTGCTCTTTCTAACACTTGAAAACGAACCGCGACCTAATCTACGTTAACGCGCGATTAAACCGTATTTTCACAGTGTCTTATATTAGTTTCCGTATTTGCTGAGTTCAGCGATGTTTACTAAGCAATAGTGTATCTGAATCACGAAGTTGCCTCTTGCTCTACTACGAGTACCAGTTTTATTTATGTGTTGTATATTAAACATACCATGAAAATTTAAATACGACTTTAACATATTTACGCAGTTAAATATACCGGAAAAGAAACAAATACGGTTTTTTTTTTTAAATTTTATAATAGTCTATTTCCTACTTAGTAGATTACGGTCGAATATAATGCATTACTTCTACAACAGAATAAGTACATTACTAATTTGTTGCTTTACTTTATCTGTCTATCTTTCTAATGGCTGTGATGCATGTAAAACATTAGAACCATAAGTAGCACTAATTTTTCCTTCTTCTGAAAGTATTAATTTTAATCCATTACCATTGGTAATCAGAGTGAAAGTATTACTTGTTTATCTAAACAAAATTTTCTAATTTTGGGTGGATTTAACATACCGATATGTATCGATATACATATACCGATATACATACCGATTTAACATAATATCGATATACATATTCGGTTCAGTGAATAAGGCAAGGGAAAAGCACTTTATTCCTCAATTTCATTTGAAAGAGTGATATAACGTGCTTGTTATACTGAAAATAGTAAATTTGTTTTAAGACTGATTTAATCTTATGTCGCCGACTGACCTAAAACACTTGATTACGGCATCTAACAGCATATTTCATACTGCTAAACTGTGTTTTAATTCTTTAAATTCTCAAAATTCTTTTAAGCAAACAATCAAATTTCTCTTTGATGGTCCAATAGTTAAATTGGATTGCCATAGATTAAATATTGCTTTTCTTTTATAAGTATTATTCCAGTTAAGAATTATGATATTTTATTTTTTTTTAAAAATATGTTTATCGCTACATTAATCTTTCTGCAATTTTGATTTTACTGTTAACCTGTACAATTTCTGTAAGATGGAATAAAAGAGAAACATTGCATCCGATAAATTTTTTAACAAACAAGAAATTGATTGATTTGTATAAGGATTCTAATTCATTAAAGTATTATAATACTATAGTAGTTTACGATTACATGAATACATTATGTAAGTTATGTTATTAAGTCATTATCTTTCAATTAATACTACTCTATTACACAAAACGAAAATAATCTAAGGTATTCCACGAAGAAACGGAAAACTTTCAGGACATATTTTACAGGTTGCCAAAAATGTTGAAACTTCTGCAGGCGGAAAGGATAACGATTTTATTTCAGTAGGATGTCACTTTGTTTTTTTTGAAAAACTGTGCGACATGAAATTCGCCTTGTACTAGTGCCTGGGCTACGCTAATATGCTGAATCACACGATGTTCATTACTAACACGATGATTTATTTGGCGTTCAACAGAAAACAAACACGTTAGAAATTACCCTCTCGTTCGTAAATGCTGATACACCGAAGAAAAAGTTTTCGTATTTGGTATCCGCCTTCCAGGAAATCTCTTCTGATATTCTTCTCGAGCAGCTTCAGAATTTGCGTTACAAAATTCATAAACAAAATTACATCTGCATATTCCTCGTTAGAAAATTGAATCGGTATCTTTACAATACGATATGATAACACTACTCTTTATCCCACTACACTTATCTGTATGATAATTTATCACAACACATTCAAACAAAGTACACAATTTTCATTGTTGACCAGCCTTTACGATAACCTTTTAAAAAAGATAATAGTAATGTGCAGTAAATTTTAAAAGTGTTGTTGGTTGATGGGCAGTAGTTCATTTTGCTTGCATCTGGGTATGTGTTGGCTTTCGGTGAGCGGTTATAGTGGCAGTATATAAGATGGTGAGGGAAATTAACGGTTGTTCAGTAAAAGATAATATTAAGCCTTCCATCACAAGTGCCTATTTCACCCACTCTGACGCAGCAACACCTGTCCCTCACTGTGTTCCAATCTTAAAAAATCTACGCTTACAAATCTTAACCTCACAGTAATTAAGTATAGAACTATTTTAGTAATATTAAAAAAATACTATTCCACAGATCAGTTATCAAACAAAATTAACTATCGCTGTTAAATCAGATGAGAGTAAACAAGAATAGAAGATTATTCAGAAAAATTCAAAATAGGAAAGCTAATAGTAGATGGTTCATACGAGAGAAGGATTAAATAAAACTAAAACAGGAGTAGAAAGATAAAATGAAGTTAAAAAAAAAATCGAGAAACCTACCGTGTTTACAAATTAATATTTAAAATTACAAATTACAAATTACAAATAAAGAAATGTAATGTGGATACCACATAACTTCCTTGTATGCCTATTAAATTACATACACACATATTTTTTTAAATGAAAAGTACATAAAATTTTATTTTATTAATAATTTCTGATTTTTTTCATTCTAATTATTGAATTATTATTTATTGTAAAACTTTTTTTACAATCAGAAACCTCTGATTGTAAAAGAACGTTTTAAATCGTTAATAATTATTAATAAATCAATATATTTAAATTAAAAAAAAAGTTAAAAAAAGGGAGATGAAGTCGGATTCGAACCGATGCATATTTCCGTTGAAGTCTCAAAAGCGAAATTTTTGCGATCACAATACTGCCTTTACTTTGTACAAGGAAGTAAAAAGACAAATTAGAAATCTAAATTATTTAAAAGAGAAATGAGAGCCATTAAAAATTCACAAGTTTAAATAGAAATAGAATGGTGATGAACATGGTACGAGGAAGCTGTCTTAGAGCAAATACTTTATGATATGATTGTAGCTACTGACAGAGGTAGTGAAATTTATACTTGGTATGAATTTTAGTAAAAAGAGTTAAATTCAATATATTGATTAAATTATACCAAATTTTTAAGTAGTCACAGGCATTATTAAATTATAAACCACAAATATTTTCAGTGTATGATTAAATTTTATTAACTGAACATTATTTTACATTAAAAAGATTGTAATTAAAACTGAAAATAACCAAAACATTCTACATCCAATTATATCAACTACTGTTTTACATTCACACATGTCTTTTTTTTTTGGATTTGGAATATTTTTACTAATATTAAAGAAGTATATCTTACCAGTAGATAATATTAAATAAGCAGAGGTTCTTAATTAGCGACCGGAGTTTGTAACTCATATTAAATCCTTCATAAAGTAAAAAAGTATACTTTTATATGCCCTCAGACATAAAAGTATAGCGGAAATTCAGGTGCAGTGTTATAAAAACCCCAAAAAATATTGTAGTATTATAAAACCAACAAATTACTGCTACTTTTAAAAATAATATTTTAATATTTTTGCATAAAAGTACAAGCACCATATATTTTGGGTTGGCATGTATATACAAATAAGACCATACTTTGATGGATAGTATAAAATTATCATTATTAACCCTTTGATATCGTGTGTGTGTGTGTGTGTATATGTATATATATATATATATATATATATATTTTAAGAAAACTTATGAATTTTGTACATTGTAAGCTACTTTAACTTCTAAAGTGTGATTTTTACTTTCTTAAACATATAAGTAACAGTATCCATAACTTTAGTGTATTTTATTCTATTTTGTAAAAGAAACATATTTTTCTATTGTAATGATCATAGATTACTTATCCCCGTATAGATTAATTATACCCATATTAGATTAATTATTATCCCTGTATGTATAGATTAATATGATGTAATGAAAATAATACTGTTAAAAACATAGGAATATTTAAAACCAAGGTAATAAATTCTTTATTCAGTTTAAAATAATATTATTAAACAACGAAGCATATTAATGAAAGTTTTGTATGAATGAAAATTAAAAATAAACGAAGGAACTCTCGTTATTATCATTGATTTCATCAATAGTTATACTGGAAGTAAAATATAAAAATAATAAATTTAAATTAAAATTCATAAATTTTATTTCATATATATTAAACAATATATATTTATCATATATATTTTCATATTTTTCATATATATTTATCAAACAATATAGAATTATTGAGCTTATTCGTGAAAATTATTTTCAATAAAAGGTATAAATAAATATTTAAAACAAAAGTAATACATATTCTGAATACAATCGATTTTGCAAATGATTGTGAAAGTGAATTATAGGAATAATTTTAAAAGATGACCTATAAAGGCTAAATATATATATAAATAAATTTGCATATGTATTCAAATTAAATAATTCAGAATTATTTATAGATGAAAATTTTAATCTGTAACGAGAAACAGTTAAATAAATAAAAAGCATAAACTACGTGGACATAACAGTCATCAAATTTGAATCAAGACGCCCAACATAAATATCTAAAAAACCTAAAAAATTGACATAATTATATATAACTATTCTAATTTCAAACATCATAAAGTTTTAGCGATAAAAAAAATGTTATTTAAGTTAAATGGTTTTTAATAATTTGACTCGTCTAATCTTCTATGTATTACAATCTATGTTACAAAAGAAGACTTCAAACTTTCAAAATGTTATAAAAAACAGAAAAATATTTTTTGTCAATGAACCAATTGTCTATAGAAACTTATTGAAGCAATTCACATGTACATAAACATAATTTAAAAATCTTAGTAAAACAATAAGCATAAATAATAGAGAAAAAACATACACAAGTAAAGATTTTACACACATTAACAACTCAAAAGATTCTGACTAAAATATATTTGAAAAAATGTGTGCCAGTGAAGAAAATTATTTGAATTACGAACAACAAAGATCTTTCTTTTGTTCCAGATAAAAATTTCAAACTATCCCTGCATCAGAATTTTATTACTACTACTAGATAATAATATTCAAAAAAATATATTCTATGGTGATATTCTTATAAAGATTTAGGGTGAATTTACAATTTCATATTCTTCATGACTTCTTCAACGAGAACATTTCGGATTTTATCAACCGTCATAAATTTCTAACATCTTTTTCCTGTAACAGCACATTTCAAAGGCTTCTAACTTCATCCTTTCTGCTTTTCCTGTGCCCAAGTTTTTCAGTCATAAAGTGAGACTACGAATAATACTATAAAAGAAGCTGTACCAACTTCTATAATTTAGGACTATCTTTAATTCATTGGATTTCTCTTAATAATTATTTTGTTGGAATTTTACGCGGCATTATTAATGCAACAGTACTTTGCAAATGGTGAAATTTCACTATTGGTATTTTTTTTCAAGAGCCAGGGATGGCATACACAGTTTGAATTTTTAATTATTTTTTTATATGTAGGTATATTTTAATAGTTTTACCGTAAATAATATTAGTAGGGATATATTTATCAATAAGTTTTTGTGAATTTTTAAAACTAATTAAAAAAATAAAATAAAATTTTGGCTTCAAATAACTCTGATGGGGCTGTGATAAAATCTTCAATATGCGCAACTTACAGTGTTTTCGTAGATGTTTGTAGCAAATAAAAAAGTCTTTTTTGTGTATTGTAGTATTAAAAACGTTATAACCTCTCAAAAATCATAAAAAACCTGCTAAAAGCGATACCATTTTGACTCATTAAATAAGTGCTCCAAGGAGGTTTCTTGTCTTCTTGGTACTTCAATATTTTTATACTTATTACTATAGTTGAAATATACTTGTTTGAACCGTTCAACTGCAGTTTTCATGTTATGTCAGGCGCTTTAAGTCATTTCCAGTTTTCAGGAAAATTCATGTTGCAACATGCTCATTTATGCTTGTTGAATTATTTAGCTTTGCAGTTACAGACTGGTCAGTCTAAAATTAATCAGTGGACTGTTCACATCTTGTTTGTGACAAAGATAACTACAGCTGTATGTTGAATGTGTGCATCAAATGTTCAGGTAAGCAGGCAGTGTTTCGCATGCTCAAATTTTCCGAACAGTATGATGTGTTGCCAGATACAATAATGTACAAAAAGTGGGTAAGAGCTGATAGGGCAGAGATGATTACAGTTCTTCAGATCAAAGTTGCGTTTTCGAATCATTAGTAGAATAATTGAAAACTCACCATTTCGTGTCAAAATCTCAAGAAGAAAAAATCAGAATTAGGTGAAGAAGAATGTTTGGTACTGGCACACTTAGCAGAAAACTTTTCATTTCTCAATGTCCAAAATGAGATACAAAGCTTCCATTGGGTCAACAGCCAAGACACAGTTCACACTTTTATGTTTCTATTTCAAGGAAAATAATATATTGCAACACAAAAGTGTTTGTTTTTTTAAGTGATCACTTTAAGCAAGATATAGCAACATTTTATTGCTTTCAAAAACATTTAACAGACCATCACATCAAAAAAGTACATCAGAACATTATAATACTCATCTATTTTACTGATGATGATTCAAGTCAGTATAATAATAAAATAATTTTGCTAATTTATGCAGTCACAAAAAAGACTTCGTCCTGGAAGCCGAATGGCACTTCTTTGAATCATTTTATGGGAAAAAAGCCTGTGATGATGTGGCAGGAACAACAAAACGAGAGATGGCAAAGGCAAACTTGCAAAGGCCATTAAACAGTCAGATACTAAATGTTGATGAAGTGTATTCATTTTGTAACAAGCTGAAAAACATCAAGTATTTTCTAATTAAATCGGATGAGATAGCAAAGATTTCAGAAACTCTTCAAACGTTTTGACTACTGTGAAAGAGTTGTTGGTACTAGAAGCTACCATAAGTATGTTCCTGTGTCAGAAGGCATTTTTATGTTTTAGAAGGTATTTTTTATGTTACGTATTGTACCACTTTCACTTATGACACTTGTATGTATGGTGATCAGTATCAGTTAGGAGAACTAGTAGTAGGTATTAGCTTCGAAAATGATGATGTGCAGGTTCATTTTTTCAACACTCTAGACCACGTACATCATTTCAAAAGTCTTCTCAAGACAAAGTGTGGGTACCGATCTCCAAAGTCTTGAGAAAGTCGACACCGCTTGAACTAACTAGAGTGACGGGTCGTTCTTATACAATTTAAAGAGAATTATCATAAGAGATATCACGGCTGTTGGTTAACCACACTAAATAATAAACTTTCATTGCTAAAAAAACAGGCTTTTTCATTGAAGAATAATTAAAATTTTGCTACAACTTTTTTTCATTCAATTGTGTTTTCAAAAATAAACCAATATAAAAAAAAAAAATTAACTCTTAAAAAAAGATGTAGGCTACTCATTGAAATCTCAGTTTGGGTAAGTTTTACAACCATTTTTGAATCAAAATTGTATTAGGTTAGTGGTATTGGTTAAGTTATCATTAAATTACCACCTATCATTAATAATTTTAAAATATATTAAAAAAGTCAGCTTCACAGGGGCTAAATACATAGTTGCATAGGGGCTATGCAATTGCAGAACGGGTCAACATAGGGGCTAAATATAAAAAATGTAAAATGCAAAGAAGATAAGAAACCCCCTTGGAACACTATTTAGTGAGTCAAAATGGTATCGTTTTTAAGAGTTTTTCATGATATTTGAGAGGTATAACTTTTTTATAAGTACAATACACAAAAAAACTTTTTTTGCAATAAATATCTACAAAAACATTGTAAGCTGTGCAAATTTGAGCTTTTTATCACCAGCCCCATCAGAGTTATTTGAAGCCAAAATTTTATTTTTTATTATTTTAATTAATTTTAAAACTTAGGGATATATATATATATATCACCATTAATATTATTTATGGTAAAACTGTTAACATATACCTACATATAAAAAAACAATAATTCAAAATTCAAACTGTATATGACATCCCTGACTCTTGAAAAAAAATTACCAAAAGTTAAATTTTACCGTTTTTCACGTTCAAATTAATTGGTAATTTTCTCATAGAAAGAAGATAGATAAATAAACTACTGAAAAACTCTTTTGACTTGAGAAATTGTGAATATATTGCTTTTTGTTTCATCCTTCAAGAACCAATAGTTTTTAGTTATGATTTTTTCCGTAAGCCCTTACAATCACAAAAATAGGTCTGCGCACCGTAACAAAAATAAAAAATTTAAAAAAAATAGTTTTAACGTCCAAAATAAATAGAAAACAAGTGGCTAAGTTTTAATATTTTTGAATTGTTCAAGCAACCAGTTTATGTTTTTTTGGGGCACTTCAAATAGATTACCCTTATTATTAAATTATTATTTATCGTAAATCTGTTTTTGCATTCAGAGGTTAATTAATAAATCAATGTATTTAAATTGAAAAAAAAGTTAAAAAAAAGGAAATGAAGTCTGTTTCGAACCGACGTGCCTTCTTCTTCTAAGATACAAATTTTTTTTTCGCTATAATTCTGGAACCAATCAAAAAAAAAATACCACTAATGACATATCGTTGAAAAGTTCTCAATGAGGGCTTATTTTTCCAGTTACGAAAAAACCAAAATCCAATTTTTTTTTGGATTTTGGGCTTTTTTGACTGCAATCAAAAGGAGAGGTGCACAACTAGATGTTGCAACAGGATACAACAGTCGTAAATCAAAAATTTCATCATCTTACGGCTAATCGTTTTGAGTTATGCCAGATACGTACGGACATACATGCATATATATATATATATATATATATATATATGCAGTTTTCATACATATTTACTTACTGACGTCACGCCGAAACTAGTCAAGATGGGTTCAGGGATATCAAAATGGATATTTCCGTTGAAAATCTAAAAACCGAAATTTTTCGCGATCACAATACTTTTTTTTCTTCGTACATAGAAGTAAATAAATATTGTAATGATTTTTTTTGGTTTAATAAATTTAAAAGAATATAAGCTAAAATAAAAAACGCTTGGATATTACATAAGAATTCTTCGGTTTTATTCCTGAGTTGAGTCTGGAAATATTATAAAACATCAGTGCTCATTACGACAGTTTTTTATTCTTAATGATCTTAATTGTTACTGCTTCTTTAGCAATAAATAAACACAAAGCTAGAATTTTATAAAATATTTTCCTTATAGATATATCTGATAAGGTTTTACAAATCACCGTCACCTTTTTATTTTTAGATTTATTAATATTTTATTTATTTATTTTTTAATGTTTCTTTTTTTATGACATGGATCAAATTTATATCATCTATGATTGGTCATCATCATGATTGGCCGCGTGACCAGTTAGCGTCACTGTTTTGTAGTCAACGAAGTTCTCAGAGAACGAGGTGATGAAATACTAAGTGGATGCCATATAATATGAAACGTGTTAACATCTTCTGTAATTCAATAAAATACATATCGTAATACTATTAGTCAAGAATAGAGGCATATTAAAAAAATTAAAAAGAAAACAATAAAATTATTTCAGGGGGAAACATTTAGATAGGTACAAAAACAAAAAAAAATACACGGTATGACATGCTGTCTTTACAACAAGAAAAACAGAGTATTTAATTTCATTGGCCATGAAACTCCGGATAAATTTTGGAACCCCTAAAATAAATTTAAATTGTTTAATACAATTTCACAAAAACCGTATAAAAAAAAAAGAAAAAAAAAAGAATAATTTTTTAATTTTTATTTAACTTAGGAGTCGCCGCTTAATTAAAATCACATATCAACAGCTTATTGACCATTAACTTGACGGTGAAATCAAGAAGACAAAATTTTAACGAGAATCGAATGCATTTTAAAGGTTCAATTTTTCTTTTAAATATTTTTTATTAGCCTAATATTTCATTTGACTTTCCGTTATCCATATTTATTAAGAGTAAACAGTTATAAATTTTGATTAAAACTTTAGAAAATAAATTATTTAAATGATATTGTCAGTAATGATGAAAGGTTTTCATTAGAAAAACATAGCTAGATAACACGTAATAGGTGAAAGGTTAAATTCTGTGGACAATCCAATAAACTATCTATATGCAAATCATCCCAAACTACAGGAAGGCTAATAACTTTGGGACTCTTATAAATGAGAAATCTAAATTACTCCTCAGCTTTGAGAACGTTTAAAACCAACTGTTACATAATTTATATTATGCTACATGATGTAACTACAAATATATCAGTTCTAACACAGAACAAAACGTTAGTTATGCTAATGTACCTAGCCAAATATTACTGTTTTGAATATATAATATTACTCCAATAAATTACGCGACTATGAAATCTAAACTCGCTATGAAATTTAATAATAAAGGAAAAAGTTTAAATTCAACATTTTTTTTTGTTTTATTTTTTTTTAAATAATAATTTTATCAAATAACTAACATACAAAAGTAATATAATCCAATTTAATGGGAAAAAACAATATCCACTACGAACAAAAAGGGATAAAAAAATATTTAAAACAAAAGTAATACCTATTCTGATTACAATCGTTAATAATTTTGAAAGATGACCTATAAAGGCTAAATATATATATATATATATATATATATATATATATATATATATATATGTATTAATGAAAGTTTTATATGAATGAAAATTAAAAATAAACGAAGGAACTCTTATTATTATCATTGATTTCATCAATAGTTATAGTGGAACTAAAGTATAAAAATAATAAATTTAAATTAAAATTCATAAATTTTCTTTCATATATATTATTAATCAAACAATACAGTATTATTGAGCTTATTCGTGAAAATTATTTTCAATAAAAGGTATAAATAAATGTTTAAAACAAAGTAATACATATTGTGAATACAATCAATTTTGCCAATGATTGTGAAAATAAATTATAGGAATAACTTTAAAAGATGACCTATAAAGGCTAAATGTAGATATATATATATAAATTTGTATATGTATTCAAATGAAGTAATCCCGAAATATTTATTGTTGAAAATTTTAAACTGTAACGAGAAACAGTTAAATAAGTAAAAAGCATAAACTTCTTGGACATAACAGTTATAAAACCTGAATCCTGATGCCCAACCAAAATATCTAGAAAACCTAACAACTGACAAAATGATATACAATTATTCTACTTTCAGCCATCATAAAGTTTTAGTATTCAGACCATTAGGTTAAGTTCCTTTGAGACATAACTTTTTATGCTAAGAATTGAATCATGGTTCTTATCGCTTGAATTTTACCTGGTTTCAGATATCTGGAAATATATTAGCTATGTGAACTTTTCATACAGCTTCATTTTCATTTTTAACAGATAGTAAAAAAATAGGTAATTTGACGCAGTAAAAGTATAAAATTAATTATTCTACGATTTGGTTATTTTAAATTGTCTCGTATAGACTCTTTCGATTCAGTACTTTGCATAATCAATAAAAGAACATTTAACATATTACAGTAGAAATTTAACAATTTTAATGACTCCTTGTTTCCGTTACTCCCATTTAGGTTGTAATTTGATTTGAGAAACCGCAGTCTTGCTGTACGATTGGTTGTAGATTTCTGTGCATTTTGTGATCAGAGGTTATGGTACGCTGAACAGTTTTTATCCTTTCCGCTGCTTTGAAAGAAGTGTAGTGATGTTCCTTATCGTTCAGTTTAAGCACAGTTCTAGGTTAGTTCCTAGGTTATTTACTTATCGATAGAGAGGTTCTGTCTCGCGATAAGGCTTGGCTACAGGCTAGCCGCAAGGTAACAAGGCAAAGTTAGGTTTGCTTTTAGCCGAAGTCAGTGGTTCTCAGCAGCCTAGGAATACTCCTGTCAAAAACATCTTCCTCTCCTGCTCAGTTATGAAGAACCTTTATCCAGTATTCAGATTTGAAAATGCCAGAGGATGGACAGCATAAGTCTTCTCCCGTGACTCACAGAAAATTATGCAAAATGATCATTTGTAACGTAAGGGTCAAGTAAACAGCAAGTAGCTTGACTGAATACTAAAGGGTTATTTACACTAATATGTAATTCGTTTGTCGTACTATTGATCGTTTGAGGGTAGGTGAAACGTTTTTCGAATTACTTTATTACCTTAAGTTATCCTGATGTACTTCAATGAGTTTTAAAGCTAAAATAATACACATATTAGTATAATACAACTTAGTAATATAGTTGATCCGGTCACAGAACCAATATATTATATTTGTTATAATAGCTTAAAATTTGAAATTTGGAAGCTGGATGTTTATTTTTGTTTTAATTAGGTTTTAACTCTACTACTGTTTTAACTATTTGAAACTTAGGTTTTTAAGTGATGAATTTTAGTTGATGAATAACGCATTAATAAGAAAGGGAGTCCGACAAGGATGTTCCCTATCTCCGTTACTTTTTAATCTTTACATGGAACTAGCAGTTAATGATGTTAAAGAACAATTTAGATTCGGAGTAACAGTACAAGGTGAAAAGATAAAGATGCTACGATTTGCTGATGATATAGTAATTCTAGCCGAAAGTAAAAAGGATTTAGAAGAAACAAAGAACGGCATAGATGAAGTCCTACGCAAGAACTATCGCATGAAAATAAACAAGAACAAAACAAAAGTAATGAAATGTAGTAGAAATAACAAAGATGGACCACTGAATGTGAAAATAGGAGGAGAAAAGATTATGGAGGTAGAAGAATTTTGTTATTTGGGAAGTAGAATTACTAAAGATGGACGAAGCAGGAGCGATATAAAATGCCGAATAGTACAAGCTAAACGAGCCTTCAGTAAGAAATATAATTTGTTTACATCAAAAATGAATTTAAATGTCAGGAAAAGATTTTTGAAAGTGTATGTTTGGAGTGTCGCTTTATATGGAAGTGAAACTTGGACAATCGGAATATCTGAGAAGAAAAGATTAGAAGCTTTTGAAATGTGGTGCTGTAGGAGAATGTTAAAAATCAGATGGGTGTACAAAGTGACAAATGAAGAGGTATTTCGGCAAATAGATGAAGAAAGAAGCATTTGGAAAAATATAGTTAAAAGAAGAGAACTTATAGAACTTAAAAGAAGAACTTATAGGCCACATACTAAGGCATCCTGGAATAGTCGCTTTAATATTGGAAGGACAGGTAGAAGGGAAAAACTGTGTAAGCAGGCCACGTTTGGAATATGTAAAACAAATTGTTAGGGATGTAGGATGTAGAGGGTATACTGAAATGAAACGACTAGCACTAGATAGGGAATCTTGGAGAGCTGCATCAAACTAGTCAAATGACTGAAGACAAGAAAAAAAAGAATTATGCATAACATTTATAAATTCTGTTGTCAAGAAAATGTATTTGTAACTTTCTAATTAAAAGATTATTGGTTAACGGTTTAATTATTTTTCTTGTTCTGTGTTTAATAAAAAATAAATAAATATTTATGATACACATACACAGAAAATGAGTGAAAATTTCTTTTGCTGCAGCGAAATATTTTTTTTTTAATTTTGCTACGTTTGCTTACAAAGACTATTATTCAATTAATTATACCTTTAATCTGTTGCTTGTAATTTACCCTAAAATTATATATATATATATATATATATATATATATATATATATATATATATATATATATATATATATATATCGATTGTAAATTATACTTTGTTTGATTTATATACAACTATGACTAATTTTTGTAAAACAAAATATTTTTATTCTTGGTTTTTTCAATCATTAAAACTCATTCAAGTACATCGTTTAAATATTATTTAAGGAAATCTAATATGATTTTTTAATGATGTGAAATGTTATTAGCATTATGCGAAACGTTATTAGAAATTTTTTCATGACAAACTAAACACGGTAAAATAATTTTAATTGTTTTATAATTTAAAAAAATTAAATACATAAAAAATCGTTATAATATTGACATGAAATTTATTTTTGCTCATATTCCTTCCAGTAATTTATATGATATAAAAACAATTTTTAACAATATAAAAATAGAAAAACTATATTTCAAATTAAAAAAAACCTTTTTTGGTTTATATTTTTATTTTGTTAAACTAGAATAAAAAAAGGACATTTGTAGGTCTAAAGCAATTTGTAAAATGAAATTGCAGATACAGTTGAGCTTTATAAAATAAGTGAGAAAATAAAAAAAAGAGT
Organism: Lycorma delicatula; assembly: GCF_047948215.1. NCBI lineage: Eukaryota > Metazoa > Arthropoda > Insecta > Hemiptera > Fulgoridae > Lycorma > Lycorma delicatula. Next base: position 135,325,244 of record NC_134459.1, on the reverse strand, counting down.
AGAACAGATAACTTATACTTGGGTTTTAGGGTCGCACACTCACCCTTTTTTCTTGTGTTATCTAAAGAAAAAAAATCCCATCGACCTCAAAAATACCTTATTAGACTGTTGTTTTAATTAAGTTTTTCGAGTATATAATTTTTTTTTTTAAATTATAAATAGTTTAATCCCATAAAATTTACTGTTATCAATTTTAATTTAAATTTAAAACTATATATATTTGAAATTATTTTTATTTTTTGTTAATTTTTATCTTTATTTTCCATTTAAATAATTTAATCATCAGGTATAATTTTTTTATACAGGATAACGAAACGGGAAGAACCTGAAAAACCCCTTAATATCATTCAATCCTACATATTTCTGAATCAATAAAAAGGAAAGTACGAATATTTCTAATGTTAAACAATTTTTTCAATTTATGAACAGATTAGGGAATTCAAGAAAGCTGACAAAAAAGTTATACTTTTCTGGCGTTGGTTATTTACTCGTGTACAGTGGAAATATAATGAAATATGAAAAAACTTTAAAAAATTCAATAACCGATTTTTTTCTGCTCTCCACCACCAAAATTATTACAAGAAGTATTATTCAATTGTTTGTAATTATTTTTCAATTATAGAAACTAAAAATAATTCCACTGAAAAATCTATAACCAAAAAAAGTTACCTAAAATTTATTTTTTAAGGGTGGATGTGAATTTTAATGAAATTTTATTGTAATATTGTTATTAAAAGTTTAAATAATAAAAAAAATAAATCCATAAATCGATATTTTAAAATTTTGATCGGCTTCCCTAAATATTATCCCCGAAGTATTTTTTGGATAATTTCCATTACTACTGTGGCTAGGAAGACATGAAATATTTCGGTTAAATATACGCTAAAAGAGTATTTTTTTTTTGAATTTTGGGAAAGAGGAATAATTTGGCAGCAAAGTTCTTTTTAAACCAGTGAGATAAGCAAGCACGCATGTACTAAACTTAATATAAAGTGGCATATAAATTGGTATCTTTAAATTAGCTACATATTGTTTAATATGTAGTACATATGTAGTACATGATTTGTAAAAATTAATTAATATTTTTTTCGTTTCTTCGTAGAAAAAAAACAAAAGAGCATATCGTATCATTAAATTTTTAAAAAACTTAGATAATCAATGAAAATAAGTATTTATATATTCATATTATTTGTGTGTGTGTGTGTGTGTGTGTGTGTGTGTGTGTGTGTGTCTGTAGCTTTATTTACAGATTTTTTGAAACAAAAAAAAATTATGATCAAAAAATCATTCATGAAAAAAATTGCTTTTAAATGAAAAATAAAATCTTTTAACGGTGTTACATGGAGCAACTTGACTACAATTTCTGTTAAACAATAAAATTACCATTTAAATATAGAGATGAAAAGTATACTGAAGCACAAGCAAAGAGATCTTTTGAAGAATGGAAGTTTCTTTTTATCAAATACAGATTTAAAAACTAGAAAAATATTCTTCAATGTATTTGAGAAATATGTAGTATTTTATGTTTGCGACACATAGACAGCAGGAGAATAAAGGAGCAAAGATTAACGTTTTAACTGTTTAACAGAAAAACTTTGAAAACCGGTTGATTTATAATGTACAAATCAAGATCCTAACATAAATAAAAAAGGAAATAAATTTACAGCAGAATTTTATAAAGAGGCAAACTAAATTTACTGGCCGTATTAAGAAAGAATATTAGTTTATTTGGTATCAGTTCGATTTATCTATAAAAGGAAAATTTTAAGACAAACATTGGAATGCATAAAGCAATTAAGTTTGGATGTAGGACATATTACATATATTGAATTTAAATAATTAGCATGCAACAGAAAAGTATAAGTAATAGTTCCGAAGTGGTAAGATGTCTGGAAAAAACAATTATAATTGTAAATGAGCAATTGAATTAGTCGGACAGTTGCTCAATTATCACCAAGAGGCTGTAAAATAAAAATATATTCAAAAAATGTATTTCCTTATTTCTACTAAATGAGCAATTTACTATGCAATTCCGTTATATTAAATTATAACAATAACCATAAACATTGGATTTTCACAAAATATAATATTGAATAAATTTCTAAAATTGTCATTAAATAACTTGATTTAATAGTGTATTAAATCAAATATTAAATTCTGTAACAAATCGATAAATTATTTTAACAAACATTTGTTATAATGGATTATCCAAAAGGTAATATAAATACGAGTACATTGAAGATATACTCAAGAAGTAAATTCCAAATTCAATTAAATTATAATAATGACATATAAAATGTAAGTATATGTATGATAATAATGAATATGTAACGTTTCTATAAATAAAATCTTAAAACCACTCAATAAATCACGCGCTTAAAGAAAGCATCTCCATAATAGTTTATCCCATTAAATATAAAATGAGAAAAAACCTAAAAGACAAAGTGAGCAGCGACATCTGCAGTTGAATTGAACTCTTTTTTTTCTTTTGGAATGGGTTTTCCTTTAAAGCGACCCACTCTATCTTTACTCCAACAATTTACAGTATACCACACCGAAGTAATTTCCGATTTTTTTACTCATTTTACTTAAATGGACTGAAAATCATTTTACACCAAGTTTTTTTTTTTATGTAATATTTTGACAAATTTTTTCATATTAAAACTTTAATACATTATAATTTGTTACACTTTTCATATTACGAGTATATTATTCGGGGAAATTTATGATTTTTTTTTTACTATTAAAAAGTAACAAACTTAGTCTGAAAAATAAAAAAATTAAAATGTAGTTAAAAAAATCCGATCACCTCGTCATATTTAGTTTGAAATATAAATCTTATATAATCTGATGTTGTATTACCCTGCAGATATTATTATCCCTCAGATATTATCTGATATACATTTATAATACACAAACTACGTATATTTTACTTGACATAATAAGCAAGAATTAAATTAAATTATTTTCATCTGTTGGTCGCATTCATATACTAATTTTTTTTTTCATTTTATAAAATTGTGCTGCTTGAATAAATATTTATCTTTCAGATCCTAAAAACATTATAATTAGAAATTTTAAAATAAAAAGTAAAAATAAACTTTCTTTGTAATCGTTTCACCGTTGAAATTCAAAATAAGTATATATTTTCCAGCTGAGTAATACTGCACAGTTATACTATTTTAAGAGTTCTATTTGTAAGTTAGTACCTGCGATTTGTTAAAGAACATTTACCCCACGGGTGTTCCTGCTGAATGGTTTATTTCTTCCATAAAAAAAATTATTTAAAAAAAAATTCTTTTACAGATTTTTGTGAATTCAGAAACGAAAAGTTTTATTGAAGTAAACATTGTTAAACTGGTGAAATTTAAAGTAGATTAAATTAGAATTTGCATAAAATGTTTAGAATTTAAAATATTTGAATGAATATCTCTGACTAGCTTAAAAATCTTAAGATTAATTGATATCTTCCCTTACCTCTTGCCTTCAACTCTGCCTTCATGTCTTTTAAAAAATACATTTTCAGTCGATATTTTACCCCTTGATCATTTCTTTACTCCGATAGATTTTTTTTTTATGTAGCTTTCACTTTCTACGTTACCTTTCAATCAGTCTCTTTTTAAAGCATTTTAGTTCATACTCTTCACATTGTATACCTTATACTCTTTACATCGTTAATGTATCTGATTAGATCATCCATAATCTTCATAATTTTTTTATACCGATAAATTTTCCTGCAGATGTAGGAATAAACCTACTGGTGTGATCTCTGAGCTTTTAATCCTTTCTAACATAACCTTCTTACTTTTTATATTAGTAATAATATATTTACTGTTTATATTCGTATTATTCAAATTTTAATACTTTCCTAAAAAAAATTTGCTAATTTTTTTTATTATATCTTCATAATTTTTATTATATATTGCCTATCCAATTCTTTTTTAAAATTATTTAATTTTTCATTTAAATTGTCGCCGAATGGCTTCGATGGCATGTGGTACTTACTAACCTTATGGTGGCTCTGAAAAGTGCCGTTTTTCTCGCCGGTTCCCTTTACAGCTCGTTGTAATTGCTAACTTTATGATACCCCTGATAAGGGCTGTTGTCGTCGAATGGCTTCGAGGGTTCGTATTTCATAACCTTATGGTGGCCCTGAAAAGGGCCGATTTTTCGATAGTTCTGAGAAGAGCTGTTGGGTCCGGAACCTGGTCTCCGGAGAAGTCGGGGAGTTGCCGCTCATCCATTGAAGCCCGACCGGGCTTTCCCTCAGCGGCAGTTGAATCCCCACTACAGCGTGGCAGTGGTATCCCCCAGAGCCCCACAGTGTCGAGTCAGCGTCGGTCGTCCTTCGCCGGCGCGGCCGAGCGATCCCACGCTGGGCCGTTACTGCTGCCGAGTCTGCTGGCCAGGGCGATTGCAGCCCGGCGAGCTGTAGCTGGAGCGGGAAGGTAGCGTCCGTGTCTAGCAGGCCAGGCCTGCTGCTTCGGTGGGGATGTTGGCATCCGCCGGGAGCTCCCACGTTGAATCGGCCAGGGAACTTCTTCTGTCTTCTTCCAACTTCTTCTTCTTTGTCTTCCCCAGGTGGTGGTCGACGATGAATAGAGAGTTCGCAACGGAACGGAACGCAAAGGTGGCGGGAGTTTCATTTCTCCCTTCGAAAACGCAGAGCCTGGACAATGTCCCTTGCTGCTGTATCTATCTATTATTCGGGCATGTTTATGGGTTTATTTTAAAGTCGGGAATGATTTTAATGGTTTCTTTTAGTTTTATGGACAGATTTCGTATAGGGTTCTGTGTCCATTCGTGTCCAGCGTTATCACACCCAATTATGGGTCAGACCGCAGAAGGCTAGGCTTTTAAAACCCGTGCTCCCGACGTGATTCCCCTTCAGTCCGATCACTGAAGTCGTTTCGGTGCTAACGCTTTAATGGCTAGCAGGAACACGCCACAAGGAGGCATTGGTTATTTGGAGGGAGCAATGCGCCCCCTTCTCCGGAGGAAGTCGCAATTGCTGATTTAATTTGATTTAATTGTAAGTTGTGTAGGAAAAGGTTAAGTAGAAGGTCTTCATCCACAGCTTTGTTGGCACCCCTTCAGGACGCATCTCTGCTGGGCTCTTTCCCGGACTCCCGTCCGGACGTTGGGTCGCGTAGACGGTCTTCGATCTTCTTGGTCTTCTTCTTCCGATGACAGCCAGTTCGCTCTTGTGCACAGGCTCTTTTATTGGAGCCTGAGAGTGGGGGGGCTGCAGCGCCGCTATGGTGGGAGAACTGCACGGTGGGAGTGATACTTGTACCAGCACGTCTGTGTACTGTGCTTCAGTTGGCATCTGAGTTGCTATAACGTATGCGGCTGTCAATATTAAATTAGACATATATGTGGTAACAAAATTTATGAAATTTCACTTCCCTATTTCATCTTCTCTGGGGTATTTTTCAATAAAAATACAAGTAAGAAACTATATATCTTTAGCTTAGCTATAGAAAGTAATTATATTAAAAAGAATAGAAAGGATATAAAAAAAGATTTCGTTGAAAATAATGCTTTTAATTTCCCATTTTTTTTTTTTTTTTTTTTTTTTTTTAGGTAAGTAATAGAAGTTCAATATAAGTTATCTAAGTTCCGTAGTCCCGCCGAATTACTCCTTATCGCTCTCAACGAAATAATAAAAATGTTGTTTCCTCCTTCATAAAACAATTTCTTATTCAATGGCCTTATCACTGATAAGCATTGTTATTATGCCCGTACGATTATGTGCTTCATGAAATCACACAACTTCTCGCACCAAGGAACAGATTACATGTTTTTTAAACATACATATATTAATTTAAAGGCATTTCATTTTAAATTTTAATAAACCTCTAAGTTTAATAAAATTAATTAAAATGAGGTTTATTAAAATTAATCTTTAGTTAATGAGCGCATTTAATGAGAGAATCCTTTTTTAACGTAAAATTATGATCTGTGTATCTGGAACATAATACCAAATAATTATATTTTCCATGAAAAACAAATTTAATTTTTTTTTTTTTTTAGTGAAATAATTAAATTTTATGGAAATAATAAATCTATAAGAAATGAAAATAAATAAATAAACTCTAAATCAATATCCAAAATAAATAGCAAGTACTATTATTATTTTTCCAAAAAATTCAAAATTACTTCCATCAGGAAATTAATTTACTTTTTTAAAGGAAGAGATTCCTCTTTAAGAAAATAATAAATAATTTAATATTAATCTTCAGTTATTTAAGTGAATAAAAGAACACCGTAACGTAAAAGATTCTCAGAAACTTATAAATAAAAATATATAAAATACTTGAAAGTATAATAGCCGCTGAAAGACCATAAAAGATCGAAATAACTTGTAATATTAAAAGTGATGCTATATTTTAAAAGGGAAGTTTTCCAGAAATATATATTCTATGAAAATAAAAAAAAAAGTTTGGGTAAAGGTTTAAAGAAATGTGAAGCCACCGGTAGTGTTAGACGGTTTGTGGTATATCATTTGAAAGGATACAACTTGGTAAGGAATAAAGAGGATCGAGTGTGGGTAAAAAGAAGAAGAAGAAGAACACGTAGAAGGCGGTGTGGTAAGAAGCAGGAGGAGAAAATGCGGGAGAGGTTGCTTGGTGTCCTGGTGCCCATCGACCCAGATAGAGGCTAAAACCTCTCATCCCTTGAATAATGGTCATAACCGCACCTCTATTCTACCTATCAGATACCGAAATACGATACAATATAGAACAATAATACTTAACTATGCCGTTTTAGAATTCTGTTAGTTGTGTTCTGATGCATCCAAATTTATTAATCTTGTAAAACTTTCTTATTGTTACGGTTCATGTGTAATAACTTATTCAGTAAAGAAATATCAACATGAAAAATTAAAGGTAGATTTTGGTACAAAAAAAATTTACAAGGTAGTTTTATACTCTCGATTTTATAATAATTATAAATATTTTATTAATTATTAGAATTCTAATTAAAAATATAGTTTTAATATCTTGTAAATAAAATTTAAAATAAAAATCAGTTTTCCATGTTTTTACTTTTCTTACAACTCAGAGAACGAAGGTGTAAATAAAAAAGAAGCTTTTAGTAAACTTGCTTTAAAAAGTTTTCTGTCTTTACGACCATCAATTAGAGTTTTTATTATCGCATTGCCGTTAGCTAATGTTATTGCGGGCGGTTTTTTTTATTAGGCAGACAGGTATTACAAATTTAATCGAAAATTTTATGTAAATTATGTTAGTTTATTTATATATCGATTTTGTGTATTTTTGTATGTTTATTTTCGGGTGTGGAATATAGAGATGTAGCCAATGTCGATGAATTTTGGTTTTTTATCCATGAGATGGTTAATAAATATTGAATGTGTAGGATTTTTTTGTCTATTGTATACCTGTTAAAACTTCATCCCATTCTACCGACGTAGACTATTGTACAATCCGAATAGTTTAATTTAGCATTTGAAGATTGTATTATTTTGTGATTGTGGATGGATTTCTGTGTAATGATTTTGTTTATTTATTTTTGTTCCGAAGGCTACATTGATTCAAAATTAAAAAAAAAATATTTTAGTTGTTTTCTCAAGTCTTTGTATTTGTACGATAAATAATATGATTTGCTTTTGCTATGTTATTTTTGTTTAATTTTAATTTTTTTTGTTGGCTTTTAATGAATGCACAAATTTAGGCATTTATATGTGGTAAGTATTTTATAGTATTTGAAATCGAATTTTATTTTATTGAAATACTTGAAATAAATGTATGATATCTGTAAAAAAGGCAAAAAAACTATAATGGTTTTACTTATGTATACTGTAACAGATATCGGGAATGGAACCTATTTAAAAAAATAATAATAATAATAATAAAATCATCAAAACTTTCAGTATTGGTTGACACAGACTGTTTTTTTTTTTATTTTTGAGAAATATTTTTCTGGAAGTTAGTAATAAAATTAAAAAAATAATCTGTGTTTAAATTTTTGTTACAATAAATGAGACATCAAAGGATAAACAAAGGACAACAAGGATTGAGGTGTACAAGAAAATATCTTCAACTAGTATAAATTAAGAAAAGAAACATCAATTAATTAATTTAAGTTGTCCATGATTAAATTAATTAAGTGCTTTCCACTTATCACTTAATAAAATCAAAGATGCTGCAAGCCAAATATTTCAAAGCAGCTTCAAAAGAATTTGTTAATATATTTTTAATTCAAAGAAATAATACTACCATGATACGTTACAATATAAAATACTGAAAAGTTTACATTTACATTAAAACTTTAAAATAGTGTTGTATTTGCAAGATGATTTTAAAAACTGATTACTACTAAACATAATTTAAAATTACTTTATATCCATCAAAACTAAGAAATATATGATTAGAAAAACAAATAAAAATTAATCTGATCATCAGATAGAATATATTTTTCGTTCCTGATATTACTGACTGAATAATAATATAAATATAATAATAAATACAATCGGATTTATATCTGTTTACGTCTGCTTGCCTTAAAGACTCCAGAGAATGAGTTCTGAAGAGATTAGTAAGATATATAAGAATGTCACGTAATTTAAAAAAAAAAATGCAAGAATATTGATTAAGAAATCTTCTTAATCAATAAATTCAATTAAAATCAATTAAGATGAATTGAGAGCCTCTTCTCAGGTGGCTCTATATCATTTCCTTACCTGTCTTTGAGCTTTCTCTATAATTTTAAATGTGAAAATAAAACCGGCTTATTTATTCGTATATTGTTTGTATTTATTGTTTTTTCTACTTATGTTTTTTCGTTAACTTATGGATCAAACAACACACTGCTCATTTTTCCCCACTTTACTAAAACTTAAAACTGATAGTTATATCACTAAACCATAATTAGGCAGTTTCGATAGGTTTTGATTGGAGAATGGGTAATTAATATTCATGAGCTCCTTGATAACCAGTCCAAATAAGAGGGAAAATATTTCAGTTTATGTGTATACATAAAAAGTTCATGCATACATTACGTTTTTTTTTTTATATCAGGAGGCATTAGAATTCCAACTTCACCACATAATCAAGCAAATCCTCTGCTGAGTTTTTGTCCAGATACTGATGAAAAGCAACCCTCAATAATACCCCAATACTATAAGGATGAAAAAAATTTCGCAATTATTTGAAACCCTAGCTAAGACCAAATAAGCATTCAGGCAAAAAACCCACAGATGAAATTAAGAAAGGAAAGAAAGTGATAAATTATTTTTTATTTTTCTGTTATTCCGGAGGTATCCAGATATCCCATACGGCTAGAGCCTGTAGGATTCTGAGTACAAGGAATTAGAAAGTAGTACTGACCGTTGAAAGTAGAAGTAAGTAGTACTCAGCGTTTACTAAACGACAAAAAGTTCTAGAAAGTATAAATAATGCAATTTATATCATTTTAGCTAAATTATTTCAGAAATGATCAAGAATCATGTTTGATCTCCTAGTTTACGTAATTTTTAGTGACTATTCAATTAAAATGAATTAAACTGAGAAATTTATTTAGAACATTAAATAAAGTTGAAAAAAAAATTAAGAGAAAAATATTTTTAAAAACAAAATAGAACTTATTAATAATAAGTTACGTAAACAAAAAGTTACGAGTTAAAAATGTTTAATTATGATGTTAAATACGCAGAAAGTCAAACTTTCCATTAAAACAATACTTTGCATTTTTATTTTAAACTAGACTAAAATACACGAGTTATTATTTTTTTTAATGGTATTTAGCCCTAGTTGATACAGTTTTTTGTTGAAATTTCGAGTTTCAATATTTAATTAGGTTTTGCTTTCCTGCTAATTAAAGGGGGAAAATATATTTAAAAAAACTTCTACATGGTGAATAAAAAGCCTGATATATTTGTGTAACTTTTACATTAAAGAACAAGTATATTCTCTCAATTGTAAAAATAAAAACAAAAAGTAAAAAAAGTAATAATAAACAAAATTTTAATTACTGTAAACTGAATTATATATTGATTAATACAGAAAAAACTGATTATAGATTTTATTATTTACATAGAAACGAATTTGTTAAACTAACATTCATGTAGGAAATACAAAATAAAGTAGTAAAATTAGAAAACTGGATTGTAATATGAGTTATATTGTTTTTGTAAATAGTCTAGTTTAAAACGAGGTTTATAAATAGTCAAAATTAATTAAAACTCTTCTCAAAATCGATAAATAAATTATGTATTGTTTTTAAAACCTAACGATCCACTTTTTTTTTAATCTTTGATTTAATAGTTAATAAATTTTAAATGCATAAATATATATTATGTAATAAAGTTAGGTATGATAAGTTGGTTTATCTTGGTCTAAAACGTGTGTGTGTGTATATATATATGGAATAACAGCCAAACATCTCGTAGAAAATATCTGAACAACGATTATCAACACAAAAATCCCGAATTGTAAAAAAAAAAGATTATGATTATTTTCACCGGAAAATAACTTGTAATGTAAATTCGATCAAAGGCTGAATGCAAATAAAAATGTATACTCTGGAATATTCACGAATTTTACAATATTTTTTCGGACAATTGATAAGACAAAATAAGTGTTATACATAATTTTAAGAACAGCTTACCAAAATTCATTTGACTTCCTCAAGTGCTTTCGGCTATTCTGCCATCTTCAAGAGGAATTAAAATGTATAAAAATGTAAAATTCATATAATAAAATTAAATGCATAACAATTTATCGTCACTTTGTAATGTTAAAGTCATAACTATGTCTGTTTTATAAGAGTATCACAATTGTTATGAAATGTATAGATTGTGGAATCAGTTTAGCCAACTTATTGAAGTCAAATGAATTTTGGTAAGCTGGTCTTAAAATTATGTATGAAAGTTATTTTACCAACAGTGCCATGTTCGAAAAACTTAAAATAGATGTTACATAAAAATATAAATTTTATTTATGAAAATGTTATACCATTTTATATAAAAGAGTAGTTTCCAGATTGGTCTCAAACTGTTAATGATGATTATAAAACGATTACAATTACAAAAAATGCTTCACGATCATAGTAATAGTTAAGTAACTATTTTCTAATTCTTTCCTAATTATAGGAAAAGATTTTTGAATTTCCTTATTCTCCAATGTTTACTGATGATGATTGTTTAACAATTAAAAGGGTGATCTAGGGTAAGGTTTTTATGTAATTTTTTTATTAATTGTTTTTGGAACGTGTTATTTTTTCCAAAGAAAATAGTTTATCATTTTGAACGTTAAATTTTACAGTTTATAGTTTTTCATGAGTAAGTCACAAGAGGAAAGAAAAAAATAAATTTAACTGTAGGAATGCAGTGTCTTATACGCTTACATTATCGTGATAAAACGTTTGATTTATTAAAATATCACATGACCAGTTTGTGATTGAATATTTTCAGCTTGATTTAATGCGAGAAAAAAGTCACTACGTTGCCATGCTTCTATTTCTTCATATGGGTTTTGAGACCAGTAACATTGTTTAAACTTCATTCCTAACAGCATTGTAGCTTGCATGTACTTTATATCAATGATTTTCATTTTATAGTAGCCTGTTATATAATTCAGATTATTATTTTATAATTATTGGTTTTCGTTTACAATTGAGAATAAGTTATGCTAAATTATCATTTTAAAAAAAATAAACTGCTTTTTTAAAAAAAAAAAATTTTGGAGGAAATTAATTAAAAAATTATTGTTGTTAAAACTGAAATGCTGAGAATCCTAAAAAAATTACTGTGAGTGATTAGCAAGGATACATAATTTATTTACATGAAGACAACAAAATTGTTTTGAAATACTTGAAAGAAAATAATTTAATCCTTTTATTATATTAAAAAGAAAATAAATCTCGTGTGTACTTATATACGCACATAAGAAGTTAGACTTCTTTGGCATGAATAAAAAAAAATTTTTACTCATTCAAACAAATTTCAACTGAGTTTATTTTATACAGTTTAAAAAGTATTGAAATATTCGTATCATATAAAACACAGTCCATCGAATATATTTCGATTAGTTTATTTCCATTCATTCTTCGGATGACGATTCAGTAAGCATGAGGGTTATCAGTGGCTAATGATATGAAGAATAGGATAAAAATACTTTATAATATGATATTTTATCAAACGTTTTGTTTTTGGTAAAATTATTTATGCAAAATCAAGTATTTAACTGATGTGTGCTTTTTTCTGTGTCATTAAAAAATATAATTTTACTCATAAAAAATAATACTTACATAAATATAACCTCAAATCTTGATAAACAATTTTCACAAAAAAATATATACATACACGCTGTAATATAAATAAAGTTTTATGAATATGAAATTAACAATATTCACAGTTTAAAATATCTGTCATCAGAAATCCGTATATATAAATATATATTTATTACGACTCGATATCTGCTATATTTACAACACGTGCTAATCACTTATTTGCATTGAACGACTAACTGAATAGACACTACACGCATGTGCGTGTAAACTGATCCAATTGGGCCTGTGCAAATCTTCATGGTGTGTTACATAGGTGAACTTCCGAAAGTTGCTGAAAATACATTCTGATCAACGCGCCAAAAAAATTATAACTTCAAAAAAATAAACTCTCACTAAAAACTAACTTCATGTGTTGTTACATTGCCGCGCGCAACTTCCGTAACTTGCTGAATATATACTCTGATCAGTTTCTCCTAACGCGCTAAAAAAAGTATAATTTCAATAATCTATTTCATAGATAAGTCAAAAACAGATTTAACGTAACAGATTTAATGTAACATTAAAATTGCTTATTTGTCGATAAAAATCGTGATGAGATAAGAAGTGTAGCAAACTGGCACATTTATTTATCTTAATTATTTGATGAATACGGTAAAGACTAGTTATTGGCATACGGAAATGAAGATTTAAAATATGATAATTTATACAGATAGTTCAAAGTGATCCGCCCAAAAAGATATAATCAAACATTTTTTTAAAAGGGAAAATTTTACACAGAATTATAAAGCAGAAGTTTTACAGAATAATAGTGTTTCATTGAACTGAATGAAAAACTAGGATTATTATGAAACGATTGTTATGTGCCTAGCAACGACTTATAATCTGATAATTTGTAAATTAAAAGAATCCGATAAACTAACCGACCATATTAAATTCTAATTAATTAAATATTTGATTATATTGAAATTAGTTTAAAATGTCTATTCTACGTTGTGCCACAAATATAGTTCTCATAGGTAACTTGATATGAATAAGCCCATCACGTCTACAAAGGAAGCTTTAATTCTACTCCCCACAAGAACTGAAACAGAAAAATTCATTAATATCAGAGAAAGTTATCCTGTTTTAGTCTCTCAGGGACTTTACATGTAATCAGCCACAAGAAAAATTAGTACAGATACTTTGAAAAAAAATTAATATAGCCCTTTTTTGCGAAATAATGCCACACTATCCTTTAAAATATAATGCTTTAGATCAGTTCGTGGTGGTATTAAGTATAAATATAAAACCTGAATTTGATGTTAACAAGTTAAAAAATAAGTTCATTCTCTTTTTAATCCGGAACAGATGCAGGAAGCGAAGTTTAATTTTCACACAAATCGAGAATTAATTTTTCGATATCAAAAAATTCTATAAACAATAGGGATTATCCAAATACCGGGCGGATATCCTCTATGTATCGTTACATCATTAATATACGTGGTATAGATGCACGCGTTAGATCTGTAAATACTCATTCATATCACAAGAATAATTAATTAGGACAGATTTCACTGTAACGGAAAAGGTTTAAAATCCGTACTGCACTAGTACTTGTTTTCCAGCATTCATTAAAATTCTGGTTTCTATGTTTAATTAGCCCCTTTCTCCTTTATTAGTGTTTGGGGTATATAATTAATATACGCCGTTGAGAGAGAGACGAAAAATTATTTATTTGCTTATTTATATATATATTCGTATAACCTATTACTCAGTGAAACATTTTACCCTGGTAATTTTCAACCAATTATTTATATATTTTCAAAGAGAAAACTTAACGTATATTTCCATTTAATTAATCATTTCCATTACGTAAAAATTAAATGTGTCTTGCAATTATTAATGCATTTACTTACACAGTAATTTTACAGTAAAATGTTCCTCAGTGCAATCAATTTTTAGCCTAATCATGAAATTATTTATGTTTTAGTTTTGGTCTCAAAATCCAATTAATGAAAATACATATTTTCATTAGTTTTATTATATTAAAAATCTTTCTGAAAATTTTATTCGATTAAAGGAATAGAAAAAATATAAATCGTTGCTATTTTTCTTTTAACTCAATAGTAATGTTTGAAGATAACAGTTAAGGATAAAGAAATTTAAAAAAATGTATGAAGAAATAACGGGCGGAGGTATATGAAAAAGATTAGAATATATATCATCGGTTAATGAAAGATATGACAGCTGTCAAAACAAAGTGAAAGGAATATATCCATCTCAGCAATACCTCCAACTTTCTGGGAAAACTATTGTAAAGATGTGGTCTTCGAAAAGTAGATGGTTACTTGTTATTCACAGAATACTAAGCTAGTGTACCTTAGAATAAAAAATAAACAATAAATAAATTTAAATAAAATTATCGTTGAGATATTAAGAAATTCTTATTTCAAGGAATACAGGAAAAATTTCCTTATGTTAAGAATATGAAAGAATTTTCGTAACTGGTGGTAATCGAGTGTTTAAGTGCTCTTCATATTGTTGAAAACGACGTTTGGATCTTACGTAATTCTGATTGACTGCTGTAAATTCAAATATTTAATTACGGATTAAATTTTACTGTTTTTTTTTTTTTAAATTTTAATGAGTTTTCAAGTAAACTATAGGACAACACCACTGAATCATTATGGGAGTGAAAAGTGAAGAAAAACATGACATCCAAACAGGACTGGAGTTATGTATTGGAAAGTATATGATTTTAAAACAAATTTAGCGCGAATAATGCACTGTATAACAATATTTTAGTAAGTACTGCTGTTTTTCATAATCCAGAACAAGTTCTGTATTAATGAAGATAAGCCAATTCACTTAGAAGTTTGCGTTAACTAAGAGTAAAAATCACGTACAATTATGTAACTATTCGTGAACAAATTCATCATAAGAGATTCTTACATAATAATGTTTATTTATTTATTACATCTTTAAAAAAAAAAACATTTTAAGAACTTCATATTTACTAATCACCTGAAAATTATAAAACTTAACGACCTTATAAATGTTACTTAAAATAATTTGTAAATGTTGTGGTCATAAGAATTATCACCAATTATTTTTTTTCACCTTCTTTTCAGATCTTATTCAAATATATATTGTATTATTAAAACTATAATGACTGACACTAGCAGGTGAAATGAAATAGAGTTTGTGTTACTACTCATTACGTAATTTCAACCGAAATCAGTTTAATTTTATAAGGCCGTTATATTTATGATAGTTCATTAACCCAGTAACCCTTTTGTAGAAAATTTCTAAAAATTCTGTACAGGAAAGGACTTACATTTTTTTTACCATTAATAATTTTTAACAAAATAAAATAATTAAAACTTAAATGTTAAACTTTAATTAAGTAAAAGATTAGTGGTTAATACAAACATAAATAATAAAATATATTGGACACAGCAACATCAAGAAATACAGTACGTCATATCAAATAGACGTTCAATTAACGCTTAAGAAACTTAACAGCTTAAATCAAGCAGAATATTTATCACCGGTTGCGGAAAACAGATGGAAGCTCCACCTGACGCTTTGAAAATTTTGCTTTAATGATGTTATTTGAAAGGATGATGCATAAAAATACGGGAGATTGTTGAAATTTATAATGTACTGTACATTTCATAATCTACGATAAGCTTAATTGCCTCAACTTATTCAAGTCTGCTTCCGAGACCGTCGATTTAAACTTTAAAAGATACCCGAGTTCATATTAGTATACAAATTAAAAAACTGATTTAGCTGAAGGTAAAGATGTTTATTATATCGCATAGTGATAAAAACATCGGGTTCATTATTTTGAACCGGAAGCCGGTTCAGAATTTGTTGTAATACAGAATGCTGCAGGTCCGTATTTTAGAAGAGTTAAGCACTGGAATTGGCATTCACGCGAATCAATACGAATTTGTTAAGGGTAGGTCAACCAAACAGATCATCTCTAGGATTGTGAGCTGGGCAGCTAAGGCCAGAAGTGGAGCATTCCAACGCTTGTGCTACTGGACGTCCAAAATGCATTTCGCTCAGTACCGTGGAATACTATTTTGACATCCCTGAGGAATAAGGACCAGAAGCAGTTACCTATTGCGAAAGTTCAGCGAATATCTGAAAAACAGATGGGTTATTGCTGAGACGCTGGAGGGTGGTGTCCGTTTCCAAATGTTTGCGGGGGTTCCACAGAGGTCAGTGTAGGGCCCCCCTCCTTTGGAAAATCGTTTTCGACGGAATTTTGGATGTCTGGTTGCCACTGCAGACGAGACCATCGCCTAAGCGGATAACCTGGCAGTACTGGTTTGGAAGGACTGAACAGGAGATCCAGGACCGGGACAACTCGGCCCTCGCTTTGGTAGAGGAGTGGTTGAGACGGTATGGCTTGGAGCTATCATCCGGAAAATGGCAGAATATCACCATGACAGGCAGTAAGAGGATTGAGCCAATTGAGTTGAAAGTAGGGGACCGTCGTATTCAATCCATGAACAAGGTGAAATACTTAGCGCTCACCATAGATAAATCTTTTAAGTTTAGCAAACATGTGCTCGCGATCTGTGACAGGGCTGAAAGAACCTTATCTGCATTGAGTCGATTAATGTCCTCACACGCGGCTCCGAGGTCGTAAGGACATCACAGCATCAGTAACATCCATTCTGTTGTATGCAGCCCCAGTTTAGGAAGCTGCCGTAAATATTAAAAGAAATCTGCTATGTTTAAAGAGAGTACACCGAAAATCTCTGTTAGGTGTAATTGCTGCATACAGGACCACATCTTATGAGGCCGTGTGCGTACTCGCAGGAGTCCCTCCCATCGGTCTTTTGGTGAAAGAACGAATCAGCAGATACGGTGGTAGGAGTAAAGCCGAGGGTAGATCGACTGCCTTGCGTGTCTGGCAAGAACGATGGGGAATGAGAGAAAAAACAGCCTGGACAAAAAGATTAATACCTGACGTTGGTAGTATGGGAAAAGAGAAAATATGGTAACATGAGTTATCATATTAAACAGTTGATGACGGGTCACGGTGATTTTGAGTCATACTTGTATGGTATTGGCAGGCGGGAGTCACCCGAGTGCATGTATTGTCGTGCCCGAGACACAATAGAGCATACGCTGTTCCGCTGTCCGGAAAGGGAAGAACACCGCGGACACGCTGGCATCAGTGGCTTAGAGCTGGAAGCTCTGACGGTGTATCTTCTAAACTCCGAGGACAACTGGAGAGCAGTTGAGTAATTCGCTAGGGCGACACTTCGGGCTAATTAGGCAGAGAAAAGGAGTAGGAGTTTCTAGCCGAATAGATTACCTAAACAAAGCCCTGTGTAACAAGTGGAGAAATGGACTGGAAAGCGATGGGGTAAAGGACAGACTCCTGTGGAGTAGCCGTTCGTCCACGCTTGCGTGGATGGGCATCGGCGATGAAGCACGGAGACTCTGGATCTTCTGAGGTTGAAGGCACCTCCCGAGGCTGAGTAATGCTTGATTGCCCGTTCGGTCTCGGTAGGGGAAGTAGTGAGATAGGAGGTTTATTTGGTAGAGTGAAGGTACACATACGCACTTAAACAATATCTTGCGGAAACTCTCGGGAGTCGGACGCTCTGCCCGTAAATTGGGTTCCTTCGACTTTTCAAAAAAAACAATACAGACGGCGGCACCTCCAAAAGCTCCTGTTCGACCAGAAGAAAACCGGACTGAAAAAAGAGCTCATAGTAAACGCGAGGATAATGAAAATTATTATGCTTGAACAATGAAAATGCTACTGGTTCAGTAGATCAGGAGATATAAATACTGCCGATGATCAGCAGAGTGACAGAAATTAGTTTTGTATTATTATATATAATAGTTTTGTATAATTAGTTTTGTAAACCCGAATTTGATACAGCGTGTGATAAAAGTGGTAACTCTTAAGCGTGTAATAACAACTGAATGGGTGCGTCGCGCGTATTCGATTTTAGATAGTGGTTGAAAACAAGAAGCTGTTCGGTGAAATATTTACAAACAGGATTGAAAGTGACAGTATTTTATGCTTTTGTAAATTGTAGGGTTGTCATTTGTAAATAGTAAAAGTAAAATACTTGCAGAAAGTGAATTTTATGAATAGTTGATTCATAAAATGTTGTTATTTATTATTACTTTCTCTTGTTCATTATACAGTTTTTCATAAATCAGAATGTATTTTTTTATTTATAATTTAATTGTCATTAAATAATTTTTGTTTTTTATTTGAATTTCTATTTTTTATGTTATATATATTCATTATTATTATTATTTAATTATTTTTTTATATATTTTTGGTGTAACAAATCGTATTCATAAAATATGTTTACGTTTGTTAGTCTCTCAATATCTTTGTCGAACCGCTACATAATCTAGCCATGGAATCGACATGTCTAAATATCTAGTTTTAGGTTTTATTTAAAACTGCAATATTATATTTACATAAACGAGATCGAATTTAGCACAGTAATACTGTTTTTTTTTCGAAAAATAGTTAAATAAAGATAAAGGTTTTTCTCGACAAAAATTAATCCCGATTCTGGGCTACTTAATACTAACACAACAAACGACATCCTCCCGAGAGGTAGTGTATTGGACCCTCCAAAACTAGACCCTAAAAACTGGACCTCCATTTTAGACCCTCATTTTCGTTAGCGGATTCCAACTGGACTGAAAAGCCTTTAATGAATGGACTGAATTGGAATCGCGTCGGTAGAAAAACGCAAATGTTTTGCTAATCTTCCAAGGAATAACAAGTGAAATACATCATAACACGACCTAAAAAGGATTGAAACCCCTATTTCCTAACGAAAATAGATAACCGCGATTATAATTAAATACCCGCCAGATAAACAGGCAAGTATAATGATGAGCTTCTTTTTTTTTCTTTTTTAAGCAAAAAGGTCAACTTAGGAACTTGCAAATATCAGTTATTTCTACCTTCCTTCCTTCCATGCGTTCTCATTTTCTCGGCACGTTTTTTCCCCATTTGTCGATTTTTTCTTGTCTTTTTTTTGTCTTAAAAACCATTATAAATGAAATTTTTTCAAAGTTATCTCTATCGCAATAGTCCTCTTCTTTCAAGCCTATCTCCTTTGGAGGTTCTTTTTTGGAGGTTTTTTTACTTTTATCTGTTTGATGTAATTTGATTTGCTTTTCATGTTGTACAGTTTCTCAAAGATTTGTTTATTTGTTTGGATCCATTTCCTCGTCATTTTCTAAAAACAAATGCTAGATCTGATAGAATTCAATCGCAGTTTACATTTTTAGTAAATACTCAAAATATAAACTACCGTGGAAGCTTACATCGTATGGATTAGGATAAGTTTTCCAAACTATACGCTGATATAGGGAATTGCAAGTATAAAAAAATGGAAGAGAAAAACCGAGACCCGGCTACTAGGGGGGATCTGGGAACGACATAGGCGGACTTGGTTTCCCTCCCTGGTGGCCTGAAGCAGGCAAGAGGCAAGACCGAGTCCCGGTTAATGTGGCGGGGCCGGGGAACGGCATAGCCGGGCCCGGTTACTCCGCCTCAGTGATTTGAGGCAGGCGAATGAGGTGAATATAAGATCCGCCCCCCTGGGTTGAGTATTGTTTGAATGCCGATCCGACCCAGGGGAGTAGAACAAAAGAAAAACAAAAAATACGCCGGTAAGTGGACCCGAACATGCAATAAAAGTACTATACGTTAACATGGGATCCTGACTGAATGTGTATAGTTGACACCATAAGATATCACTGAAAACGAAAAAAATATAATAATAAAAGATAAAGGTTGGATAAAAATTAAAAACTGTTTATTTATATAATATTTTTGTACTCACGAAATATTATTAATATTATTATTATTCCGGAAGTTCATAATATCTTTATTCTAATAACAATATTTATGAAACAAATAAATGTATTCTTATTCCCCCGTTCTGTACATAATTATACATATATACACAACATGAAATAGCACTATTATTTATGTAACACATGTGTTTTATTTTTCTTGTTTACAACAATTTATAGCGCAGTTAAAAAACAATTCTAGCTTAAGAACTAAACATTAAAACTTCCCACTGCATTGCGTATCAGACTACGAAGTAAAAGCAGTTTAAACCTAATGTGTAACATTAACAAACCACAGTAACGGTCATTTTAAATAATACCAAGTTTTATTACTTTCACATACCAACACATACACGTAAGGTATAGAAAGTTTCCGGAAGAATGTTATTAAATAAATACTTATATGTAAAATTGAATTTAATACACCACAAACATTATTAACTTGTATATATTCGATATTATATTCCAGATTATTTTTAAATACTTTGCCAATTATTAAAAAAAATGTAAGAGTAAAATTTTTACTGTAGTATTTTACTACTTTTAATCGATTCCAAAAAAGAAGGAATAGGTGTTCAATCTACGCATATGTTTTTTTAATGGATATTCAGTCAATGCTCTTTAAATATTGACGAGTTTTGATAATTTTTTTTTGTTGTAGAGATTCTTAGTGGGAAAAATGTCACATAGATTTTTTCAGATAAATGAAGCCCGATTGCAACATTTAATTACATATACAATTCAAAGTTTACTCTTTATTTTTGGACGCTATCATTAGTACCAATAGGAAAATGAAGTGTATAAATGTTTATCATAAGACTTAAAAGGATTTTTATGAAAATATTCAAATCCATTCCAAGTTTGTTTAAGCTCGACTGAAGTTCATTTTCTATTTTTTTCCAGACGTATGTTTCTCACTTTTACGTATCTTCAAAACGCCTTTATTTTAGCAATGTTATACTCTATATTTTAATTTAAACAGAAATAACTTTTTTAAATGTGTATTAGCTCACCGGGCTGGTCTATTGGCAAACTACTAGTCGCAAAGCCACTTGTTTAACAGCTGATTTTTGAAATCGAAGGTTCTGAATTTCAAATCTCAGTAAAAGTTAATTTCTTTTATACGGATTTGAATATTATATATGGATATGGGTGTATTTTGGAGGTTGGGGTTTAATCAACCACACATCCTAGGAATGGTTGGTTTGAATCTGAACAAGGCTACACCTTACTTAAATATCATTCATTCATATCATTCTCACCTCATTGGGTTGCTTATTTTTCACTAGTTTTTCATTAAAGCATATTTCAACATACACATTAGGAAAAAAATTTGAAATAATATGTAAGTAAAAAATTACTCACTAAACAAAAAAAAAATTGTTAATAATTTTCATTTAACTGTTAGAAGTATTCACTTAATTAAAGGTTTTTAAGTGATTGGTAAAAACATTAAAACTAAGTAAAAGACACAAAAAAAAATATTGGAAGGATTAGAAAAATAGGAGTGAAGAGGATTTATGAAAATTAAGTAAAAAACCAGTTGAAAAATGAAGTAAAAAAAAGGGTGTACAATAATTGTAGAAACTTTTTTTTAAAGAATTCAGTGTAGAATAACTAAATTGGTTGAGATATATCATAAGAGAGAACGGTTGATTTAAGAGTGCTATAAGGAATAATAGATAGTGTAATAAAAAGAAGATAAAAACAAATAGTCTCAATAGACTAAAAGAGATATCAGAAACTCCTAAGTTTAATCTGGAATGAGAATGGAAACTAACGTGTTACAACAAGTAACCTTGCTGCAAGGCAAAACATTTTGATGATTCCTATACTGCGAGCATAAATTTCTGTTATAACTGAGAATTCTAAAACTCTATTAAAATAATATTATGCAGTTGTTCTTTTCTCTTGATAAATAAAACTCTTGATATTTCAGTATTTTAAATATAGTAAAAATATATCCTTTCAACTAAATATACTGAAAAAATCATCAATAAATACTCTTTTTTTTTAATACAATCACCTTTCTGAATTACGATAAAAGTTTTATATCTGACGTAGTCTACGTTACAAATTTTCATACCATACTAAAGAACGCACCAGAACAAATAATATGGGATAGTAATGTTAAAAACTAAGTAATGTTAATAGTACTTAAGAAAACTAATTATAATTTGTGATTCAAGAAATTTAATGCTCTAAACAAGTGGTTACAGTAGTTGGGGTTCACGTATCTACAAAAATTAAGAAAATAACTTTCAAAACCTTCAGAAAGATATCTGCATAACTTTGAGGTTTAAAAGGATACTAACAAGTTTATTCTTGTAAGAATACAAACGAGAAGCAGGTATAAATCAACCCATGATTTTTGAGTTAATATAAAATTGAAATGAGAAAAATAACCATTTTACCATTAAACGCAATTCCCATTCGAGTTTCTGTGGACTGATATAAAATGCACGTTTTAAATAAGGAATTACTCCAAAAGATATTTTAAAATGTAATTCAATAATTAAAAAGTTTAATTTCTTATAATAAGTAATAATAAACGTATAATTATTTAACCTCATCTTACACATGGTAGTAATTAAAGCAAATAAAAATAAATACATTAGTGTTTTAATCAATTATTAATGATTCGAAGTGGAAGAGGTAGTACTAAAGCATACACTAAATACATCCTCTGAAAAGTAGGGCTTTTCGTACAATGTTTCGGAAAGAAACATTTCTTTCGAAAAGTTGCTACGCACTGGAATTATGGAAGTGTAATCACGAAACTTTCATAATTATTACTTTGTATATCTATTTTATAGAAACGATAATACAATAACTGGAATAGAATAAAAGATGTTGAAAATGACCTCTTCCAATATAAATACAACACTGCATACGTTTCAATTTGTTTTCAAACACTTTAACCAGCTGTTGTACTAGAATGTCTCGTATGTATACCGTTACTGCAGTTTTCAGTTTGTCAATCGTGGGTGATCTGTTACGATGTGTTATCTGTTGTGGGTGATCTTGTTTTATTGTCGTAATAGTAAGTAATCTGGGGGAGTCAGATCGAGCTATCGTGCAGGCCGCAAACCCCTAGAAATCATTCTTTTACCAAAGACATTTCATAAAAAAATCATTGACCTGTTAGCTGTGTGCGCTGTTGCGCTATATTGGAAACAATTGTGATTAATTTCCACTTCTGTTAACTGACTAATGAAAATTTGTTAAACAGCACAATAACTATAACACCGACTACTCACACCGACCCTGGCTTCTCCAAGTTTCGCTTAGTGTAAAGATTGTTCATGTAATTCATAGGAGTTAATTGTCCACTAGAGTCGTGTATTTTGTGAATTAATAAACCCTCCCAGATAAAACCACGTTTCATTTGTAAAAAAACGTAATGTCAAGGATATCTATGGAATCTAGTTCAATAAAACCTTTAAATCATTGACAATAATTTAAACTTTTAGGATGATTTGTAGGTTTTTGTTGTTGAACACATGTTACTTTGTACGTGAAAAGTGTCAGTTATTTTCTTACAGCTTTAAGTGCGGTAACAAGTTCGATCACTTGCTGTGGTAACTTACGCATTGAACTTGAAGGACTTTCGAGTTCTTCAGCTTCTGTTCGTTTAGGTGGCCATCCACTTCGATCAGCGACTTGATCAGAGCCAATTGATCGACATTTTTTGATAAGAAAAATTTCGAACTGCACTGCAATGAGGAACTGGAATATACGGAAACTTTTCAGAAAATTTGTGTTTCACTAAATCAGTAATAATGTCTCATTCACGAAAAACGTGTTCAACGAGAAAATGCGTTTACTCTACCTAAATAACCATTACGTTTCTCGCAACTATTGATTCTGATAAACGAAATAACGCGAAACGAAACGAAGCACGTCCAATCACAACTAAATAACTGAGGTCTTGGTTTGATACTGGGCAACGCCCAACAAACCATACAGCAACCAACCTAACCATGAAAGAATACCGTTCTTTATACCATATAATTCTAAAGCATACTACAAAGCGTCTTTCCGAACGCATTCTATCTTCATAATTGTGTCTTGAAAACTGCCAAAGTTTTCGATTAAGAATAAATCAATTGTAAATAAACTAATACGTTTGTATATTAAATAAAGATAAAGATAAGCCAAAAGTTGAGAAATCAATTTTTAACTATGTGATGAGAACGGAATTGGTTTTCATCGTTATTTTCATGTAATATTTAGATTTTTTGTTTGTTAAAATTATTATTGAAAAATAACAAAAATATTTTATACAAGTAACTTGTAACTACAAGTAACTAACCATAATAAAAAGATATTTTTATTGATATTTATTGATGATTGATTTACTAACCAATCAATATAAATAAACCAGGCAAAATAAAGAATTTAAAAAATAAAATAATTTATTTTTCTTAATGATTTATCTGATTTAACGAATACCTCGTTGTGGTATTATTAAGAAACAGCTGTAACCAGCATATAAATCTTTCTTTCAAATTAAGTGTAATTAATCAAACTCAACTATAATTACAGGAGCTTAAGTCTTTGTAGCCATTTAAAAAAAAAAATCCCTAGTGAACCAGGGCTTTTTATCTTTTATGAAAAATACGTACCTCTATAGTAAGCTGAATTCTATTTTCACGATTTTTCTTTTAAACTAACTTATGTAACTGTTTCAGTACATGATACTGCTTAGAATTTGTTTGTTGTAAGTTTTTGAGTTTATAACTCGTCTTTGCTGCAGAAAGAGAAATTCTGCAGTGTGTTTATTTTTACGTAATTGAACGTTAGAAAGATAATTGTGCAAATTTTTATCAGATATCAAATAATTCGTGTTAATGATTCTAGTGACGATTTGAAAACCCTAAAATAGTGATATAAAAGTTTTTTAAATGTACACAATTTGTTTACTATTAAATTGTTTAGTTTTGCAAATAAAGTTTAAAAAAAAACCCTATTTTAAAACTTCATTATAATATTCTGCGTAAAAATTAGTCTATAAAAAGTACAATAAATATTTTTTAAAAAGTAATAATGGAAATATTAAAGAAAAAATACTAAAATAAATTTTGACAGGTAAATTTTGGGATCATGCAACTAAAATTAAATTCATATAATATTTAATATAACGTACATTTTTCTTAGTTTTTGTAGGATTTTTATGAATCAGATTTAGAGAGATTTTTTTCGAAATTTTTTGTGACAAAAGATCTACACCAAAAAATTTGGTACAAAAATTATTATACTAATAATTCTATTCCTAATCGGTATTCTTGCACGGAAACTATATAGCAAAAGAGAAAGACTCTTACTAGTTTACCAGAATAGAAATTTATATTAATAAATAAAATTTTTTCCATGATCGGTAGTGTTACTGTATCTTCAAGCAGGAGCTATTCTACCTACTTAGGCCTGAATAGGCATCGTAGCTCTAACTATGCAGAAAGAAGGAAAGTATAGCATCAACAAAAAAATGGGGTAGTTTTTTCTTTCCTCGATGTTTCATGACCCAGGGACGCCAAAAAACAAAAAAGGGGATAATTTTCATATGTACATATGTATGTACGTGTATCCGTATGTACGTTTATTGACATGTTTGAAGTAACTTTTGACTGAATAAATTTTCATGAAATTTTGTATAAAGACTCGGGCCAATTTTTTGGTATAATTTTAAGGTCAATAACTCTAGTGGGTGGAAAGTGATTTTCGAGAGTCAATTTTCTCAAAATTTTGTATAACCGCACTTTATATTAAGCTCAGTACCATTTAAAAAAATGGTAAGATAAGCATACACGCAACGAAATAAATAAAAAATCTTATCATTCAAAAAAATTTTGTTTTCCCAAAATTCCCTCTTCCCAAAAAAATTAAAAACCTATCGTTTATTTATTGATTTATTGAGTATTTTTTAATCGAATTTTTTTCATGTATTCCTATACATAGTAGCAGTGCAAATGACCCAAAGAAAATATTTTTGGACAATATAACGGGTAGGCAATATAACGGATCAAAGTTTAAGAATATCGATTTTCTTAATTTTTTCAAATTTTTTTGGTTTATTAAACTCTTAATATCATTAAAAGTTTAAATAATAAAATTTTAGAATAGTATTAAAATAAGATTTCATTATTATTCACCCCCTCCACTGCAAAAAAAATAAAATTTCAGGAACTTATTTTGTTATATATTTTTAGTAGAATTTTTTTTAGTTTCTTCCATTTAACATACTAAACAAGAAAAATCAAAAACTCTTCTGGGAAGGTGATTTTCGAGGGGAAGAGCTGAAAAAATACCGATTTTTTTTTTAAATTAAAAAAAGTTTTTAGTTTATTTAAACATATAATCAAAATGTTATAATAAAACATTATTTTATTGAAAATTCAGGTAGGAGTAACCCGAAAAAAGAGATCTTAGGTAACTTTTTCATGTAAAATTATGTTTTCACTATATAAAAATAAATAATCAATGCCAGGAAAGTCAGCTTTTTTTTAGATTTTAATATGTTATTTGGTTTTTATTTAAAATCCCCCTTTCGTTCTATCTCTCTCTGTTTATAAAGTGTATAAATAAACAGTTTCTATATAACCTTTCCTTGAAAAAAAAAAAAATATATATATATATATATATACTAGCGGACCCGACAGACGTTGTCCTGACGCGGCATTATTCTGTAATAAATGCACACACATAAATATATAAGTAACTTAAGTTAAAATTAGCAGGAATGTGTTCTAAATTTAATTAAAATGACTATTAGTATATTATCAGTTTGTGATTGTTGTATTATTGTAATAGGTTTATTGATTAATTATGTGTAGTATGGTTAATATTTATTTTCACCAAATATTGAGATGTCCGATGAAAATTGAATTAAAAAATCGAAACGTCGTAAAATTAATAATTAGTGTAATTAATAAATTTTCATTCACATTACTACTAATTTTCACTTAACATCATTCTAAAAAAGTACCTCCTACATATTTTTTTTTATTTAATAATTTTGATGTTTCATAACCATGTAACAGCTTAATTAATCAATTAATAAAAAAAATTAAAGCACTGTAAAAAGCAACGTAGTTAAAACTTTAGTAGAAATTTTTATCATTTTTATCATTCTTTATTTTAACATCTATTTTACCAAATTTTATATAATTGTAAATTAAAAATAATTTTAGAAAACTTTTTATAAAATTAATCAGCTAAAACATTATAAATTCAATTTTTTAAATATACTTTAAACTATATTATAAGTAACTTATATTTTAATTTTATAAATGTTATAATTTACTTTACAAACTTAAATTTTTATTTTCAAAGAGCCGTTCAATACTTCATAAGTTGCATAGAATCAAATGAGAAATGACAATTTAAATTTGTAGGTTAAGTTGATTGTTATTGAATGCACGTGTATACATCATTAAAATTCATGAAAAATCATGTAAAATAATCACTTCAATACTGCACCTTATAAATTTGCACAATGCATATTTTTTAATTAAACTTTAAAACGGTATTTCAATAAATAATATTATAACATTCTCAATAAGCGCGCAATTCTAGCAGACTCGGCAATGCTTCGCTATTGCTAGATCTGAGTATACATATAAATTAAATGACAACAATTGAAAGTTTCATAAAACCTTAAAAAACTGAACATTAGCAATTTAACCTTTCACTTTATAAAAGTCACAATGTAAATAAATCCAAATGGCAAAACAACAGCAATACCTAACGGATTTAATTCACACCACTCTCTAATCACAGTATTCAGTGGAAAATAATTTTTTAACGAAAAGTGTTGTGGCTGCAAAATCATTACAATTAATACTGAACATTAAGAAACTTACAAAACATTACGGAACCTTATAAAATTTCACCTTTAACTTTATAAAATTCAGAATGTAAATAAATCCAATTGTCAGAACAGCACTACCTATCGGATTTAATTCAAACTATTCTCTAAATACGAATTTTAATGAACAACACTAAGCTACGACGCAAGTAACTGATATGCGAAAAAGCAACAAAATAAACAAAATTCCTAGAATCCGATCGCAGCACCAACTATCGGGTTTGACTGATAAACCAAAAATTAAAAAAAAACTCCTAAAACGCGATCGCAGTTCTGCCTACCGGACCCACACGCCCGGACCCAATTGTGGACCTTAACCATCCCAAGATCACATAATAAATTAAAACAGATAAATAAATTAAAAAAACATTTTCACTTCAATAATGTACCTTACAGATTTGCACAATGTATATTTTTTAATTACACTTTAAAACGTTATTTCAATAAATAATAATATATTTCTCAATACGCGCACAATTCTAAACGCGATCGCAGTGCCTACTTGTTACTAAATCAGTTGTGATTTTGTTTACATTGGCAACGGCCATACGGGCTCTTTGTGATTGGTCGTTGTGTTTGACAGCGGCCATCTTGCATTGATCTGATTTGTTTTCCTTGGGTTACATTTCCATCTGATGTATTAGCCTCTTATTTATTAAAAAATCTCTTTTCTCGCGATTTTTTGTAACACAAAATTACGAAATATTTTTCTCAATTTGATCGCAGCACCAACTGTCGGGACAAACTAAAATTAAAATAGAATATTATTGAATATTTGGTACTGCGATGGTAGTGCAGTCTGCCGGATCCAATGTAAAACATTCCAAAATCAACAACTACTTATAAATAAAAAATTAATTAAAAAACCATTATCCAGTGGACCAAATTGTAAATCTAAATCATTCTCGAATCCCCTTGAACACACACACAAAATTTCATCAAAATCAGTCCAGCCGTTTAGTAGAGTTCACTTTCATACACACGCACACAAGAAATATATATATAAAGATATATTATTATATTATTATATATAATATAATAATATTTTCAAAAAAACTAAGCCATCTGAAATCATGTTTTATTGAGATTTTAGTGTTGTTTTTTATTTTTTGTTTGATTAATTTGTTATTTTTTCATATATTATTATTATTCATATATCTAATTCATAAATGGGATTTTTTAATAATTAGCTTTATTTGTATTTTTAACACCGTGATTGATAATGTAAAAAAAGTAGGCATAGTTTTTTCACTGCAAAATCTTGTGAGATTTTTAGTCATAGAAAAATGGATTTTGTTAGCTTATTTATTTTCAGAAATTCTCTTCTTAATCAACAGTTCAAACGTAGTAATGAATTTATCTGTATTAGTTCCTTCCATATTAAAAAAGCTAATCAATCGGAAAAGTACGTAAATGGAGAAAATATAACGCCTTTTTAAAATATCTAATTTTCTTAATAATCGATGTTTAATTATCTCTTCTTACTGGTAAAATCTTATCTAAAACTTCGGTAATACATATTTTTAAATATGATTTTTTTAATAAAAAAGAAATGCAAATGTTGAGAACATAAAAGTAGTTGGCATTTAAAATTAAATTACAATTTCTATTAATACTTAAGGAAAATATAAAATTTTCTTCTTATCTCCCCTCTTTTTGATGTAAAAATTGCGATACTAAATCATAATTAGACCTATAGAATTCAAGTCTGTGGAACAAGACCAACACAAATAAATATCAAAATTTTACATAAACATTTTAATCAAAACTAGTTTGACCAATTGCAAAAGTAGCATGGTGTATTTTTAACTCGGTTATCTTTTTTTTTTCTTTTTTTTTAACTTCTCTACTCCCCTGGGCTGGACCGACTTGATGGTATTACGCCACCCAGGGGAGTGTCCGTTACTCTAATAGGCCCTCTCCACCTACCGGCTGTATACCGGCATGGCAGGTCAGGCCTACCGGTTGGCTCTTTTGAGATTTTTTTTTAACTTAGTTAAGAAAACCTAACAGTCAACCCAAGGAATCCTCAGCGGCTCAACGAAACCAGCACACCTCAGCATGCTGGCTCTCACCGCTGAGGCTGTCCTCTAAAAACCCATATTCCTTTCATCTATAATTTTTTTTTAAGGATTGACGTTATGAACTCTACAAGCTTTCTCCAATTCTCTATCCTACTGAGCATATGATCTATTATCTCTCTCGGAGTCTTTCCGTCAATACCAGCATTGTATCTTAGCATTTGCCATTTTTGGCAATTCAGGAAAGTATGCTCTACATCGTCACGTTCGTTACAATACATGCACGAACTCGGTTATTTACTGAGTCTTATATGGTCGATCACTGAAGAAGAAAATTGCCAATTTCTTAAAACATATCAGATAAAATTAAAAAATTCACCCATATAAACTTCGTAGACGGCATATACATACCACGAAAATTAATTACTTTAATAAAAAAAGTAACTTT
Source organism: Lycorma delicatula (assembly GCF_047948215.1). Lineage (NCBI taxonomy): Eukaryota > Metazoa > Arthropoda > Insecta > Hemiptera > Fulgoridae > Lycorma > Lycorma delicatula. The sequence goes on along the minus strand of NC_134459.1, from coordinate 135,294,802 downwards.
AAGTTGATAATTAATTGGGTCAAATATAAATGTTAGGAAATAAAATATACAAAAAAAAATAAAAAATAAAATAAAATAGTGTAGTTAATATTAATATAAATCTAAGCAGTTTTATCTTTTTGTTACAGTTGTTCCTATATGTAAAGAAGATAGAGAAGAATTATACGGAGCACTAAAACATGAAACAGTTGCATTAAAATGTGAAGTCGAAGCAAATCCACCAAAAGTTACATTTCATTGGACATTTAATAACTCTGGTGATTTAACTGAGGTACCACCAAATCGGTATTCAAGCACTGCAACAATATCAAGATTGAATTATACACCGGTTTCAGATATGGATTACGGTACTTTATCTTGTTGGGGAACTAATTCTGTTGGAAAACAAAAAACTCCATGCGTCTTCCAGGTCGTGGCAGCAGGTATGTTACTTGTTTATTTTTAAATAAAATAAGTAAAAACAATATACTTTAGTTTTATCAAAAACAAAATGATTTTTTATTAACTGTGTTAATTTTGAATAGAAGAAAAATTCTGCAGGTGTAAAGAAATATTTATTTTACAACGTTCTAGCAAAAGCGTATTACTTTATGAAAGTGGTGATTCCAGAATATCCTCTTAAATATTTAGTTCATTCGGGACTACCCATACCATTATCGTGTTTTAATATTTTTACATTTTCATAAGATTATGACGTAAAAGTTTATTTGCGATTCTTTATTATTTTTAATAATAACTGATGTTACCTTCTACGTTTTGTGGATTTGAATACATAATCCACATTTGGGTTGATTTTAAAATTTCTTATAATCTGTGAAAATTTCTTTGAATGACCAATCCTGAATTTTTATATTGTTATCCTAAAAATTATGGAACAATTTTTTTATTCTTATAATATTCGGTAACTAGCATTTCCGTGGCGGCTTCGCTCGCACGATATGTTTGCATATGGTTACTTGTATGTCAACCAATATTTTGTTGTTTTGACACATTGTTATTTATAAATTATAAAAGTTTTTATTTTCTACATGAATATGTATATTTTTTTATTGTTTTCAGCTTACTAAAACAATTAAACAGACAATATTACGAAAACAATAAATTGTAGAATGTTACTTCACTAATTATTTTCTTCCTTTTTTCTTTAAGCCCCGAACTGTTTACCACAGTTCAAATCTCACCAATCTCACTAGTATATAAATATATAAAAAAGTATACAAAAAACATCTAAAACCACTTTTACCAAATTTAATTTTGTTGTATATATCGAGAGATATCGTCTATATTGATAGTTGTGTATGTCAATATTGATTTTTCAGACAAATAACATGTTATTAGATATTACGTAGTTAAATTATAAAATATTATGGAACTAATAACATGAAACAAAACTCCGGAAAAATAATAATAAATTGTGAAATTATCAGCGAAATCCGTTAAATAGATTTTGAGTTATTAGGATATACAAAATTAATATTACCTTTTTTTATTTATATAGATATATCGCTAAAAAGAATTACTAACACAGACAAGTAATATACGTAAATACATTTCAAAAATAAATGAAAAAAAAATTACACCAATTTATTTCAGATTATGATGAACAATCGTCCAATTTGATATCACATTTAATTGAATGTGAAGCCATAACAATTGCAAAGTAATTTGTTTTTTCTATATAAAAATTTATGATTTAGTTATTCTGTATTTAAAAAGATTTCAATGAGTGATGAATAAGAAAATAATAGTCCTTATATAATTATATATAAATATAACTAACTTTTTGTATACTGTCTGTAAGTGCATGCAGAGAGCTTTCCTTAAGTTCCTTAAATTGTCTGCGATGTGTCTAATTCCTTCAAAAAATCTCTATTAAACAATTTTCATGCGTTAAGCTAATAAATTATTCAGGTATCTGGTCTAAGTAGGATACAGTAGAACATAAACAGAGAATGAATGTTGTACTATAGCATGATATTCTTGGAATAAAAAACGGGAAATTGCAAAAAAATAAGGTGACTAATAAATTCGATACCCATAAAAAATATAAATTGAATTTAAATTTTTTACCGCGAAAAAAAAAACAACATTCACTTATTTACTACAATATCAATTTATCTAACAAAAATATATTTTAATTTCTTAATCAATGACAAAACGGAAACTAGTATTCGAATACAGATTTACATTCACACATTTCTAAACAAAATCATAAATTAAAACTTCATTTACGAAAACCGGAACCTATTATCAAAATGGTATCAAGCAAATTTTGTAAGAAGATTCTGACCCAGGCCGATTATACAACTCAATTTTTTTGAACCTTTTTTATGAACATACTGAGACTAGAAATCACAAGGTCGAGCTGGGTTCCGGCTTGAATGAAAAATTTCTAGGTTCTATTTCGTACGTATTGCGATTCTTTATTGAAAACTAAACACTGCGACGTATCATTGTCTAAAATCTATTACATTTACTTTTTCGTGACATGACCTCGTGTATCAGCCAACTTCTTCAATGAACAAAAATTCATGTTAAAAAGCCCTATTTGCCGTTAGCTGTTATCGACACGTAAAACAAATATGTGAAATGAACTATAACTTTGTACACTTAATTCTCAATTCAAAAATAAATTACCTTTCCTACATTCTCCAGTGTTAAATATTATGCAGAAAAATTACGTCAAATTTACATTTCTATTGTGCAAACTAATCAGCTAAAGTCATTTTTTTTGTATTTGTCAAAAAGGACTAGATTTAAAGAGATACGTCCTTCCACATAATTAATTGAAATCATAAAATATATGTTTACATCGGGTTGTATATACGTAAATACTGAATCATAAATGGATGTCAATTGGGTTAACAAATAATATTTTATACTTATTGCGTGCAACATACGGATAAGATAATTCTCTATCATGTCACCTACTCGGGACCTCTTCGAAGAGAATAGCAGTTCCGAAGAGGTCGAACTTGGGCAGACTGATTACTCTCTGGTCATCAATTCTGCGGCGAGGGATCGTGAGGTGGCCTATGCTATTTGCAGGTCCATCCCACGGGTGTTGGAGAATGTACAAGATTGGCAAGTGTGCTTTTGTGGCCCACAAGAATGTACAAGATTGGCGGGTCGGACAAGTTTTACGGCGGTCCGTGGAGAACGATGGGGAAACACCTCTTTGTTCATCTGACACATCCCCATCATCGATGATGGGGATGCCTGTGTCAGGCATCCCTTCTTACCTGGCAGGTAACAGTTGTGGAACCGACTTAGATGTATGACCATGCGTTGAAATTCTTACTTTACCGGGAGTATCATAGGCTATATAAATATAAATGTTTAAATAATTAAAAAAAAAAATAAAAAAAATAAAATATATATATATATATACACACACAAAATTTTCACCCTCGCGCTCTTTAATTATCCTATATTAAAGAGCAGTATTTGTCAGCTATGTTTTTTTCGGCAGTCATGTTTTTGAATCTTTACTGTTTAACTCTTGCTATTTAATTGTCATTGCTCGATTGTTGTATTCTCTTGATTTCGAAAAGTCTGTTCGAAGGAAGATTCGGCAGTGCATGGTAATATATTGATAGAGTGTACAACGAAGTTCTCCTGGGACTTTCATACATATTTTGTTTGTGAAAATAATCGAAAAAATCATATAAACATGTCTTAAAATGCTTCGTTTACAGCTAATGAAAGATTTCACTAAACTACTTTACTTTAATGTAAGATTTTACTTTAGTGAAAAAGTTACAGCTAGTGAAAGATTTCGCTTGGATTTCAGCTATCTCGGTGAACGAGGTCATATTGAAATTGTTAATTAAGGTCATTGTATGTTAATTAAAGAGCAGAATAAATTATTTATGATTTTTGACCAGAAAAATCGAATAAAATAGGTCCCAGAACCATATCTGACGTAGGTTTTCAGAAATCTGGGGAGAAAATCAATAAATTGAGATAAAAACCCTTTTTTTATGGATTACGTACAAAAACTTTGTTAAATGAATGATAAATACATAATACTCTTTAAAAAAAAATTTCTAGAGAATTTAATTCTGGATATATTGGATAAATTTGAAGATATAAAAATTTAAAATAAAATAAAAAAAATTAGAAAAATTCAAATTCTATTTAGAAACAGTACATTACTACAGTGTTCAGAAAAAGTACTTATTTAATATAAACAAAAACCAAATTCTGTTTTACTGATGTGATAAATTTGTTAAAACAAATTCATTGTTGAAAATTGTTGTTAAAAAAACTGGAAATTACTTAACTGAATAAATTTTTGTATTGACAAATACAATAAATTATTTGAAAAGTTTTTTCGGTGTTGGTAATAAAATTATAACAACTGATCTACAATAACAATGCTCTATTAATGTTTAAATCATTCTGTAAGTTACATTCAGTACATAGAGTACTGAGAACTGTGCTGTCGTTAGCTAAACCTTTCTGTGAATTTTAGTTGGAACATGATCGGTTTTCCATTGAAGTGATATCGACACAGGAAAAGAGATACGAGTTATCTCTGTTCTTTTGCTGACGTAAAAGTAGATTGACGAGTAGAATAGGTTATAAAAGTACCGGATGAACTACGTGATACATTCTGTATGTAAAATCCTTATTTGTTATTTATTTTTTTTAAAGATTTATAAGCCCTTGACATTGCTTAATACGAATTCTCTTAGAATAATATTTATAATATAGTAGTTCAAACAATTTTCGTTAAAAATTTATGAAAATTATATGTAAAAACTTAATTAAATTTGAATAACTATGCGTTTCAAGAAAGAAAATGCAAAAATGTGAAAACATTTAAAATAAAATAGGAAAATAATTATCATTCTAACTGAATCCTTCCTAGTAAAACCAAATTTGAAACTTTCTTTCTAAAACAATGAAATTTGAAATAACAAAATTTTTAAGGATTGTTAAGAAATAATTTTTGCTTGTGATCAACAGGTTTTTTTTACTATTATTTGTGATAGTAAAAATTTATGAAATGTATTTAATATTCATAACAATAAATTGATTAAAATTTTATCAAAAGAACAGTTTTTTTTTTTTTAAATTCACCATTTAACTTAAACGAACAAAATTTTGCATTCAGAAAAAAACTGATTATTATAAATCAGGTTACCATCTAATCTATTTTTATCTATATCTATTATTATAAAACAAAAACATTGTAAAAACGTAGCACGTAGATTTCATTATTCTTTTTTTTACAAAGAAGAGAATATTTTCAGATAACGTAATGACAATAAATCATCTTCTTGAATGAGAGCGGCTTCCTTGGAATCTAGAAATTCTAAAACTCTGCTATGTGATTTAAAGAATAAGTTAATCGATTAGACCATAAAGCTAAATAAATGAAAATAGCAGCTGAAAATGTACTTCTTTATGAAACGAAAATAAATATATATATATATATATATATATATATATTCCCCCCCCCTTTTTAAACAAGCTTATTAGAATGAATTAATTAATTATTGGTTTCATATTTTAATTTGCATTATTAGTTGTCAGACCTTTACAGATCAAACAATAATATTAATAATAATTAGCTAAAAGTATATATAATTCTTTTGTATCAATAAGAAATAATATTCAGTCAAGCGTTCTTTTATACAGTAGTATTAAACATGATTTTGAAATTTCTTTAAAATTTATTTCATTTATTTAAGTATTGATCTCTGTATATATTACAAAATATTCAAATTCAGTGCGTGAAATAATAAATATAAAATAGTAGGCCATTATATATTACACATTGTGTCCCACGAAGAGGTATACGGTTTTGATTTAGTATAATTCGCCTACTCCACCAATGATTCTATTGAAACTTTACAGACGTAAATTAAGTAAGATAAGGTTCTAAAATTTCCAATAAAAATTTCAAGCTTCTACAATTTATAGAAACAAAATGGCGGCTTTAAAACAAAAACATCAATTTCAGATAAACCATATTTTTTATTTATAGCAAGATAGCCGGTAAAAATGAGTAAAAATAGATTATAATTAGAAGTAGAATCATTGAAAACAGTTAGATAAATATTCATGGTTATGAATAATTATTAACTTGTTTAATTCAATCTGAATAGCTTTTTAACATACGTCATCTGTTTTAATCAGTTTTACCAGCTATTTGTAATGAATAAAAAATGTGGTTTATCTGAAATTGATATTTTTGTTTGAAAGCCGCCATTTTGTTTCTATAAATTCTAGAAGGTTGAAATTTTCACAGAAAAGTTTTAGAACGTTAGTTAGAAGGTCTGTAAAGTTTCAATAGAATCAATAGAGGAATAGACGAGTGATAAATCGAAACCATATACCTCTTCGTGGATCACTCTGTATGTATATATATATATCCGTATATACAAGTAATTAAGAAAAGCGCAGTGAGTTGTTCTCTAATGCAACATTTTGTAAGTTTTGTGCACTCTACATTCTAGAAACTTAAAGCTGAAAGTTTATGCTTGGCATACATAGGTAAAGTTACACACTTAATATTTAGAACCTCATAACGTATGATCATTTACAACCTATATATATATATATATATATATATATATATATATATATGTATGTATACACCTTAATGTTTTATTAGATTCACCCAGAATACAAAACTTAATCCAACATATATTTTCATGTAAAGCAGCTAAACTGTTTTACATCAGAGAACATTTTCTGTAAAAAATACCTATGTCAAACTTCATACACAAATTCTACCGAATTTTAAATAACCTTGTTATAAACTAATTTTCTGAGTAGAAGGAACGCTTTGAAATTCTCTTTTGCATGTTCTTGACTTTATATTTTATAAATAAGTAAGTAAATATATATATATATATATATATATATATATATATATATATATATATATATGGAGAGAGAGAGAGAGAGGGGGTCTAAAAAGTTATAAGTTGATTTAATTTTTTTTCGAGATAAGTACAATTTTTCATTAAAAAAGTTGAAATATTTTAATAACATTTTGTTAAGAGGTAAATAAAATTGAAAGGTTTTAAAAATTGTAAGAAAACTTAAAAAAAAAAATGAAAAATAGAACTGATTTCACTAGATGTTAATTTTATTTAAAGTGAAAGTAAAATACACTTTTGATATAGTTTTGTAAATTTCCACTTTTAAAATCAACACAAAAATAAAAAATAACTACCAATATTTTTTTTCAAAACTGAAATAGGCACTGACTTCAAAAAACAATATACAAAGTAAAAAAAAAAAATGAACATGAAAAAGTCAAAGAAATGAAAAACAATATAACATTTCAGTCTTTAGTGCGGCCTTTTTTGGGGGTTTTCTTTAATAAATTTATTTTATATTACATTTTTATTGTTACCTGTGTTTTCCTTATGTGTGGACCATTGTTTTTACTAGAAAATGTTCCTGGTTTAAAAAACATAAGTCCAACAGACCACGAAGGGATAATGAAAGGATTGAATATTTCCATTAAATTATTTTAACCGTAATTAATAAACCGGATAAAATTTACGAAATAAATCCTAAGATCATTGTTTTTAGTCCTACTGATAAATAATCTAACTGTAATAATTTATACAGAACAGTTCAAATGCATAAACATTTAAATTCCTAGGGACAGAGAAAAGAAGTTAACAAACTGGCATCCGGAATTTGAATTCAAATTCTAATGTTATACCAAAAGTAGGTTACAGATTGTTTCTGATAGGTTGAAGAACAATTCAAAAAATAATGAAATGACTAAATATTACCTTTTCGTTTAAAAATTACGGATTGTAAGAAATTTTATATATTAATGTCTGTTTCAAAATAAATCCCTCGTTTTTATTACGCATATCTTTATTAACGTTTGTTAAATAAGTAATCTTTTCCAAAGCCTAGTTTTTTTTTTCAAATAATATCAGTTACATTATTTATATTTTTTTTATCCATGAATATACACATAAAGATTACATATTTTAATATATTCTATATCATACCTAAATATTGTTTATATATAATCATATATATTCATTCAGATTAAAATGAATACCATAGATTTTTAAAAACATACTGGGTCAATATGTTGACAGATATATTCTAAATAATTAAAAAAAAAAAAAATTATTTGTAAAAACCTTTAGCAATTTTAAAGGTTCTTTTATTGGTAAAATTAAAAGAAAATTAAGAACCGTCGTAGTGTTTTCTATTATTTACAGTATTATGAGAATTCTTGTGTTTTTGAATATGAAAAGTCAAAATACACTAACATTGAAAAGAGTACTTATTCGAAAACAAATATAGTTGTTTATATTTTTTCAGTCTCAAAATCTGAAACTGTAGTCGGATCGTAATAAACAAAATAATCCTGCAAAACTTAAAAATAGTAAAATATTAGTATTGGCTGAATGAAGCATATATCATCTAGCACTTTATTTCAGTTAAATGAGAAGAAATTATTTCTACGAAAATAAAACATTTAAAAAAGAGAATTTTGAACTTTTTTCAAACATTTAACTATCGCGTGGTTATATTTAATTTTTTTTCTTTACAATCATTTTATTTTTGCAACATAAGGTTCATATCAGATTTATTAAAAATCAAATCATATATTTAATTCATTTTGAAAGTTGAATAAAAAAAAAAATATTTGTTGTTGAATGAAAAATTGTTTAAAAAAATATTCATGCTAAGAATATTCGAAAAAAAACGCTTTTCATAAGTTATGCAAAGAAGAAAAATTATTTTTCACACCACAAATATATATATATATGTATATATATTTTAAATCGCTGCTTAGAAGATAATTTGCTGGGTCATCATTATCAAACAGGAACAATGAATAAAGAATAGTTTATAGGACAAACTTTTAGAATTATTAGCGCGCTTTTTTTCGAGCTTTAAACTGATTTAAATCAAGGTTAAAACAAAAACTTACTTGCTTTGTTTCAATCTAGTATTGTAATGTGTGCGAATTCAACTTAATAGCGTTTTCATCCCGAATACTGACAGTGTGCGATACCGAGAACTGCATCTGCATCACCGTCTGACATGGAAAAGTCATATCAGGGAGAAAATGAAGCAGCTTAAGATTAAGTTAAGGGAGATGTACTGGTTGCTAGGCAGGGGTTGGGAACTGTCATTATCTGACAAGTAATTTTTGTACTCACGGATCCTTAAACCGATTTGGATCTACAGAATCCAAATCGTAGGACAAGCGAGAGTAATATCAAAGTCGTACAGAGATTTCAGAGGAAACTATAGAGAATTATAAGAGAAGTACCGTGGTTTGAAAAAAAATATATATATACGATTATCTAGAATTGCCAACCGTTCGAGAGGAGATACGGATATTTGGTACAATATACATAATGAAACTGAACAAACATGTGAACTTGTTCGCGCTTAACGTCCTGGATAACAGGAGCACGTTAGTCACTTAAAACGACTCCATTTAGATCTCTTAAGTTCTCCGAAATTTGAGATGAATCAGTTACCCTAGGATGTGAATTGTCAAAATTCTTCATTTCGTTTCGCCATTTACTTTTGTGGTTCTTTGATTTGTTTCACGATTTCTTAGTTGATTATTTATTCATTATGTGATTGATAAGACGTTATTTTGGTGTTTTTTTGTTTTTACGTTCTGAACTTGATCAATATTCTTTTGATTCATCTTTATATATATTTATTTAAGTTTTTTATATGTATCTATGTGTATATATATATATATATATATATATATATATATATATATATGAAGGATTCCAATGGAAACTCCTCTCTGCATTTCATTTTTTTTTTTATATTCAAATTAACTTACGATTTCGGTAAAGTGCAAACGATTGTAAATTAAACACTGCGACAAAAAAAAAGTTATAATGAGGTTGTATAGGTTAATATAAAAGTGTAGCATTAAAAATATAACAAAAATGAATGAATTTTACTATTATTATTAAGCCCATACGAAGGCGATAGTAGTAGATTGTATAAATACACTGATAGAAGTGTCTGCCGAGGTATTTGCATCGATGAATTCTGACAGTGGCCAAACTGATAACTGTTGTGTTATCTAGTTTAGAGGGTGTAAAAGACGACCTGCGGTACAGCCCATCACAGGTAGGAACGGAGGCGGAGATGAGGCGTTTGGGATCTCCACAAGGTGGATGTTTTCCTCTACGAGGTCTGAATTTTATTATGAAGTAATTTATTAACTTTGAAACTAATCAGCAAATAAAATGGCGTACTAAGAATAACATTTCTTTTATTTATTACCTTAATAACATATCAAGAATTTCTACCAAGTAAAGACTACTTTTACACTATTACAAAGTTATTTATATTTCAAAAACGTTGGGTAATTCATTTGAGACTTCATCGTACTTTATTCATAAGATTTAATGATAGTTAACAAGGAACAATTTTTAATTAAGACTTCTCATTTTATAATTATTATACTCGAACTTCTTTTCTAATTGAAAAATAATTTTTCTAATGCATATAATTATCTTATTTTTATTGATGTTTACAAATGTTTTATTTTTTTATTCTAATTGGAATAGTTTCTACATCATTCTAAAATGAATTCAAAATAAATGCGTTTGAGGAAAAAACTGTGTTTTTTTTTTAATAATTAAAAGATTAAAACAGGAATTTTATAAAATTTATATTTTTATGGATTATTGGCTACTGTAATATTTGTAATATTCTATTAGATTACAGAAAAAAAAGAAAAAAACGTTTTATATGTGTAACCGTGGTATTAACGTTTAAAGCAGAAAAAAGAAATATATAATGGTTTTAATAAAACCCTCGTATATAAAAATTTATAAAGCTATAAAAGCATTAGCACATAATGGAGGAATAATATTTTACATTTCTTTTGTACTATGTTTTCGAACTCAGAATATTTTATATGGGATATAGGGATTAATAAATTAAACTTTTATATCGTTTTACAATACTCTTAAAGCTATTTATAAGGGATGCCAATAAAATCAAATGTAATTTTTTCTCTATCGAATTTCCCATTAAATCCATTGTTACTTTATATAACGTATAATGATTGTTAAAACCGAAATGATGATTTCCCTGGAGAAATTTAATTTTTTCGAAAAAAGTAATCTTCTCTAAGTTAATGCAACAATTCCCCAAACATTTTTAGGGCAATTAATATTTTATTATTATTGCTGTAAGTATTATTTCTGATACTTTGGTTATCCAAATATAAATTTAACGGTTCAATGCTTAATACGTAAAATAGAGGTTAAACATTATTCTCTTAAATTAATATAATTCATAAATCTCGTAGAAAATATAATAATACAAAAAAACATTTAGGACAAAAGATGATTTTAACAATCCATACAATATATTTACAATAAAGAAACAACTAGAAATAACTATTGGTCCCTTGCTGCGTTATTATTACAAAGTAATGTTATGTATTTTTATAAAATCGGTTTTAAATCTTTTCCATTTACAGCACGTCTCACTCCCAAACCCCCTTATATTACTCTTTCCTTTCCTACCCTTGTACATAATTAAAACCTATTTCCAGTCCGTCCAGACCTCCTACTGAACGGATCGGGCTGATTCTTTTCTATTCTGTACGGAATGCCCTGCAGATGTGTCATCAACCATCGACAGAGGTTCAAAGTGATTATACTGTGAGTAATAATCTCCAAAAATTCATCAATTAAGTAATAAATGAAGATTTTCGAGAAATTTTCAGAGTAGACTCAAGTTTTTGGCCGATGACAGCTGATGATACATCTGTCCCAATTTTTTAACACAAGATTGTTTTACCGGATGTAGATTAGTTTTTCTTTTTAATAATAATTAAACAGATTAACTCACCAATAGTATGGTAAAACAATGTAACATTTTAAAATGATAAAAAATATTAACAAATTACTTTCAGATTAATGAAACATGTTCTTATTAACTTAATTATAAGCACCTTTTTCAGAGCAGTTACCGTTTCTACAGTTATTAATCGCACTTGTCTTGCAAGGATTAAAAAAATCCTTTAAAATATGTAATTCAGAAATATACACAGTATTTAATTTTTGTAGTGTTTGTTTCTTCATTGTTCAAAAACACGCAATTTTCAAACAAACTAAATTTGATAAATACAACAAATTACACAAACGTATTATAGATAGAACATATTTAATTGCTTTTATTAATTAATTTCACCAATCCGATTTAAAACTGCAGAAATTTAAGAATTGAATAAATATACAATGTGTTTTTTTTTAAATTAGTCAGTTTTATAATGTTGATCTCTATGGTGAAGTGGTAGTAGGATCTTTTGTCTTTCATCTGGTGGTTTCGGGTTGGAATATCGATTAAACATTACAATTTTTTTTCATTAAAAATTTCATTATCATTCATCAAATCTACTATTTTACGTTGGTCTATTGTGGCTATTTTATGAGTAAATGGATAATTTAACATAGTTATTTCATCTTTAACTTTTTACTATTATTTAAAATGAAGATATAATTAAAAGATAAGTCATCTATACGAATTAAGATTGTGCATAAAAGAGAATATCGATTAAAGTAAGAAAAGGTATTCACCGAAGGTATGTGGATAAAAACTAATGCCATGCTTAGTTAAGTTTCTCTTTGAAATGTATAAATATAGAATAATGACCATTTTTTTTTTTCAATTATCATATAAAGTTTTTTTTTTAATTTCAAATGGAAATAATTTTAATACTTCAATAACATCAGCCTACATATTACTGCGATATAAAATTGATGTACGAAGTGTGATGAAAATAAAAAAAGTAAAATAAAAAAATTATACATAATTGTTAAAATCTTATTATTTTCCATGTTAAATATTGTTATCTTAAATTACCTTGAACAAATCTATTGAATGAAAATTAGAGGAATTTCCAATGCCAAATAAAAAGTGGATTATTGCATTTGTTAACCTAATGTACAGAAAGGATTAAACGTACATAAAAAAGAAATAGATTTGAACAGTACTGAAAATTAACAAATCGATAAATAAACATAAAAAAGTTAAAAATTGGAAAGTAAATTTAATTTTATGAAACGGAAAGGTGTTAAATTATGCTCAGTACAAACGATCGGAAATTTATTGTCAGCTTTTTTTAATTGATATAATATGAGATCGTTTATAGTTATGAATATATTTATCAGTATATTGGTAATTCTTTAACATTGATACGGTAGGCAGTACGATGAAGATAAATATTTTGTTATGAACAAAAATATTATCAGTGAAATGAAATTAATTAAATATAGAAAGCAAGGGTTTGACAATGTAATTTAAAATAATGCATATGTAAATTAATCTACGGATAATAAAGTTTACGTGTGTGTGATGTAAATTATATTGGAGGGACGACGGATATCAGTTGCATACAGCCTGAATAAAACGGAAAAACGGAGATTTCAATTTTGTTAGTGACAGCATCGGTCGGCTTTGGTCATACAGCTGGTCGTTCTCAACACAACTCAGCATGTCAACAACGCCTCCCTATGAGAATTATAATCGTACAAAAATCCCCCAGTACTTCTCCCCTTACTTTTGTTGACCACAACCCAATTTTAGTCCATTGTACAGAGGAAACGATTAATCACGAACAAATGAGGCTGTCGCAGTCCCTGCAGCAGTATCAGCAGTTCAGCCTTACTCTCTCGCCGTTTTCTCTCTTTTTAATACTCATTCTTCATATTTCTATCTCTTTTAAAAACCCCTTCTCGTACTATCTCACAGATTATATAGGTTCAGAATCGCATAATATCACATTGGAACGCTTGATAATGTAAACAAACAATAAAACCCAGTTCCGCCTGTCATAATACCGTTACGGAAGGCATTAAAAGAGAATAATTCTTTTTTTCTACTAATTATGACCATACTTCATGCGTCAATACACCTCTATATAAACATAATATCAAAATATAAAAACAAAAAAAGGAACTGCTTTAATTGAAAAATTGTTCTCTTTTTATTTTGATTAATATTAAAATACGTAATAAACGTTGCCCTTAGATATTTAGTTTCTATATATTAAGTATTGTTTACTTAATTATATTTATATACACTTCTTTTTTTAAATAAAAAATGTCCAAAATTCAGCTACCGGAATTTAAATTATAGAAATCAGGTTTTTTTTCGTCTCAAACTAGCAACTAAATCAAGGCAGAGCCATTAATCGAACCTCAAATTTCATACATTTACGATCTTGGATGTGCTTTGTATGCATTTTGACGAGGAGGATGAAATGAATGAATTGATTGGAGAAGAAATTGTAAACCCTTTCTGGGAAGTGGACCAAAGCTAAGCCCTTACATTGTATTAATTAGCGAATCATCTTTAACAGACATGTTTGGTGATAAAATAGTAAGCTTTTACATCGAGTTATATTTAATAATATAAGTAATAGTAAAGTATAGCTTGTCCAAGCCGAGTTGGTACTGATATGATGAACAGCATACCTGTATACCTTGCTGCCTAACGCGCACGGGCTTATTAATACTGCTCGATTAGAGTCTGTATGTATACGGTACTAGTATTGTTTATTCCAATAAATGAACAAATGCACGTCTTATGTTTATTAGTTTCTTATTTAATCCTAAGTTTATATATTATTAAATTAATGATTAATTTCTTTATTAAATACTGAATTGATATGTTATGCAATATCGCGCAGACTAATCGGCTGTTACTGATTAGTGTTTATACTTAAATATATTTATTTATAGTTTTATGTTTGTACAAATATCCAAGCCAAACACGAACAAGATTGATGTCTACTGTTTTTGCTACGATCTCCGGCCTTTGTTCTGGGAGGGCGAACAAAGGGCGGAGTCCTTTGAATCATACGTAAGAAAAATTTATTTATTCAGGTTGTTTTAAATAATAACCGAACGAAGAGTCATTCTAAGTATTCAAATGAAAAAATGAAACATTAAATCTGTATCTATATAAACCGTTCCTGATTCATTGAAAGACTACCTTGTTTTTGTAGATAATTCCATTCTAATTTATATTGCATTTGCAGTTAAAACTTGTCCATTTAATTGAGTGTATCCAAAGAATAAAAAAGTTATCATCCGATGGTAGCGTTCTTCGAGTTTCAATTCTTGAGAGTAGTTGAAGTCTTAAGTGAAATTTTAAAAGTAATTTATTCGCGTTAAATGACTAAATTTTTTTCGGCTCTATTGTTATGGTAGTAAATTGATTTTATTATTTTGCATATTATGTCTAATTTACGTGGTAAATTCATTTACCGCTAAGGGAGAGAAATTATACACAATGTTTTTAATTACATGACAGGAGAAACTGCAGTTTGAATGTTTGTTAGTGACCCCCCCCAAAAAAAAAAAAACTTGTAGAACGTGTTGCGTCTGCCACAGGATTCTCAAAAAGAACAATTTAACGAATTACTGGTAAAATAATTTTTGAAAAAAGTTCATGTTTACACCCCACTCTTTAGGCCACACATCATGCATATGAAAAAAGTGGCAAAAACATCAAATTTGTAATTTGAAGCTATGACTTTCACATAATCTTACATATCACCATCAAAGCTTGTTAACAAATCCATTCTGAGATACCGTCATAAAATTATTTTTCACCTATTAATTCGTTTAATTTAAGAGTGATGTTTTAAACATTTTTTTTTACATATGTTTTATTTTTTACGTTTTAGTGAACTTGTAAGAGCGGTTTTTAAAAAGATTTTTTAATATATTTTTTTCCGCTTTTTATTCTAAATAAATTTATACTTTACAACTGAGCTAGCGCACACGTTTCAGCGTATTTAACGAAAGATCGAAGCGGTACGTTTTATGACGGGTGAGTGCAATCAAAACATAGGGCTAAACGATTTAATTCCCGGATAACCAAGATCCGGTCGATCAAGAGTGTACTCAATGAATTAAACAGGTAGCGCTTGACCTGCTGATACATATGCCGTTTTGATCATAAAAATCGGACGAGCGGTTGCCGAGATATTACGGTGGAACCCCATCGCACCCCTCTCGTCAATTTCCGAACGGCGCCTCGGGGGCACTTTCAAATATTATCATCTGACAGATACACTGACAGCGGATGAGGTATCGTCGAGACGGGGTCAAAAAACGTTTTCAGAGCTCTAGGATCGACCGTTTTTTGAGAGATTTGCGATTTTCGTCCGAAAATTCCTATCCGGTTAAAAAGTACTAAATTCTCTCAAAACTTCGGTCGCTACTAACAGGATTTCTATTAACAATTGTATACACTATATATCTCGCTTAAAATTTCTTTCGCTAAGAAAATATGCATGTAAACGAGGTTGCATAAATTCAGAGGTCATCTTTTTCACTTAGCAACTTAGGGGCATCTTAGCGACTTGATAATGTTGCTAAAATGTGTTGTCATAAGGAACAAATCTGTATGCCAATTTCAGCGCGAATGGATAAGTGGAACTGATTAAAAGTTTGACTGCAAGGTTTCGTAACATGAATCTCATATACTTAGTCCAAGAGCGAGTTAATATAAGAGTGATAATAAAAATAAGTTAGCTAAATATTTTTGTATTGTTTTATTCGGTTATGAATTTATTTATTTTTTTATATAAATATAAGACTAAAAATAATTTTAAAATTTATGATGTGAAGTGTTTATTGATTGGAATAAGCAATGGTATAAAAAAAATATTAAAAAAAAAATACTGTAAATTAGAATAAAAAATTAGTTAAATTAAATTATTACTATAAAATAAACAAAAATTTATACCGTATGTATACCGTAAAATTTATTATACCGTATGTATACTGTCTTCCACGAATAGAATATTATAGCCTGGCGCTTGCTAGGCAACCATCGCCTAGATCTAATCCTAGATCTAATGGCAATTCGGCTTGGACAAGCTATACCTTAATAATAGTAACTAAAATACGTTTACTAGAATATTACCTACAATTCTGTAGTATCTTGGAATAGCTGTTTGGTGACAATCGATCACGCTCATCATCATACAAAATTACATTCAATCAGATTTTTTATTTTTTAGCAGTTTAACTAATGTAACTCGGATAAGCTAATCTTGTAATAGACAGTACAAACTATTTTTCCTTAAAGATTATTAGCTGTCATGGCATCTTTTTTCTGCAGGGGAGAGTTTTAGTCAAACCCCTTGACCTAACACAACACCTTATTTAATAAATGCATTTGTAACATTTGATGTCAACCATTGATTTTTTTACTATCTGAGAGAAAAAAATGACTATTTAACAAAATTTAGTGTAATTTTTGTAAATAAATGAAGCAAGTGGTATAGAAAACGTTAAAAAAAATAATAACGAAAAATTAAAAGAAAACATAACATTAATTGGGCACTTGTCAGAAACAAAAAGACATTGGTTAATAATGTGAAAATAATCTGAGAGAGTAATACTGCGAAGGTTTGGATGAGTTCATATAAGGTAGGAGTTTTCAAGAAATAAAATGTTATTAATTTTCTACGTCTTCAAAAATAAAAAGCGAAGAACGCCGCTAGTTCTTCAGTTCACCAGTAATCCAAGAAAAATTATCGCATATTGTAACTTTATAATACAAAAATATTTAAAAGTAAATCTATCTAATTACATATTTTATTTTTTTTTTTAGTACTTTAAATTCGTTATTATAAAAAAAAATATTCGATGTTTATTAATCTAGTATAACAACAGCATTTTAGAAATTATAAAAACAATACATCAATACTGGTGATGCACATTATATTATAAAAATAAATTTCTTAATGAATTAGATTTTTTAAAGGTATAAAAAGGTAAGAATAAAACTAATTTTAATTCTACGTAATTAAAATTTACTGATATATATCAAAAACAACGTAATTGGTACATTATAATTGTGATGTTGTTTATTTATTTTACAGGACGGCCATTTCCCCTGGTAAACTGTTCCATAAGCAACCACACTGCTGATTCTGTTCATGTTGACTGCCTTGAAAATTATGATGGCGGACTTCCACAGAGCTTCCTAATGGAATTATTACAAATGCCAGATTTAATTTCACGATTCAATGTTTCATTGCCTCGAGGTCCGCCTTCTTTTGAACTTTATGGAATCCAGCCAGGAGCTTCCTACCGTGTTAATTTATATGCAGTAAATGCAAAAGGAAGAAGTGATCCTGTTGCTTTGGAAGTTACATTTAAAGGAGTCGCTAAATATACAGGTAATTATATAATATACCAGTTTAGAGGACTTTATTAAAAACAGAAATGTTTATATGTTCTTTAAATATTGAAAAAATGATGAATATATGTTCTCTTTAATTTTATAGATTTTCTTTATACAACGTTATTTTACAATTTATTGCAATTAATCTATAAACTTTTTATATCATCCATTATCCATCAAAATCCAAATAGGCTTTTATATATATATATATATATATATATATATATATATATATATATCAAATCAAATAGGCTTTTAAATAAGTCTATTTGAAATTGTAAAGCTTAAATTATGTGACTACTTTATTTAAAAATAGAAGTCATGTTTAAGCAACATATATTTATTGGAAGTTGGTACTGTTATAAAACATCAGCATAAGGATTTATTTAACAGCATATTACTTATAAAACATTTCAATATTATTTATAAAAGAAATGACCATATATCAAAAACTAATCACAATTGAAATAAATCTTAAAAAAATATATATCAATAGGAACACTTTTTAAAAACTGAATATGAGGAGTAAAGAGGTGATTCACGAAGAATGTAACACAAAATTTCAGGCAAGTTCTCTGGTGAAAATAAAGAAAAACTTTCACATAAACATAGATTCGAAAAAACTTCGTTACCCAGATTTAGCTGGCGAAAGATTTCGCCCTGATTTCTGGACCTTCAGTAAAAATTAAGCCAGACTGTAATTCTTGGGACCCAAACTAAGGGATAAATATAGTGGTTTTATATGAAACATAACCTGAAAAATTGAAAAAAATATATTTCCTAAAACTGTATTTTTAGTAGTCTTTAACAAAAAATTCGGGATAAAGCAAAAGATTATTGTAAAAAATACACTATTTTATGTTCGGCGTAAAATTTCATTGTTAAATAATAAAAACATTATTAAAAAAATAATGTAAAAGTTTTTATAAATCTTTACAGAATTTGATTCTAAGTAAATGATTATGTATAAACCTAAAAAAAACTAAATGTAAAAGTAAGAAATTCAAATTTTATAAAAAAACCTTCAAAATATTGAAGATTTTTACTAGGTATTAAATGAGAGAAAATTTTCAATACACCAACTGAACCGAGACAATTCAAATGTGATATACTTTTATACCATACTTTCTGTTTAAAAAAGTTATCAGAAGTTATAATAAGTAATTTCAATGCGTGAACAGGAGTCATTGAAGATAGTAATAAAAGGTCTGAAAACGTTCGGAAGTAAGTTAATAAAATATATTCCGTCTGTTTATAAATTAAAAAGAATAAAGATAAAAATATATTACCTTAAGTTTATATTTTTCTAATAATCTCATCGATCGACAAATGTAATGAGCAAAAAAAAAAAAATAGTTAAATTTCAAAGAAGTTAGTAAACATCGGCTTATAACATTATAAAAGGCCCAAAAAGAAATATCAACCCAATTAAACCTTTAAGGAATCAATCGAAAAAAGAAGATTTTTAGAAATATTTTTAATTAGTTCTTGGTTATTGGAAATGAATAAAGTATTTGGCTTATTTTTTTCAAATAAACGAGCCGGTGCATCATTTCATTAATTGATTTTAAAGACAAAATAAAATTTTCGATAAAATCTTAGAATTCTATATAAAATGTAAAAAATGTTGCATTACTTGTATATCCATTATAAAGGGAATAAAGGACAACATCTAAAATTGATCTGTTATTAAAAATTTAATTTTCTCATGAGAAAAAGATAAGTAAAACTTAGCTTTAAAAAAAATATAATTATTACTCATCGAAAAACAATATAGACGAAAAAATGTATAAAGCCAGAGGCAATGAAAAAGTTTTCTCCGTGTAAAACTAGACTTTTATTCAACAACAAGAGGATTGTTAGGGGGTAGAAGTAGCGAGAAGGTTAAACTGAAAAAAAGAAATGAATGGAAAAATAGAATAAAAGGTAGAGAAAACTCTTCCATCTTTTCGATTCACCTTTTAAACAATACATCAATTCCTTTTTATTATATAATAAATACATTATTATGACAAATAGAGAAATAACTTTATATCTTAAGGAAAATATTTACACACATATTTATTCATCATATAAATAACTGCGAAAATCCAGAGATATGTAAATCATTCAACACTACTATTAAAATAATTTTCCCATAATTAATACATAAATTGATTGGAAATTATTAGTGGAATAATTAAGATATAGTACACTAGAATAAAATTATTATCAAAAAAGAAAAAAAAAACAGATATTTTACAAAAATTAAAAAAATTTACAAAGTAATTGTTAACTAAAACAAAGTGTTTCAAAAAATTTTAAATTAAAATAAAAACAAACTATTAAGTCTAAAATATTTCGAATTTGTGGAGTAACAAAAATACCAGGTGTAATAAAGAAAAATAAACCCACCGGGTTGGTCTAATGGTGAGCGCGTCTTCCCAAATCAGCTGATTTGGAAGTCGAGAGCTTCAACGTTGAATTCCTAGTAAAGTCAGTTATTTTTACACGGATTTAAATAATAGATCGTGGATACCGGTGTTCTTTGGTGGTTGGGTTCTTTCCTATTAACCACACATCTCAGTAATGGTCAAAGTATTATTTGAACGTTAATTACCGGAGGCTAAACAGGAAAAAAAATAAAGCCGATAATGCTGCTGGCTTTCCTTGAAAAGAAATCTTTTTTTATATTATAAACAATAATTTTCACTTTCATAAAATTTCCAATTTTACAATTTGAAAGAAAAATTATCAAAATTTTAATGAAATAAATGTGTTCCAAATTAATAATAATATCAGTTTATAATTTATTCTTTAACTGATGTAAAATTCCGAATAGAGATCATCGTTATCAATATACATTAATCAACTATAAATTAATATAAATTGTGTTCAATTATTTATTACTAGACTATATATTTCTCCAAAGTAAACAAAGAACATATATACAAATAAACATAATTATACTAAAAATTTAATTATACGTTAAACTATAAATTACATTTCTAATTTATAAAATAAAACAACATTTGGTTTTTTATTGTTTTATATATTCATTATAATTTTCAAATTAAAATAATAAATCTTGCAAGATGTTATTGTTTTGAATAAATCCTTTAACCATTCATTCACATTTAATTTAAAATGATTTTTAAGCGGATGTGACAATTTATCAAAAAGGTTAGTAATTATACTGTCAAAACAACGGGTTACCCCATTTAACCACGTTTAACTTAAATCTACGAATAACTGATCCATGTCTGTACTGTTATGATTATTTACATAAATCTCTTGCCTCATGTAACTAACATTATTATAGATTTTAAATATCAGTCCTTCACTTCTTAAAAAGTTTTTTATAAAATTATTTCCGATACCTGACCAGACTAATTCTAATTGGGTTTTTGTTTGGAGTAGAAATAATATCATAGTTACAAAATTTAGTAACAGTTAGTATTATAAAAGAAAACATTTTATTTTTTACGTGACTATACAATAATTAACACAGAATCAGATTACAAATATAGAGTTGTATGAATTATAATAAATAACAAAGTAGAAAAACAGGTATGTTAATATAAACACTATAGTGAAAGAATAATTTTACTCACAGCAGATTCAAAGCGTAAGCTTATAATAATAGTGTAGATTTTTTCTCTATCTTTTCCGCCAAAGATAAAGAAGTAAAAAGACAAAAACAATTAAATACAAATAGAAAAAACAATAGATTATTTTGTCAACGATAAAATTATACAATTCTAATAAGAATAATCGGGAACTCAAATGCTGTAGTAGAAGGATAATAAGGAAGAATCCTTTTTCAATTAAAACCGAAGGAAACAGAACAGGAACTAAACTGTTCATAATTTTATACCAGTTATAATTTCCAGTTTCATAATTTTATACCAGTACGCATTTAAAATGGCTAGTACCCTTTTAAAAAATTATAAAAGAATATCATAAATATTGTTGAGATCAGTAAAACACCCGCTAATCAGATACTTTATAAAATATTTATTTAATCCTATTAAACTTGTTTAAATATTTCGAAACCAAATTATATGTAAAAGCAGACATTGATTTTGACCACAATTTATTAGTGTTGAAACTCAGGTTAAAATTTATAAATGCAGAAAAGATAGTTGATGAGTTATAATAAAATGTCCAACATTAGAAAATCTAATTCTAAAAGTAAAAAAACGTGAGCATAAAAAACAAAGATAAAAATATAAATTAATTTATACATATAGTTGAAATTATAAGAGATATATTGAATCTAGGAGACTGGCGATTGAAAAGTTCATAAAAATTCAAATCGACTGATAACACAAAAAAAATTACAAAAAAAATGATTATATACAGTAATATACAAACGAACTGTAATTTTCGTATTTATTTGTAATAAATTGAAGTTAACTTATATTTGTTTCTTTTTATTAAATCAAAAATATTTAAAAAGTGATAAGAAAACTAATTCAATTTTTCATTGGAAGATGTTAAAATGAACTATAGATCCGTGATTACAAAACTTCATACTATAATTAATTAAACTACTAAAATTGTGATAAAACATGTACAAAAAAGAGAAAAAATACTTTTCATTTTACTTAAAAAGACAAATAAAAAGAAAGTATATGATTTCTGATGATAGGATTTTACAATAAAATTTACATTTTTTTTTATTTTGGTCAAATTAAGATTGACTGATTGGACTTACATGAGAAATGAACTCCTTTAAACCCCTCAAAATTCGTTGTAAACTTTATACATGTAAAATGGTGCTACAGTAGGTAAATTAGTGTCAACTCCACACATTCCAGCTTCTTAGGAAATTTTTATTTATACACATATTGGGATAAAAATGAATCAGGGATAATGGGATTATTTAATAATGGATTATTTATCACATATTGGGATAATCATAATCACTGTAGATTATTAATATTCATTTGTAGATTACAATAGTAATTTTCTCTAGTTATGCATTTAATTAAAAAAATCTTATTAAATCTGCAGCGTTTTTAACATCTTATATATAAACTAAGAAATACTTATGTATATATATATATATATATATATATATGAAATGTAATTTTAAACATAAAATGAATACATCTTCTAAGATATTTCTACAATGCTAATTGATTAAGATTCTTAATAAGTAACTTTCAATTTAGTGACTAACTAATAATTCTTTAAATATAATTCATCTTTTTGAAAAGTATGTATTATTTAAAAATACTATTCAAATCTGTAATAAGTGATCGTGTGAATTAATATTTAATAATTTATTCTTTCTCTTTTCTATAATAATTAATTGAAAATAATATTTTTACTTTGTCACTTTTAAGATGGCTCTTTCTGTTCTTAAACATCATTTTAAATTTAGTGTAACTTATTTTTACAAGAAATATCAGTTACTTTGCTCCAACGTTCATCAATTTCTTTTTTATGTAATTATTATCAAAGTTAAAGTTGTGCTAAAAGTAATCAATTAACATTTTTTAATGATTTTTATTGAAAAATTATTAAAAAATAATTTAACTTTTACGTGCTTTACATAAGAAAATGTTATTCAGCACATTATAAAGGAGGTAACTGCGACACAAGGATAACGTAGCTAATATTTTTGCAGTTAATTTGCATATTTATAAGGCATTAATTATTATCGTAAAGTATTTTGGAGAAAGCTATAAAACTCTATAATTTACGATAATAATCGATTTTATTGGGTATATATTTATACTGTATATATATATATATGAGAATATACTGAAACGCATTAATCAATTCTATACCATATTACATCAAAACGTTCACCTAAATGACTTTTAAATTTAGCGGGGTACATCCGAATTCAGTTTCCATTACTTAATCCGGTAAGACATTTATCGAAACTATACTTATGTAAAGTTGTAATCTTTTCTGTAAATATTGCAGCATTTTCTGTCCCTGAAATATTAATGAATGTTGTGGAGTTCATATTTATCTTGGGTCATAAAAGTTCAACAAAGGATTCGCCAACTTGAGTTATATATTTTTTTCACATTGTTTTTAATTTTAATTATTCTTTTATAGTGCAGTAAAATTTGAATTTCACTATTTTAACATTTTTTATATACTTATATTTATAGTCACATCAACAGTAAGTCATTAGCGACTTATCAGTTTAATTTAATTGTACCGGTAAATTTATAGTATGAAGTACAAAAACACTTAAAATACATATTTTTTTTTTTGTTATTTACAGTCCAAAAATAATATACAAAAATAAAACTCCTTTCCATAACATTTACAAATTCAGCTTAACTTCGGGAAAAATGTTCAAAACTATTACCACCCTCGTAAAAAATAGAAAAAATTAATAAGTTCAGGCAGGTAAACTGGTTTAATACCAAAGGTTTGAGAAATCTTTACGTTAAGAATGATGATATTTTTTTATTTTCCCTTTAAAACAAAAATGTATAAGAATTACTAACAGTGATCTTCCCATTAGTGTTATTAATAAGCTAAAAAATATATACGATATATATATATATCAAATAAATAAATATTTATTGGGAATAGTTGAATTTGAAATGGCAATAGTTGAAGTAAGGACTGCTGAGGTCGTACTTTTAACTGCTGAAGAACAAAATTATAATTACGCACTCGTAAGCTGAAAAAAGACCATAAAGTTGGAAATTCTACTTGCATGTGTGTCTGTATTTCAATGGAACCAAAATTTAATTAGGAAAGTACACACACATAGAATGTTACTTCTCCCGATCCAAGTCATTAAAGTTATTCAGAATGAAGGCTATTACAATACTATAATTAACAGTTAAATCTCAAGTGAATTTTTCCGAATAAAACGCTGAATTTTAAATAGATATAAATGGTTTATAAAATGTGATAAAAAAGTTGTAAGTTTTAGCTTTCTTATTTAAAAGTAAATCAATAACTATAATAAAATCGTTGTATTAGTAAGTTTTTTTTAAATTTATGATAAATTAATAGATATTGACAGTAATACGGTTGGTAATTTGTTAATTTCCAGTATAGGCTATTTATATATATATATATAATTTTGCATATTATATTTTACGTTTTATTTTACTTAAATAAAAAAAATAAATTGCTTTTTTTGTATCTCAAATTATATTTACTATCTGTTTCGTAGATTAGAAACTATAAGCAAAATTCATCAATACATCAAGTTATAAAGGAATTTCCTTTAAAACACCTTAATTAAATACGTTCTAGATATCAATAGTAAAACAAAGGAAGCATAACCAATAATAAAGTCCAGTCAGTAATGAACTAGAAATCAAAATAATGTCCAGTAAAATGAATAAAATCACAACGTTAAAACAAAAAAAAAAAAAATTCCTTTCGGCACGCCAGAAGACGGAGGTAGATTTCACCGATGCTAAGTAGGAGATAAAAAAGTTTCCACCATAAAGTTAAAAAAAAACTTTAAATTTATTCAATACGACAATGCTTTCATGTGATAAAAGTTTCACATCTTTAGCATACGACAAGCCACATCTTTTTACAATTCGAGCAAACTTTTGGTCAACCCTTGGCTTAAGGGTTAGTCGTATCAAAAATTATTACAGACAAAGGTTTTGGGTAATGTTTTAGAGGACTAACGACCACTTTAAACCGATTCGATACTGTGCCTATTAAGGGAGGTATGAATTTTTTCCAACCCCTGTGCCAATGATTGGTTATATCAAAAAACTTTACTTAGATAAGTTTTAGGCCCTTATTGAAAGAATAGTAGGAACTTTAAACGAATTCGATATTTTATTTAATAAGAAAGTTATAGCAATATATTTTTTTCGGTAAAGCCCTCCCTTTTCCACCTCAATGGCCCTATTTTGCCCATTAATGAACTCTACCAAGATTTTGGGTCGTTATATTTTATGTATCAATCTGAAAGTGATTGAAGGAAAATTACGGTAGCTATCGCGTTTACAAGAAAGTGAAATATATATATATAAACGTTTAAACTAACGGTGGTTTTGGGGTTTGGGGAATGTGAAACGCGAAGATATGTCGAAAGTCGAATCATGGTACCCATTACAATAGATAACTTTCTTATGAAATCTACCTAAAAATTGTAACATAGGAACCAATAACATTAGAGACATAAATGTTCATAAACATAAATGTAAATACTTTGATGATGCACAACTTAAGAAGAGAGGCCTCCTCCTGAGTATTACTATTAGGTTCTTAGGTCCAATATATTTACCCGATTTTATTGCCTTACATCTTTCCCATTGTTTAAGATATTAACAGCTGGTTAATTTTCGTGTCGTTAAGTCTTGTTTTGTACTTAATTGCAAATCGATAAACTTTCTCTTGAACACACGGAACACCCGTTTTTTTCGTTAAAGAGGTGCGGAATCCCATTTACGGACGTCTAAGCAGTGTCGGGCTCGCTAACAGGTGCCGAAAGATGTTATTAATATGCGTATGTACACCTGCGCACAACCGACTTAACCGCCACCCCTGGCTACCACACTTTCTGGAACCGTTAACGAAGCATTCCTTCTGGAAGGGGGTTACAAACCACGCACACACTCATACGTCATAGTCCAATCGCAACATAATAAGAAAATCAACAGAAACACATCAGTTACACACGGTACCCCTAAGTAGTCGTGAATTTCGTTGTTCCATACAAAGCATAACGCCTGTGTACTGCATCTCAAAAATTGATTCTGTAAAAGCTGAATAATCTTTATATTATTATACTAGCAATACCTCAGAGGTAGATTCCGTGTGTCCAAACCTGTTTTAGAATCACTTTGAGCAAAAGTAACTTGTTAGATAGTTGTGATTTCCTACCAAATAACCAGTATAAGTCCTTAAATTTGATGTCTAGCTGTTTATTATATTTTTCTTTTACGTGAACCTTCCATTTTGGACAATCTAGGTGAACACCTAAAATACCGAACACTCTTACCTCCCAGGATGTAATCTCCATCTTAATTGATTTCTCGGCAGTCACCTCTTCTCATAGCGAATGTCTTTTGAGTGGATTTCGTTTGATTGACCTATATTTTTCATTTCTTCAGCTATTCGGCTAGAAGGTCTAATTACGTAGCAGAAGTAAATAAAGAAGAAAGACAATTTTTTCTATTTTGCTATTTTCTTTCAGAAATAATTAATCAATAATTTATAAGAATTTGATTTTTTTTGGATTCATTCAAAAATTTCTACATGATATGCCAAAAAGTAAAAAATATCTTTTTTTTAAAAAACAACCTTTTTAAACCTTTTTTTTAAAAAATACTCTTTTAACATGATTTCTAATTTTATTACTGAATTATATATTACATTACTGTTTATTGGTGAGCTTTATCGTCTTCAAAATCCACAAAACCTTACGCTAGTCATAAACCATAATTTTATGCTTACTTAATTCAATGGAATCTAAAACTAGAAACAAAATTAACTAAACACATTTTTTTTCTAGAAAGTGTGATTTTACTCCTATAAATTAATTAATTTTTTTTAATTAGGTAAGATTTTTTACATTAAATAAAAATTACTTATCTTTGCTAGAAATGTATTAAAAAACAAACGGTTTAAAACTTATAGGTTAATATTAAACTTTTATCTTAATAAAAAGAAAAGCTAACATCATTAAAATGCTAATTAAATTATGAGTAAAATTTCACTCAACTGCGAAGTATTTGTTCAATCCCCAAATAACTTTTAACTACTTTTGACGAAGTTTATGCATGTGATTTAATCACTACAAAGAGAAATGAGCACAATAACATATTTAAAAATCAGAAACACCACATACTTTCTATTATAGATTAAAATTTAATTATAATTTAAATATAAATAACAAAGATTTTTTTGATTAAAATTTAAAAATATGTATTAGCGCGTGCACAGACGAGATTAAGAGTAATCTCATCAGATGAAATTTTATTTTCATGTAATACCGTCGTGTCCAAATCATACCAAGATTGAGCTTCATAATCATCAGTGATGAGTAATATTTTTTATAAATTATAATAAAAATATTTTTAAATTTTCATGAATTAGAGGAAATTAATTTTTTAAATACAAATTTTAGACGCTTAGATGTAAACTGTTTGTAAACTGATTCTATAAACAGTCTGTTTATATTTTTATTGGAATAAAAGGACTTATATGCCTTTTAGATAATGAAATAAAAAATTGTTACTTGTTCGTATCATATGGGATACGGTTCTTTTTACATGCAGCATTAAGGAAAATTCCATGGTCTCATTCGAGAAGCATGGATCGGAAAAAATATAAATTTTCCTTTGAACAGCCATTTACTATTCAAATACAAGATTAATTTTGGCGAAAATAAATGTTAATTCACCAATTTATGAAGTAGAAAGCACTGTTTTCGATTCCTGGTTCAAAAAAACATCTCAATTACCACTTTTCAGCTTTCGATGAATCAAATGTAATTGTTATCCATATTTTATGATTGAATTTGTGCTATTCAAAAATAAGTATTTTTGTTTTTATACTTATATTATATTACGATATTGATTTTAAGATTTAAATTTTCTTAATTAACTAAAATTGAGATTTCTCGAGTGAAATTTTGAATAGCTGATAAAATTGTTAAAAAATTTTAACATACATACACGCAACAAAAACTGATTATTATTCACGTATTTATGTTTTTTTTTTTTTTAAATCTGTCAATTACATTTAGAAAAGAAAAAAATAAACTTCTTTAAACATAATTAAATTTCCTGTTTC
Source organism: Lycorma delicatula (assembly GCF_047948215.1). Taxonomy (NCBI): domain Eukaryota; kingdom Metazoa; phylum Arthropoda; class Insecta; order Hemiptera; family Fulgoridae; genus Lycorma; species Lycorma delicatula. The sequence continues at coordinate 135,265,852 of NC_134459.1, read as the reverse complement.
GATTTTTTATTAAAAAATATGGTTAAAAATATAAAACTGAAGTTAAGCCATGTAACTAAAAAATAAATGTATAAATTATTTTTATAATTTATAAAATTACTACAAACAACCTAGAAAATGAAATTTGAATTATTGAGAAGTTTTGCTAAAATTGTTTTATTTTCAACAATAAATTTTTATTACATTAATTAAATAATATAAAAGTTGATAAAGATTTTATTATCTTATGATAAATATAATTTTTTAGACATTTATTTACATCTCTCAATTTTAAGAAATAAATTTCCCAGTAGAGGAACCAAATGGAACTCTGTATATAATTTATAGAAAGAAATAAAAAAAGATATAAAATTAATTCAGTTGTAAAAATAACAAAAATCTTTATATATGGCAGTTACATTAGATAAAACGACCCAGATTTTTTACAGATCAGATAGTAACACTCTATTTCCCTCATCTATTCACGCTAATATTCAAATAGAATATAAATAGAAAATGGTGGAATGAAATGATTTTTCTTTTGAGGATTCTTTCAAATAAATTAGTCTTTTTTTGCGTAGTTATTTATTTTGCGATTAGTTTTCCAAGTGGTACCATAAGTAAATCGTATTTTTGACTATTAAATGAAAGAGGAGAATCCATCGATAATCCTCATCGAGTACCACAATTACAAATATTATCAAATAAGTGAAAATAAGTAAGATATTACGAATTAACTGGAAAATACACTACATAATTGGTGAATGTAATTATTGATTAAGAGTAAATAATAATTTTAACACTATAAAATGTGTAACAACTGAACATCTAAACCATCGATAAATAAAGCAGTAAATGTTAAGTAATATCAAATGTTAAATAATATCTCAGCAAATATATTGTTACACGTATTATCGATTTAGTAATGAAATCTCTTATAGTCATAGTAGACACACATGATCGTTAACTTGAAATCATCCAATTCGAGTGTCTTATCTTGTTCACCAAAGGATCCACCATCTAGGTCCAATTACACATAGGGGAAGCTTCGAGTATAATTTATCAGATAATAACTATAGTTGTAATTAATTAATGTCGAAATTAATTATGGATATCAATTTATAAGTATCACTAAGATAAGTATAGATAATTAAAATGAATAAATGAGATATTGATACAAAAATACAAATAGACATAAACATTCATAAATTTGAATACAAACTCAAAAATTACCTCAAGTATAAACTCAATTAGTCTTATTTAAAATAAAAGTTGTTTTCTCTTCTCCCTCAAATGAAACTTTTACGGCAAATTACAACCCAGTTGGGGACCCCGGCATCTTATATTTTCAGTATGCGGGATTAAAATGCCGTTAAGGTAGACCCATGGGCAGTCTCTAGTCCTCATTTTTAATTAATCAATAATATATTTAATTAAAAATTAACAATAACAAATTTTATTAAAAAAAATATGTTTCCTGTAATATTTTTACGTGTTTAAAAAATACAAGTAGTGTAATAATGTAATGGGTGTCAACGGAGGACAAATGTACCCTTTATAATTCTGGAGGGATACGACTGCAGGACCAAGACCAAACAATGAAGTGCTTTTCCCGTGTTTTGGGGAAAACCTGAGTTGGAATAGCCCTGTTCAGGAGGGGGTGGTCCGTTTAGGTGTCCCGCTGCCGGTGATTGGACAGGAACTTCCTTGGTGTTCTGATCGGAGTTCGATGTCGGGGACAAAGTAAGGCCGCTGTCCCGGTAAGGGATCCCTTTAGGATTCCTCATTTGAGGCGTGGCGTCAAGACCGGAGTCCCGGTGGGAGGTTCTCTACGAGGTCCCCTCATTAGAGGCATGGCGACTAATTAAAGACCGGTTGTCTGGGAGGAACGTCAGTTCTCGACTAGACAGTCTGAGGCGACGGCACCCCCAGGAACTGTGTTCAAGCTTGGTTTCATGTCTGTATCCAGGGAGGTGGGATAAAATCTGATGAACTCAAAAAAAAAGAATGGGTGTGTGTGCCTGTGTATATATACATATATAAATTACAATTTTCTGTTATTATTTTAAAATTTATATATATCCCAAATTTATTTTATAAACTTGATTTTATATTCTTATAATCTCCATTATTTTACAATTTTAAAAACAAAAATAAGAGTAAATTCAAGCTATAAAATATAAAATAAAAAAAATAAAAAAACATTATCAAATGAATTTTATGAGGAAATTTTTATAACTGGGATAAAAAAATAGCGGTATATTCTAAGACAATTCTCTGTATAAAGAATGAAATATCATCACTTAAGATGATATCACAACCCTCCAGTGACCATTCAATCGGTTACTTTCGTTAAGAGCTACTAACCGAATATTACGCACAACTCAGTTCATCTATTATATTGTGTTTTTTTACGGAAAATTATCCTTCGAACCCTTTTAAATCTTTAAATAAAATATAACTGGTAAAATTTTACTTAATTAATATCTAATTCATTAAAGGAAAATCAGTATTTATATGCGTAACAGATATTTTTAATTGCAAAGCAATTTCCAAAATTGATAAAGGTATAACCACTACCATCAATGGTCAACTACCATCATGTGTAAATAACGAACAAAAAATTTACATATGAAGTGGCGGAAAAACTGATAAAGTCATATAAAAAAAAATATAATTAATTTTTAATTTATTATCAATGGTAAGGAGTATTTTTGTTAAGAATAAAATTCAGAGAGTAACAAAATCCGGATTTTAAGAAACGCAAAACAAATAAAATTTCCATCCAGAAAGTTATACTTTTTAATCATACATAAAATCAAACAGAAGATGAAGTTTTATTAATAAAACAGTAAATAATATTACTGTTTATTTATTTATTCAGAATTTAATTTCGAGATATTTCAATTAAATAAAATTAGCAAAACTCAAGTTAAGTAAAAACAAAATCTAGATCCATAGCACTTTCCGAACTTAAGAAATTATGTGTGTGAACTTATTTTTTTATGAGAAAATAATCAAAAATGCATGCATGATAATAAATGAATAAATAAATTACTAACATAATTACATTATATATATATATATATATGTATACATTATAGATCTTGTTTGGAGTAATTGACGTGCTAACCCACAGTTGAAAAAAAAGTAACTGCTCCAGTCTTTTTCTGGACTTTTTTTTCATTTAAAAATTGTAATATATTTTAATTTTCAGATGATACGATATTAAATTTTACTAATGATACTCGGACCAATACTTTATCGTGCAGGTGAGGAATCCAAAGTGCTCTTCTCGTGGCTTCATGATCACTGATTAACATTAAATCACTCTAAAACAAAATACACAGCATTTTCTTCCGATATGAGAGATCAAATTCCCCTTATTTCATATTCTCTGATGTGACGAGTCAAATCAATTTCCTTTTAAACGTTTAACAATTGAAAGAGTAGATGAAATCCAATGTTTGGTTGCGAATTTGTAACTTCATATTAAGTGAACTTACTTATGTTCGAAATTTACTGTTCAAAACCAAATACCGCTAAATTAACACTTATATTCAAAAACCAAACACCTACTCTATAAATCTTTCAAAGTAAACAAAATGAATGACTAACAGACGATTACAATAATAATTTTGCTTTTGATAAACAAATGAAGAAATACCGTATATTGGTATAAGAAGGGAATTCAAATAACCCCTTAAAAATTTATTTAATCTTAAAAAAAAACAATAAATAAGGGCAAAAACCGTCCAAAAATCAACCTGGTCAAGTAGGAAGCTCTTCTTGAATTTTAACACTTTGGCGGTTAGGCAATTTTCAATTAAAAAATTAATGCACATAAATTCAAACTTAGATTTCTTTAGCATAAACAAACCTCATAAAACAAACGGGAGTCTTCATCTTAAATTTTAATAGTTCGCTAACTAAACTTAATTTAAATAGCAGACAGGCATTCACCGTTTACACAAAATTAATTCCACTAGAATTTAACAAAACGGACTAACTAAAATCATTTAAATTTGTACCGAATAAATAACTGGGTTAAGAATAATGTGAATTTTAATTTGCCTTTATAAAAATTTTCAATTTTTTAGTAGTTTACTTTTTCATTTTTTAAAGTTTATTTTTACTTCTGAAAATAATTCATATATATTGTTTATTACATTTTTTTTTAGATTAGTTTTGTCTACTGGGCTAAGAAATACTATATCTGTACACAATTATTCACTGATAAAGACAGAATAAGTAATATAGACCTAATTTTATTTGCATAAAATAATCTAATTTAAAACATACAGAATTAATAAACAACGTTCAAACGTGCTTCTGCTGATTTTTCATGATACTGCAGGTAGATAATAAAAAAACAATTGTTTCAATAAATGCTACATATCGATATCAGAAAATAAATAAATTAAAAATATCAACGGAAATATAATACGGCCCTTCCTCATACTATAAAACGTTGTATTGGTAGAGAAGATAATCGATAAAGTTTTCAATACAACACGGTAGTAATCAATAGATGACTTTTTATTTATTTTTTATTTTTTTGTAAGATTTTCCAGCGGTAGCATCCCCCTTAATGTAGAAAATTAAATGGATTGATAAATTTTGAAACGAAGAGGTTTTAACATGTTTCAAAGAAAAAAAGAGAAATTAATAAATTTTAAACACCTTCGGGCCCTAATAAATAATAAATAAGTATGATTATACGCCTTTCGTAAAGTTACAGTTTATAAATATAGTGTTTTACTATGGAGAAAATAAATTTTGTTGATTACAATCAAACAAAAATAATAAACGGGTCACAGAACACAGATAACGATAATGTTAAAATTTAAATATAATAACCTGGCCTTGATTTGTTGACTTTCTATATGAGTAGCCAACTGATTTAACGTGGTACTAAAACGACAATCACACAATACAAATATTTATTGTAATTAGGTGACTGAAAGACCATACACAATTTATCTCGTAAATAATTCATTTCAGTAAAGATCAAAAACAGAAAATGTAGAAGTAATGTTGTAATATTAAATCAATTTGTATGAAAAAATTCCCTTTAGAGTCGTATATATCCAATATCGTATATAACAACATTTTTATGTATTACTCACATATAATTTAAAAATTTAATTTCCGTATACATTTATAAAGTTAATAAAAATTGTTATCGTGTCTAAAAGTGCATTCTCATGGGAAAATACTTCAACAGTAATATATTAAAAGAACGAAGGTCGGTTTATATCATCCGTGACTGTGAAAACCAAGAAAACATTAATAAATTTTGTAATAAAAGATTTACATAAAATTGTATATAATGGTTTAATCGGTCATCCAATTAAATTAAATTTCTATGCATATATATTATATGAAACTTTCCTGATTATAAAAGCATTATAAGTTTATTTTTATGTAAAAAGGAAAGACCATTAAATTATTATCTATCATAAAATTATTAACGATTACAAAGAATTAATGGAATAAGTTATTTATATTTCCATAAAAATCACGTAAAATTGCTAATTTGTCCTCTCTCAAAAATTATTTAATAAACAAAATAGAAATACTAGCATATATCCCTTAGCCTTATACTATGCTGTAGATCGTAATATCAGTGGTGTATTTTATAACCCCCTTTTCTTTTTTTTTTTTTCCTTTTTTTTAACTACCGTAACCACCGTAAGGTAGATTGAATGAGGATGTACGAATATAAATGAAGTATAGTCTTCTAGTCTCAAGTCGACTATTCCTGAGATGTGTAGTTAATAGTAACCCAACCACCAAAGAATAACGGTATCCACGATCTTTTACTCAAATTTATATAAAATTTACTCTCTTTACTAGGATTTGAACCTTAGAACTCTAGACGTCGAAATCAACTGATTTGCGATGACGAGTCCACCACCACACCAACCCGGTGGGTTATTCCCTGTTACCATACAACTTCTTTTATATTCTTCTCTAAAGAGAAATTAAGTAGACAGTGATATTATTTTTAATTTTCTAATAAGAAACTTTTGATAGACACACTAATTTTCTAAACTTATTATACAAAACAAAAAAAAAACAAATTTTAAAGAGAGTATTATGGAATTCCCCGAGGTCAAATTTTAATTAAATACTTCAGCCTAGTATTATATTAAAAACTTTTCAAAACAATATAATTATTTTTTTATTAACTGAAATAAGAATCTACAATCATAAAAAATAATATAAATGAAAACAATTAAATTTAAAAATAATAAACTGTAGTATGTTGGTTAGGTTCTTGAAACATACATAAATGATTTTATATTATTAATTAATTATATAAACTCAAAATTTATGCTCGTTGTAATAAAAAAATGGGAATTTTTTAGCGTATAAATTATGGTAATCTGAGTGGAATTAAAAAGCGAGACCTTGCGGATAAAATGATAAGACCTCACGGAGGTCAGCTGTTTAATAAATAAAAAAATTATTATTATAATGGTGTATTATTTAAACACATCAAAGCTCATATAAGATTAATTTACCATCCAACGGGAATTTGTATGAACGGTTTATGGTTCTGTTATTAAATAAATGATTAGGACGTATCTGTTATAATTAACGAAGGTAAAATATATATATATATACACATACATATATAAATTTGTATATATTTTCAACATTTTCAGTCGCTCTTAGTAGGTAAATATAGACTCTTTAAATGAAAAAAAAAATAAATTTTATTGCATTATCGAGAGTTAATATGATACTGCATAACGATAAATCTACATGCTCTTAATATACCCACAAAAAAAAAAAAAATAATAGATAGGTTACGTGTAAAACATAAATTATGACATTTGATAAATAATTAATTTGTTGTTAGATTCTACCATAAAAATATTGTCCAAGCAACGTACTACGAAAACAAATATTATTATCGTTTCACTGACTAAAAATATATAGTAACTGCAATAAAGCTGCAACATAATCGTTACTTCCTTGTACGAAGTAAAAGAAGTATTGTGACCGCGAAAAATTTCGGTTTTCTGCTTTCAATTGAAATATCCATTTTGACCATCCCTGAATTCATTTTTACTAGTTTCGACGTGACCTCTGTACGTATGTATCTCTCATAACTCAAAAACGGTTAGCCGTAGGATGTTGAAATTTTGAATTTAGGATTGTTGCAACATCTAGTTATGCACTTTCTTCTTTACTCATAAACTACCTTGCAACGACCATCTTAAATAAATTTTGCCACAAATTACTATATCTTCGAGTATCAAAGATCCATCAAAGTATAAGTTCAATCTTTTTCAAGAAACACTTGTTACTTGATTACTGACACATACGTAAAAAATAATTAATGATTTGCTTTTAATTTTATTTTACTGAAAATTTACTGTTTTTTTTAAAAAAGTTTGTAAGTTATTAACGTTATGTAGTGTAACCAAATATTACAATTAACGTCAGTTATCATAATTGAATAGAAAATAAATGATAAATCATGAACAGAAAATTATGTAATAATCGTAATTGAACAGAATCATGATATGTTCAATTTTTACAAATCAAACCCAAAATCAAATAATATGTAGAAAAGTGTCTCTTTAATATTTATTATACATTAGAAAAAAAATTATAATTCAAAAATTTTCTTGTGAAGATAAATTTGAAGATGGTATTCGGTTAGTCTTTGCTACAAATATTATTAGCTGATCAGTAAACTTTATAAAAAAATCAGTTAGTAAATTACATGTTTAAGTAATTACAATAACACCACATTACGGAACAGAAAGAAAGAAATCTAAAAAATTCATGATTTGATAAAAACTGAAGAATTAAAGAAAAATAACTACCGGATCAAAAGTTAAAAAAAATGTACATCACGATTCACAGAGTAATCAAAAGAACTTTCCCTTTCTAACAACTTAGTTTCCGAACTAATCGGGTACAAAAAGAAGACAAAACGAAAAAGAAAAAGAAAATATGAGTTCGTGTATTTCTTCTAGTGTAAAATTTTTATTTTTTCAAGTAAATAAAATATTTAGAGAACTTGATCACCAAGAAAATTAAGTAATAGTTAGAATCGTTAAAATAACAATGATAATAAAAATCAAATTATTATAGAAATTATATGTTATTGAAAGACAACTATAATCTTAGATTGGAACGTTAATTCGATGATAAATTTTTTCTTCCTAACAACAAAAAGGCTACAGTCAAACAAAATTTTATTTAGTATAATTGTAGGTGTTTTAAAAAAATCAACTGGACGTTTATTTCAGGAATAAATAATTTTTATAATTTTTTTTAAAATTTGTTTAACTTTATCCATTCCGAAGACACACTAATATTAGTTTCATGAATCATAGAAAAATATAAAGAACATTTTATTAAAAAGAAGCTGCAAAAATATTCATATATATAATCAAGCCGAATTTTCCAGAAAATTTAAATTCGTGTCATGTTTCATAAAAAATTAAAAACTTTAAAGTAGTAAACTAAAGTAACTGGAAAAAAACAAAAATCAAAGAAGCATCTGACAAAATTTTTGGCATCACAGGCAACCTAATTTTAACAATTACTGACCAGTCTTATACGAGTGTCCCACGAAGGAACGAATAAACTTTCAGAACATCTTCCACTGGTGAAATTAATTAAAAAATTCATATAAACATAGGTCTGGAAAGGCATTGTTTTCGAGTTACGGCTAAGAAAATATTTCGTTCGGATATCAGCTCTTCTAATAAAAAGAAGCCCTATTGTGATTTTTGTGACCCAAATTAAGGAGTAAAGTTGATGGTTTCTTGTATGATATAAGCTGGAAAATAGGATAAAACAGGTTCCAGTAAACTCCCGTGTTTTTAACTTATACGAAGTAAAACACAAAATTCATAGTCGGAAAACAATTTTTTTTTAGATTTGTAATACAATACCTTTGTTAAATGACTAATAAATGTGAAATATTTACTAACAAAACTTGTAGAGAATTTAATTCTGAGAATACTAATGTAAATAGACCCAATAAAAACTTTTAAAAATAGGTTTTTTTTATGAAACAAAGCTGATGAAAAAAGACAGAAAATCGTATTGTTCTTTTTGTACCTAATAAATATTATTTTTAAAACAAAAACGCTAATTACTGAAAATAATTTTAAAAGAAATACATAATTTTTTACATTTTTTTTTTTTTCAGTAGCTAGAAATCAGTTGAATTCTACTTTCTTAAACTGGATTGGATATCGTGGACCAATCGACTGGCCACAACGATTACCTGTGGCATAACGCCACTAGATTACTTCATTTTGGTTCATATGAAAACGATAGTAGATAATAAAAAGTTAAAACTAATAAAGAGTTACTCATTAAAATACGAAAAAGAAATTTTATACGGTGGCTTTCCGTAAATATTTTATGTCGGGCAGAGTGCTGTATACATTATGTAAGAGGGAATTTCGAACAATTATTGTAATAGATTTGTTGTTCTATTACTATTTACCAATTCATTTTTTTTTTTTGTTTTGCGGTTTTAAGAATAATGTTTATTAGATACAGAATAATAGGATTTTTTCGTCTGTTTTGCTTCAATAAAACGTCGATTTTAAAAGTTTTTATTTACGTTTTATTAACTTTATTTAGATTAGTATTCTCAGAATTAAATTTTCTACAAGTTTTGTTACTAAATATTTCGCATTTATTAGTGATTTAAATAAGATATTGCACTACAAATCTAAAAAAAAAACTTTTTTCGACGACCGAACTTTGCATTTTACTTCGGATATGATAAAACCTACTGGAGTTACAGTTCTGGAAAATTTTATGTACTACCTCCCTGCTTAAATTACATAAGAAACCATAATTACATAATTTTAATTACATAATTTTTTATTAGAAGAGCTGAAATCCGGGCGAAAAATTTCAGTAGCCGTAATTCTAAAACAAAAGGGTTCTCCACCTATATTTATTGATTTTTTCCCTTACTTTCATCAGTGGAACTTTTCCTGAATGCTTCTTGTTTCTTTGTGGGACATCATCTATATTAAAAAATAAGAAAATTTAATAATTTATATAAACAGATGTAAAAAAAAAATAATATTATTAATACTAATTTTGCTTTATTCTTATTTATTACTTTTTGGATCTTCAGATTTTAATAAACAAAAAATTATCAGCCTGTTTTCCTTTTACAATTTTCTTCAAATTATAAAAATAATTTTAAAAAAATATTATTTTCGGATAAAAATGAATTTACCTATTTTTGTATGAAAAAATTAACTTTTTTCAATTATTTTTCCAATATTTTGAATGATACACGTATACAGTGTTACTACAAAAACAATTCCGCATCAAGATGAAATCTGTTCATAATATTCTACCATGAAAACGTGATTAAATTAAATTTTTAATTTGAAACGACGGTGTTGTATTTACTTTGTTATTGATATTTTATACAATGATTAAATTTTTCCCTATTCGATAAACGAAGTAAATTACATTAAACAGATATTTAATAACACTTTTTAATCAGTTACGATAGATATTACAACTGGAATTTCTTACCTAATTATTATTATTAAACGTAAAATTTATTTGTGTTATTTGGAAAATTGTCTACTTTAATAAAAATTATAAATTTATATTTCACGGAAAAAAAAATTATCTAAAAGTAGCGTAAGATGACAGATTAGTATAGACATTTCCTTCTGATTTGAGTTAAAGTACGTATTTCTGGTAGTGAAAAGCCCCTGGCATCATAGACTGTTACTAGCCAGTGTCGTTTGTACGGTAGCTGGTACAAGACAGAATCTACAGCACGTTTCAAGCTTTCATTCCACTCAGCTTTTCTAATGGACGTTGATAGGATTGTTAAAATGAGTTTTCCCGTCGATATTGGATTTTCCCAACTGAGCGCAGGCAAGAACACTTTTCATTCGGTTTTAAAGGTGACAAGCTTTTACGACAAAATGATATCTATAGAAATTGTATTAAAAAAGCCTACACACTATAAATGAAATACAAAATACAATTTATTTAAAAAAAAAAAAGAAAAGTACTTATTTTCCTTAGTTAAAATACATTTTTTATAATTCCTCACAAAAAGGTTAAGCAGAACAAAATGTTATGTGAAAACAAAATATTATTTTACAGAAGTAAGGATATCTGTTTTTATAAGTAATTAATGCAACAGATGAAATATAATTTCATCAGTTTACAGAAAATATGTCCCTCTAGTTAATATTCATGAAATTTTGTGGAATTTATTAAATTATTGATATTTTCTGAGTAAATTTTAATGATTTTCAAACCACCCAATGATGTAATGAAACCTAAAAATGACGAAAATTATGATATAAATTTTTGTATACAGTTTTGTTTTTTTTTAAAATCACATACCATTGAAGAGATGACTATGGGTAGATTTATTGAAGAGGTACTAGTAGATATTTTAATGCATTCAAATTAAGTTGATTAAAGATCAAGAAATATTGTTTTAACTGAATTATTCTAAGAAAATTTTCATTTTTAAGTCGCCGCTATTCTTGTACGGAGAATCCAAAAATATTTTTATGCATTTATAAAATAAATTATGAAGAAATCTAATACTGTAATAAAAATCTTTCCGTTTTTAAAACTGTTTGGTTTTAGAAAACTCCCACATTATACGACATAATTTTTTATACTTTAAAGTGAGTTGTAAAAGTATAATTACATTCTGAGGATGATTCATGTAGACAAAAATGTAACATTGAATTAAAAAACCAAAATTTCTTTTCTTTTGGTTCAATCACAATCTTTTCAACTCATTAACTTATAATATGAGAAGCCAGATTGTGTCTATAGCAAAATGTTAAGCAAATATAATTGGAGCATAAAGTAAACTTGATATTAAGAAAGTTAGAATTTTGATTTAATTTTGGATATGCTGTAAAAAATAAATGTGCTTTCACAGTTTAAGCTAGTTTCTAATTTTAAGAATAATAGGTAGATTAAATATAATAAATTAATTTTCCTGAAAAAATTATGTTTTGAGACGAACATTATTTTTCGAAAATTATGTAAACGGTGAATAAATTTCATATTTTTTTATTGTTTCTTCAATCATAGAGTCATCATAATCAGCTCAGTAAGCAATTGAAATGATACAAAATAAAATAAATTTAGTATTTTAAATATCATAGATACCTTTCACACTAATTTTTAAAGTAGTGTTCTTAAAAAGTTTCTAAAGGAAATTAATCAAAAGTTAATCTTTTAACCTTAAAATCTCTCACTATCTAGATCTATTAAAATAATCAAACGCGTTTTTAGTTTTTAGAAAGATAAATGAGTCGCAAGATTAAATTCCCTTTTTTATTAATATTTCAAACTGAAATCAGTATCCATATAAGTTTTCCCCTTTCTGAAAACTTTTATTTATTTTATAAGCAAATAATCAGTTATACTTTTCATTGTGTCAATTCAATATTGCCGCGTATGGTAATTTGCTTACCTATATCAAGATGAATAAGGGTGTACGACAAGGTTGTCCTTTGTCACCTAAATTATTTAATACGTATATAGATGATGTATTTAGTAAGTGGAAAGAAAGGTATAGATTAGAAATTAGACTGAGTAAAGAGGAATATCTAAGTGGAATAATTTACGCAGACGTTACGGTTTTGCTTCTAGAAAGTGAAGATAATTTACAGGGAGCAATGTTTATATTTCCAACTAAGACGAATGTATATATTTTGATATCTGAGTATTTTTCTAATTTTATCCCAGAATTAACGATTCATTGGAACTGACAAACAAGATCCTATAAAATAGCGATGTTTCCCACTTTGATGTATGGTAGCCGAGTCTTAGATAAATAGAAAAAAAGAAAAACGAGCTACACAGAAAATTAAATTTTTCTTACCGTTAAAGGGGTGCACTTAATTCGATTGATTAAAAAACGAGAATGTTTGGCTAGAGTTGCAGATATTTTCCTCAGTGAGTGATTTATAGAATATAGTTTTAAATGGAGTTAACATTTTAATAGAATGACAAAAGAACCGGTCCTAACCAGAAAGTAAACACCTAGGGGAATAAGAAAGGCCAAATATTGAATGGCCAAAGAAAATGTGGGTACAGGAACAGGAAGCACCACCTAATACATGAAGGCAGAAGAAGAAGAAATACCAAAGATTAATAAATTTGAGTACCTCGCTTATACTTGTAGCATTATATCTTTGACGTAAATTAAGATCTTAAAGTATTACGTTACAACGTTTTGAGATAACATGATTAAAAATAACCGTTAAAAAGTCAACGGCTATTTTATTTATTCCTTAATAACTTTTCTTTTAACCTTTAATTTAATTGTTTTAACTGAAGCAAAACAAAGAAAGTTAAGAGCTCGTATTTTTGAAATTAATATTACCTAACTGGACGTTACCCACTGTTACAGCAAAAAAAATAAAATTATACCCTGTTAATTTCCTAATAAGTAATCTTATTGTATTTGCTTAATTTGATCATTTTTGTCCCCTCGACGTTTCAGTTTATTGTCCATCATTATTTTCAAAACAGACAGGAATAGATAAGTAAAAAAATAAAAACACAAAAGACCAAATAAACTTACTTTTATAACACCAGTAAGCATATATCTATCTACTCGTATATTAATTAAAAACAACCATGTTATTTCACAGATGAAGTAATATTTCAAAGTAAAAATGTAATTAAATATTTCGTTCCAGAACAAGCGATTTATAGTAATTTTTCACGTAAAAATGATAGTAGGCGCCTTGTCTTAAAAGCTACAGTCTAAAAAGTAATTATAAAGATGTGCTATAAGTTGATTGTTACAATATTCTCTGCTACATTTAATGTAGCAATTATTTTAAAAGATTTTTAAAAAAATCTTGCCGCTTTTTTAAATAACAATACTTTTAAATCCTCTATGGATTTTCTTATCAAGCTTATGAAAATTATATAGGTTTTTTTATAATTTAAAATAATTTTTCCTAACTGAAATTGGTCTTCCTTTATTTTTCCTAATGTGTAGATTGGAATCTCCAACTAGTGAACCATAAGCAACCTCCTCCTCCTCCTCATGGCTCAATGAGATGAGGATGATGTGAGTAACATGGAAATGAGTTGTAGTCTTGTAGAAGCTTAGGCCGAGTATTTTGAGACGTGTGATTAATTGAACCCTAACCACTAAATTACATAGGTATCCACTGTCTAGGATTTAAATTCCTATAAATATAATCAATTTTACTATGTTATTAACCTCAGGACTTTCGACTTCGAAAATCAGTTGTTAAACAACTGATTTGCGAGGATGAGTTAACAACTACATTAGCCTGGTGGGCTGTTTTTATTCCAAAATGAACAAAAAAAAAAAAAAAAAAAAAAAACAAATTAGTCGAGAAGAATTAGACAATATTAGTAAATAGGCATTTATAAGCAGATATATTAATTTAAATAACTTTATTAAATATATATAGAATTATATTTACTTGTTTTGATAAAAAATAAAAAAAAGATGAAATAAATATTTTTAAAATGACGTTTACATTTTAATTATTCAACTTACTGAAACTGGGAAAAACATACGCTTTAATGCTATAATTTATCTTATAAGGCTTTACTTAAGAATACAAAGTAATATGAAATAGAATAAAATTTAAGCAATTACGGCTTTCTGAATAATCAGTAAGACCGAATAAATAAGATATTTAACTACACTTGTAGTTAAATATTTTAACTGTTATAGATATCAATTTTTATTATAGACATCAAATTTTAGTTTGTGAGAGTTTCCTCTCTAATTAAAATAAAGTTTTTAACAAGAGATTTTATGAAAAGGTTTTAACATAAGAAACTAAATATTCTTTGTTATTTAAAATGTTGAGATTGTTAAATTTTCCTTACTTTAGTTTTAGAACTAAGTTAATGAGATTTTTCTTAATTAAATGCTGTTAATGGAACCCAAACTTTTAATACTCGTGATCCATTGACTTGCTTTAAACACAAATATCTTTACCCTACATTGTGTAGTTACACATCCTTATTTATTAATAAACTATTCTATTTAGGAATTATAATAAAATAAATCTTAAGTGAATAAATAATAAACATCAACGTAACTAATTTCACCAAATCTCATTTAATCAGCAGCGGTCATTTGTATACGATTACGCAGTCACAAGAACACAAAACAAAAATAGAAAGTACTGTATGAATAGGCTACGATGAAAAGCATCACGCTGAGATAGTGGTATTATGTTTGGAAGAGGTCATGTACTGAGTCTAAGAAGCATATTTTCATAATTGAAGAAGGTGTGAGTGGAAGGAGATTTCATTTAAACTTGACAATAAATTCCGTGATCTAAATAATACTGTGTTATAAATAATGAGTCAAAGGGCCTTTGAACAGATTTATAATTTGGATCAGATAAATAAATATTTAGTAAGAATTCAATGCGAGATAAATTTATTTTCAAAAAAATATTTAGGTTTATTTAAATTTTAATTATTAATAACAAAACAGCTGTCTTAAATTGGAGATAAAATTCAGATAATTAAAAAGTTTTGAGTTTTGATTGCTAAAAGAATACCAGTATTGTCTGAATCAAATATAGGACGACTTGACATCGCGCATTGAAAATAACATGAAATATCGTCTACGTCTTTTAATTAAGTAAGAGAAAATATTATAAATTAATTATTATATATTTGATTTTTACTACTTTTCTTTTTTTAAGAAAAAAACGAATTATTAAGATTGAAAGAAAATTACAGTTTGTAATTTATATTTTCACTCGTTTTTACATAACTTTGTGAAAAATTAAGAAATAAAAAATAAAAAACAAAAACAAAAAAGGATTATTTACGTTAATCAGAATGTTCCTTTAAATTTAACATTTCCTGACTTTAATTAGAAGGTTGAATGCTACTATTTTTTAATCAAAAGTGGAATTAATTAAACCAGGCTAAAATCCTGGTTATTTGGTTTTTCCAACAAAATAAAGTTTAACAAGAGATAAATATTAAAAAA
Source organism: Lycorma delicatula (assembly GCF_047948215.1). Lineage (NCBI taxonomy): Eukaryota > Metazoa > Arthropoda > Insecta > Hemiptera > Fulgoridae > Lycorma > Lycorma delicatula. The sequence goes on along the minus strand of NC_134459.1, from coordinate 135,249,852 downwards.
AAAAAAAAACATTGCTGTTTAATATAGGATAATTATAACTTAGGTTAATTAAAGATCGTGCGGGGAGAATTTTGTTTTCATTATTATTATATAGTATAATTTTTTCAATTTTTTTAAAATCTAATGAAACATATATATATATTTATATAGTCTGTGACACTCCTGGTAACGTAAGGATTTCAACGCGGGATAATGCATCTAAATTGGTTCAGCCGTTGAGCTGCTATAGTGGAACAAACATACATACATACACACTAAATACCTTACACTCCTTTTTGGGCATTTCTTACCGATGTAAGAAATATGTATTTTTCAGTATTTTTTTAAAATTTGTAACTGGATAGTAGTTATCACGAAATTAAAAACAATTATCCTTAAATTTTTTGGTGAACTTTTGTAAACTGGAATTTTAAAATTATAATATTTTTAGTTTTGAGTATGATTTTATATAAATACATTTATTAAATTTATGTTAAAGATTTTATGTTAAATAGTTAAATCTTATTTTTATTTAAAATACGATTACGTGTACAAATCATCCTGCCCAAATAACTATTAAGTAGTGTTACTTAAATAAATACATAAAGGAAGAAAACCTGCGTCTTCAAAAAATAAAAACAAAGGAATGCATAGAAACCACATAAGAGAGTAGTTACGTGCATGAGATAAGGCTCTGTAAGGTTTGGGAAACACGTTTTTATTACTGTATGTTTTCAAACTAATTTTCAATAAAATTTGCGTGAAAATATTTTTATCGCAATGACAACAAATTTTAAATATTATTATACTCTAACAATGTAATACTCGAACGATAGAACAATGTAATACTAATCAATAATGATGATGAATTTTCAAGTAAAAAATATAATTTTCATTTAAAAAATAAATTTACTATTTAAATTTTGTTGAAAAGTAATAGAAGTTATTACCAGAAAACCTTACTTTATGAAATGATTGAATTAGGAATGATTGAAGTCTGTCTATTTTATAAAAAGTAAGTTTTGAAAATATATATTACAAAAAGAATAATAATTATGGCCGAATTTAGGGCCTACTCGTTTTAGATGAAAAATATTACGGTATTATACTGTGTATTAGAAATATCTCATTGTCATATTTTAGTAATAACAATTATACATTTATATCTGAAATATTAAAAAAATTAGATGTTATGGAAATGAATGAAGATAAATGCTAACCAGAATTTTTAGGTCCATTGCCTGAATTTTTTGAAAAACTGGAGTCAATGATTAACCGTATATTTTGCAACAATCAAAACTTACTCTGATCGGTTACGTAATCTGTAGACGGATACTGTAGTCTAAAAAACATGTTTCTGGAAATAACACTGGGAATGTGCACAACAAAAAATTACTTAAATAAATAAAATAAAAGTGAAAAGGTTGAACTGACAACCTCTTCATTCGTTATGCCGTGCCGGTTAGAAAAACAGAACGGCTAGGTTTACAAATATATATAATATATATAAAATTAATTTTTAAAATTTCATTTTTTTTTTATTTATTCATCAAATAGATAAACGTATTTAATTTTAGAATGAATAATTTCCGTAAGAACCGTTTTAAATTCTGGGACAAAACATTCAAATTCAAACAGTATAGATTATTAAAGCCTTTTTTCTATTATATAAAATTGGACCAAGGACATCTTGAATGTCGTATTTATATTTTTAAAACATCGGAAAACTTCTTTTCTGGCACTGACTGAGAATAAAAGAATGAAAAATAGCAATGATGTGAAAATTGTTTTTTTTTCCTTCAAACGATTTCTTTTATTTATTTTCAAATGTTTCAGTTAATAAACTTCATGCGTTGTCTATAAACGTAAAGTTATTAAAATATTCATATAAAAAAAAAATTAAAACATATTTTCATAAAAAATAACCATGAATGTGTAAAATGAATTTTTAAATTTTATTATGAAAAATAAATTTATTTTTCGCTTGCTAAATATCACAAAAAAATTAATTTATTTTAAACATACTTTAATTTATTTTTTCACTTACATTACACATTTACGAAGGTATCTTCTAAAAATTGATATAAGAAGTTAACTTCTACAGAACAATACATTTTCTTTTTACACAGTTAGCGAATATATTTTTATCATAAGAAAAATTCTATATTTACATCTATTGTGTTTCAATTCCCACGGGAAATTAAGTCCTCCAGAGAACCCGGTTACCATGACGACAGATCTTCTTCTCGCATCCTTGTTTTCTAGCTTAAAGTTACTTTCTCCATTTATTTTCCTTAATAAAAAAGAACTTGGCATTATCAATATTGTAATAACTTGTAATGGTTGACAAAACGGAACATAAATATTAACTTGATACAAAATTTCTAAGTACAATGAAATTTACTGTACAAGCAGCTTTAAGATAATTGGAACATTAATATAAATAGTCTTAGATTCTATTTATTGAAATATTTCGCTGTTTAAAAATTCATTTTTAATTTCGTAATTTTAACTGTTGGTATATTGCACAAAAATTTAATTTTCTATTACAATGTACAATATTTTAATAGAAATAGTAAAAATTTATATTTATTTAAACAATCCCTTAATAAAATGTAAAAAAAGTAAACTTTTCAGATACTAAGTATCTGTAAAAATTAATACTAATAGGAGCACAAAATATTGTCATTTTTACTACAAAAATTATCTGGTACAAAGATCAACTCATACTCTACTAAAAAATAACAATTTCTGATAAACGCAACCCAAAATTGTAGAAATTAATTTCAATAACTGAAATAAATATCAGTAGATTACATTATACAATTACAATAAAGTAAGAATGTAAGCTTACAATCACTATAGAAACAAGCCACATACGTTAATAATCACCAAATTATTTTAAATAACTCGACCTTAAATCTGTTATTTTAAATTTGTGTTAAATCCCACAGGATTTAAGGTCGAAAATCTTTTGACAATGTTTGCTTAAGTCTACTACTTTTTGCGGCTTCAGCTGTCATTTATGAGTGATTTTTATAGTTTTTTTTTTCTTTCTTTAATAAGAGAAACAATCTAAACTGCTGTCAAAATTAAAATGTAGATGGCGGTATAGTTTTTTGGATATTCAAATATTATACCAGCTAGAACTGATAGACAACTGGTTGCTATACTGTGCAACTATATACTGTGAAAATACGTAAAAAATATTTATATAAAAATAGTGGGAAATATTTTCAAACGATAGAACTAATCTATGTGACGAGTAACATTCCTAACGATAGTCGATCAATACCAACGACTGAAGAAGCTTTTGAATAATAAAATTAATAAAATCGTTGTCATCACTTTTGATTTTGCATTATGAATTTCAGATTCATTAATAAGAGTGAAGGAAATTTTGGATGGCAAGCAATTAACCAATGATGACGAATTGAATGAAATAAACTATGAAGAAAGTGGCAAAAGTTTACGAGAATATTTTGAAGCTATAGATCGATAAAACAAATCCCTTGCGTTGGTGGGGATTATGCACAGATTTAGGGTTAATTTTTAGTAAATGTATGAAAAATTATTGTATATTCATATTACAAATTTATGTAACCTAATGGACCAAAAATTAGTGTATTTAACGAATTAGAACAAAAAAAAAATTAACTCTGATTACGTTTGATAAAAATATTGTATTACTAAACAAACGAAAGTAAAACATAAAACATAATTTGTATTATTTTATCCTCAAATTGGATCACTTCAACAACAGAAGCCTAAAAACAATGTTGTTTAAAAGCTAAAACAAAATGTCCAAAATTATTTTCTAAAATAATACGGCAAATATTTACAAAAATGTAATTTTACACTCAACTGTTCATATTTTCACAAGATTACTGAAAAGATCTATTTCTGAAAATATGAAAAAATACATTAGCATAATACTCGATTAATTGATTTTTAATGGATTTGTCGTAAAATAATCAAAACGGAATATCTAAACGACAAATCCAATAAAATATTTGATTAAAAAAATAATACGGAAATGGGTTTAGTCATTGCATGCAAGCAGATTATTTTATTCAAAATATGATCATAAAGTTTTAAACATAACGAAACATGAAATTTAAATTAACATCACACTACATTTATTATTTCACATTCATAAATTTCTGAAGATATATGGAGAAACCGACAGAAAATTATAACTTTATAAATAATAAAATAAATACCATTTACAAAAAAAAAATTAAAAAATATTTATAAAAATGATCTTTTCCATTAATTTTTTAAACCGCTTACTTTTAAGATTATATTCAATTAAAAAAAATAATCTTGGCGATTTCAAGAGATTAAAATTTGAAAAAGAATATTGAAGAAGTATTAATTGGTATAGTCAATGTTATTTTTTAAAGTAAAATATTGGTAGGTCAACAAAAGACCATTGACCGCATGAAAAAATAGGCTTAGTTAAGAAACGAAACCTGAATTTTGATAAAAAAGTAAACAGGAAAAGTAAACAGCCTTGTACGTTAAGCTCTTTGAAATTAGGAATATGGACTAGTTTTTCATTATGTTTTCATACTAATTTTTAAAATTTCAACCTAAAAATACTTTCTACATTACAAGATATCATAAATATACATACGATTACGTTACTGTAATCAAATTATAATAAATTTTCCAGTTAATTAATTGAAAAATATTCCGACGTCATCATCAGTTAAATTTAAAAAAAAAATAAGTTTTACGTTAAGTAAAACCTCAAACAAAAAACTGATTCACATTTCCACAAAAATAATTTATTGAAGTACACAGATAAAAAATTAACGACAGAGTGTAATGTATGAATAACTGCATTTTTCAACTGACTTGTAATTATATTGCGTACATACTCGTATAATATTCGTTAATGCTATCCATTCAACTTACATGAAAAAGTTTCTATTTATTTCTAAAATAAGATGTGACGGTTTAAACTGAAAACAAAATATTTTGGACTGTAATTTGACATTTAAATTTGGCAGAAAGGTATTCTAACAACACAAACATTTGTTTTACGATAGGTGAGTGAAACATTTGAAAACAATGTGACATATTGAAAAATAACTCAAACAAGTCGTTTTATGTTATTGGCAAAGCAAAAATATCTGAAATTTTAGTAGTATCAGATGGACATGAGCTACTGGAAGGAAAAAACTTTCCTACGTATACAAACGAGCTGAGGTGCTTGCCCTGAGTGGATGCGAAATTGAGCAACGGTTGGAGTTAGACAGGCCGGGTCGGTCCTGTAGTATACACACCCACACACAATTGTGTACATATTCAAACACACAGGCGCAAGTATATGTATACGTACATAGACATACATGCACACATTCTGTGGAGTGAGGAACTAAGACTGAATTAAACATGAGTTAGTATAAAATATGGAAATATGAAGGGATCAGATATGGCACAGTATACACCATCCGTAAGATATCCAAGAGCACTTTGCAAAAATAAAATATTTTAAAAAGAAAATATGTTACGCAAAATTTACATTTGAGTTGAATTATATGAATTTTTTTCATATTAATACAATCTCATTTTATAAAATTGAAATTATAAAACTGCTCAATAATTTTTATTTTGTTTTATTTTTTTCAACGTTACGTGATTAGCTAAACATAAACATGTTTAAATTAGCGTAAATTTATTGTTTCTGAAATGAAATCGATGTAATTAAAAATTAATAAAAGTATAACAGAAAAGGGTAAATGAGAAGAAAACAATATTTAAATATAAAAAGCTTACAATAATATATAAATATATATATTATTTTTTTAATAAATAAAAATAAAATTTTAAACAGATAGTATCACGGAGTTCTCTCGGGACTTTCATAACCTACCTACTCGTGAAACAATGGAAAAAATTCGTATAGGCATATGTCCTAAAATACTTCGTTTTCGAGTTAAGGCTGGTAAAATATTTCGCTCTGACTTCAGCTACCCCGATGAAATGAGATCGTATTGAAAGTTTTAGGACGTTAATTAAGAGGCAAAATTAGTGATTTCTGATGGCTTTTCACTTGAAAAATCGAATAAAATAGAACGTAGAAATATATCTGCCGTATTTTTTTGAAAAATCTGTGGTGCAAACCAATAAATTAGGGTAAAAAAGCCCGTTAATGTATGACGTACAAAACTTTGTGAAGTGGGTACGACACCTCAGTTCTACTTGGTGGTCGGAAGCTTTACTCTTTAGTGTACACCTGAGCTCAGCCGTTTTTACGGGTCCCTTCACCCTGATCTGTAGGCTCCTTTCTGTAGCGATAACACATCGTTCACCTCCTCAACGATCACTGAGTCTTTCACAGTTCGAAGTAGTTAAGCATATATACGTCCAGCGTCTTTAAGAGGACTGTGTCACTGTTTGGTACGGGTGGCGTGGATTTCTTAGTCAATCAAGATTTCTTAGTTCTTTTTTAATCAAGATCAGAAATTATCAAATATATTTATTTAATTCACCCTCCTCACCACAAAAATTACTAAATATTTTTTTCTTTTTTTAGGTATTTAAAGTTTTAGAGAAGGAGATTGTGGGAGGTTTTACATCTATTTTTTTTCTACATCAGTAGGCTTTCAAACGACAATAAAAATGGTTTTCTCCATCCCACTTCAATGGTGTATGGGAACATAGAATATTTTACAAAATTTATTTTAAATTTAAATCTAGTTCACATGTTACCCATTGCATTTAAAATCTAAAATTTAATTTTTTAATAGCTCTTACTGTTTAGAATTTCTTAAAAAAACAAAAAAAGTTTTCAATCCTTTCCGAGAAAATTACTACTGTGTTTATTTACAATTATGGCTGCACCTTTGTTTTTTTTAAACAATTTTAAATGTTATTTTTTAAATTTATATCACCACATAGAATAAGATTATCTTCTTATAAATTAATCTTACCCAAATTCTTTTCTTTCAGGTGTAGGAGACCCAAAAATAAAAAAAATTTCATTTTTCAAAACACAAAACAATAGTTCCACTGTTCAACTTTCAATAAATCATTCAAAATTACAGAAATAATCAATATTGTTGTATTTATTTATTTAATTATCATAAAGTTGGAAATAAATATGTTTAGATACAAATGTGAAAAAATTCGTAATTTTGGTTACTGTTTTTTAATAAAAAGAAATTATTTTTTCATCACGGTACAAACAGAGCTTAAGTGATTGAAATGAAAAAACTTTCTGGCTCTAGAAATTCTTTTTTGAAATGAATTGTTAGTTTATTTTTATTAAAATATTTTTCAATTTTTGGTTTTTTGAAATCTTTACATATGCAAAACTAGTTAGCGACTTAGATTAATCGTTTATCTATTCTATGAATATCTATATCGATATTCTGTTGGCGTTTCAGAATTACTTCTCTAGCCTCTATGTCGAAAAAACCGAGTCCCGGCGGGAGTGCCCCTCCTGGGGTCCTCCTGTTTGAGGCATGGGCATCAAGACAGAGTCCCAGCTGCCAGGATGGGATCCAGAAATGGCGTAGCTGGTCCTTGCTACCCGCCCCGGTGGTTAAAGGCAGGCAAGCAAGGAAGATCCGACCGGCGAACCTATCTGACATGTCGGACGTACTGCCGGTAGGTGTGAAAGCTCGTTAAAGTTTAAAGCACACTCCCCTGGGCTGAGTTATACTCGACTAGAGGTTCGACCTAGCGGAGTAGAAAAAAAAGTAAATTTCAGAAAAATAACGGATTCACTGTTATTGTTTTAGAAAAATAATAGCCGAATAACCGGATAACCAAATGACACAGTGAATATCTTTTTTATGAAAACGTTAGCACTCAAATGGTAAAAAATAAGCTGTTTTAATTTTTGAAATCGGTCATACTATGTCGTAGATGTAACTGAATTTCGGAATAAGAGAATGATCGGATGACCAGACAACTGGATATTCGAGTGTATAAAAGAAAAACATAAAAACCACCCTTGCAATAAATAAAAACGTTTTGTAGAAATAGATTTTTTTGTATACCCATGGTGTCCTTACCCTTGCATTTCAATGAAATTAACTCCTTTTTTATATACGAGTACGTAGATAAAAATGCGTAAAATTAATTAATTTTACGATGATAAAAATCATTTGAAAATAATAAAAAAAGCTGACAGTTTTTAACACTCCCACTTTCGACTATTAAAAGAGTATGTGTATAAAAAATAAAATTTTGGTACGTCTATTACAATAAAACACATTTCTCGCATCCTAAATTGAAAGCAATAATTTTTTTTCTGTTTTTGGTATTAAAACTGTGCATTATATTACTATATCGTTTTTTTGAAAGGCGTGGGCTGTGAGAATAGTTCAGAACAGTGCATGTAACTTTTTCGATTTTATGAATGTTTTCATTCATTAATAAAAGCATATACTTCCATTTTTTACAAATTATAAATATTACTTTTTTATTATTATATTTTAGCTTTATTTTATATTATAGTAATTATCAATAACATTTAGACAAAATTAAAAAAATAAATATTTTCATTACATTTAAAAGTTAATTTTATTATCATATAGGTATTTAAGGAGTAGGTTTGTATTACTTTATAAAAATAGTTTGTATAATTTGGTTATAATAGGTTAACTTACAGTACTTAACTTGTACTTTATTTTAGTTTTTTTACATTAATTTAATTACAACGTTTTATCAAGAATATTTTGTTTTTACTATATACCATTAAATTCATTGTATAATTTTAAATAGTCACATATCCTGCAACTAAAGAGGCAATCTTTGACTTCATGTGACACTTAAATCTATCATACAATTTTAAGTAAAAAGCACGCTATAAAAATACTCGTAGATTAAATAATAACTGCAAAAAATAATGGTATTTAAATCTAATACATAAATGCGAAAGTTTGTGGCGGTTTCTCTCTGTTCGTTTGCAACAGCAACACACGAGAACCAATCGACCGATGGATTTTAAATTTTCAGGATACACGTGTAATCCAAGGGAAGGTTTTAAGCAATAGATTCTGGCCCTTTCCTCCCTTGAGGGTGAAGTTGTGATGTCTTCCTCGTCAAAAATCTGTGTATTTAAATTACAATAATTACAACTGTTCAGTCTTTCCTAATTTAGTCTCTTTTCAGGTAATTGTGAAGTCTGTATATTTTAACTCTTATCAGTCAGTATTTTTCTCACAACCATGAGTATAAGAACGCAACAGGGTCTAGTGTTCCGGTCTAGACAGGCTTGTCATTTTTAATTAAAAAAATTATCTTCTGCCCAGAATGGAAATTTCATTACTATTAGATGACAGTCAACGTGCATTTTAGCGATCAATAATTGCCAGAAAGAAGAATGATCAGACTGTCACTGAAAAACATGTATAATTTACTTTCCAGAAAGTTTAAAGATACTACTTTCAAACATGCTACATGATTATGTATTTTGATAAGTTCAAAATAAATACAAATTTTTATAAGCTCAAAACTTAAAGTAGGATACTTATATGTATATTAATTTACTTTAAAAAAATTTATTTGCACGTTAGGAGGGATGACGAGATATTGTTTTTATTTCTGACTCGGGACAAAGGTATTGGTAGCAAAAAAGTTATTTATCTACACTTCGTCCTCGAAGAGAGACAAAAAACCCATCCAAAACAATTTTTCAAGGAGGAACATTCAGTTAGTGTGTGCTTACTCCTCATAATTATTTCTGGAGATCGAGGTATAGATGTACCCGCTCGTCAACTCTCTCTCTAGCTTCCGGAACCACCGTAAGGTATTACTTCAGAGGAATACTGGAATTATTCAGTATGAATGTAAATGAAGTGTAGTTTTGTACAGTATCAAGTCAACCAATCCTGAAATGTGTTGATCCCAGTTGACGAATGAGTCAGCTGGGATCAACATACTATTACTAAACTACTTTATAGATATCTCACCTTCTCCCACATACCTAAGTTCAGTTTAATGTTTGCACGAAAGATCTGTTTATGTTTTTCGTGTCTAAGAAATGGAATAAAGAGTTACATTTTAAGTGGACTCTCTAGATATTGCTTTTACATAAATGGTATTACTATTCAACGGAGATTTTGAAAAATGTACTCTATTTTTTTCTATCTCTCACTCATTGACTCTCTCTCTTTCTTCTATTTAGCGTTTTTTCAACATCGCAGGTACATGAGCCTGATTACAATTTTCCTTCGAATGGAAGCGGTATATTGTTGAATAGCGATTTTGCTGACCACCTGGCTCAAAATGAAACCTAATCGAATTGCTTTACCTTTAAATACTATAGAGACAATTAAGACCAGGCTGAGAAATACCTAAGGAAAACCTTTAAAAATTTTCAAAATTTTGTAGTTGATAGACGTATCTAAATGAACTGTAATATATTCAAACAATTTACTGCACTAGATGATAAAAATAAAAGAAAAATTATTAAACTATTAGATGCAAAAGGGAACTTTAATAAATTGTCTTAAATAAACACTACATTAACTTTTAATAAATAGCATAAGTAAAAAAAAAAATAAATAAATAAACGAAAAATGTGGAAAAGTAATTGATTTTTAGGAGAAAACCACTAATTAGAAGGTGTTCTAAAAGTGATATTGCTCATAAATAATAATAATATAATTAAACTTTAACAGAATCTAAAATATCATATATATTTTGTTACTGACTGAACTTAAACTAATGAATCACATTATTGTTTCAGTCCAACAATCCTTTTAAATGAAGCACAAAGCATCGTGTTAAATATTAACTAATTCTTAGCAATATATAAACAATTCTGAATCAATTAATTTGAAATAAATTTGAAACCTCTAATTACTTAGATCGGCCTGGAGACGTCAACATAAATATTAATATTGCGTCTGTATGACCACAGATTCAATTCAGTATTGTAAAGATATTCAACATTGTTTAATAAAACAAAAAGTCTTTTACATTTACGATTAGTAAATATCATACAAATTTTAACAATGGTAGCAGTGCAAGTGAGTAAACGAATAATAAATCTGTAGCGGTACTGTTGAGAATATGTGTAGTTGTTCCATGGTAACCTGTATATGCAGTGATGTAGATCAGTTTACTGCATTTTAGTGTGTTGTAACTGGTTAACATTAATCTCCATTTCTACAGAATACTGTTCACATTGTTAGGGATTATACAATATTCAACCGATTTCTAATTTCAACTCAAATTTCACGTTCGTTGACGATGTTAGTAAGTATTCAATTTGTATTATTCACAGACATACGAGTAGTACAATTATAAATGATTAGGAGTTGATTAAAGAATTAAATCTATCCCAAACGGATTAGAATACGTAATATATTGTACTACACTATTTCATTTCTTTAAATATGTATTAAATATTCATTTAGGTATTCGATATTCATGTTAGGTTATAGACACTCATTACTGCTTTGACTGAAGCGTTTATCAATAAGTTCTATAATAGTAGCAATAAATCTATTGTTTATAATCACGTTTAACGTGGTTTACAATTTCAGTCTGATTACGGAAGAAGAAAAATGTTATGTTAGCATACGAGAAAAAATATAAAAATGTACTACAATGCAGAAGGAATTTAATTACTGAATTACCTGGAAAAAAGGCTATTACGAGAACTGCGGGTACATTACTTGTGGAGACGATATCAAAGAAAAGTCATTTTTCTAATTTATTCTTGGAAATAAGACGAAGAAAGATTTAAAAAATTTATTCAAATGTGCTTAGCCTTATTCACAGCTACCTCCCATATTTGAGGGCCATTTGCTATCTGCCTGTACCTGAGGCTTGCCACTGACTGAAGAAATTTATATTTATCAGGGAGAGCGTCAAGGGGCTTCAGTGTATCTCCTAAAATATTTAATGTACATATATATATATATATATATATATATATGAGTTGCAAAGATCTATTTATGTTTTTCATCTCTAAGAAATGGAATAAAGAATTACTTTTTAAGCGTACTGAGTTTCCAATGTAGTAAGCTGTTGCTTTTACATAAATTAGTATTACTGTTCATCGGAGATTATTTTGAGAAATGTACTCTATTGTTTTCTATCTCTCACTCATTGACTCCCTCGCTTTCCTCTATCTAGCGGTTTTTCAACCTGGCAGGTACATGTGCATGATTACAATTTTCCTACGAATGGAAGCGATGTATTGATTAGCGATTTTGCTGGCTACATAGCTCAAAATATAACCTAATCGAATTACTTTACTTTTAAATATTATAGAGACAATTGAGACCAGGCTGAGAAATATCTAAGAAAAACCCTTACCAATTTTCAGAATTTGTACTTGATGAACGTATCAAAATGAACTGTAATTTCATAGTTTGAGATTGTTGGTAATTTTTTAAATAAAATATTGATTGCTGATCAAATCATAATTAAGCAGAATGAGTACAAAATTCAACTGCAGAGTACGGTCTGTGTTTAAACTGTAATATTTTTGTTCGGAGTATAATATGAAGTTCTCAATACAGAAAACACAAACAATGGCTTTCTGGGAAAATATTCAGTTCGCACTAAGATAGTTTTAGATAATAAGACATTAGAACAGATTTCTCATTTACATTATCTTGGATATAACTTAATGTATGACATTAATCAAGATATTGATCAGAAATTACATACGTTTCAGTTAATTTGTGAAACAATCGACACAAACAATTGACTAAGAAAACAAGGAAAGAGATTGGAATGGTAAAAAACTATGGCTTTACCTGTTTTATTGTATGGTTAGGAGAAGACACTTATGTATGGGTTGCTAGTAGAAGACATTTAAACAGTATTCAAACATCGGAGTTGCGTTTCCTGAGGTCAGTGAAGGTGTGTTCAAGACTAAATAAAATTTTTAATGAAGACATCCGGAAGGAGGTAGTTTTAAACTAGATATCAGGATACTAAATAATAAGGAAAGGTGCATCTAGAAAGAATGCCAAGAAAGATGTGGGAGTATAAACCAGCGGGAGCTGTGAGATGTTGGATTACCAAGAACACGTTGGTGATTCAAATTGTCGATAGAATATTCTCTGAGAACGGAACAGGCGATTCGCCTATGCCTTGAAAGAAGAAGAGGAAGAAGAACTTCTTTTGTATAAAAATACTGATTCAAACAATGATATTCAGGGTATATGGTTTTATTTAAAACGGATCAATATAATTGTTGTTTGGGATACCGGAAAAGAAATTATTAAGTCTCTATTCTACCTTAATAGATTATGAGATAACATAAATTGAGTTTTTGTATTTTTGGTGAAGTTATTCGTATCTGACCTGTTTTGTTTTCAAACCCGCTTTCACTTTTGATAAATGCCCACACGATTTTAAAGTTATTTGAAATATATATTAAATTATCATAACATAACATTTTAGCAGTATGAATTACTTTAGCGTAAATTCATTTTTAATTTTTCAAATAATTCTGGAAATTATCAGATAAATTACAATAGGATAATTCACAAAATTTTCTTAGCGTAGAGCTAAATTTTGTAATTTCGGTACTTACGTATTAACGACACCGCAGCTACAGCTTTATTTAAAAATAAAGTAATCAATCGGATTTCGGTGGAAAATGGGCCGAAACAGTTTCAAAACAGAATATAAATGGTTATTTATATTTATTTATTTTATAAATATAATTTAACCAAACTTAACCTACGCTCGCTATCCTTGACTAATTATCACCGTAATTTTTTGAGTATTTATTTTATAAATTCAGTAATTATTGCAGCAATTATTTAAATAATCAAATAGCAATAATTACTGAATTTATTAAATAAATACTCAAAAAATTACGGTGTTAATTAGTCAAGGTTAGCGAGCGAAGCGAGCGTAGATTAAGTTTGGTTAAATTATATTTATAATATAAATATTTATTTATTTATGTTAAACTCTATATCCCCCCATTTTCCATCGAAATCCAATTGACTAGTTTGTTTTTAAATAAAGCTGTAGCTGCGGTGGCGTTAATACATAAGTACCGTAATTTCTTTAGTAATTCATGCATTTTTTTTTTTTGTTTAACTTTATTTTTTTTACAGAATGAAAGCTTCTTAAAGTCATTTCATTTTCAGTAGCTGTTGCAGATTTATTGAAAATAGCTGTAAAATATAGTTAATTAAAGTAGAGTATATTATTTTTAAAATACAATTCCTTACACGTAAAACTTTTTTTTTAATCTTTTTTTTACTTGATAAAATATTTAATGCTAAAAGAGTTTCTTGTGTTTCGATATTAATTTTAGGTTGTAGGCACTCATTACTGCTTTGACTGAATCGTTTATCGAGTATTTCTGTAACAGCAGCAAAAAATTTATTGTTTATAATCACGTTTAACGTGGGTTACAATGCCAGTCTGATGGTGGAAGAAAAAATTATGCTAGCATACGAGAAAAAATATAAAAATATATAACAGTGCAAAAGGAAAATAAATTGATGAATTATTTGGAAAAAAAGGCTATTACGAGGAATGTGGGTACATCGAATTCTGGAGATTATACCAGAGAAAATTCATTTTTTCTAATTTATTCTCGGAAATAAGACGAAGAAAATTTAAAAATTTTACTCAAAAGCCCCTTTTGAAAAATAAAACTATTTCTGTCAACACTATTTTTTCGTTTGTTATTATGATTATAAAAGGAAAATTAGCAACGAAAAACACACCAATGGGAATGAGTGAATTAAATTTACTTTAATTTTTTTCTTCATTTAAATAACTAATATGGTTAAATTTAGCTAAAGAATGTAATCAAAATAGAAATAAAAAATAAAATGAATAATATAAAGAAATAAACCAAAATAATAAATATTCTAAAAAAATGTAACGTGCGACATTATTAACCTACAACGTAACCACGAATTCCTTGCAGTGAGAACCGATTAGAGCAGTCTGTTAGAAAACCGCTAGGCGGCGTGGCGTTCACCGCTGGGTATGTCAGTAAACACAACCGTTTCGTGTATTCCAAAAATTAATGATGTATCGGCTCGGTAATCAATTCAATAAACGCTTTGGTCAAAACAACTGTGTATATCAGTAACCTTGATTATAATTAAACAAATGAAAACAAAATTATGTTATTGTTCTCACTTCACCTAATTTCAAACGTTATAAAAAATTAAAATAAATAAGTTTTGTAAACCGTATTTGTTGAAAGATAATTATCTTGGAAAATTATTTAAATTCTATTAAAGTAATTAACCAAGTTAAGGTTGATTATTTTAAAAAAGGACACTTAAAACCGATTTAACCTTAAAAATTATGTAGTGAAAAATAACTAAAGAAAAAAATCAGTACTATTTAATGAAATTAGGCAAAGAAGAATGGCTAAAAACTGTTTTAAATAAATTATTTTAATCTGCATTAATAAGATTTTAGTCAAGGATACATAGAATTAATTAATTATTAGCGTTTAGCGTTGTTAATGAATTCTAAATTCCAATTTAAGTTATTCATGAAGGTTTTGTTTAATTAAGACCACAGGAATTGTGAATTTGGTTTATAAATAAACAGAAACAATTGATATTTATTCCTATATTCTGTTAAAATTCCTGTATTTTGTTTAGCTTTCCAAAAATTCTCTTCTTTCCAAAAACGTCTTATATAACACCACAGCAAGAGGAAGTTTGAACCACTTTAAAGAGTTTTAAACCTTGGAAAACGATTTAAGTATTACTATGCTATCAATAAATTAATTAATTAAGGTCGATTTTTTTAAAAAGTATACGTCAAAACGAGCTTACAATGAAAATACTTTCATCACAAAAAAAAATCAGTACTCTTAAATAAAATCTGTCAAAAAAGAATGGTGTTACCATACACTATTCTAGTTTAGGTAGTAAGTAAGTACTCAAGGTATTTCGATAACTTTTACGTTTATCTATTTAAGGAAAGAGACAGACGAAATCAATTATTACGTTGCTAATTTTGGGTTGTTATTTAAATAACTACAACAGAATTACAACTGGTATTAACAATTGGCATAACGTAGAAAATCAGCAGAAAATGACAAAAAAAATACCAGAATTCTGCCACTGAAAATTTAAAAGTATCATATTAAATCGTAAAGCAAGTTGTATTTTTCAAAAAATATTTCAGTAATGATACGTAAATCTTAAATAATCACAACTGCTATCAATTATCTTACGGTAAGATTCATGAAGGCTCTAAATTAAGCGAAGTCTTGAAAAATCTTAATTACACATGACCAGTTAGTTCGCTGTTCATAACAACGCATAAAGACATATCTATAGAAAACAATGATTATTTATTCTTAATATTGTTATATGGAACGGAACGGAACGTAAGAATGGCGGGAGTTTCAATATTTCTCCCTACAGATCGCAGAGCCTGGACAATGTCCCTTGCTGCTGTATATTTCTATTATCGGGCGGATTTCATCGGTTATTTAATAGAGGTTATAAATTTTAAGTTTAATTTATGGACGGATTTGGCAATTTTGCGTTCCCCTCCGTATGGACTATCGGGAAATTTGTTTACCGGTTCTAACCGTGAGAGACTAAGCTTTTGAGCTTAGTAATCCCGGCGTGATTCCCCTTCAGTCCATCCGCTGAAGTCCTTTCGGTACCAGCACCTATGGGCTAGCAGGAGTGCGCCTAAGGAGTGGAGCCCTAGTTATTTGAAGGGAGAAATGTGCCCTGTTCACCGGAGGGAGTCGCATATGCTCACTAATTGAAATTGTGGTCTCTTCGTGGGACGGTGTGGGGTATTTATAGTTTTAACAAAATTTAATTGCGAAAACGGTCGCTTTCGCTGCCGGAATTTTCGCGCGGTTTCCATTTATAGGTTACGCGATATAGAGGCTCCTAAGCCTGGTTTGTCACTCTCTGGTTTTTTGACTCTCGTACCACCTCTTCACGGTGGTTCGTTTAATACGGCATAAGGCCGTTTTCTTATGCAATCTGGAGTACAGTCCTCTCGGCAGATGTCCCGGAGATGGCCGTGTTTGGACACGGCCGCTCTCCCGAACAGTCTGCGTGCCTGCGCCACCCCCACCTCGGATACGGTGTGTAGTCCCGCATCGTAGCGAAGAGTGACGTTTCTAACGAACCACGGTGCTCCAAATATCGTCCGCAATGCTATCGTTTAGACCGCTTCAAATTTCTTTTGAAGCGTGGAGTTTAACAAAGCTCTCCATGCCGAGTAAGCATATGTTAGAATCGGTAGGACGTATAGCCGAAAAATGAGCAATTCCCCCTCCCCCCCAGTGGGTATGGGCTGGCACTGTTCAGTACTGGGTATAGTGAGGTCCTGACAGCCTTTGTTCTTTGGGTCACATATTTAACATGTTAATATTGTTATATGAATGCAAAATACAAAGTTTACTCAAACTAAAAGAGAAATTTTAATAAAATTTCGCGCAATTAATCCGGTCTAAGGTAAGAATATAAAGTAATAAGAGGTGTTGCAGTGAGTAGAAGCTGACAAGAATTTTGGGAAGAAGGTAATTTTTTTAAAAGGAAATAAATAAAAGGAAAGCTAGTTGGGTTGAACTCATCTTGTAGAGGGATTACTTGAAGAGCGTAAAAATATAACGAATGATCAACGGAAGAAGATGATAAGAAAGAAGAAAGTACAGAATACTGAGAAAAGGCTACAAGAACGAGGAAGAAAATACGATGAGATGATAAGAGATGCAAAAAACATGGTTACGGAGACATCAGTACAATTAAAATCTATCTATGAGCAGATTCATCCTAATGGTAAAACTTTTAGTAAACAAAATTACGAAAAAAATAAATAATAAACAGGAATTAATATTATTATTAAAAATAATAAAACAACTTTAAAAATAAAATGGTATTGAAAAATAAATATGTAACAGTTTTTTTTATGAAATTTGATTTTCTAAAACTGTCTTAAAAATAAGGGTTATTAAATTTTTTTTTTTAATTTATCATCGTTTAGTACTTCAAAATTGATTTTATTTTTTTTAATTTATTTTAACTGTAATTTTCTAGTTTTATTTTTGTTTAAAATATTGATAAGACTACAAAAGCTGCAGCCTATTAAAGAAAAGCCTAGAGACGTAAAAATGAGTAACTTAGGTTTTGATTATAAATATAATTTGAGGATTTTTTCCGTCCGTAATTTCCCCGCTCAGCGGAGCCGGATTCACAATTACGCATTAACTCAGCTTCGAAGGGTGCTTTCACCTTAAACTAGGCATCACTCAGGTAGCTGGGACTTGGTCTTGTTTTACATGCCATGCCTCTGCTTGGATAACCCCAAGGGATTCCCCCGCCTGGACACCGGTCTTGACGCCCTGCCACTAATGGAGAACCCCCGGAGGGACTACGGTCACGCATTCCCTCCCAATGGCATCTGCAAGGGAATTCCCACCCGACCATTGATAATTTGAGGTTAAACATATTTTTTTCACTTCTTTAATAACTACTTCTTTGTTTTTCTAATTTTATAAGTTTAAAAAATGCGTACCGTAATAAATAAAATAAGGTAAATTAAAATGTACATCCATTTCTACTGAAATATAAATTTACTTTCAACTTGAGAACTACTGTGATTAATGAGAATTGAAATTTTCGAATTAATACGTAAATATAGAATCAATTTTGATAGTTTAATGAAAAGTAAAAATGGTAATTTAAAGAATAAGAAAAATGTATGAAAAAACCCTTGGGAATATATTCAGAGGATTAAGCAATGGGAAATAATTTTTATGAAAATATCAAATCAAGATAAAGCTAGAGATTAAAGCGAGAAATAAAGATAATCTTTGAAAACTTTAAACTTAAATAAAAGCTAAGCTAAAACAAGTGGTTTCTATTTGTTTTAATAAACCCTTAGATGAGTTTTCCTAATACCAACAGAATTTATTTTAAATCTTTCTAAAAATATAAGCTACTTTAACGAGTTCTTTTTTATAACCTATAACCATAAAAATGCAATAATAAAAATAGTTCAAGACGATAATAAATTGTGTATTTAAGAAGAGATTTTACGATAAAATAAACCACGTTTACCAAGGTATTCTACGTATTTATGTATTAGCTAAGTAAACACTGATATTACTAGTCAAATATTAAATATATTCTAGTATTTTATAGAATAAAGAATTAAAATATTATAACTATATAAAATGTGTAACTACATAACTATTACTGTATAATATGAGCAGTGATAGAAAAAGCTTGTCTTAAAGATAAGTTTTATTTTAAAGTTGATTAGGTTTTATCTTAAAAATGATTTGATCAGGAAAACTTATGTTACACATTTATTTCCTTTTTTATCCGTCGTTGTCATTAAGAATTAAAGGTTATTCCAAAAATAAGGATGTATTTTGAGTTATAAAAAAAATTAATTTGGACACCACACGACTTCCTTGTACGTCTATTAAATTAAATGTACATATCTTTTTAAAATGACAAATACATTTTTTTTTTTTTGTCTTCAGTCATTTGACTGGTTTGATGCAGCTCTCCAAGATTCCCCAAATACATAAAATTTTATTTTATTAATAACTTCTGATATTAATTTTTTTTTCTATTGTGATTATTGGGTTATTATTTACTGTAAACAGTTTTACAATCATAGGTTAATAATTAATAAAAAACAAGCGAGCTGACAAAAAAATGAAGTCGCCAGGGGATCGAAACGCGGAACCGTGTAGGGCCTGGGAGGCAAGCCTTCATGCTGAGGATGACTTGGTCCGATCACACGCAAGTACGATTGGGTCGGGGCATTTCGATGACGCATGTAGGACCCTCGAGGTTTGTGGGGAGGGCGCGCGAGTGTCGGGGAAAGAGTATGCGTGGTGCATACTCGGACCCCGATTAGAGGTAGGAACGGGAATGATAGCCCAACTGGGGAGGGTCTGCACGGCATCCAGAAGCGGTGGTCGTGCAGCTTCAATGAGCCAGCTGGGACCCCAACGGGAAGGTCCAGTGGGTGGACAGTGCTGAAGGGTGGTGGTTAGTTAACGCCGCGTCACATCAGGCCGACCGAGGCAACGTCTTTTAGGCCACTACCGGTTACCCTGGTGTGATTAAAAAAGACTAAAAAAAAATAGGTTAATAATTAATAAATCAATATATTTAAATTAAAAAAAAGTTTAAAAAAAGAGATTAAGTCGGATTCGAACCGATGGGCCTTCTCCTTGTAAGATCCAATTATTTCATTAATTAATATTTTATCTGGCTATTTCTGGAACCAATGAAAGTAAGTAACACTTATGATATACTTTTTAAAAGTTCTTTGTGACAGCTTATTACTGTAGTTAAGAAAAAATCAAAAATAATTGGATTTTGGTCCAGTACATTGCAATCAAAAGGAAGGTGCACAACTAGGTGTTACAACAGTCCTTAATCCAAAATTTCACCATTACGGCTAATCGTTTTTGAGTACGCAATACGTCCGCCGAAACTAGGCAAAATGGATTCAAGGGTGGTCAAAATAGATATTTCCGTTGAAATGTGAAACCGAAATTTTTCGCGATCGCATTATTTCCTTTACTTCTTATAAGGAAATAAAAAGAACATATTTTTGCTTATGTCGTAATAGCATAATTTTAACGCTTAATATAAATAGTTTTATTTTCACTTAAATATTACAAACTCTAATTATTATTATTCTATCTTACAACCAAACTGATCAAGTTGATTTAGATTTCTTAATAATACAGTTTAGACAACATTTCAAATAGTTGAAGTTACGTATGTACAGAGGCATGCTTGTTTAAGAGATTACAAAATAACTTTTTTAAGAGATAATTTGAAAAATCTTTAAATATACAATAAATTAATGTTTTCATGAAATTTAAGTATTTAAACGTTTTTTCCACTTGTCTTTATCAACATACAGACCATTTAAATATTGTTATTTCTTCTAATTACAAACACAGAACATTTTTTTTTTGTTTAGAACTATTGTTTTAACTGCTAAGATACATACACCGTTTCATGATATAAATTAACAACGGGACGGAGAAAGGAATACGACTTGCCTTTTAGAACGTTGTACACAACTTTTAGTTTTTGGTACAGAATTGTGAAACACTCGAAAGTGTATTTTTTTTAACATCCGGGACCATTGTTAGGTATCGCTTCAGATGATGAGATGAACGATTTGTAGCATGTGTGAAAAATTCCATTCCTGACCGGGAATCGAACCCGGGACCTCCGGATGAAAGGCCGAGACGCTACCACTAGCGCCATGGAGGCCGGCCCTAAAGTCTTTAACAGATGGTTCAGATTCCTACAAATCTTAATCGCAATCCAATTTTTACATCACAACCGTTCTTGTATTCCATTCATAATGGCAATTATTACATTATATACACCCCGGAATGTTCGTAAAGGACATATTTCAGGAAACATTTTCCAAGCTAAATAGTTAAAATCAGCAGATATTTTTCCAATATTTGGTAAGATAAAACTGTTCTTTAGCATACTTGAATAATTTAAATATACCGATAAGAATAATTTATTCTTATTCCGATTAGAGCTATTCGTAATTTATAAAACTTCATGCAAAGGTTTTATTTCCGAGCCGAATAATACTAAAAGTAAATAAAAATATTAATTGTAAATTTATACACAATCACAAAAGGGTTTTATTTATGTCGCATTTACTTTTAAAGCAATCGGTGATTGTGGTAATATGAAAAATTAGGAGTGACTATACATTTTTTAAACTCTTGACAGGAATCGACCCGAAAATTTTAGTGTAGATGATCCTCTTCAACCCCTTAGATGACCAATAATTTACATCATTATTTAAAGTTAAATTTTAAAATGAATTTATGTTTTACGCAAAAATAGAGAAAATAGACGTTTTTAGTGTTTACATGTCATGTCATCATATCGTATCAAAATTAGTATTAAGTTTAGTTCAATAGAATTACTGAAGGGTTTCATAATGTAGCTACTTAAACGAGACAATGATTTGTAATTAATTATATACGAAATTAGATACGGAGAATTGTTACATTCTAAGTTAACTGTTTGTTACACATGATTTCATTGTAATAATTACCGCAAGAGTTGGTTCACAACAATGTAGGATGTATTTAGTATTTGTTATTAACACAAGCACCTCAATTTAAATCACATTATTCATTCAATGAATTACTTAATGAAAATTTATGTTCTAAAAGTGGTTTAAATAACTACATTATTACTGAAAATACCTGGCTACATAGCAGTAGTGGTTTGTTCTTTTGTTATTTTTCTTAAGTACTTTTTAGAGGATCAAAATATTACTAATCGTCGTCACTCGCTTCGTTCATCCCCGTGAATAAATATTATTAATTTCTTACCTAGTATCTAATTTGAAAGCAAAATCTAAAATTGCCTACAGCTCTTGACCATAATAGAAATATTAGATAGAAATTAATAATTAGCCTTCGTGTTAACAAAGTGAGTGACGATAAAAATAGAATTACGATCTATTTAAAAGACGTAAATATTAAATTGTGTTTAAAAATTTCCTTTAAAAATGGAATATTATATTATTTGAAGTAATAATATTTATTAATGTTTGAGGGAATAAAAAAAAAATTACTGTAAGAACAAATTACAACTTCAGTAAAATAACTATCCTTTGTAAAGGGGAGTACACCCTTTTTTTAAATTGTGCCTTTAGAAAACTGTTGATTTCTATCGATCGGTTCTAAAAAATCAGATTATCAAATTGCTAGACGGATATTGAATGTTCTTTTGTTATTCGATTGTTGTTTATTTTATGTTATTTATAATCAAACAGGAGTACAAAAGAGTAGATATCGGTATGATAAGTTTCCTGATATACTCAGTAAATAGTCTTTAAAATTCAGGAAAAAAATACGCTGTTAAATAGTGAAAGCATTCAAATAAATTGCATATTTTTAACATTTACTAGAACAAAAATTGTTTATCTGTACGTGCGTAATAGTGCATGTAGACTTAATAATTAAACTTAAGAGATTAATATAAATTTTAAATATTATTTGTGTACTTACAGTATAATATAATACTTAAACTAGTAAAACACGATTATCCGAATAAAATGACACTACATAACACAACAAGACATTAAAAAGACTTACACAGCCAGTGCGAGTAGCAGGACTGAACAGGTTTTCTACGCATCATTGTCATCGTTTACTCCCCTCCACCGTAACACATTACCGCTTGCCTACCAGCAGACCGCATGTCTGCTAGCATGTCTGTCTAGCTAGTATAGTATTCGACTTCTTTATCGAAGGAAAGGCGCGTCGTTAACATCAGATCATAGATCTTATACTTATAAATCCTATTTCCTTTTTATATATATTTTTTTTAATAATTCTTTTCTTTATTTTATTTTTTTCCTATGTTTGGCTTGAATAGAATGTTATTTCTAAATCCCTTTTCTATTTGAAATTAATTTATACTTTATACCGTCATGAATCCATACTAATAAAGAAAGTACTTAATAAATAAATTAAATATATTTTTTTTATTAATTCTTAAAATCGCATTCTTTTCATTGTTTTTTCGAGCTAAGAAAAATTTGTTACAGAAAAATGTACCCAAATTTATTATGTTTGTTTTTTCACATAACGCTAGAACGGAAAAAATTGATTTAAAAAAAAAAATATTGGATATGTTCATCTTTATTCTAACTGAAATGTAAATGATTACTCAACATAAAATACGTATGAGAACTAACTACCTCAGAAAAATATTGGTTTTTTTTAAATTTATTCGGTTATGAATAATGTCACAAAAAATTAACAATAATAACCTTTATTTATGTAAAGATGAAATCAAACGGGGTTACAAAGTATTTTATAAATAAAGTAAAAAATACCAACTGATTTACCTGCTGTACAACGTGTTGAAAATTGAACACATAACGAACTAAGATTTTCCGTTTAACTAAAGGTAGGACAAATGGTAAATTTTTAAGTTTTGTACGAAACATTGTCTTTAAAACTTTTATTTAATTGACGCTCCTTTTTTAAAAGATTGTATTCTTTCAGATGTATAACTAAAATTTGAATTATAATATTACATAACATTTGCAATAAGTAGAGAAAAATATTGTTAAATTTTGAATACAGAATTCCACCGGATGATAAATTATGTTCATTAGTAATTTTTTGATAAACGTATTAATTAGCAAAAATCTAAGTTTTTATTTTTAGTAAGATCATGTATTTAATAAAAAGAAAAGCTAGTAAAAGATGGTTTTACTATAAAATTCATTTTAATTTTTTGCCTTAATATTACTGTCGCAAATCTGCTTGAAACGTATATTAAACTAAAAGCTTAATATAGAATAAATGTCTATGTATTGAAATTTTTTTCTCAATGTATTAAATATATATGTACTTATTTATACCGATAAACGCCTATAAAGGAAGATTTCTTGTCTGATTACTTCACTCATCAATGTCCAGCATAAACTCTTAAAGTAAAAGACAGGAAATTTTGAGGCATGTTTGTTTTATATAGTAGAGATGTGCTAAGAAAGAAATTTTGCAATATTTTTATTTTAATGGGGTTAAATAGGGTAAAATGATGTTTTGCGCTTTTTTTTCGATATTTTTAGCTTCCAAAAAAGATATCAATTTGATATCTGTGTTAAAATATTCCCTATAAAAACATATAAAAATGTATTTCTGCGTTTATCGATAACTTTCATTTAAAACGTAAAAAGGGGTGAAATGAGATGGAACGGAAATTTTAAAAAGTCGTCCACATCTTCTAAAAAAAAAAAATGATGTATTCAGTTGGTTCTAGTTCATAAATATTGCTGAGATTAATATTTAAAAACCAATTTCTGGGTTCTACGAAATTCGATTTCTAACGGGTAAAATTGAATTTCGACTTTTTTTCGAATGTTTGCGGAAAAATTTGAGAAATCAACTTGATTTTCGGTAAATATTTTTCTCATCTAAATATTTAAAAACGAATTATGTGAATTGCATTTATTTTTTTAAACAAACCCGACAAACATTGCTTAATATTGATGAGTCAATTAGTTGTTCAATTCAATCAATCTATACAATTACTCATTTAGATTTTCATGTGCGAAGCCGCAACACCTGTCGCGGCTTGTATGTGTGTATCTATGTGAGTGTGTGTGTTTAGTGCATTAATTCGGGTTTATAACATGATACAACAAGGGATTTATGTTAGCTTATTTGGCTGAATCAAGAATGTTTAAGTTTGGCATGGTGATATGAACATTTGAGTAATTGATGCAGTTTAAAGTTTAGAGCCGGCATTTCAAAAGGGTGGTAAATAGAAGGAAGGTCAAGGGGTATATATGTCAGGTAATTTTCCCGAAGGTTTTAGTATTGAATCTTTTTTTACTGATAGGTAATACTGGTACGAAAGCTATAAAAAAAGTTGTGCATACCAAGTATAATCTGAAGGAAATGAGCTCCCAACGGATCTCGCTCTGCGTAAATTCTAAAAGTATTACATTAACCACATTTTCCATGAAAATAGATTGTTAAATATTTACAAAAATAAAAGTAGTAAAGTCTGAATATCATACGTAACACATATACGTAAAATCATTTACACAAAAATGAATTAAAAATATTTAGATTAAATTCTGCATCATTATTTCACCAAGAATTATATTATTTTAATATATTTTGTTCCGTTTATTCTATTATGACTCATTTTTAAAAGAGGGGAGAACGGGAGAAGTTTGCAACTTTCGACCATCCGAACACGAGACCAGCAATTTCAGTAAGCAATTTCAGCAACACAACACCACTACGAATTTCAGTAAAGCACGGCAAATTTTAGCTTATATAGTAGTGTCACCCGTAACAATGCTTTTCAATAACGTTTTACTATTGTCCTTTAATAGGGAACTAACGAAACTTCACCTTAACTTTACAGAGAATCATACAATAGTAGAATATTAATAAAATGCAAACTTTCACTTCCATTTTGTAATTAGGTCATTCAAAACCAGACTTGCCATATGGAGAAAAGCAACCTATAAATTATTTTTAAAAACTATCCTATACACTCAACTCACATATTTTACATACTTAACTCAATTAAACCAAACAAAACAATACTTTGAATAACGAAAAATTATGACGCAGGCACATTAATTTGTGTGCACAGAACAAAAAGATATTAACATTGCGTACAAAAAGATAATATTATATCGTTATCTTATTTTTAAGCCTACACGCCATCACAGGTAACAGTTTTACAAAACTACTCGTATTTATCTAGAATATTAGGTAATCATTTTATACAGAGTGTCCCAAATAAAACGCAACCCATAAACTACTCATCCATGAAATTTCAAAAGTCAAGCTTACTCCCCTACTCGTTACTGAAATGGACTTGTCCATCTGAACTTCGCGGCGACGCACTAGAACACTACCGATAGTAACAACAATGCAATCATAACGTTCATTGTATTGCTAGAGACAAGATGGTGTTTTCGCTAGATGAACGTGTTATCATTGTTGAGTCGTACTTCAGTACGAAATCTGTGGTTGTCGTGCAAGATTTGTTTCGCCATAAGTACTCAGATAAACCAGCTCCTAACAAAACATCAGTATTAAGGTTAGTCACAAAATTTAGAGAGACCGGTTCTATTAATAACAAGGAACACAAAAGATCTGCGTCAGTGTTGAATACAGATACAGTCGCTGAAATCAAAGACCGATTACTCGCCTCGCCAAATAAATCGATCAGACGTTTGTCTGCTGAAATTAATTTGTCTAAATCAACTGTTCATCGGACGACCAAACAATTACAATTAGGACCTTATCGCATTCAAACGGTTCATCAACTTCTTGAGCCCGACAAAAAAAAACGGCTACAATATTGTCAACGGTTCCGTCGATTTCTGCGTGAGGGAATTAATGTTATGGATTCGTTATTTTTCACAGACGAAGCACGGTTTCATTTGGATGGCTACGTAAACAGCCAAAACAGTAGAATTTGGAGTGCTGAAAATACCAACGTTTTATCACGAAAAATAATTACACCCACAGAAGTTGGGCGTGTGGTGCGCGATATCGCGGAAGAAAATAATCGGTCCTATTTTTTTCGAGTACACCATTGATGCAGAACGATATCTGATAAATAATGCCGAACGATAAATAAAATATCCTGATATTTTATTTCAGTTCATTGCACTTTTGGAAGAGGAAGACAGACACTGCTGGCTACAACATGACGGTGCGACATCGCACTATGCAGGTTCAACTTCTGATTTCGTCGAGGAATTCTTCGGTAATCGTGTTATCGGTCGAGGCTTGTGGCCACCAAGATCTCCAGATTTGACTGCGGTCGATTTTTTTCTACGGGGTTACCCCAAAGAAAAAGCCTACATCAACAAACCACGAACACTTGAAAAATTGAAAGTCAATAATGAACAAGCTGTATTAAATATCCAGACACAAACTTTGAAAAAAAGTTGCAAGAAACGCTGTAAAAAGAATTGAAGCTTGTATTCAAGAAGATGGCGGCCACTTCCAACATTTACTCTAAATGTAAGGTAATGGATGGTAATAATAAAAATTACATTTACATTTACACATGCCTTTTTATTATTTCAATACCTACCAATATAAGGTTGGGTTGCGTTTTATATGGGACACTCTGTATAATAATTTAAATGAAATTACTTCATAAATCTATATAAATTCGCTAGAAATAACAAAAAGTAGTGGGCGGGATGCATAACAGAAAACACTCTTTTGCTAATCTTTTGATGTTTATTATTTATTTATGTATTTATACACCACATATTGATTAGTTTTATTAAATTTTATCTAAATAATTTAAAATAATACTGAAATTTTTAAAATTGCAATTATACTTAAATATTACTTTATATCCTTGTAATCTAACGGTTTATGTATAAAAGAATACTGATTCTTAATTTTCTTTTAATTACACCTCAAGGATTTCGGATTTATTAAACCTAATTATTTTATTTTTTAAGAAATATGATAACATATAAATGTTATCCAAAGTATGTTATCAGCATTTATACGCTTTATACAGTTTACATATATGTATATATATATTTATTTATTTATTTATTGAGGGAAAGAGAGAATGTGGGAAGGAAGATAAATTTTTATTTAAAAATATTTGTGTTATATCAGAAATTTAAATTTATATAGTTAAGTTATTTTAATATTTTCCTTTTTTACCTTAAAGAAAATATGAAATATGTTTCAGAATATTGTATCATATTATATAAATTTGCAACTATTTTAAATTGCATAAGCATAATGCCATCAGAATTGTCTTAGGTAGTGTTTTGCGGATGAGATTATGGTACACAGGAATAGAGGCGGAAGGATTGTTATCTTTTATGTATGCTGTTTATGCAAAGTCATAGATGTTTACAGAGGCACCACGACTTTAGACTTGCAAATTTACTACTGCTCTTCTCTAACACGTAAAGTACTCGTTGTGTTTTGGTTGTTTCAGTCACAAAATAAGTGTCGTTGGAATAGAAATATTTAACTTGTATTTCTTCTGTTTTGATTTTAATATTTGTTTATTATTTATAATTCATTACATTTTGCTACATTAATTTTTCATTTACTGAATTTTTTGCAGCTTATTTAAAAATTATTTTCTTTACAGTTTTGTAATATTATCATAGTTAAAAAATTAAACTTAAATTCGTCGCGTTAAGAATTTTGAATATTCAAATTTATTTTTATATTTTGTCAGATTTAAACTTTTCTCTGGTTTATATATCCTAAATATTTCGTATTCTCTTGTGTTTTTTAAAATATTTAATTAAGTAAATATCCTCTAGGCTAATAATCTTTCAAATCTTTCCGTTCATTTTCTTTCTATGAATAAAACAATTTTCATAAAACTGTCTTTTTTATTATTTAAAGCTTATAACCATTATTTTCCAAATAATCAATGCAAATAAAAAAAACAACATTGATCATGATTGTTATATTTGTTAAAGGCTTATAATATTTACACAGTGTTAAGTTCTTACAAATAAAATGATTGTAAGCATCCTGATACAAGTCACAATTAAATGTCATAACTGTATTAAATATTTTTATTTTTTAAATAATCTTGATCTTCTGTGTTTTTTTTTCAAAGAAGAAAAGTTATAAAATTCTAAACCAGTAGTTCCCAAACTTTTCCAAGTCGCGGCACTTTTTTTTCAATTAAACTTTTTCCATGGCGCCCTACCCTAAGTAAAACTATGATTACTCGTAAATAAGAGATAAAAAGAAATAAAACTTGGGTATCTTCATTATTTTTTTTACTTTATTAACATTAAATTAATAATTATAAATGTCTTGGTTCAATTAATTATGAAGCTTTTACAATATTTCGCGGCGCCCTTGTGAAGAGGACGTGGCGCACAATTTGTGAATCACTATTCTAAACCATTAGTTGTACAAATTTACATTCGTATTGTATAAACTATAAGAAAATATACGTAAAAATATGTTCGTCAAGCAGAAAGGACAGTAATAATGACCAGGTACTCGGAAATCCCAATCTGACTGCAGACAAAATTAAGGAAGAATTAAATAGATTACAAATCTAATTTAAAAAAGGAAAAGTAATACAATCGCGAGTCACAGTTTTCTTAATTGCCACATTTTCTTTAAAGATAAATTTTTTCAGTGATTGAATGAAGAAAATATGTCACAAAAAAAGTAAAATACCTGAGATTCTACGTAGATGCCACTATCGTAGAGAACCACTTAGCCATATCTGCGAATAAAATGAATTCCATGCTAGACTTTCTAAAGAAAATCAGGAATGAATTAGTTTAATGTTGCCTCCATTACTGAGGTGAAATGAACTCACGAAATGAAAATTGTAATTTTCTTTTATGCAGACTGTAAATACTAAAATATTGATATACGTAAAGAGTTTATAAAAACGATAATGTAATATATTATTTTTATTAAATGTCAATTGTTCATTAAGATATTTCTCATTGTTTTAAAAATTGTATTCTTTCTAACTCTCTCGTTTGTCGTTTTTGGGAAGTTACTAAATTGATTAACATAAAAAAAATCTGTGGATAATTTATTTTAAATACTATGTAAGAACTGGGAGTTTTACAATGTAGTCAAGTTTTTGTAAACAATAATAATTTGTTTAATACAATGATTTTAAATAATATATATATGATATAACGTACAGAGATCATATTCTTAGGCAATATTTTGATTAGGGTTAATTCAAAAAAATAATAAAAAGAAAACTTTTGTAATATTATAACATAAACATTAAACATTTAAAGTTTCAAAAGTCACTATTAGGTACGTATAATTATTTAATTCATAGAGGGTATTTAAATAGATAACTAAAAAATGACATTTTGACATTAAAGACAAACCAGTATCAAGAATTGCAGTTCTCTAAAAACGTAATTTAGATTATTAATGAATTGATATGAGGTTCAAACTGTCATATTTGGAAAAAAATTATTTAATACATTATTTATGACCGATTACATAGTTTACAGTTTATAATTTTATATAAAATCGCAAGCCTTCACATATACACGCGTCCGCACACACACACACACACACTTGCATACAGACAAAATCATTCATAGAATAGCCCATGATCTACTGAAAATGATTCTAAAGTAAACAAATATACTTTTTTTACAACATAAATAAAGGAAAGACAGATTAGCTGAAACGGTATTCAGATATTTTAGCTTTAAATACATGGCGCTCACCATATAACTGTCTAGGAATTCTGTCAGAATAGTCAGAAAAATAAACGGAAATGAGATTTTTGTGTTTTGCCTTGTAGACAAGGGGTAAAGAAAAGAAAACGTAAAATTAGACACTTGTAAAACAGTGAGAAATGTGATTCGATGGAAGAAAACTAACAACAAAGATAAATAGCATTTAAAGATAATATATGTCAACAATATTTCTTCCTTGAGTTAAAAGTAAATTTAATTTTATGTAATTTAAATTAAATTAAATATAATTCCATACAGATGTAAAGATGATATATTATTAAATTAAATGAGTATTTAATTCATTTAATTAATTCTCATATACGAAAGGCAGACATTGGTAGATGTTTCTCAAAGAGAGAGATATTTTCCCTGATACTAAGATATTGAGTCCTAGATCTACAACTTAATATGATATTGTACAGAAAACAGTTGAAAAATCTAGAAGCTTTCAAATAACTCGGTTTCTGTGTTCCCAGAAAGTAAAGATTGAACGACTGGAAGAGAAAATCATACATAATATTAAATTCAGGTGGAACGGAAAAGACATCTAGTTTGTTGTACTATAGACAAGAAAATGAAAAGAGTTTTGGGAAAGTGTAAGATACTAGTAAGAGTTGTCATAAAATTTTATTTGGGAGTCTAGCTCATTGAATCTGCATGATAGAAAAGATTGAATGTGATACAAAGTTAAAGTAAATAGAAAAGATAAATTTCAAAGTACATGAACAGAGTGTACAGATGAGGACATGTGAGGAAATATATTGAAGGTGTAGAAATTTTTTGTTAAAAATAGTGACTTCATTTTATCATAGAAAAGAAAAAATGCAGTAAAAATGCAATCTTTTTAAGCATTTAAAATATTATCTAAGCTGAGTTACCAACATGGAAAAATTAAGTTTAAAAACATGATTTGTAGAATTAAAGGTGTCATTAAAAATACAGTTTGGATGGAGAGGTATTATATCTAACTTTTAAATATGGATCATTGTGAATAAACATATACCAATCAGAAAATGATCAATTCTATATGTTTAGCAATTATTTGTCACACATTTTCTTACTCTTTTTCTTATAATCCCAATACTTATGAACAGTAAATTATTTTTATATGAGACTTCGATATACTTCAGGTCTCAAATTTTTTTTATTTTTAACTTAAGTCATAATTTTTTAAATTCCTCTCGAACTACTTTCTTAAACACAATAATTAGAAGAAATGTAATTAAAAGCATGTTTTTTACTAATTTCTAATAAATTCCTAAAATAAATATATCTGTTATTAGCAGATATATTTATTTTAGGAATATTCTCTTGTTTGTAGATAATCTAATATAAATTTCTAAGTGTATCTTAATCTAAAGTAGGACTATACTTATTTATTTTATTTATACAAACTACTTGCCTAACTGTCTGTACAGCACTCTGAGTGATTAATGTTTACAGACGAAGTCTAACCGTTTCGAACAATGTAATCAAGAAGATTGTGTTGTTTCAGTTGTGTTGTGGGCAAGTTTCTTGATTGATATGAATAAAGGTTCTTAACAATCTTTACATTTCCAGATGTATAGTAGAAATTATATTTGGGTAAAATAAATCCATTTTTTATTTATAAATTATTTTAACTATGTTAAATAAGTATTTTTAAGGATGTAATTGTAGGTTTAATATGGTAAAGTTAATCAAATTCTGGTGTTTTTATGAACAATTTCTTGATTAGAACACAATATTTTAAAATAATTATTTTATATTGTTCTGAAATTAGTTTTTTTAAATTTCTTAGATACGGGTCCCGATGTTTTAGCGGATTTAGAAAAAATTTGTAAATCAGTACTGCGCCCGGTCATGTTTATATGCATATGTATAAGATGTTTTCATCCTCTTTACCGTAAGAAAATCTTAACAGATTCGGGTGAAACTTAATGGAGTCTTGTAAACCTATACGGAATAGTTCCCTCTACTATATTGCCAGAGAGCACTGCCCCTTAGAACCTTCTGTGTTCATTAAATTTGTGCTTGTGAGAATAATAATGATAAATGAAAGATATTAGTGTGTTGTAATTTCTTCAGAGCAATAGTTTGGTCAGAACATGACCCGAAACTTTGAGTGATCTAAGAATGTGGGTTTCAAAACAGTGGGTTTCCATCTTAAAAATATTACGATTAAAAATGTATTTTTCCCGGTTGTTAGAGTTACCCGACAAATATCACTAGAAGGTGATTATACTTTTTTCATTTCTCATTTTTAAAAATTGTTTAATTACTTTTATTTAATTTTTTTTTAGTTAAGTAACCTGGAGACACGTGCAATCAGACACACATACAATAACAGTGGCTGTTTAGGTTGAGCCGCCGCGCCGTACACCGTCGCACCCTTTAAAAAATCGAAATTCAAAATCCGAAAATTATTTTTAGATATTTATCTGAACAATATTTGCAAGCCCTAATCTAGCGAATATCTCGTTTAAAATTGCCGGAATTGGAATTTTACTTTTCTTCATCTCTTTCAAGGTCGAATTATGAAAATATAGAAATTGGTTTTTAGATATTTATATGAAAATTACATACACCAAAAATTAAGTTAATATCTCTCCATTTGTTACCTGTAAATTAAGTAATATAAATTTCATTGTTACTCAATTTTAACAGTTTTAACTAGGAATTTCAAAACATTTTCTTAATGTGCACTTACACCGTAAGGAGAACACGTATATATTTTCATCAATTTATCTTCAGTAGGTTTTGCTAGGTGTTAATGAATCAGTCAGACAGTATGTTAGAACAAGTTGCTGTATAGGTTCCGGTAAAAAAAAATATTTTTTTAAGAATTATTCGCTCGTTTATTTGTCTGTATTATTTTTGTTACTACGTTTAGCTATTACTTTAATTTTTTTCAAAAGTTTACTGTAAATAAAACCCGGCTTATCCGTATAGAAAATGTTTTTGACAGTTTTGGTAAATAACCTTTTTCTTTCAACTTAGATTGTCAATATTTAAGTTTTTTTTTTTTTAAATAAGTAATATAAAATATTTTTATAACATTTTTTATTGGTTCACAATTCAAATGTAAATTCAGTTTTAGATTTCCATTTTCTTTTTGAGTTATTTTGGGTTTCTTTTTAATATTTTTGTTGCTTAATATTAAGATGTTTTTTTTTTTTTTTTAATTTCTGTTATTTTTTAGATTATTGGATATAAGTTTTATATTTTTAAGATTTAATTCTTTATTAAAAAAAGAAGCAAAAACAAAATTTATACATCATGTAATGTAATGTTATGTCATTTATTTAAAACTAAGGTGAATTTCATTTTGATTGTTAATCGTAATCAATACATACAGAAGAGAAGCAAAATTTAAAAACAAAGCTAAAAAAAATAAATAGATAATAAACTAAAAATAGATAATACAAATATAATAAAATAAAAACAATAATATAATAAATAGTAGTAACAAAAGATACAGTACAAAAGAGTATTTCTTTTTGCGTCCAGATAAAAGTAATGAATAAAAACAATTATTGACTTCAAGTTATTGTTACTATTATTATATTATTATTATTTTTACGTTTTCAGTTAAATCTCATTAATATTTTGTTGCATTCTTATTTTCCTGTTAATTTTTTTTATAAATGAATTCTTTTAACTCCCTTTGTTATTAAAAGTCAAAAGAAATTCCAAAAATAAATCTTAGAATTTTAATTGTCTTTTTCTTTTGCTTTATTTTATTTTTTTCCTTTATTGTTATTTTATAAAGAACTAAAATTAACAATGGGGGCCATTTTCTCAATTCTTTTTGCTTTGTAGTTTGCCTTTCTCTACATTTTTAACTTTTTAGAAGGTTATAATATGATGTAATGAGATATGGAAAAATTATTGCGATTATGAAATATTTAATCTTTTATTATGTTATTAGAAAATTATTTTTTTTTTCTTCTGTAGGTATCTTAATTTGTAAATATTAAAATTATACTTTATTGAGGATGTAAAATTGTACCTTAAAACTTACTTTATAAGCTTTTCTTGTATTAGTACGGTTGGTTTTATTTAATAACAGTACGTACATTTTTTTTTTAATATTCGTTTTTCTTATACTTTCTATTGTTGGAATGCAAAACACGTTCGTTCGTGCTGTCAGTAGGATTTGTAATAAGCTTGCTGTAGACAGAAACTTCAGGGTTTTTTTTTTTTGGTTAGGATAAATTCACTTGCACAAGAATTTCTTTTATTATTTTGACTGTATAAATAAAATTAATTACTTTTTATTTTTAATAATACGTGTTAAAATTTTACATAGTTCATTAAGAATAAATAAAAAATAATTTAAAAGAAAGTTTATTTTAATACGGGAAAAATCCAACATAAATTACAATAAAAAAAAAAACTAAAAGTATAATTTTTAAATAAAGTGAAAATTTTGAACTGTAGCCTATGGTTTATTAAACACCCTGCTCTATAGAAGGATGCGTGTCAAAAACTATTTCCTGAAGTGTGAGAATTTACGCAGCATGTATTCATTCGTTAGTTCAGCAACATCTTGTTTTCTATCCATTAATAACACCAAACACGAACATAATATAATTATATATTTTCGTCTAGATATATTGTTTCATGATAATAATATTATACTCTAATTTGTTGTTTATCTATCAAAAGAACAATAGTAAAACCGAAAAATTAACTTCGTATGATTTATAGGTTATGTAACCTGTCAGCGTTTCTTAAAGGATAAAATTGTAGCCTTTTATTTGGATAATTTTTCTAATTTTCTAATTATATTTCATTATTTTATGAAAAATATAATAAGGAACAATGTTTCAAAACAACATTCTTCTTAGTTTAATATTAAATAATTAGATTTTATGCTAGATTTAAGATACATATAATATATATATATATATATATATAGATACAAAAATTCATTTTATTATTGGGATCACATAAAGTGAAACCAATTTTTAAAAAAATAATCATTATTTTCAGTGATCCGGAACCTTCTACAAAGCGTAGTAGTTAATCAATATTTATGTCCATTTTTTTTCAAGTTTTTATTATGTATAAAACATTATCATAAAAATCAATTTTGAAAATCTCTAATTTGTAAGAATTTTTGCTGTACTAAAAACATGTATTATGAAGGGTTATATCATTTGTTTAACTTATATCAATATGAAGTCCGTCAACTTAAAAAAAATATCTGATGTGTACACCAAATAATTTCCTTGTACGCCAATTAATTTACACAATTTTTTTTAAATATATTTATATATATATTTTTTTTTTTTGAGGTTTTTAGGGGCATCGACTACTTTGGTCATTAGCCCCATCCCACTTCAAAAAAAATAAAATAAAAAAAGTTCAAAGATTCACATTCTCATGAATCAAAAAAGGTCAAAAATTACATTTTTCTATAACTTCGAATCCAAAAAAATTACTTCTTAGGCTTTCCTTTCGGCCATCCTTTCTTGCGTTTTGTCATTCTGCGAACGGCCTCAACTTCCGATGACAATGTGTCTGAGGCTTCGGACATGGCATCCCATCGTCTTCTCTTTCTGATGCCAATGATGTTCGCCGGCTTACATCAGGTGATAAAAGCTTCATTGGTGCTGTAAGCATCGTTGCGATTGAATCTAAACTAGCAAGTGATGCACTTTCGGCGGCTGATGAGCTGGATTCTATCTCTATTGCAGTGCTGGGTCCAGCTGAAATATATGCTCTCACCGAAGCTGTTCTTTGAGCTTTTGGAGGCTCCATTGTTGCAGTTTTTATATCATCTGCGTCTGGTGCTTTTTCAATAACAACTTGCACCTCCATTTCGGTAGACTCGGATATTCTTGTAACAATTTCTTTAGGTTTGTGACTACACGACGGAGTGATCTGTTTCTCTTTATCAGATAAGTCAAGATTTTTAATTTTTACGTGAGTTGGTAGCTTTACAATCCACCAGCACAATTTGTTATTTCTCTTGCGATTTAAAATGGACTAACTTTTTGAAAGTTTCCATTCTCCTTTGTAATAATTAAAAATCTTGGTTTGTGAGCATTGTTTCCAAACAACGACTTTCTCAATTCCCTACTGATTTTGTCAGTATCTCTCTTGATTTTATCTGACTCCTTACTCTTTTTCCTCTTCGCTTGTGGCAAATCGGAGGTTTCTAAACGAGGGTGTTTACGTGCACCCTCTGCCCCGTTAGTTTGTTCAATATTCATGAACATTGATCCCTTCTGTAGAAAGGCTAGCCGCCGGGGTACACCCCCACTCCAGGGCTACTAACCTTGGAGGTCCGATCCGGTACTCCGGTGGAACCGGCATATGTCCTGGCAGAGAGCGGATGCGCAGTCTCTGCACTGACTCTAGGCTCCTACTCACCGAAGCTTTCAGAGCTCACGCACCGACATACATGGGCACCATTGCTACATGCTTGCCATCGCAGGGGGCATGTGGACAACGGAAGGGTCTCCTTTACACCTGCAATAACATTGACCCTGGCCGCCACATCGCCAGCTCTAAGTTTGGTATGTGTCCACTTCCAAATCAATTAATTGTTCATATCCTGCAGGTAGCCGAAAAATCCAATCCGTCTGTTGAATTGAAGATGGAGACAGGTCAATAAAGTTATACATCCGAGGAATTTACTCGGAGCCGATAAAAAATGTATATTTTTTATTAGACATTTTTTTTTTTTTTGTTATTATTACTTATTGCAAAACGCGTTTTACAATCAGAGGTTAATTATTATAAATAAATCAATATGTTTAAATGAAAACAAAAAAGAAAAAATGAAGTAGCATTCGAACCGATGTGCCTTCCCCTTGTATGAGCCAAATATTTCATTAATTAAATTTTTTTTTGCTCCAATTCTAAAACGATTGAAAATAAGTACTACATATATCATTGAAAATCTCTCAATGAGAGCTTACTACTGTAGTTAAGAAAAAGTCCAGAATCCAGATTTTCTGGCTTTTTTGGACACTTTTGTTCCAGTCGCTTGCAATCAAAAGGGGACGTAAACAACTAGATGTTACAAGGCATAAATCCAAAATTTCAACATTCTATGGTTAATCGTTTTTGAGTTATGCGAGATAAATATGTATATGTACATACGGAAATACGCCATGCCGAAACTACTCAAAATGTAATCATGTATGGTCAAAATGGATATTTCCGTTGAAATCTAAAAACCGAGATTATTCGCGATTACAATACTTCTTTGTACAAGCATGTAAAAAGCGGATACCATTATTATGAAGCGACTTTTTATCAAAATATTTGAAATCAATCCTTAACATTTTGTGAAAAAAAAAATTTGGCGTTTATGGGCATTATAAACAAGTAAAAATATTAAGATCTTTGGTTTTGAAAAATCAAATTTTAATATTATATTTTTATAAATTAATTTTTCTTATTGATTTTATACAAACTACAATTAGGTGTTAATAGTATGAGCAACTGAATTAATTTACTTTATTTTTTAAATTTTGAATCTGACTCCACCCTTTATGCTTTGGTTGAAATTTAAAAATAGTTGTATATTATTTTTTTACCAATTCCTTATTACATTAGTTTGTTCCACTTTAAATATATATTTAAAACGTATTTCTTCTACTGTTAGAGAGACCTCAAAATGTAGTTTTCCGAACCTTGCCAAGAATCAAACCCAGAACTTTCAGTTTAGCAGTCGGGGACGCTGCTGATTGAGTTTCCAAGAGAGTCAAAAGTGTATTATTTTGATTTCCTGCTTCTCACATAACAATTTTTACCTTACATAATCGATTTTTATTCTTTACCATCTACCTACAAATTAACTCTGTGTGTCTTAAACTGTTACAGATAATATTTTTTTATTTAAAACTCTGCCGCAGTATTTTGTCAATATTTATTGATTAATATCTGGAAATATACAATCACCTCAAATTTAAAGCCTCTAATTTTTTGCTTTTCCAGTTTTTTGTTTGGCTTATATAAAACAATATTCTTTACAAAATATTTTAAGGGAATTTTTTTCACTTCTAAATATATTTTTAATAATATGAATAGTGAGTCCAGTTTCTATATACAATTTTTCTTGAATGTTTTTAGTGGTTTTTTTTTGTTTTTGTATAAAAATATCTTATTAAAAACTTTGTAGATGATTTATCGTTTAGCATTTTTATTTAGTATAAATTTATCAGGGAACTAAGCCAAATTAATAAGGAATAAAGTAAAATGTTTTTTATTAGGTTATTTTATTATTTTATGAATCTTGAAAGTTGATTTATGTAAAAAGAGGATGTTAAAAATAGTTAGGCTCTGATCCTTAATAGTAATTATTGCAGTAATAACAACTCATAAAATATGAAATATTACCCTAAAAAAATATATTTTAATTTGTGTAAAAATAAATAATGCTTTACTATCATTCATTAACATTTTATATATATAAAACATATTTTTTTAAATTAACCTATAATATATTGCAAGAAACTGCATTAGTTAGTGTGTCTTTGAAGAAGATTGAATTTATTAAACCTACTAATCCTCCATTTCGCTACTAGTAAAGGACCAGCAAAACGTTAATTGAGAAGATAGTTATCAAAGCAGCACGCAAGCTCAGCCAAGCAAGATTGCAGTTATGTCAAATACGAAGTTTATCAGAGATTTAATTCAAATGTTATGATTTCCAAGAGAAGTTGTGATTTCTGCACGTATTTAACGCCTTAGCTCTTCTACTCGTTTACCTCATATCTTAATGTAATTACAGTCGTGTAATTCTAGTTGCATAAAGAAAATGATGATAGCATATAAAATATGATTGGAGTTTTAATACTTGATTTTTATATTTCATTTTATTTGGTGTAAATTTGTCTGAAAATTTAGTTTGAAATTCTTTAGAAAAAATATAGAAGTTAATTTTATGAATAATTTTAAGATATAAGCGAGTGTGAAAGAAAATATAAGCAAACGTAAAACAAAACAATACTACAGTAAATTGTTTAATTATACTAGTAAATATGCTGCATCATATTACTAGTTAATTAGTAATATTTTCTATAGTTACTTTTCTGTTTCTTTGATTTTTTTCGTCTTCTGTTATGTAAAAATTACGAAAAATAGTAACATTTTTCAAAAAAACTTCGATTTACGTTTAAAACATATTTTTGTTTAATTATCTATTCTTTTGTCAATTTTAATTTTTCTATAGTATGCACCGTAGTATAATCAAATAGGTAAAAACGTTTAATTAAATTTCGATTACATAAAGTCTAATTTTATAGAATAATTGAGTAGTAGTAGTAGTACTTATTTTTTTTTTAATTTGTTTGATATCAGTTATTGTTATTTTTATAATTATTTTATTGTTATTATTTCTTTATTTAATTTCTTTGAAGCTAATCTAACATAAAAATGCGATCACCCGTTTGAAAAAAAAACGGTTTGTAGACAAAATACCTTTACAGACAAAATACCTAAACACGTGTGTATTTCTCCTTAAATAAGAAAAGGAATATAGAAAAACTGTATAAAGTAAATATAACTGAGTTTCAATTAAGTTTTTCTGGAATGAATGAATATTTTCCCTGTTATTAAAATATCCGTTATATTATTATTTCACATTATCATTTCACATTATCATTTCATATTATTCACTTTCAACGTTATAGTTATTCAGATCATGTGACTGGTATGTACCAAGTCACACGTTCTTCTATTTTAGAAACTTCCTGATTACTGTAGTTTTATTTAGAATTATGACTTTCTATATATTGGCGTGAATATAGGAGATCTAATTTCTTCTGGAATAATTCTTTTTTGATCAGCTAGTTTTTATGGAGTAACGGTGTTTATCAATTACGGGTATTTTCGGTGAATAGTCTTTAGATCTCTGGTTGATATCCTGTGCGGATTGTTTCCAATTTGGTTGCAGTGTACACAACAGTCATGACAGTGAATTTCTCTTGTCCATTTCTTGCGTTATCTGGGTTTACCAGTTTGAATGGGCCGGTACAAAATTCCAGAAACAATTTCACCTAGTGAGATTTCATTCTTATGTCCTGCGATGTTTAAATAACAGTGGCTGCCCACTTCTTTCAGCTATCTTACCTTGGTCTAGGTGAAAACTATGATGTCCGGTCTTGTAGTGCCGTCTTGTAGAGCGCCG
Source organism: Lycorma delicatula (assembly GCF_047948215.1). NCBI lineage: Eukaryota > Metazoa > Arthropoda > Insecta > Hemiptera > Fulgoridae > Lycorma > Lycorma delicatula. The sequence continues at coordinate 135,209,021 of NC_134459.1, read as the reverse complement.
CTACTCGCTCTAATATTCTCTATTTCATGTTAAACTTCTTGACGGTTCTGAAACGTGACAGCCCACAGCACCCTACCGCCCCAGTCATTTTCCTTGTACATATTTATCCATCATAAAATAAATAGATACTCAGGATAATCCCCTAGAACGGGCTCCGACAACACAAGTGCAGCCATCCGCTACGGGTACAGACGCTGACCGAAACGCTTCCCGTTAAGAGAACAGACGTATCCGGATTTGGTCTCTGTTTTTGTAAGTGGGTGATATCTTACTTCTCACCTATTACAAATATCTGTGGAACGTTCCCCAGTCCTCCACCTAGGGACGCGCTCGATGGGGTACAGATAAGCCCTCAGAGTTATTATTATTATTATTATTATTACATTTCTTCTCTACCTCAAATTTTTCTATTAACTTTTTATTTTTAATTCCTCCTAAAAGTATCCGAATATTATAGTGAATTCAGCAGCCTCATTGTATTACATATACATAATAACAATTAACGATAATGTTTTTGTGAATGATTATACTGATGATAATTAAAACGTTGACACAACATTCAGTGATACTTCACCTAATTATGTATATATATATATATATATATATATATATATATATATATATCTAACGACCAGCCAGGGTGGTATTATTTTAAATATCATATTTTCAATATTTTTAAAAAAAAAAAAAAGGGTTTAATAATTTTTTTTATATTAAAAGAAAAAATAGTATAAAATTACATTCACCAAACCTGAAATATTTTACTTTTTCTTGTTAAATCAATTCTGATTATTTTCTCCAAAAGGTTATTACATAAAAGATTTTTTAAAATAAAATATACACTACCTTCATTCTTTATAAAAGCTAATGAGTTTTCATTTGAAAAATTTAACTCAGGAAAAGTAAATCTTGGTTCTATTTGAGACAAAATAAATAGAAAAATATTCAAAAAGAAGAAATTGTAGAAAAACATTTTTTCTAAAAACTTTTGTAATTTTTAAATTAATAATTAAAATTTAATTAATATTTTAATATAAATTTAACATAAATATTTTTATAATAATAACAAACTTTTTATTTCGTTTTACACCGGTTTAAAAAGAATTTTACAAATTAAAATTATCCGTCTAACTTAGAAATTAGGTAATGAGAAAAAGGAAATTATGGTTAAGAAAGCATACAAAACAATGTTAAACTAAAGATCCCGCTTGCCAAAATTTGGGTCTTATTCAAAATCAAAAAAGTAGATTAAAGGGTTTGGCATAAAGAATTTATCCTGACATAGGTAGAAAACATCAGCAATTCTGATGAAAACATCAGTCACTGTTTCCTGTTTAGAGTGAAATGAAATATTTCTTGTTTCTTTGTTACTGAATCTCTTCAAGGTTTAAACAGAAATTATCTTACAAACTGTTCCGCTCTTTAACAAAAAAAATCATAATTTAACTTGCAAAAGTCCATCACAAAGTAAAGTCCAAGGGGTTAAGTTGTGGGTTAACTTTCTCGTTCTAGTGCTTTGTAATCTTACAGAGCTTCTATTACTAAACATTAACTATCTTAGTCTTTCCTTATGATTACCTAATTAAGCCTATATTACACCTAAAATTACAGATAGAGAGCAAATCGCTTTATTTGAATTGGTCAGGTAGGTGGAGCAATAAAATTGAAATATATCCGTCTTTAAGACGAGGTATAATTTATAAAAATGATACAGGAAAATCAAGTCTTGGTTGGTACACCCTGAAATAACCAGTTTCTCAAAGTCCACAAACATTTCTAAGCTACTAATTTTAGTTTACCTTGGAAAATAATTTTATATAATACTTGATTACTACTTAATTTTAATACTGAGTAGAGTTTCTAGGAATAAACTAAATCTGATTTATTTAATTTAAATTAAAAATTAAATTAAATTTTTATTTTTATTTTTTTATTTAAATTAAAAATTAAATTAAATTTTTATTTTTATTTTTTTATTTAAATTAAAAATTTAATTAAATTTTTATTTAAATTCTGATGATTTAGTTTAGGTGATTCAGAGAAGAGAAACTGGGAGAAATGCCATTGAAATTACTTTCCAATTATTAGCTAGTTGAGTATTCAGCTGTATTCAGCTACTAATTACCAAATTAATAAAATAATAAGTAACATAATAGTATATTTTTGTATGTGTTCTATTATAAACAAAGGTTAAATTCCACTTGTCGGAAGTCGCTTTAACTACTAATCGATACACAACATTTATGTTAATCATTTACGAGACTAATTTTTGTTTAATTATAATTAAATTTGTTTGCAGGTAATTCTACTGTGATGTCTTTGACACCTGTATTAACAGGATTGGCAGCAATAGCTATAGCTCTTTTAGTTGTGGTGTGTGGAGTTATTGTTTCCTTATGTCGTCGTCGACAAGCACGCCGACCACGACTCAAATTGGAAGCAGTTGATGCTGAAGATTCTTCACATGGCGCCGTCCTTATAGCTTCCACTACTACACCTCCTCCACCTGGTCATCGTTCTCCAGCTGATGACACTGATCCAGATATCATTCCTAATAAATACGGTAATTTTTTTTTTTGTCAAATTTTTATTGTTTTTGTTTATTTACATATCATCTGTCTTAGAAGGTACAGAAAAATAACATTAAGTAAGCAAAACGAATGAAAAAACATAACTGAATAAAAAATAATAAATTATTGTCCTGAAATATAAAGATTATATATCATCTTAAGAAAACATATGTCCCTCTAATAAATTGTTTTTTTTTTTTTAATCTTACTTATCACAGTAAAATAAGTTTTGGCCGGCATCCCAAGTCTTCGCCAGCCTTCACAAGCTCGGGGTTATTACTCTCCATTTCTTCAATCCCAGATTTCTTTCCATTTTCTTTCCGCCTCATCGAGCTATATAACTCGCGGTCTACCTCCATTCTCTCCTCAAGCGCAAGGAATAGAGCTCTTATTCTACGGAAGTTTAACAGATACTATGAAACAAACTTTAATTCAATTATATTTAGACAGTTTCAGTTTATTTTCCATGAATACATTTCCCCCAATTTTGTTTTCATAATCAGATAAATGAAGTGTTTGTAGGGATTTGACTTGCACAGTCTTTTTTAACTGATAAGTTGGCTAGCTTATCTACCCAACTGACCCTTATTTCAAAATTTTCTATTGCTTCTCTATATGATCTCAATGGTGATATATGACTATCAGGTTGTTGTTATTTCTTTTTGTGAGATAACCGAAAGCATAGTTCTCAGCCCCCTATGAAAATCTCCTCTTCAACCGAGTGTACCGTTGGAATTGGGTATCCAAATTTTTACTAGATTTGCTAAACTTTTAATAGAACTCTTCCAGCAGTAATAGTAATTATTTTAAGAACTAGAGTTGAAGTAAGTGAAGATCAAAAAATGAATAAAAATAAATTCTTATATGATACAGATGGTGAAGTGAACATTATTACGCATATTCAATCCCACTGATCAGAACTGAAATTTCTCCCGATTGTTTCACCTTTACATTACAAATGTACTTTAAGTATATTTTGTTAGCGTAGATGGTTGATTTGGAGTACCTCATTTGGTTTCATCTGGTGTTGTATTTTTGTGGTAAGAGGGTATAGTGGGAGTGTAAATGATGAGAAGGAAAAATAACGTTACGGTGTAACACTATGTTCAATCGTCTATCAATCCGAAGTGCGTGTGTGTGCGCGTTCGCGTGTGTGTATCGCCCCAATCAACCGCTCAACAGTTTACTTCAATCACCCGCATTTAAACTGTACTTTGCTTCCAAAACTTAGATTTACTGTAATGATTACGTCGATTCACGGTGCAACTATTAATGAGAAAAAAACATTGAAAGAATTTTTATATGATAATTTTACGTAAAAAAAAGAAATGTTTAGAAAAATATCGCATTTAAAGATTTTTACGAATAGTTAGTATCAAACAAATGGAAATCTGTTTTACATATCTCTTAAATAATGAATGATAATTTATTTGTTAGAGATGAATTATATAGATCACATTATGAAGCCTGTATGAAAGATAGAGATCGGAAAGAAGATAGATCGATGTCAATATATTACAGTTGGAGTAAATTGGATTTTATAATTAATTACAAGGAAACAGAAGAGAATGAACAACTTTAAACGTTAAACATAGAGATAGGTTAAAAGAAAGAAAAAAAACATTCATCACTATCAGCACAAACAATTAAGTTGAAATCTAACTTATACATTCGCTTAACGTTATAAATATAAATAAATTTCAATTGTACATAGTGTTTCGTAATTAAGTGGTAGTTTTCCCCCTTTTCTCATTGCTATGAAAGAGCGGGCATCAACAGCTATGATTATTAGCCCGGTGGAAATTAGTAGCGTGTGAAAAGATGCCATGTCTCACCGAGATTTCTTAAATGCTAATAATATATACTTTACAAATATTTTTACTAATATAAACAAACTATTTTATCTGAATACTATTGCCTTGATTTTTCGAAATTTTTTAAAACCTTAATTCCCTGTTTTTATTTCTGATTTATGGGGTTTTTGATTTATTTTTTTTTATCCCATAATACTATAATAATACTGGTAAATTTTGTATTGCTTCTCTATACGATCTCAATGTTGTTATATGACCATCAGGTTGTGAGATAACAGTAAACAAAGTTCCCAAATATATTTACTTTAAAATTTAGTCATCAATTATTACTTACGATTTTTTTTTGGAATTGTCGCTATTGTTTTAAATTTTGTTTATATATTATTAGAAAAATGTTCATCATGGTTAAAGAAAATGTTATTTTTCGTGTTAATACTAGAATAATTTTCTCATGAATTCAAAGAGCATATAATGTCTATTTACCGAGCTATAATGAAATGAAAGGAAACCCTATAAGTTTTCTTTGTTAGGGGGCTTTTTCCAAAAAAGAAAGTATCGATACAACTTTCTTATTAAGTAAAATATAGAATTCGTTTAAAGTTCCTACTTTTGATTGGATAAGGGCCAAGGGGTGGAAAAATGGCGTTTCAAGGACAATATTGCCATTCATTTATATTTTATGATAAAATATATTACGTTAAATATAAATATATAAAATAGATATATATTCATAGTGAAAAAAAAGTAATATTATTAAATAATTTTATCGAATACCTTAATACCGAAAGTTTTTCTGCCTATTCGTTTATATCATCATCACGAGAGAACCAACTCGTCCGACCCCTTTCATATTTGCAGGACACATTCCTGTTGTTTCAGTAAACGTTTTAAGCCATAGTCCCGTTGGTGGTAAAGTTTTCAATTAAAAAAATTCATTAAAGAATAAAAATTAATAATTAAAAATTAAGTTAATTTCTGTCACTATTGCAACGTAAATAAGTTATGCAATTTTCCTCGCCAAAGGTCTGTTTACTTTAGTTTTCATAGTTCTGTCTTTTGTTAATCTAGTTTCTTTTTCAGGTTTCTATAAAGCCTGAATACTTTTTTATTTATCAGTATTATTCTCATAACCATGAGAGTAACCAAGACTGCAGGGATGTGCAACCCTGAGGTCGGTCCCGTGGCCCAAGAGCCTAATAGCTCCGGGGCTTGTCGTGGGGGCTCTTCGGTTTGGCCCGGGACTCGTCTGCTTCAACCTGGACCACGAGGGATACACGTCTAGTTTCATATATGACTGTTTGCAGCAGATGAAATATATTGCTTTATAAAATAAATATTTGTAATATAAATAATTATATATAATTAAAATATAAATTAAATATATTTAATCCAAAACGCTATTACAACAACGGTGAATTTTTTAAATTCTTTTTTAAAATAAATTTATAATAATAATACTACTAGAATTTAAATTATTATTATAAATTAAATTATATTAATATACTCTAATACCCATTGAATATATTCTATTATACTAATGCTCTTAAAATATTTATTAGGAAGTTTCTCACTGTTTTATACATTACTTTTTAATTAATAATAAAACGTAATATGTGTTAAAAATTCATAAATTACGTAAAATATTAGAAATAAATAGGATTAAGAATAATTAAAAGATTATGTACACTTACATATTAGGTAGATTTCATAAGAAAGCTACCTATTGTAATGGGTACCACGATTCGACTTCCAAAATATTTTCAACATATCTTCGCGTTTCACATTCCCCAGACCCCAAAAGGACCATCAGTTATATATTTATATTTCACTTTCTTGTGGACGCGATAACTGCCGTAATTTTGCTTTCATATATAACAACACAAAATCTCGGTCGAGTTCGTTAATGAGCGTTAACCGGACCATGTGGGTGGAAAATGGGAGGCATTTAAAAAAAAAAAAATCGCTATAACTTTATTACTAAGTAAAGCATCGAATTTATTTAATGCTCCGACTATTATTTGGTTAAGGGCCAAGGGGTGAAATTAAAAGGGTTTCAAGGACAAAAAACATAGCTCCCTTAATAGGTGCAGGATTGAATCCGTTTAAAGTGGTCATGTTAGTTCTCTAAATATTACCTAAAAATTTGTCTGAAACGATTTTTGATATGACCAACCTTTACGACAAGGGATGACCAAAATATTGTTAGAATTGTAAGAAGAAGAGGCTTCCCATATGCTAAATATGTGAAACTTGTTTACATATGAAACCATTGTCGTATTCAGTGAATTTGAAGTGAACGCATTTAAACTGCCGTGTCTTAGTACTATGTATATTTTAATTTTTGCAAGTGACATTACTTTATGTGGGTAATGTAGACCTATTTTACTTTCAAATCATCTTCTCAACATCACTGTTGTTACATTTACACATGTTATTAAATAAAACTTTCTGAAAGCATTTAATTTTTTTATTAATACAAAGAGACAAACCTAGAATCATCCACTAATCCTCAAATAGGTGTGCTGTCAAGCAGTTCAGGAAAAATAATAAGGAAGTCTGGATAAATTTAGCAGTAGCTTGTAGTCTAATGAGAAAACGTAGTGACTGTAAAATACGGAAAGTAATGTTTGATACAAGCTCGTACAATCCGAGTTCGCCTACCCCTATTTTGCCCCGGTGAAATCTACCGCCTCCTTTGAGCGAGCCGAAAGGAATTTTTTATTTAAATTCTTCTTTACCTTTTTGTAACCTTTTCGTATTTTCAAAACCTATAGGAATATTTCACTTCAAAATTTTTTTCTACCAAACAAATATAAAATAACTGAAAGCAGTTAAAAACAGAACCTATTACATTTTTAATAGTGTTAGATCCAATACTATTTAAATTAATATAATTATCTGTACATGTTCATTACTAAATTTATTATCACAGTTATATCTTCCTTTATTGCAATTAGATAAATCATTTTAAGCCCCATTAAATTTGCTATCCAATAAATCAATCAAAGTTTAAATATATAATTAATATCCCTTTTGATTACAGTTCTACTTTCTATATACATTTTTCATATCAATATATAATTATTCGATATGCTATATAGTTTTAATTTAACATTTTAATTCAATTTTTTTTTATATTACAATATCTTATTCAGTCTTTATCATAGCTGCAATAAACGCAAAGCACCGGATGAACTACAAGTTACTCATATTTTATTTCTCTGAGAGTAAGAATTTTAAATAAATAACCACCACACTTTGTTTTTAATAGAATAACGTTGTTACTGATAATATAAATGAATATTTATTTAGTTGTTGAAATAATAATGTAACGGTAAAAGAAACTAATAAATTAAAGAGTAGAATATTACTTCAATTTCAAATTTGCTTAATAAGGACTGGGTATAATTAGTTTGTTTTTCTTAAAGATGGCATTGGTATTTTTTTCTAATATCATCAGAACGTCTATAACTGTTTGTTAGTAAATTTAAATAGAAATACACATAACATTTATAAATTTTTCTGATCCATAACAACATAGCTAAAATATTAAATAACAATTTGGACAGAGATCACAGCTAATAATACTAATAATATAATAATTATTAGCTAAGTGTTAAAAATCAAGCGGTTATTCACTGTAGTGTTAATTAATTCGATTTTTCAAAATGAAATGAATAATAATAATCTGCATGATATCTAACTCCATTTTATTTTAATTATAAATATTATTAATAAATTCAAACATAAATTATTAAAAATTTAATTTGATTGGTTGATTGACTTAATAAAAATAAATATTTGAAAATATTATAATTGATTGGTTAAAAAACGATTAAAACTTAATTAAAATTGTATACTGTTAATTAAGTTGTATATATTTAAATATCTCTCACTATAATATATTATTTTATTACATAGGACATAATAAAGAAAAGAATCTAAAAAACTTCACTTGACTTTTAAGACTTTGCTAATTATTATTAACTGAAAACTCTTGTCAAAAAATATTAATAATAATAATTTCATTTACTATATTTAATTTAAATTACGCATTATATTTCCACTTTATTAAAATTTTCCTTATAAATTTGTAATTTAATACACTAGTTTTTAACTTGAAAATTTTTTTTTGTTTACAAAATATGATTTTAATTTAATACACATTGTTATTAAAAAATGTATTTATTACGTGAGATTTAATTACAAAATTTAAGAGCATGAAAAAATTAATTACATCTAATTTTGTTATTATGAAAAGGTTTATGTTTTGAATTTGTAAAGTATATAATTTATACTGTAGGCCTATGTATTTTTACATACATAAATATATGTACATATATTTTACAAAAACGTATTTAACTTTGGTTCATTTAACATTAGAGAAAAAAATAAAATTAAGAATTTTAATTATTATTAAAGATCATATGTGATTCTCAATATGTTTATAATCATATTTCGAAAAATAATATGTTATTTATTCTGTGGCTGCTTAAGTAGCTCCTCGGCATTTCATGCGAAGATCCCGGATTCGAATCCCGGTCAGGCATGGCACCTTTTCATAAGCTAGTTTGATATATTGAAAATCTAACTGTAATTTATAAATACTTATGAAATAAGAATTACTGCATTTATTTTTATAAAAGCAATTATTTCTTGTTCTGTATTCAACATTAATAGTAATGTATATTAATCTATTATCTTTGTAGACGGTGGTAATCATTTCAAATATTATAATGAGTGCTTTTTATGTGGATAGTAGTCATGAAATTATTTAAAAAAATTCTTATCTTATTAAAAATACCAGCAAAAATTTAATGTAGAAATAATTGCACTCTAATTTCAACATTTCATGATTATAAATTACTAATTAGGATAGATGAAAATTATTGAATAATAGGTTGGATAAATATATTAATCATCTGGCTTTGAATCTGTTAGACAACAGCGAGGACGTTAGGAGAGTAAAAAGGCTGCATGTGCTTGATCTTGATGATCGCCCGTTATGATGATCCGGTTTGGCTGCTTAATGTTCCCGTTTATTGTTTCTTGACTGTTTAAATGTTACCGATTCGTTTATTGTTCTACTTAAAGTTGTTATTTATTTTGTTGTTTTAATGTTAATGTTGACTGGACATTCTAATGATCATTCAAAGCCACTATCAAATGTTGGATTATTTATGTTGTACTATTGTTTGTTATGCTATTCTTTGCTTTTGTGGATTGTTGTTAGATGGTTCTCTTTCAAGTGATGGTCAGTCATAGGGATAACTTATATCTTCATAGCAGAAGCTTATTGTAACTAAATAAGAATTTCAGCTTTAATTAATTTCTTATGGCTCTATTGCTTTTGTTTTAATCAATTACTTCAAACATTCTATTTATAAAAATCGTTAACTTTTTACATTCTGTATCGGTCTCTTTGACTCAGCATCTCTCTTACATTCTCAATTTTCTGTGTAATATAAATGGTTCTTTGTCTTTTTTTATTGATTTCAAAAATAAAACCCGTCAATACATCATGCAACTAAATTCAATGACCATGATTCATCTGCTTTGTTCTTAAATTTACAATATTCTACCTAAAACATTTCTCTTCTCCAGTTCTTATTAATATCTCTTTACATCAATCTTTCGTTAAATTTTATATTCGGGAAACAAGAGAATTTTCAATTTTTTTTTCTCAACTATATCAAAAGATTTTATTGATTTTCCTTTTACCCATATACCTCTATATCAAAGTGTTTCACTTCCAAAGATATTTTGTTAAATTTATTTCTAATTCAGCTCACTAATATAGAGATAGAGATTATTAATATAAAGTAAAATATTATTTTATGACAGCAGATCTCTTTTCTGTATGTAAAATCTCTACTTTTATCATGTGAAAACCTGCTTCTGATGTTTTCTTTACATCGTTCACTCCCTGTTTGCAATTTTACTACCTAAATAACAAAGTTATTTTGTTTTATTTTCATATACCATCATTCTACTTTCTACCACATTTCATTAACTTTATTCTATTCTATAATTCAAAATCTTTGTTTCTTATCCACACAATTGAATACTTCTTTTAACTCATCTCTAGTTTTAGTCACATTACCAAAATGATAATAATTCTTCACACTGATAATTTCTTTATCACTGGACTATTATTACAACTACCTCTGAAATTTTTTAATATTACACTCAAAAGAAATCAAAGAAATTGGGATTTAAAGAAGTCGGTACCCATGTCTAAATCCTTTCTTCATTTTTTTATTATTTATTACAGCTATCTGATATTTGTGTAAATTATTTAAATATTTTTTTTATATTTTAATATTTTTTCTTTCATTGAATCTAAAATTGCTTACCTACCCGTTATTTAATAATTTTTATCTATCCTTATTTGTAATTTATATGCATGAAATTAGAGTGCAATTATTTCTACATTAAGTATTTGCTGGTATTTCTTATAAGATAAGATTTTTTTTTTAATAATTTCATGAATACTATCCACATAAAAAGCATTCATTATAATAGTTGAAACAATTACCACCGTCTACAAAGTTAAATAAATTAATATATATTACGTTAATCTAGTACATTAATCTAGTTTTTCATAGTCAACTTTGAAAAACTAGTTTGTATTCAACGTGTTTTTGCAGTTTTTTCCTATTAAAAATAAAACAATTACTTTACTATTGGTTTTTATTCAAATATTTTCCTCCTGTATTATTAAAATTATGTAATTGTTTCTATAAAATAAAACAGAAAAATTATTATACATGTCTTCTTAGTTTTCCTAATAAATATAGACTTAACGAAAAACGAAAATTGTATTTATTTCGTAGAAATATACAATTATATGTGTCCAAACAAATCAATAACATATAATTCAAATTTTATCCCGGGAAAGAAAATAAAAAACTTGTAAATTTCTTAAACTGAAATTTAATTAATAAATAAAAATATAAAATTTATCGTCTCCTAAATGTTTTTTTAAAATCTTTAAACAGTATTCTCACACTTCGTTTTGAAAAAAATATTTGATTTTTTTTCAGATGAAACAGTATTGTTAACCATGAAGTCATATTAATAGCATAGTAATTTATTTCATAAAAAGTTTTTTTTTTTATTTTCTCTTTTTATTAGTTTTTAAATTACTCTATTATATTCATATATTACAAACATTATTACGTATTTGAAAAATATTATGATTTTTTTTTTCAAATTAAATAATATCTTAAACCATAAAATTATTAATAAAATAGTAACTTATTTCATAAAATGTTTTTTTTTTATTTTCTCTTTTATATTAGTTTTTAAATTGCTCCATAATATTCATATATTATCAACATTACGATAATAATAAAAGAGTTCTTTATTGATATTTTCTTTTTCAGAACGTCGACCGCTTAAAGGATTTATGAAAATGTACAAAACGCCACCTCAAAGGCGCCGGAAAAAGGATGAATGTTCTAGTGAAGGAGATTTGGAAGGAGATTTATCAGACGAAGGAGATGGTGAGGAAACTCAAAAAAACCATCTAAATTCTGCCAAAGACGCCGTTATACCACACAATCAGACAAATAATGTTAGTATTTTAGATTCTTATCTGAATGTTTATTGTCCTTTTTCATACCTTACAGTATATATATTTTTTATTTTTTCTAATAAAATTTTTTTTTATAACTTTATTAAAGAATGCTTTTAGGAATTTATTTTTATCATTATACTCGCTCTATAACATTCAAACAGTTTTCTTCATTCATAAATATACGGATTTACATCTCATTTTACATCCCAGAAAAATATAAATCATCGGAAAAGGAAATTAAAATGAATTTTCTATAATATAATTCTACTTTTTTATATAATATTACCAACTTTTAATATTTGATTTCATTAAAAAAGAATTACAAATAAATATTATTATTATTTATTTTAATTATTAGCAACCATTTTATAATTTTGTTTTACTATTAACAATTAAGTTAAAAATAAACAGTATTCGATATCAAATTAAATAACGTTTCTAGTATTTTTTACCCTATTTAAATTATTTCACTTCTTTTTCTTCTTCTTCTTCTCCGATTGTTTTAATTAATTATATAAATTAATGTATTATTCTTTGATTTTGATTAAGAAGATGTATTCTTGTTATTAAATCCATTAGCATCTAAGGCAGAAAGCTAATGAATAATAATATTTATTTCTATTCCCATTTAAATTTATTTTGAATATACTCGTAAATAAAATGATAATTTATGAAAAAGAACTTAATTTTTTAGTGACTTTTATGGGCATACTTATTTCAGTTCTTTTGTAGTATCTTTTAAAATAGTTTTTTATTAACAGTACACTTTAAATATATGCTTTTGTTTTTGTTTTTTTTTTAACTTAAATTGCAATTGTTTAATTTAATTTTTTCTATCAACTATTTGCAATTACATTGCACTTGCTCATTTTTCTATTATGAGCTAATTTTTTACCTTCACATTTATAGCATATTTATTAAATTTATTATTATTTTATTATATGCTAATTTTATTCTCCCTTATAATTATATTTTTTACCAGCAGAATTACTAACTGTTTGCATTAATTTTTAACTCACAAATCTATTGTTTTTTTCTAAATAAAATCACGTAACTTTCAATTTTTTTCTGTTATACTAGATTTTAAAGCTTTTACTAAATATGGTCGTATTTGACTATTATCATAAAGCCCTATACTCTTAGAAACACTTTTTAAAATTTCATACTAATTCCTAAATCTACAATTGAAAATTGATTTAATTCATAATTTCTTTAAGCTTAGAAAAATATACTTTACAAGTTAACAAAATAATTCATTGACTGACTCAGTGGGATACAAAGTAAGAAATATCCATCTCAATAAGTGTTCAATATCTCAATAACCATCAATTTTTAACAGAAAGGTTTTTCCAGAAATAATTTAACTTCATATGCTTAGTTATTATTTTTTTTTTTGTATAACTTATGAAACAGATTATATTTCAAACACATATATATTTAAAAATAAATTTATATTAAATAAATACAGTTTTGGTTTATAGCTATACCACAAAATTTTTGTTTTATTCTATTATATTGTTTCTTGTTTTATTCGTTATTACTACATTATTATTTTACTTCAAGAAATCGTTTTTAAATATAGAGCTAAAAATAACCATTTCTATCATTTTAATTTTAATTAGGATGAAGTTAAATATAATTAATAAAAACTTTATTAAAGTTTATAAAGTTTGGCTTATTTTAAAGCCATTTACTTTTTCTTTAATCTTTTCATACATATTATATGTTAAATAATTTTGTTATTGCTGTTTGTAGATATATATATATATTTATTTATTATTATTATAAATAACAATTTACATTAATTTCCAATGGTCGTTAATTTATGCAGGTAGGTAATTGTGGCACATTGAGGGCTCATAAAGGTGTATCAACCAATGCTGTAGTAGTTCGGCCAACGCACAACCATAAGGTAGGGCCTGAAGTGGTTACCGCATCGCATCGCATACAAGAAAGCTGTATATAATAGAATTAAAAACATTTTATATATCTTGTATATATTACCAATTGTTTCAAATAAATTGTCGATAAAATATTATAATGTTGTTTTTACTTTTATTTATTCATTATACATATTACCCTTTTGTAATTCAAAAGTTCTAAATAAAACTATTATCATGTATACGAATTTATTTTACTGCTTATCTAATATGTATTTTAAAAGAAGCGATTTTAGATTGTAGATAGTGCAAATATACTTTAAAATAAAACTCGAGAGTCGAGGGAAATGAGATTATTTTTTTTATTTTTTTGGAAATATCAAATAACTTTTATTTTTTTATTTTTGTAGAAGGTTTGTTTCTAAGAATTTTCAAGTAGTGTTCATAAGTAAATAAGTTTAAAAATTTTTTATTTAGTTACGAATTATATCCAACAGGAAAATCTAAAATATAAAATATGCATCTGATATTTCGAATAATAAATTTTTTAAACGTTTTTTTTTTTTTAGGAGGACTTTTGCACTAAAAATATTAAAATAATCCTTCCTTCATATATTAGAATAATAGAACATTCGTCTGAATCAATTTGTTTGGATTATCAAATAAAAATAAATTAAAAGGACTTAAATGAAGAAATTTAGCTAACCATATAGGTATAAGAATCATAACCGGTTGTTTTCTTGTTATACGCACTTTCATAAACATAAAACTGATTAACAAAATGAAGCTGGATTTAGCAAGAAATTTAATACAAAGAATTTTAACTCCACACCTTACTTTTTCATAATATTATTCAAATTCATTTAATTCTTATACTCTCTTACAACTACTGGAGAAAGTAGATAATGCACTATTTTCCACAAAAATTAAAAATTAGTTTATCACTTAACTAAATATATGTATTTTTTTAAATTTATTTAAATGTCATATAAACCATCAGAAGTATATACGGCATAAGTGAAGAGTTTTAATTATATAACAACACTGTACTGAACAGAGAAAACTAATTATACAGAGTGAATGGTTATGCAGTTAATATTACTTGGATTTCAGAGGTTTTAAAATTATGATATTCAAAATTGGATTATATTCAACTCGTGGATAAGAATGAAGAGAACTGAGTTTGTTTCTCACTTCAATCGTAAGCATACTTTGGAATTCCTAATTGTTAGTCTTCGAAGGCTACGTTATTTCTATGAATAACTGATGGTTACGTAACATATATTTAACTGATTGCTTCTATTTTACATTACACACACATACAATTGCATACTTTATAGACAAACCAATCTAAGAATTGATATACATATTTTACAATATGATGAAAAATGTAAGCCTTAAAGAAATTAAAACTGTATTTTTCTATATCATTAAAATATAATGAAAATTTTTCCTTATTATTGAATGTAATTAAGTATAAGCATTAAAAATGAAGTTTATTACGAGAGAAAACATTTGCTTACCTTATAATTTTTTACCAGGGGCTATTGATTAAAGGACACAAATATCTGGTATGTTTTAATTATAGAAAATATAACTCAAAAGAAAAATAACTAAAACAGAACTTTTTATTATTTTTAATTATTATTGTTTCTTTTCCACTCTGAGAAAAGAAAATATGTTCAAAGGAAAAATATTTATTTGTTTTCTATGAAAAATAAACAAAATAGAGATGATAATTTCCATCATATTCTAAAAACAAAATCTACATATATTATAAAATTACCAGAAAATCTACTATTTAATTTATTGAACATTCTAGAGTAATATAATTCGATACAATTCTACCTCCGTACACGATTTTCCGTGCTATTGTCCTGTATGCAGCTATTTGTAATACTAGTATCCATTCAGTGGCTTAGTCCACGAAGAATGCTGCTTCCTTCGTAGGAACTGATATAAATCTTGCTTGTCATTCGTCGCTATGATTATGACGAAAGCAGTCATAAAATTTCTCTAGGGTGAAATATTCTATTATGCAATATAAAGAACTTATTTTTATTGCATAACAATTGAGACCTTCATACAAACTTGACGGATAACGTTGACTTTATTTTACCTTTTTGACGATCAATTGTTATATTTATTTTAAAATTTATTTTATTATAATTATTGATATATGAAGTAAATATTTATAATGTATATTATATCATTGTTCCCGAGGATGGTGTAACAATCTCCGAAACGACTTGAACATTAATATAAACATAGTTACTATTAATGATTATTGGTAATGGAAAATATAATTATAAAAATATTTAATATAAAGAAGGCACTGTAGCTTTAGTTGTAAAAAAAGACAACGACTAAACGATTCCTTTCTCTTACATTTGTGGGAGCGTCACAAAAGTTTACAACAGAAAAGAAACAAAAAAAATTACAGTCGACGTTTTTCGGAATAAGAAAGGTATCAAGAATACAATCAGTACGCTAAAGAATTAAGTTTTTTTTATATTTTTTTAGACAATGATGGACGAAAAACTCTTGGTTATGTCTTTCTCAAATTCTGGATTTGGCCTTGTACCGGTTTCAACAAGAAGAGATACTTACGCCAACTTATACCTCTTGATATTATACCACGATGTTCTGCATAGAATGTTTAACAAAAGAACCAATATGAACAGATATTGAATAATTGTTTACATTTTCGAATACCTGTATTAGAAAGTAAAAATTCTTGACAGCTGACCATCGAAAAGAAGACAACGACGATGAAAATATTTTCAGTCAAATAAATAATGTAAACAAATAGAAAAATAATGCGAATTAGGAATGATCGGATAATAGAGGAAGATATTTCACCGTAGAATATACCTTATTACCTTACCTTACCTTATACCTTATATCTTATATCTTATTTTTTCACTAAACAATATTGAAATATAAAAAGGCTGAAAAAACTGTCCTTACTGCTTTTCAATGAGGTATAAAAAAATATGAAATTATTAGGCTATATTTATTTCTTTATTTAATCTTGATTTTTTGTTTTATTTTTTAGATTTCCCTTAATCTGAATGTGAAAGAAGGGTAAATTCATTAAAAAAAAATAATATAAAAAGTAAGAAACATGAAAAATATTTTAATTTCATTTTTCTCATGGTGTCTTATAAACAAACTTTAACAATGATAAATCATATATGACTTTTTAAAGTTAATGAAGACGGAATTTGAAAAAAATTACCAACCGTAATATCTTTGAGGAAATCAATATAACCTACAATTCAATACATAACGTTTCATTAAACATGTATCTTATTAATCCTTTTTGTTTCTATTGGAAAATAGTCATAAGAAAAATTTGTTAGATGATCATAAATATAGATCCTTATGTAAATGTAATATTTGAAAGAACTAGATCTGTACAAGGCAATAAAAAAAAGGTTAAAAAAATAAAGCCGACTTAAAACACATAAACGACCCTTTCATAATTCTTTAAATTTCAACTCGAGTAACCTGCGTGAAACTAAATACCATATATATAAAGTTAGTTTGGCGCCATATTCAAAACGTCTAACTTAAATAACTAAACAAAATTTCTCTTTAAAAATAATCATTTTTAACGGGATATTTTGAAATAAGTTATATATTATATATTTTGTACGATATTTAAAATATAGTTATACAGTTAAAAATCGGTTTCCAAGTGAAAAATAACTGTTGACAGAATCACAGAAAGTCCAAAAAAAATGCGTCTTGATAAAAATAATAGAAGGATGACTTAAAAAAAATACTAATGAGGGTGAGCTATGATTTTGAGTGAAGTGAAAAAATTATCGATGGAGGAAAACAAATTTTTCGCTTGAAAAATCTACCACTTAAGTTATACGGGGATAACGGATTCAGCAGAGGAACTCTTTTATAAAAAATAAAAATATTGAAATTTGTCCGTCTGGTGTAAAATAAGTATTGGAACAAAAAAATAAATAGCATATGGGTCAAACAGAAAGTTTCTATTTTTATTTATGACAGTTAAAAATCATTACAGAAATCCATACAAATATTAGAATACATGATGCAAATGAATTAATAAGTAAAAATTCACCAACTACAAGGAGGTACAAAAACTGATGTTCGAAGCAGTTTATTAAGTGCACCAAACAAGCAATTTATGAAAATAAAATATTTTTATTTTTGTTTTAAATACAATGTAATAATATATGTTAATTACGAATGACATACAAAATATACATTTTAGGAAATGTTAGCTTATTTTGTTTAATTTTTTTTTTGTAGTAACCATGGGATTTTATTTTTTTTTAAACTAGTGGAAAAAAACCAATTATTATTTAATTTGCATAATTTTACAAGAAATAATACACAAAAATAACGATAATTTCTAAGTTTAATTCATTTTTTGGTTTTAATTAATTGCATAACTTTCAAAAATAAAAGTAATTTATCTTTTTAATTGCACACAAATATTAATAAAATGAGCATAAAAAAATAATAATTGAATCATAAATGTTTTTTCTCCTTTTCCAATTGTTACAAGCAATTCTTAAAAAAATAAAATGAAATAAAAAATAGATGTAGCGAAAAAACATACGCCTAAACGACTTCCAGTAGACATTTTGCATTAGGAGGCCGTACGTGACTAGGAAGTCAAATTGTGATACCAGAAAAGAGATGGCCCATCGACCTACATAACTCGCTCGTTTTGCTAACAGCAAAACTGTCATAGAGTATAAATTTACTCACCTAAATAAAAACATTTTAAATATTGTTGAATTTTTCCTTAGAATTTATATCAATAATTTCTTTCTTAATATAAATCTATTAAAGATTTTTTTTATTAAATGAATATTCAGGTAGCATCGGCGACTAAATAAATTATAAACAATTAATATTCATAATATAATACTATAATAAAGTTGCAATAACATAAAATTATTATTAATATATATTTTCTGTTACGATAGTCCTAACTTCTGTTTTGAGTACAATATTATCTACCTTTCTCAGCTTAATCGTAATTACATCAATTATTAACGCGTTTCGGATACTCTCAATTTTCAAAACTGACTGTACTCACTAGTACAATGATCTAAGAAAGCTAAGTAACTGTACTCAATAAAAAAAAATAACAATACAAATAAAATAAAAACTAAAATGCGTGAATCTATATTATTAAAAATGTAAAAATCCCCGAAAGTTCTTCACCGATTGCTTTGAATTTTTGACACAACGTTGCATTCGAATTCTCGCGTGTTTTTGTATACCTACTATTGGTACATAAATAGTTAGTTAGTGCTATTATATAGATGTCACAACTGTGACAAGTAAAAATATTATTTTTTGAAAAACAGCGTGCTATCTGTTGGATATAAAACCAACACACGCTATATTAAAAATTTTACAATTCCAATCAATTTTTCTGATGTGAGTCTCCGTTATAGACTAAAAAACTACTGGACCGATTTACGCACGGGGAATAAAGAAGAAAGGGAAAAATCGAAAAAGGTAAAAGGGAAGAACTTAAAAATGGAAGAAGGGGAAAATAAAAAAAATAAAAAAGGGGAAAATGAGAAAATAAAATGTAAAGGGAAAGGGAAATAGGGAAAGAGAAATGGGGAAGGAATTGGAAGGTGGAAATGATGGAAAAGTAAATGGTAACGAAGAAAGGGAAAGTTTTAAAAAGGAAAATGGGGGAAGGGGAAAGGAAAAGGGTGAAGGGAACGGGAAAGGTGAAATTTTGTGATGTTCTGTAATGTTCATTTTGTTAATGTTTTATCAAACTTTCAATTGTGTTCATTTAATCTGTATGTGTATATATATATATATGTGTGTGTGTGTGTGTGTGTGTGTGTCCAAATTTGATTATCTCTTGTGTAAAAATTTTTTTTTGTATGATGAAAATGATAAAACGAAAGTTAAATTAGGAATTTAACTCTAGAAATTGATACTAATGAATCGGGAATTTCCGCTAGTGATCGGTACATTCCGGTGCCTACTTTTTGGTTTTAATTCATTATTTTATTAAAACAAAGTCACAAAAAAAAAATTATTAATATATATATATATATATATATATATATATATATATATATATAAATATAACAAGTATACTACACCAGACCACCACGAGATATGTACTAACGATTTGCGATTTTCCGTTAGTGATTGGTACATTCCGGTGCTAATCTACGGGGGACGGACTCACACACAGACAGACACAAACAAATTCCCTTTAGTAGAGAGGAATTACCTTACTTTCATTATTAATATTCCTTGTCAATCATCCATCTTCATTATTAGGGAATTGAAAATTTCTAACCAGTAATAACAAATTTACCATAAAACTCTTTCTCGAGATTAAAAGTTAACTAAATAACAGAATAATTTTGAAACTGGCTGAAATATCTTAAGTTTAACATACGTAAAGTAACATACATAAGTAAATAATTTAGTAAATTTGCTTAGAGGCTTTCCTTTGCTGATCAGTTATACTGTAATGAATCAAAGGTATTATAATTGAAATCAGTACTAAACACATCCTTTGATTTTGTACATTCCAGGTTATATGAAGTAAAATAGTTTAGGTACATTGTAGAACATTAGCTCTAGATTGGTATTTCTGACATTTCGTCGTTTTACCACATCGATTCGTAATCCATGTACAATAAATAGCAATGTTACGTACGTGACAGATACAAACAGTATATACTTTTATTCTCTAGTGTTATTACGTTGTAATTTCTGCTGAACACTTCTGGGATATAATTATGTTTCCATATAAAATACCAATGGTGTTTCATTTTTTATTGTTTATTGAATGATTTTTTTCACTTTTTTAATGCATTAAAATCAAATCATAAATTAATTTAAAAGGGTTTAATCTATTAAATATTGAAAATTCCTAATGTTTTAGTTACTTTGTGGGATGTGAAGAAAAATTCTAGGAAAAGTTGATAAAATTTACCAAATTAAAGTTTTTTCTTTTTTTTTTGTAATGAAATTGATCGGTCGATATCGGTGACCCTCAATGTCATAATACATACATTACTACAGCACAATACATTAATGTAACTAAATTAATTCGTATTTCAACAGTCTGGAATACTTGGGACAACAAGTTTTAATCATTAGAATGACTATATGAATATACATAATAAAACTAAAAATTGTCTATCTCGTGCCTCGTGCATATGTTTTAAATTCTCTGTTAAAAATGGATGACTTAATATATCATTTTTTTTTAATTTCTCTTACCCATTACAATAATATTTAAGCATTCTACACTGTGAGGGTAATAATTTAACTAAAAGTAAAATTATGGTTTTTAGACCTTTTTAACCAGTATCGAAATTTCGTTTTACGTATATCCTTATCCTACCCTAAAAACACAGGATTTGCTAGTGGCGACAGATTTTTCTCTTGCGTTCCTTGGAATATAGTATTAATTTAAACTTTGCACGTAACTAGGAGACATCGAGCCAGCAATTTTCCTTAGTTAACAGCCCCAATGATCATACAGTGCTACTTACTGAGGCATTTCAAGTGTAAGGAACCATTAGGTTGTAAGAGAACGTATTTTACAACCTTATTCGAGATAAGTAATGTAGGTATTACCCTAAATATATTCATTTTTTTAAATAGTTGATTAAGTTACTGTTATTATGGTTAAAAAAAATATTCGAAAAACGAATATTTTCGACATATTTTATTTTTTTATTTCCGTAAAGGCAAGAAGCTCTTCATACTCACAAAGAGAGACATGAAAATTTTGGTGTTGATTGCTTGACAGAACGTTCTGGTAAATCTACTGAAATTAATGAAGACCAAATCAAAGCCATAATTCAACCTGACCGTTATATAACTATGAGGGAGATTGCAGCGAGGTTAAATGAGTCACATACAAGTATTGAAATCACATAAAATATCTTGAATTAGTTAAGAATTTTAACATTTGGGTCCTGCATGAATTAAAAGAAATTCACTTACCGCAACTAATAAATATTTGCGATATGCATCTCCAACGCAATGAAATCAACCCTTTGTTGAAATGAAAAGTGGATCATTTATAATAAAAATAATCGAAAACGATCATAGTCCAAGAGAAATGAATCAGCATAAGCCCCATCGAAATCTGAACTTCATCAAAAAAAGATCACCCTGTCAGTTCGGTAGGATTACAAAGGTGCTGGTATTTTTAGCTGCTTCTAAGAAACCAAACGATTAATTCCTATGTTTACTGTCAATAACTAATGAAACTGGAGGATGTAATAAATGAAAAACGGCCAGAAGTGGAAAATCGCAAAGGAATCGTGTACAACCTCGGCATTAGCCAGTACCTCCAGTATCATTATTGTACCTTATTATCAGTATTGTACCTCCAGTTTCATTAGTTATTGACAGTAAACATAGGAATTAATCGTTTGGTTTCTTAGAAGCAGCTAAAAATACCAGCACCTTTGTAATCCTACCGAACTGACAGGGTGATCTTTTTTTGATGAAGTTCAGTACAATGCACGGCCTCACACAAATTTGGTAATTCGTGGAAAATTGTTGGAGCTTGTTTGGAAAATGCCGTCTCATCACCCCATACAGCCCTCATCTTGTACCATAAAATTACCATTAATTTGAAAGTCTGCAAAACTTTGAATGGTAAAACTATTACTAATGATGATAACCTAAACTCGTACTTGGTTCAATTTTTTTCTAACAATGACCAGAAGTTCTATGAGTGTAAAATTATGAAATACCCAGAAAGATGGAAAAATAGAATGAGAAAAAATTAAAAATATGTAACTGATTAAAGTTCATTCTTTCTATAAAAAAATAGAGTTTTATTCCATACTACAAAACCGAAATTACTTTCTTGCCTTCCCTAGTAGTCAGTAATTAATTCAAACGATAAAAATGTAAGTATTTTGACCTTTTAGTTATCTTTATTTTTTTTAGAATTTGAGATTTTCAATAAAATTATTTAAAAATAATTTTATTTAATTCGATTTTTACAAATTCTTATTAGAGATCATGTTTAAAAGTATTTTAAAACTTTTTCCCAAACATAAAATTACGATTGTGTTAAATTCCTCTCCATTACTTATATAATTAATAGACAGCCCCTAACCAGGCCTGAAACTTTCACAATTGAAACTCATATTTTTTTCTAATTATTTAATATTATCAGTAGTATTCCATTTTTACATACAGAATATTTCAAAATAAACTGAACGTTTTTTTATTGTTGTGGGTATTAAAATTTCCATGTCCATACAATTAAATTTTTTTTAAATTTTATTAATAAGAATAACACTAATGATTTAAAAGAAAATTCTTTATTAAATTGTAAAATGTCATGATAATATTTGTTATCAATTATTTATTAGAAAACTCTTACTACTGTCAATTTCAATTATCCTGTTTTTATTGGATTTCTTCATTTCCGTTTGTTAAGTACAATTCTTTTAATCTCAACATATGTGATACATGCTATATTATTTATATAAATATCTTATCTGCTTATTGTATTCTAGTCTCTGTATTTCTTCCTTTATAATTCTTAATGTGTAAATTTCCTTGTAAAACTAAATTTATTTTACCTATCTCAGTAAAGAACCGTGATATTCTTTTTAATAAATTTGTACAAAAAATCTCTTTTAACCTATGCAACTATTTAAATACACAAACATATCATCATGAGTCATTATTAATTATAAACTGATATTACTACTTAATACTTAAACTTATTACTTTATAGTAATAATACTATAATAAGTAATAAGTATTATTACTTATTACTTATTTCCGAAATTGGAATTATAGAACAAAGATAATAATTAAAATAAAATAAATTAAAATTGTATTTATCGTTATAAAAGCATTAATAATAATAATAATAATAATAATACATCATTAAACGAGCCTATAATAATAACCATTAATGCACGAATGCGAAGTAAGTTACGACACGAGCCTTGACGAGCGTCGTAAAATTCGCGAGAGTGAATTAATGGCCATTATATTTTCATACCGAATTATTTTTACGGCTGAGAAAATTCTGTAGCAATAGGTTATATTATTAATTAGTTCTGCAATATCTTTAATATTGATCGATGTTAAAGACATTTCTTCCTCAGAATCCGACGTCATTAAAAAAAAAAAAAAATAATCAGTGTAATATAATATAGAAACTTAATTACATAGTAGTATTCTTTCAAATTAACCTCTGCTTGCTTTTTACGATTTCAGATTAGAATCAAATTAAAAAAACAAAAAAAAGCTATACATTAAACAATACTTCCTTCTGATTGGTCAGTAATTGAAAAGAATAGGCTTTTGATTGGTTGAACAGCTGAATCAAATGAAAATCTATTTCATAATGACTCATTATAAAACAGGTTCAGCTGCGTAATTCAAATATAGTCGTAAAAATAATTTTATTGTATTAATTGACTTGGAATAATTATTTTTTTAATACAACCAATTTTTAATAAAGTATTTCATAGATAAATTTCTTGAATTTTACCTTACATCATGCATTTTAAATGAAAATTTTCAAGATCCATGGTAGTAAATGCACTTTCATTAACAGATTAGATATCAATAAAAGTTTTTAAAAGTTTAATATTTATGTTTTATACATACATATATATATATATATATATATATATATATATATATATATATATATAAATATATCACTTCAACGACCGTATTTTTTCTTCGGTATATAAGAAAAAAACAGCCAAAAATAGATATATTTTTTAACTTAATTTCTCTTAGTGATCTGTACAATTTTTTCTTTAAAAAGAAAAATTATGGTTTTCACTTTATAAAGGCAATAATTAAGTTCTGATAATTCTGTATCCTATTTGGGCGTATTTTTTGAGTAATGCTTTAGTTTTAACTGAATTTTAATTAATTTAACAAAATAGATAGAATACGTTACTCTTTCATGTAGTTTTTTTTTAAATCTTGTTCATATCTAACCAGATTAAAAGGCAGCAGTTTATATTTGTATTTTGGCACTCATGTAATAACTACAAATTTACTTAACCTTATTTAAACAATTAGATATTAATAATTAATCAGTAGTTGTATGTTCGTTTGACGTAAGCCCTTTGTTTTTCATCTACTTGGTGAAGTTTTTTTTATAAATAAGTATTACTCCTTCAGAAAATAACTAATTTTCTTTTGAATAAGCCTTGATTTGATAATAGTTCCATTTTATAATGCTAATGAAATTGAGCAAAATCAAGATTCATTAATAATTATAAATAGTTATTATATAAAATACTATTAAAATACTAATCTTCTTATTATGTTAACATTTTATTATAATTATTTTATTACATATTATTGGTATGTATAATATTTAATTTAATAATTAAAAAATTTTCAATTTTTAATAAAATTATAGTTATCCATCCTGTTTTATTTATTTAATGAAGAAAATAAAAAATTTTTTATTCTTAAACAGTTTAACAGAAAACGATGTTAATTGATCATTTAAACTAATTGTTTAACTTAGAAACCTTTTGGAATTTATTTCACTGCAAAACGTGCTTCTTCAGCAACGATGGGAGATGTTTCAAGGACTCTGAATTAATTGAACATCATTGTGCTAATAGATACCAGAATTGAATAATGAAAAAAAGCTTTTCAATATGTTACTCATGAATCAGCCAGTGCTCATTTAGTCATTTATTCAACAAAAAATAAAGAAAAAAGAAAAACTTCTCTTTCTATGTTCTCTTTTGGAAGCACAACGTCGGAAAAATATAATTGAAAATAAAAGGGGAAAAAAAGAAGTATCAATAAGGGTCTTCCTTATTCTATTCAATAGTGAAATGATGCTTTTCTTTTTTGTTGTTGTTGTGTCAAAAGAAAAGTTCTGTACATTTCATTATAATTGTAATATACAAGTGAAAAATAATTATAAGTTTGTCACAACAATATAGAGAAATACTTGTTTGAAAAAAATGATAAAACATAAAAGTAATACGTTTCTGATAGATAATTTTTCTATAGTGGCAATTAGAGTAAAATTGAAATATTACAATTAAACTGCTCTTTTCTTTAAAAATTTCCCATTAAAAAAATATTTGAAATTAATTAATGTAATAGAATGATAATACACAACTTTGTATAACCTTTGTTTTAAAAGCACAAAAAAAATCTTGAAATATATTTTCTTTTTATTCTTTATTATTTAGAATAAAATAAAGTTAAAATTGATAATTAAGATTTTTTTTCAACGAAATACATTAATATTATTTTCTTCGTACAAAATATTGTTTAGTTGAAAAAAAAAACGTGCAAATACAAAGACAGTAAAGAGAGATATGATTTGACATTTTACGTGTAACATGATGTGTCACATGGGACAGGAATCAACCGGTGTCTGACATAACAATTTTATTTTGATTTTCACATTCCCAAATGGTTAAAAACTATCGGCAAATAAAAAAGAACGTAATATTTTATTTTATGACATAATACTTTGGCCCTTAATTTATGTATTAAAAAAATTCCTTTAAAGACCTATTTTAATACGAAATTGTGTGCTGAAGGGTTGAAGCTGAGAATAAAAATAAAACATTTTAATCACAGAATTACTATTCAACAATTTAAGTACATATATCAATGTAAATACGAGAGGTGGATCAAAAAGTAAATTACACTCTTTTCGTGTTCTTGAACTGAAAGGAATATACTAATGTCTTGTGGTGGCAGCACTGGTTGTGTTGTTGTCTTCACGATCCCCCCAGCAGCAATTCTATACGAAATTCAGTACGTGTGTAGTCGTTGTCAATATGGTGTGTCCTCAAGAGGTTTCGTCCAGCATAGTAGTGCGTTCAGTAGTCCGATTTTTGTGGGCAAAAATTACAATTGTTATGAAATTCATCGCCGAATTTTTAAGGTATACGGTGAGAATGCATGTCACGCCTGATGATCACAAATTGGTGCCAAACGTTCAGAAACGGAAGAAAAAATGTGAGTGACGATCTGCGTGCTGGGCGTCCTTCAACTACAAACACGACGGGTAACGCGGAACGTGTAAATGAAATGATCTTTAGTGACCGGCGCATTAAAATTAGAGAGATTGGAAGTGAACTTAACATCCAGTTATGGTAGTGTGTTTTCAATTATTCACGATCAGCTTGATTACTGTAAGATGTGTGTACGATGGGTGCCATATCTGTTGATCGACAATCACAAACATCAACGTTTTGCGTCTGCTCTTTCCTTTCTTCAACGTTATTCCAGGACTAGTCCACAGTTTTTGAAACAAATTATCACAGGGGATGAGAGCTAGGTGCTTAATTACACTCCTGAGACTAAACGAGCATCACATGAATGGAGACATAAAAATTCGCCGCAGCCAAAAATAGTGAAAACATTTCCACATGTTCGAAAGGTTATGCTGACAGTCTTTTTCGAATCTGAGAGAGTTGTTTACAGTGAACTTATGCCCGAGGAGGAACAATCAATGCCGAATCTTACTCTGAGGCTTTAAAAAAGCCATTAAAGATCGTAAAACCATTAAAAATCGTGCGTAAAGCCATTAAAGATCGAAGACCCGTAAGACTGAGTGATGGGGGCCTTTTTCTCACAACAACGCTACTCCTTATTCAGCCCCATGTGACAAAGGAATTACTGAAAAAATTCAAGTAGTAAGTGTGGTCTCATCCGCCTTACAGCCCTGACCTAGCACCCTGCTACTACTATCTGTTCGGTCCTTTCAAGCGTGACCTGGGAGGGGAGCGTTTCGCTAATGATGGTAAATTTAAGAAAGCGGTCATTAAATCGTTGAAGAAAATTGGACGAAATTTTTATGAGAGTGGAATTGAAAAAGTTGTTTAGGTATAAAAAGTGATTAGAAAAATTAGGTGATTAAGTCGGAAAATAGATAAAAATACGCATTTTTTGTTCAATAAAAACAAAAATTATGTTTTAAATATGTGTTTGCTTCATATAGGGGGTGTAACTTACTTTCTGATCATCCCTCGTAAGTTTTTTTTTCATTATCTATTTAAACGACATATGAGTATTTAATGAAATAAATAACATTTTCACAAAAAAAAAAAAACATAATAATTCTTCAATATTATAACCCACCAGGTGTACAAAAAAAAATTCTAGTAAAATAGCAAGGTTTTAATCTTAATTTAAAAAATATATATATTATTTGTTAGAATATTTAGCATAGAGATCTATCTAGGCGTTTATTTTAATGTTTTTAAAAAAAAAATCTTTCAATTATTTTTCCTGAACCACAAAAAATAAAGATATAGGAAATAACTGTGGAAAAGTCCATCATATTTTTATATTTTCGTTTAAATTTTTTCATTTAAACGAATGAAAATTCGTTTAAATGTTTCGTAAAAATTCAAAATTCTTCATGTTTCGTAATTTCATGCTTATCCATCTAGCTTGCTATAAATATTTATTTCTGTGATGCACTGAAGTATTGTACTATATCAATATCTCTTTAAAAGAGATTTTGAATATATTTTGGATAAAAAAAAAAAAATACAAGAATTTCAAATGTTTCAAACTCCGTAAGGTTAATGTATTTTTTTAGAACTATAATGAAATAATTTTGCGCATACTTCTCTTCATCAAATCGAAATGTTCCCTATAAAAAGTGCACTTTTTTAATCCTTATCTTGTTTTTTTTGGACTTCATTGATAATCAAGGTTTTTTTATTTTAATCCGTCTCTTTCTTTCAGGTCACTTTCTTAGTATTTATTAAGGAAAGAGGTGTCTTCTTATTTTTCGACATATTCAATAAATATGAAATGCATCTATATGGGATTAAACTTTTTATGAACTAAATCACTTCTCTTTTACGAACTAAATAAGAAATATGTACAAATAAACTATATTCAATTTTTTAAACATCAGGCATTTATTTTATAAATCATTTAATCATAAAATGTTATGTAACAAAATATCTTAATAAAATATTCCGAAAGAATTAACTATTTAAAATTAAAATTAGAATTTTATCTCTCGAAGTTCTTGAAATTCAAAGTGTTTTTTATTTATTTATTTTTTTTTTAATTCAGATAAAAAAATATAAAGACACCAAATTCTCACTAGGGAATCAGACCGCCGACTCAAAAATTAACTATTTCATTCTTGACATATGTCAAATTTAAGTATAGATTCTTAAGTTTAAGTTATCATTAACACAATAACCACTGCATTATGCCACGGGTCATGTGCTCCAACAATCATCCATGCCGTCAAAGGTAAGTGAAGTCTTATATCCTTCTCAATCGTCTTACTTCTTCGCCATTGTCAAGTAGATTCAGCGTCACATAATTCATATGTTTGTCCTGCTTTCATATGTAGCCTCCTTTCATATGCATTTATCCTAGTAAAATTGCATCAAAAGATGTAAAATATACAGATTATTGATTCGATTTTCCATTTAGTATTTTATTTTTAATTCAAAGGACTTAATTACAAATTTATTTGTGTATTCTATTATTCATGAAGTTAGAATGGAAAATTAGCTTAATCACCTCCCGATATGATATTAACAATTCATAGTACTGAAAAGAATGCATTTAAACATTTTATACAGTATAAATCGATCACTCATTTTCATGTATAATTTTATATTTAACTTAAATTTGAAATGTGCTGCTTAAAAAGTATCAGGCATTGTTAAAACTCAAAATTTCTATTATTGAATGAATGGATGAATCAATCAATATTTATTCCCACAAAATAATACAATATATATATTCATAGTAATTTTGGACATAAATGGAACAATTTAATTTAAACAGAAATTGCTTTACTAACTGGATTTAATACATTTCATTTAGGGATCACTAGCAGAAGAGAACTTGAGCGCTATGAAGTGATTGTGATGGTGCTATCAAACCAATATAATTACTCGTACAATTATTTTACAGTTACCACTCACAGTAAAACAATTATAAATTAATCATAATATCGATCTACAATTTAAACTTCGATTATATGAAACGATAAAATGAGCCAAAATCACGAATTCATAATAAATATACATCGAATAACTGCAACATTATTAAGACTAATTTATATAGTTAATTCTGAAAAAAAAATGTCTAATATCCATTCCTCTATTTTCGTAAGTGTGAGTTACTTAACCTCAAAAATATAAATTTAACAGGTATCAGCATATCAGATTGTGGCAAACATAATGAAACTGTTATCTACATTGTCATAAAAATCCTCGGAACATTGAAACATAATTCACATCATAAATGAACGATAAATGTTTTGGGAAAAATTCTTTTCTATTTAGATTAATCTAATTAATTAGTTTCTTTACGTGGTTATTGTTAAAATACCTATTTCATAAAAAATCTGTTTGCTAGAATATGGGTAACACTTACCCATATCTGCTCTAAAAATACAATTTTGAACAGTAAAAATTCTATCTAAGTGAGTATTAAATGTCCCGCCCCAAACTCTATCCAATATTTCAGCAATGAATGAACATATGGATAGTAAATCAGTTTAATTATAAAAAATATTTTATTTTATTAATTTTTCGAAACTAATTTTAATCTATTATTTTAAAATTTCACGTCAGATTTTATATTTGAGATTCTGATCTAACATGACACTCATAATAATATTTATACTAATAATATTTTAATTACAGTATTATGTAGTATAGTATTTATTTAAATTATTTTAATTTTCATATCATTTTATTATATTATCTTCATTTGATTGAAATTTATTTTCATAGTACGTCCTTTTTGTTTGTCTAATTAAAAGATTATTCAGTATATTCCTATAACTGCAATGTTTCTGTTTTGTCCAGTGTTAAATCGTTGTTTTAATAAAGTTCTAAACATTTATCGCGTTTTCTTATGCATCCTTTTAACCCTTTCGTAATCCAGGGTTTGACTGGCCTTGAATTATGAGGGGATAGAAATTTTGTATGATTTTTACCAGTAAATTCTCGTAATTTCTCATAGAATTTTTCATTTACATCATTATGATCAAAATTTACTATTTCCCATTTTTCTTGTTCGAGGCATGCTATTAATTCATTCAGACTTGTTTTCCGAAAAAAAAATGAATGAAATTCATCCTTAAAACCTTTAGTATTTCCTGTAACAAGGTGTCAGACCGAAGAGAAGTGATCTGTTATATTGGTTTTTATAATTAAAAAACAAAATTTTTATGGTTATTAATATAGATTACGAATATATGGTCACAGTCTGATTCAGTACTATTTGATTCCCAAGTCGGTTTGTTTATATACAATTTAAACTCATATAATTATAGTATGATTTAAAATTCAATCCCTAGTTCTACAGTCAATTATATTCAAATTCGTATCACCAACAACGATCGTATTACTACTATCACGTAAATTAATTGTCTCCGTGGCGCAGTGGTAGCGTCTCGTTTTTTTATCCGGAGGTCCCGGGTTTAAATCCCGGTTAAGCGTAGCATTTTTCATGCAACTACAAATTTCTATCATCATATTCACAAGTAAAAGCTTCTTCGTAAGCTTCTCTGGTGAATTAATTCATCAATCCAAAAAATAAGAAAAATTGGCAAGCTTATTACTCGTGATCAATAAATACTAAATATATTTTATTCTCTCTTATATATAGAGGGAATTATATGCTAACAAATTACATGGAACACTCAACAACACGATCTTACTTTATCAAGTACTGATAGAAAATTATTTTATTAATCTATTTAAAAAAAATTATTTATACAAAAATTACCTCCTTTTTTAGTGAGTAATTTTAATAATAAAATAATTATGAATAATATAATAAAAAATGATTTTGTTTAATAATAAATATAAAAATAAACAATTTTTTTCACAAAATTAGATTTGAAACAAGAATATAAATAAACATTTTTATTAAATTTGAAATCTATTTATTTTTTTGTTTTTACATTCCGAAATGTATTTTGATATCATCGTTCCATTAAAACATTCAACTAAATGGAACATTGTTTACATTGTTTAATTAAAATCAGGATAGGCATTGCTTACTGGATATGGCACCATAAAATTTTGAATGGTAGTTACTCAATAAAATGTCTTACAGCTAACAAATTGTTTACAACTATTTTTAAAATTACAACAAACCAGATTACAACTACTTTGTTGGTAGTTTTATCGTTAATTAATTAGATGTAATGTAAATTATTTTTTTTAAATTATAAAAAAAAATAAAAATAAAAGTTCCTAATTTGATATATTCATATTACGTAAATTTAATCTTAATATTTATCAACTGTACTGATTTTCATGATGTGGTGTTTACTTTGTAGAGAAAAATCTTCTTATGTTTATGTAACAAGTTTTCCCAGATTACTTTAATGGATATTAGATGATCTTCATTGAGTATTTTAAAATTATTTTTGTTTCTTTTATCATTTCTTTGAATTTTTTAGCATTAATAAAAAACACATAAGAAAGTGATTTTTTATATAGCCTAATTATTTTCATCTATTACCACAAAGCAAAACGTTCAGAAAAGAAAGCGTGTTTCTTAATTTTAGAAAAAAATTTTAGATCGTGTTTAGGAATAGTTTTTGTAAGTTTGAATAGTTTTGTAAGTTGTTTTTTTAACTGAATTGCTTTTTATATATTCCTTTATTTTTAAAAATGTTGTAACTGTTTTCTTTTTCATACTGAGTGCTAGCTTTGTTTCTAAAATCATATCAAAATTTAAAAAAAAGTAATAAATTAAATAACTACAGAAAAAAGTGTATTACAGGGGCATAAACAACTACGATCATTAGCCCGGTGGAAACTGGTAGCGTATGAAAGATAACATACTTGATTGGAATTCGACACCGGAACATCCGACCGAAATGCCAAGACTGCTTTCTCAGCCACAGAGGTCGGCTAAATTTAAATTTGTTTAAATAAGGCTTTTATTTAAATTTTGACTTTTTGGAGTTGTCAATATAACAGTTAATAAATTAGTGGTAATTGTTAGATTTTTAAAAAATCAAATTAAATAAATTTAATAAGAATTTTTTTATTTTTTTTTTTAATTCGGGTTTATTACTCGTATCTCTATAAAATAGTATTTTTTATGAGACAGAAACTCAATTATAAATACAGGCATTTTAATTCTGAAATGTTGAAGACACGTATGGACTATTTTTTTATTATTATTGTTTATATTTAAGTAAATTTGTTTTGATACAGGTTGAATGTTGCAGCTGAATTAAAAAACACCAGGATTCAGCCTTTATAAATAAAGTTTTTAAATCAAAACTTAAATTTCCTTAACAAGTAGAAAATAGAATTTGTTAATTCAGTTTACAATTAACAATAATGAAGTTAGAACCCGTTTTAAAGTCTATTTAAATGAGAATTTTTTTAAAAATTTACATCTCTATTTATAAGTTTTATCTTCAGTTTCAATTTTTAATAGTAGGTTTAATTGAAATAAACTAATGAACTGTATGAAGAACTTTAGTTTTATCCTATCGCACATTTACCAAAAAAATACTAATACCTTATTTCCTGCCAGCGGAAATCGGTCTCAAAACATGTAAATGTCACGAAAATACTAGCAGTAATGATTCTTTTTACGAATAATAAATTCAAAAGTAAAACAGAATTGGCATCAGAGGGTGTCGCAACATCATTCAACTCTATAGGATGAGTTTATATCCGACTCAGGAAGAGGGGTTCGGTTAGGTCGTGTCGGGTCGAGGGTGGCTTTATCGGATAGATTTGTTTGGTTGGACGTCTGACTGATGAACCCCGTCTTGATCGACCGTACCGAGCGTTACAGTTACAGAGCTCTATCAAACTCCGCCATTTTACAAATTGTTTGACCTTACTCATTGTTACAAGCAAATTGAAAACGAGAAACGGCATTAATGGTGAAGAACAGACCATATTATTGGTTCACCAACCTTGAATTTACCCTTCTCGCTGCATTTATCTCATTCTAATCTTCGATTACCGTCTCTTTCTTTCAGATCATTTATCTCGTATCAGTTTCTTCCTTTTCGTTACCACTAATTATCTATAACCATTTGTAAAACGAAGATGAATTACGCAATTACAATAAGATTTTACATTTTATTGTTTTGAAACTGTTCATTAACGGAGGCTTTAATAATGCAAGAATTCAATTCTCTTCAGTTTTGGCCAGGATAATTAATATCGGTGAGAAAAAAACTAGTTTATTGTTAGAATAAATTTTGAGTTTATGTTACTCATTTCACATTACTATCAATTTCAAAACTGTCGATTAAATTATAGCTTCAAGTATAGATCATTTTATTAATATACAAATTCATTTAATATTAGATATTCTATCTTCGTGATTTAAAATCACACAGTTCACACTGCAAATATAATATTAACGCAATTATTAATCTTTTTCTTCTTCATTTAGTTACCAGAACATTTATTTTTCTACGTTTACACGGAATTAATCTTTCGTTTAGCTACCCAATTTAATTTTTGAATATATTATTTAAAAACATGTTTTCTTAAAAAAAAATTACTGCACATTTTTTTTAACGATTTCCCAAAAATGTATTTTTGAAAGAAATGTATGATTATCTAATTGAAATTCTGCCATGATTTTTTATTTATTTTAAATAATATTTTATTTAAAATAAATAAAAAATCATTACTATTTATTTATGGAAACAATTTATCAAACTTCCTAAGCATATAACAGTATCTATTTCAGGGCAAAAAGGGATGGTAATTAATTACTTTATAAAAAATGTTAAAATATTTATTACGGCTTTGATGCGTATAAACATGTGTTCTACAAAAATGACAACAGTCTCAGTTGTTTTCTCTAATTGTTGCAGGGGCTCGTTATTTTCCTTAACAATTCGCTTTTAAATAACCTTGTTCTATAAAACAATAAAAAATACATCAAAGTAATTGAAAAATATAAACACCTACTAGACATATTAAAAACAACATTAAGAATAAACTTAAGCTAGAAATAAAAGCGAATAAAAAGAAATTAGCATATCAGTTAACAAAAACGATTAAATTAAAAAATTCCATTCTGCGTATCTCATACAAAGCACTACAACACAACAATAAAACCTGAATTTTTAGATTCGCATAAACAATAAGGCATTTTAACAGATAAATCAAGAATGGAAGAAACCTTAAAACTGAAGAAAATATTAAATCCAAGGTGGAAGATTATAACAGTATCCTAAGGCAAAATAAAGAGCACTACCAGAAATTTAAAAAATTACACATACACTACAAAAAAAGCTGATAACACAGTTGTTGTTTTTGATGCATGGCTTACACAAATATATACATACAATTTAATTAAAAATGTTTATCATTTTATTTAAATTTATTATTATTTTTTATTTATATAATTCAATGATTTTAACTAAAGCGCACTCGCACAAAATATTCAATTCCCGCGGGTGTGGCAGTAATGTCAAAAAACAAAAAAAAACAAAAGTTTTATAAAGATGAGATGATTTTATGAAAGATCACATTTTATATTTTTTTGTTCAAACTAACTGTTTGTAGATAATTAATTATTTACAAACATAACAAAAAAACATTCCACAAGGTTTAGTTTTCGTTTTTTCAAATATATACGTAAACAAAATAACTCATAAAATAGAAACTAAGATGCAAATCTTTTTGAAATAAAATTCATACTTCATGAAATCTAAATTTTGATAAAACTTTATTACAAAATTCCCTCATAATAATTTTAAATTATTTATTTTATTTTTTTACAAGAATATCGTTTTCTTAACGTTAATATTTAATTTATACCTCTTGCGTTTCCCAGTAGCAATTATATTTTTACAAATTTTCTTGATATTTTTGATTGGTTTCAAATAACTTATCATATCGACTGATTGTGTAACTGGAAGAAACAAAAAGCAGCTAAATTGTAAGTATCAAAATTATTATTATTACTAAAAAGATTGAAATCAATACATCACAGAATTTATCACCAAATTACTGATTTAAATAACATCCTTCTGAACAAAGAGATATGGTATACTATGCCGAAGTACACCAAACTATAGCAACATTAAGACAATAAATTACAATTCAAAAATCTTTAATTATTCACGGTGTAGCCTACAGTTAACATTGTCATCAAGGAAGACTTGAAACTCCAACAAATCATAAAAATATTAAACAGTTTAGACTCATATACACAAAAACAGAATACAATTATATAATCTCTTTACAGAAAATATATGATTTAAAAAAATTATATAATTATAAGCATTATTTAAAACTATGAAATCTAATATTACTACTAACTTCCAAGCCTCATTTTACCATTACGCAAACAGAAATTATTGATACTAAATTCTATCTTTTCAATCAAAATATCATTATATAACTCCTATATTTTTGTTTTGCAAATGGGGGATAAATAATTAAAAAGAAAACCATTTTATACTTAACAAGATTTTATAATTTTATTTTCAAAGAACTGTCAAATTTATTTTTGTTAGTAATTTGGTTTTATTAATTCGAAAAACTTGATCCAATATTTTGATTTTTTTTTATCATCTTTATTACATTTTACTCTTGAAACACAAGCAATTGAAATAAAACCTTTGGTATATATTTCTTTAAAATAAGAACAGTAGTTCTGCAATTGCGGTAGCTCAAAGGAACAAACATTCTAAAATGGTGGTAAATGGGTTAAATTTGAAAGTTACTTTTATTCTATATTATATAAATTATTTTTTTAAAAAATAATAATAAGTAGAAGAGAATGATTTATTAAGAAGAATTTAATTCTGTCAATAGAATCTTATATTAAAGATAAATGAACAATTTACCATTTTCTTAGATTAGCATAAATTGTTATTCTCGTTGAATGATAAATAACTGATTCGGATTAAAGTAGTATTTCATAATAGCGTGTATATTAATAATCTATAATAAAGGATGGTAGGGGGGTAGAAGCAAGCACAATTAGCATTAGTTTGTAAGGGAAGATATGTAAGAGGATTAGACTCTTTACTTGGTGTAGGGAATAAAGGCGGTATCCAAGCTTAGTTCGATGACAAGAAGCTTAGTGGCGTAATGACCAATCCAAAGGAGGGGTGCATGATAAATTGCTTAGGCTTAACGGTGAGACCCAAACTGTGCAAGTCGCCTTTATGTGAGAAATACAATCAATGACCACGAACTAACGACGTCCTTGTGTTGTAATTGTTATCATCCATTCAAATTATTTTCCTTCTTCGTCAGTTCACGATTCATTGTTTTCTTTTAACTGTATATTATTACTTGATTAATGTATACTTTAATTTTATCTACCTTTGGTTTTGAGTAAAAAATAAAGATTAATCTCATAAAATTAACGTCAATGTTTTCTTATTATAAGAATAAGATTGAGTATTTATTAACATAACTTTAATGCGTCTATGTATCCACGTATAGGCTTACATAAGATGTTACCACTACAATAAAGTTTTACTTAAGAGAATTCTTTCATATCGATTTTTTTTCTCTACTTTTTTGGAGTACCTTCTTTTGTTCTTAACACTATCTTTGCTAGTGATTTTATCTGTATACTTTTCTTTCTCGAAGGCTTTATGAGATATGTTATTTTTACAATTTCTATTTGCTACAATTTCTATATTTTATTTTTATGATTAATTTCTTATCTTCTTTTGAGTTTCCATGTATTTGTGTGTGTGTGTGTGTGTGTGTGTGTGTGTGTGTGTGTGTGTGTGTGTGTGTGTGTGTGTGTGTGTGTGTGTGTGTGTGTGTGTGTGTGTGTGTGTGTGTGTGTGTGTGTGTGTGTGTGTGTGTGTGTTATTTTAAATCTGATTTCCAGAATTTACTACGTGAGAATAGCAATAAATCAGTTCAATAAATAGCGTTAATCCATTCAATTGATTGAATTGTTTTATTGCTTTTCTTGGATTTTAGCTAGAAATGAAATTTTTCTCTGTAGTTATGTTGTTAGTTGATGTATTTTTAATTTGTATTTAAGTTAATTTCATATTCTGTAACTTATTATGTTGATTTTATAATTTTATTTCGTTTGTTTTTGATATTAGATTACACTGATATACAAAATAAAATCTTTCTAAAGTTTTTCTAAGTGTGTTATCTTTCTCTGTTTGATTTTTGCGCAGATTAAAGATTTTTTTTTGTAAATAGAATCTTTCTATCATTCTCAGTTTAATATAAATAACACATTGAAGATCTATAAAAGTTAATATAACTAATGTTATAGGGACGTCTTTTACTTACAGATGCTCTTCTTTGGGTTGGTAATCTCAGTAACATCATGAATTAAAGTCGAACTGTAATCTGCTAGCATATTAACACTCTATTGGCTTTTGCAACGATTTTCCAACGCTGAAATATACTGCTGGACACGCTCATCATGTTCATCACTTACTGCCCAAAGGTTTGGCGGAAAAAGATGCAGATGTGAATGCAGGAAATGGACTTTTAGTGACATATTACATCCTGTAACTATATATGAATTTTTTTAGTCTATTAACAACATTCTGGTAATTTTATGATATATAGACACCCAGAAAATTACTGCATCTGTATTTAAACAGTATCCGAGCAGTGAGTTCTATATCGGTCAACACAATCAAATATTTAGTCTTTGATTGGTTCCCTTATTGGTGGCCAACAAAAATCCCTTCCTTAATTTTTGTTTCATTTACTTTTGGGAATTTCTGCCTTTACAAGAATCCTTGACTCTCCATCTTTAATAATTTTTCAGATTTTTTTATTAATCCCAGTTTAATATTAAGGGATGATAAAAATATTTTTTTCTGTTTTAACTAAATGCTCCTGAATAATGTTTTATCCCCACCAGTACTTCAATTTTCATTTTTCTTCCACTTTTTCATTACATAATGCTGATCCATAGCACGGCCGTGTCATTCACAAATAAAACAACAGTATTTTCTATACCATAATTGCATGCCTTACAAAAGAGCTATTATAATTTACTTTTCAGTAACAGTTTTCATAACATCGTACATTTTTTCATATTAATTCCACAACAGATTAGTATAAAAGAGAATTTATTACTACTGTGAAGCAGAACTGCTTTTAAGCTTTACTTGAAGGAATCAATGAAAAGACGAAACTCCTCAGGTTCATGTACTCGCCCTAATAGTAATTTAGCTCATCAATATTTTTAAAGTAAACTAAGTAATTTTCTTCAGAAAATATTTGAGAAAAGTCTTTCTGTCGGCTTCGATAGATTATAATATTTTTTTAAGTAAATTCCAACCTTACAATCTTGAGCTTGAAAATAAGTTCAGCTTCATTTTTTGATAAGTTAAATCTCTTACAGAGTCATTCAGTTCATCCTGTGATAAAATATGTGGCTGGCAGGATTACGATTCAAAGTCTGAATCACGATTGTCTTCTTTCATAATACCTGATTTTTAACACTGATTTTCCGAAACATGTTTTCATGAACCTTGGGAACCGGAATGGATTCCGTTTCCGGTACAGGTCTGAGTGCAGGTGGCATTGGGTGAGAGTGTACAGTATGTTATAGACTTCTTAAAATTTCCAGACACATTAGTTAAGCAAAAATAACAATCGGCTAAGTGATCTTTTGGTTCATGCCAAACCATGGGGTACCAAATGGCAAGGCATTTCTGTGCCTTTTAGCCATCCACATAAGATCACAGAGTTACTAGGTTTTATATGAGGAACTTATATCTTATCCTGACCACCAACTTTACATTCAAAGTACAGTTTATGAGCTTTTCTAATTAAAGGTATAATGTTTTTCTTACGCTTTTTTAGAATGAATTTATCACACAAGTAACAAAATCATCCGAATCATTTGTTATACTGCTACAAGGTGTTATACTGCACTCTACATTCACTTATTGCTACACATATTACACTGACTAAAGAAATTACGCTACTCAAACCAGTAGGCTAACAAAACCAACATGCTTTATATTGATTTGATTTGTACAGACATGAATCTTGTTCATGTACGCTTCAGTAAAAAAGGTTGTGTGAACGTGATGTTTGTGTTATTGTGACTTAAGTTATTGTTTTTTGATTAACAACTGTTAATAGAATTAAAAATATATACCGAGTATATAAAGATAAAATAATTATCATATAACAACAATTTTTTAAACTTAATATCTGAAATTTTTTAGGAACAAAGGGTGGTGTAAAAATTCTGACTTTAGATTCTTTTTCAGCGTTAAAAAACAGATTGGTTTCATGTATCACACGATACGAAGCGTAAGTTTTGTTTATCAGTTTTACCTTTTGTATTTATTTCTGTTGTTTATTTATTTTTATAATAACAGTTTTACCCGGAAACATAAAAATAGAAATAACAGATTTAAAAAAACATCGCCAAGTCCTAAAAAACAAGATTCCACCAATAACTGACAATTTCAAGAAAATATTAATCCAATAAAAGAAATCGTTCCAAGGAAGGTACAAAATTATTAGAAATGAAAGAATATAATTTACAAAGCTGTCTGTATGTGCGTATGTGTATATTTATTTATTCATTTGTATAACCGTTCATTAAAAATTAACCTGAACAACTTTTGTTAAAAGAATCTTTCCCCTTTTCGGTGTTTTGTTTAAGTTAGAGAGTATAATTACGTAAAATTAATAATCAAAAGGTTAAATAAATTATTTATTACAAAATTAGGAGAAATACACAATCTTATAATTTCTCATTTTTGAATTCTCTGTACTTGTATGAATTATATGAGTTTCATTTAGTTTTTTCTTTTAGTAAGAAGATTTTAACGCTTTTTAAAAAATTCTGAAAATTTGAAAAGTATAAACATAATTACTTCAGTAGCCTTTTATAAAGTAAAATATGAGACAAAAAACCTTTTATCTCCGACTGAGGTAATGTTTGATCTATATTAATCTTCTTCAAAGCTTCTAAATCACATTATATCATATAAATATTCAACTTCTTTTCATGAAAATTAAAAAAGTTTGTTACTTTTTTTAATTCAATAATCTATTCTCTTAAAATAAAATCAATTTTTTTAAACTTGAGAATCCGTCATCCTTTACGTACCTACTTTTTATTACATTATACTCTATGTTAATTCTACGACCGAAAAAATTGGTTGTCTATATTTATTTATTACCAGTAAGTAACATAGTGCAGTGACATTTTGTCAACAGTATTTTGCAGAGATGTCAAAGCATCTGTATGCAGTCAGATGCAAAAATACAAAAAGTAGAAAAGAAAAACTTAAAGATGTAAAATAATAAGGGTAACATCTGAATACATCTCTTAAGCATTTACCTATGTAATATAGCCTTCATTTAAGTCCATTCGTCTTATAGACATTTCTATTTCTTTTTATAATTTTTCAAAACTAGACTTTTAGATTTTTTCATGAGGAATTATATTAACATATTAAAATTACACAGGGGTACTTTTATGGTTCCTTCTACCAATTTCTTTATATATTCTAAGTAATTAAATGGATTTATATATCATATTTAACATTAATATTTAAAACGTTTAGGATTATTTCTC
Source organism: Lycorma delicatula (assembly GCF_047948215.1). Classification (NCBI taxonomy): domain Eukaryota; kingdom Metazoa; phylum Arthropoda; class Insecta; order Hemiptera; family Fulgoridae; genus Lycorma; species Lycorma delicatula. Next base: position 135,167,632 of record NC_134459.1, on the reverse strand, counting down.
AAAAATTATGACTCGATGATTCTAATACGTATTTTGTGAGTAAATTAAGTGGCAATTTGATATTTTTATTTGAAAAAAAAAATACTATTCTGTTATGTATAGTTTTTGTTTTAAAAGGATCTTTTATTAGCTGACCCCTTTGCAGTTGTACTACAGTTAACAATACTGTAATAAATTCCATTCATACTAGTAAATAAATTTTGAACTGTATTAAGTCTGCTTAGTCCTGATAATACAAAAATTGTATATTTTATTTTATTTCTTTTATTTGAAATTTCACATTCCTATCTGAAATGTTGACCAATGATAATACTTAAATAATTTGTGTAACATTTTCTTTGAACTTTCCAGAAATTCATTACCAATTACAACACTAAAATCGGTAGGTATATAATCATAATGATTAATAAAAGTTAAATAGACTGCGTTACTTACATTTAGAGCTAACTTATTGGAATATAACCATACTTTTAATTTATTAAAATGTTTTTCCAATTTATAAACTTATAACCAAGTATTTCCATAACATATTAAAACTGTGTCTCACTATAAGATAATATTTTATAATCAAGATTTTGTGGTTCAAAAATATCATTAAAATAAATAATAAATAATAGTGGCCCAAGAATAGCTCAATGAGAAACATCAGCATTCAAATTTTGAATTCAAATCTTGTTAATTTTAACACATTGTTTTCTACACAGTAGCAAATTTTTAATAACCGAAAAGGTAAACCACTGACAACAATTTTTTCTAGAATTTCAATTACAATTTTATGGTCTACCCTATCGAAGGCTTTAGACAGATTCAAAAATATTGCTGCTTATGAGTTTGCTATTGTCAGGATTTAGGTAAATGATTTCAGATAAAGTCACCTGTTGCATCTTTAATTTCAAAATACTCTCTAAAACCATACTCCGTGTTAGATAGAATATTATATTTATACTAAAATACATAATTATATTTTGACACCTTATATTTATTTAATATATATATAAAATACTATATATGTTAGTATTATATTCTAATCCTTTGCAGACAGTATTTTTGGAATACTCTGATGTGAAATTTAATTACTTTAATTTTAGCAGGAAATAGATGGGTAGATGTTCCTAAATAAGTTGTTTTTATTTATCAACGTTAGCAAAATTCTAATTATTTATAACATATTGTTTTTATTTATTAAATTTAAAAAAAATCAGTACATGTTAAGTACGACTGATAAAATTAGGAAATGTGAAAAAATCACTCAGCAAAGCTTCAAAGAGTATAGATACAGAAGGGTCAAGGATTACTCTATTGAATTATGTAGTATATTATACATTAATTCGCATGAGACAGAGTTATTAAATTACTTTGTTGCTTTAAACTATCTGTCCTAGTCTATCTTACAGCTATGAAATCTATAAACCATATGAGTTGCAATAGAAGATCGTCATAGTTATGTTCCTAGAACGGAAAGATTCTATTGTACAGACATCCTCTACGGTGAACAAAGTGAAAAAAATTTACGTCAGGGTTACATATTTCCTGCATTATAGCGAGCCTAGCCTGCTTATGTGCAATATTATATAACACAGCAAAGTGAAAAATCCAATGAAAAACTATGTCATTCTTCACCTTCATTAAAACTGATATAAGATGATGGTTATTACTGAAAACACATATGCCATTTTCAGGAGGGATTTACATAAGTTAGACTTTTATCATTAGGATTATGATAAGCTAACAGCATAAAATATCTCTTGTTCAGCTTGTTATTCCATATAAGCAATCGTTTAGGTATCATTAGAAATTTTTATTGAGCTCGAAATTTTTTTACGACTGTAAAAAATCATACACATAATAATCGACTATAAGTTTAATCGATTATGAAAATAAACCGTAACTCAATTGGTGAGCAGAATGATGACCTCATCTAGCATCGAAAAACCACTTTTATGGGTCACATTTTGTACAGTTTTCTTTATAAAGAATTAAATTTGTATTCTTTTATTATAATACTAGCCGGTCAGGGCTCGCTTCGTTTGCCGAACGTCTAACCAGGGGGCTCTGCTCCTTGGACCTTCGATGCGTTCGTATCCTCATGTGTGTAAGAATATTAAGTATTTTACAGAAGTATTTTAAGAAAAGTAAAATTAGTGCGTAGAGAATATTTTTCTAAACATTTTGGTGCTTTTACATTTAAAATAGGCTTAAGAAGTGATTAGATATAGAATTTAATAATGATTAATAGAAGAAATATAATGTTTAACGCTAGCCATATTGATAGTACGGAGTTGGCTTCTTCTCTTATTCTTGTGTGTGTGTGTGTATGTTCGTGCGAGGTTGTGTTAGTTGCCGGTTCAGCTAATTGGCGCAGAGTGGACCACGTGGTGCGCGGCCAGATGAGCGCCAACGACTCTTTCCGCTAAATAAAGAATCCTTTTTTTACTGCCAAATATTAACTAATAATCCCTTTTTTTATTAACAGGATTAATAAATAAAAATACAAATATAAAATATAAATAAAAATAATGTACGCTTAGAAATTAAATAAAATAATCTGTAAATTAATTGACAACAGTTTGCTTCTAGCAAGAGCGTGTCGGCTGAGAGTCGTCCTGCGCAGCCTCGCAGCGTATCACCATTGGTCCGCTCTGCGCCAATAGCAGCAAAAATAAACATGTGAGCACATACGATAAACAACCAACCATACAAACAAACCCACGCACCATCCTTTTTTATGAGAAAAAAATATGACGCACGTAATTTTACGTGCGACATTTGAAGCAAACGTTTCAGTTTATATACCATTTTCAATTTAAGATGATATTTTTAGTGAAAAACAAGTATACACCTGACCCCCATGAGATATGTACTAACGAATCGGGATTTTCCGCAAGTGATCGGTACATTCCGGTGCCTGTTATCTAAGCTAAGACACACACACACACACACACACACACACACACACACACACACACACATACAAATGCTCTTTAGTAGGGTAAGGTTTTCTAGTTTTTCAAATTAAGTCACATTAAACATGTTTAAAATGATTTAATACATTAATAAATCTGCATAATATTGTGAAAAATTGTTAAACATAATTTTTTTTTTTTCTTTTACTGTTAGGTCAACTACGAATATATCTCTTCTGGTTTCTTTTACTTTTCTCACAATATTCCTTTATTCGTTCTGCGTGTGTGCTCATTTTTTTCTTTTGACCAGTTCATTTTCGTGTGATTCTTTACCTTTCTCACCGTTTCATACTCAACTTCTTGTATTCTTTGTGTCTGAGTAGCTTTCTACCTTTAATTTCCTGTTCTTGGATCCCCAGATTCTGTAATTGTTTCATAATTTGTTATACGTCCCCATGTTTATTCTTAGAATTTAATGAATATTTGTTTATTTAGTTTCTGTTCGTCCATTCAATAAAGATGGCACAGAAATCTCAGTCCCCTTAATCTTATCGTTTTTCCGACATTTCTATTTCTTCATACAATTCTTGGATAGATTTTAGTCTGCATCATTCTCTTGGTTTCTTGGGTGCTAGAATTTTTCTTAATGTTCTCTTTTTTTAATATAAACATATATTTTAAATAAATTAATGCGTACACTGACATTGCAACGTATTATAAATACAGGCAATATATTTTTATTCCTCATTTCAAGAATTTTCATTTTATAAATCACTTAATGATTTTCTAAAAATTTTTACTTTTTTTCAGTACGCTCTGCATTAAACTCAAAATAATTTTTATTATGAAAATTTAAAAAATTATTTTTCTCTTCTTTGGGTGACTTTCAGCCACTTTAATTGCAGAACTAATTATTAAATATCTTTTTTATTCTTTTCTTGATCTTAACGTTTTCTTCCCCTTTATACTTAACATCTTCTCTTATTTTTTTTATTCTTTCTTTAGTTTTAACATTTTCCTCCTTTTTATATTTATCACCTTCTCTTAATTATTCTTTCCTTGTTTTTAACATTTTCTTTCTCTTCATATTTATCTTGTAGTTTTTTTGAAATATATTCTACATTTTTTGATTTTTTTCCTGTATGATTGTTTCTTTTTTATTTTTGACTATTCACCAAATAATCCAATAATAAAAACTGTATATTTTACACTAAGTTAACTTTTGTAACTAGTGTGCGGGAGTTCACCAAACGGAATAGTTTAATAATTATTATCTTTTAGTTACGCGACACACCAGAAATCTGAAACTTTTGTTAATCAGCAACTCACGAAGAGACGAATCATACTGATTTAGTAATACGAGCAACAAAGGGACTTTTACGCTCTCCTATTATTTCATGTAAGATTGTTGAATTAATAATTGTATAAATATTTTATATTAATAAAAACTAATATTTCAGCAGTTGTGTAACTGTCCACTTTATTAAGGAATTGGAGGAAAGTATCTCACTTTCAAATGGAATAAGTTTAAGTGAAGTGCAGAAGAAAATGTGAATACGTAATTTAATAGGCTTACAAGGAAGTCACGTGGTGTCCATATCAGTTTTTTTTTAATATTCTTCCTCAAAAATCTTAACACTTTCATAAAAATGAATCGTGTTTGTAGACTTTTAATATGGTGTTAAAAAATAATTTAATGCAGAGAGAAGAAACGTAAAACTTTCAACGCGGGATTTAAAGGTTATCAAAAACTTTAACTAGAATATAAGTTTAGATAATAGAAAACTATTTATGCTGATCATTTCAGAGATAATAAAAGTCTATTTTGTAGTATGGTTATCATGAAATATTAAAAATCAATAAACAATAAAAAAATTTCTCATACACAAAAATGTAACATAATAAAAAAAGAGTAATTAAACATTTCAAATTAAAAAGTAAATAATATCTGAATATGATGACTACCTTAGGGAAATGATAAATTCAAGCGTTTCAAAACTCATAATTTATATTTAAATAGTACAAAAATTTATATATCTTCACTATGCAATAATATATTATAATAGCAACAGAAAATTTAATTTTACTTCATTGAATCAAATAGAAACCGACTATCTATTTAGATTGACTATTTTAAAATTAATTTATAATATAAAAAGTCCAATCTGAAGAAGCAGAAAAGTTATATAGTGCGAAATAATATATAATGCGAAAAAAGATATATAGTGAAATATTTTTTTATTAAGTTTAATAATTTAATTTTTTCAAAAACCATTTTCAGAAATTGATTGACTTGTTTTTTTCCTCTGTCTTTGTATCGACTTCCAGTAAAACAATAATTTTTTAAAAAACAGAAATTTATAACGCAAAATGTTTTTTCTGGAATCTGAATTATGGAATCACCGTTACATTATAAACAAATATAAAAATGACAAAATTTTTGTTTTTCCCTGGTATTTAAAAATCAATTCCAGTTTACCGAAACCATAAGTAAATTTGAATACAAAACAAATGACATGCAGAAAGAGTTCCATTGATATACCTCAAAGAATAACATATTTATAAATATCTTATACAGTATACATACCTAAATAATAACCATAAATAAGTACATACAAAGATGAATCCAAAGAACATTATTCAAGTTTAGAACATAAAAAGCAAAGAAAACACGAAAACATAGTCTTATCAATCACACAAAGAACAACTAATCAAACAAAAAAGCAGTGAAACAAAAAACAAAACGAAATGAAGAATTTTGACGATGCACTACATTTTAGAGTAGCTGATTCACCTTAAACTTCGGACAACTTACAGTTATCTAGGAGTTATCTAACATCCTCACTGTTATCTAGGAGGTTAACCGCGGGCCTATTCACGTGGTTTTTCAATTTCAATATCTATCTTGTACCGAGTCGCCGTATCTCTTCTCTAACGACTGGCAATCCTACAAAATCGTGTATTTCAGAATTTATCACAAACCACAGAGAATGACTATTAAAAAAAGAAATTGTTCTGTGTTTTTAAACATCTAAAAACGTTTTATTAAATATCTTATTTAATAAAAATGAATAAAATAAAAATTCATTAAAAATTACATAATATTTAAAAATAAAAACAAATTAAATGGCTTGCTTTTAATAGTTTTTCATTTAGATTTGAAAAAATATAATTTTTAGCAAAACTATAATACGTATTTTAGTATAATTCAAAAGACTTTACTATAAAATAGTATGTGGTTTTCCTTATCTTAAAATATAATATAAAAAAGACCGTCTTGGAAAATACTTTTTTTTGTGTTTTTTTATTCGTGTTAGTAGCTTTAGGATCATATAAAACGTAGTATTATTAAACAAATTTGGCAAAAGGTGCGTGTTTTTGAAAAGTAATATTTCACTGATTATTTTTTTAGAAAGACTATAATTACATTAGTTTATTTATTTAAAAGTTATTGCGTTTAAAAAATTAGTGAAAATAAACAAGAAATTTGATACATATTGAAATTTTATTACAAAAGAAGGAAGAATGTGATTAAGTTCCTAAAATAATTTTAATGTTTAAAACACGATGAAATTTCGGTACATGTAACGCAAAAGTGATTCAAGCATTTCCAATCGGGAAATTTGAATATCAATGATGAACTTAGCTTTGATTATCTAGTGATTAAAAACTTCGAAGAAATCACAAAAAAATTGAATAAGACCGGTATGTTAGTAGTCATCGAGTCAGTAACGAACTAAACATCGTTCATAAAACAGTTTTAAACCATTCGAAAATGGCTGGATACAAAAAAAATGCCAGATGTTTTAAAAATGAACATTTCTATGATCGAACTACCCTTCTTTCGCCCGTCTCTAACTGTGTGTGTGTGTGTGTGAAAATAAATTATTATTGGAAAGAAATTACTCACCATGAACTGCTGCCGCCCGGTCAAATGGATGACTCCAACCTCTACTGATAATTAGAAAGATTACGCTAGGCAGTAAAGATAAATAATCAGAATACATCAACAGAATAGGTGTCGTCTTCTATCTCATTTTAAAAGTAAGATTAGCTGGGAAGTCTTGGTACATCGACCGCAGGGTTCTTAACTTTGCACCTTTAGATGACCTTTCGTTTCAGTCTCTTCAGAACTCTGTTAAAGATATAAAGTTAACTTCTAAATAAACGTGTGAAATTCATTTATCGCAGTTTTTAGTCCAGAAACCTCAAAATATCTACAGTGCCAGGATTTTAATTTTACCTGAAAAAGAGCAAAAGGTAATTAATCAAAACGGCACTTGTTTGGTTTACTAAACTTCATTTACTTTACTAAATACTTTTTTACTTTTGCATTAAAATACGAAGAAACCTTTTCTCCAACTCATTATCTTTCTTCGGCAGTAAAAATCGGCATTCAGTTAAACATAATTTATAATCAAAATGGGCATAACCCCCTTGCTTCCATCGAATTGAAATTAACCGTGGTTTTCTGAACTAATAACCATGATGCTCAACATAATATGTTGATTTAGAAAGCTTAAGAGGAATAATAATTTGCAAAAAAGGTTATAAACGTTTTTCGTAACAAATAACGAATAATTTTTTATTTTATTACAAATAATATTATGGTCAATAATAATATTATTATGATTAATAATGATAATATTATGATCTGCTTTCTATGGCTTCATAACGTTACAGAATATGAACCATATTCAGCACTAATACACGAGTCTATTTCTATTATTTAACTCGTTTGTTTGATTTGCTCATTCATCTCACAGGCAATTTCGTTGTTGCTACAATGTATGTAGATATCAAATAAAAAATTTTCACATAAATACCTGCTACAAATAAAAGAATTGCTTGATCTGTATGTAAATGAAAGTTTATTATAATGAATCAGGTTTGAAAGAAAACTCAATTCTCATTAAACATAAACTATTAAAAAAGTATAAAATGGAAAAAAACTTATTTTTCCTTTAACTTTAATTTGTTTCTCGTTCTTTTCAGTTTTCTTCTTAATTACAATTTATTTATAAATAAAATCATAAAACTTTTTTCTCTCAAATTATAATGTAAAGTTTTATTTATTATTTTTTTTTTGTAGTTTTACTCAAAATTACCAAGAATTTATGTTAGTAAACTAGTTAAGCTTTGCCCCATTAAAGCCCTTTTTGTTGGTTTTGAAACAATTTATTTTATATAAATCTACACAAATAACGTTATTCGTGACCAAAACTACCATTTTACTGTTTTGTTTCAAGTACTTATATAAACAATGAAAACCTGTTATTACTTAATTTATAAAAATTTGAAGAAAAAAGTTAAAATTAACAGAACAGTTAAATTACTATAAAATATTATTATTATAGCTAGAATATAAAATAATTCTAAACTAAATTATTAGTTGTAGTAAGAGAATTTAAAAAATATATATACTTCTGAAATTTTCATTCAACGAAAAACTAGTTTTTTTTTTGGAAATAATTTAATTATACAGTATAGGAAGTTGTATAAAATTGTATACAATATGTAAAAATATTTATCTAAATAGAAAGATTAGATAAAAGTTACACGAAAAAAATTCCAGATAGTTCTAAGAAGTAATAAAATCCTTTATCAGGAAACTTATAAATGTTCACTTTTACGAACATTTGAAGCAATAAAAAAAAAATGTAGAAAGATTTTTAGAAACGAACTTGAAAGAAAAATAGTATTTTAAAAGAAACTCTTTACATTTTTCATATTAATTAACTGGTATGCCCGTAGCGGCTTGCCCGCACTATATGGTCACTTGCGTTTCCCATCGCGATCAGCGGATGTTTAGATGGTACGGGTTCGCTTCGCTGGCACTTCCCATCTAGGGAGAGGGTTCTGCCTTCTCGACCCCTCTATGTTCATTAAACTCATGTTTGTGAGGATAATAATGATAAATAAAAATTAAAAACTGTTCGGTTTAAAAAACTACAGTTTATTGAAATTTCTTCAGAATATCAGCTTGGTCAGTACAGGACCCACTAATTGATTTTTAATTTTCCCGTCGTAGCTTTGCTTACGAAATACATAAGCAGAATTACAATCATAAATTACCATCACAATTTAACAAGTCTCATAAATAATGATTGAAGAACGGACACATAAGACAGCAAAATATATTTTAAAAATGATGTTTTTTACTCGAGTGAATAACTCGTTTAATAAAGTCGGAAATGGAGAAAATTTGGAATCATTGTTCAAATTTTATTTACCTTTCTTCACGCCTTTTTCGGTCAAATTTCAAATAATTTAGAAATTCCTTTTTAAATATTCACATGAAGACTACACAGGATAAAAAATTAAGTTACTTCATTTTTACTCAGAAATTTAAATAGTAAAATTTAATGTTACCCCATTTTAACCCTTTAAACTCGGAAATTCAAAAAATGTAGAAAATTATTTTTAAATATTCTTATGAGGATTACACTGATCAAAAATCAAGCAATCTTCATATATTACCAAGAAATTAAAAAAATCATAAATTTTATTGTTACTCCAAAACTTGAAGATCTGTGCGTGGGATATGAAAATGTAGCGTGTGAAAAATGTCATGTCTGACCAGGATTCCAACCCAGGACCTCCCGATGAAAGGCCGACACACTACCAATCGCGCCATGGAGGCCGGCAACGTGAAGGCATTTGAACTCGCAATTTAAAAAAAAAATCTTATTGTGTACTTATACCATACGAAGAACGTGTATAAAAATTTTCATCAATCTATCTTCAGTAGTTCATGCTGGGCGTTGAATATTACCTGTCTGTGAGGACATGTTTATGTATATATATATATATAGAAGATAATAAAAGTTCGTGTGTAAAAGGAAAATGTTAGTTGTTCTTTCAGATTTGATGAAAGGTCTTGTGAGTACGAAGAATTGATTTTCTAAAGGTAATTTAATTTTAAAATAGCTAATTAAACAGTAACGTATGCAATTTACTAACAATACATAAAATTGACGTACAATAGTATTATTGGAATTGTATTATTAGGAGAAATGCCGTATCGCTTGGATAGGAATTTAAATTGTTATCACCATTGAGGGAGGCATAATTGAATAGTGGTATTAAGTGAACAATTAGGAGTTAATCGGCAGACACACTATTAGGGGGAACACTGTAGAGAGAATGAGAGGACAATATTGGGGGAAGTGTTAGGGACCAATAGAATAGGAGGCTATCATTAGAGACTCCCTCTTGATATGCATGGTCCATAGTCTTTACACAATTGCCCATAACGTTTCACGATGTGTTAAAGACTTTATATGCAAGTGGAATACGTTACGCTTCAATTTAATTGCTCATTCAAAAAAAAAGATATATAATTTTTTTTCTCTTAATTATTTAAAAAGTAATTTTTTGTAAGACGTGGCTGAAATCTATAAATAGGTTTTTTTAAAAAAGAAAAAATTCTCATTTGATTCTTTACTGAAACATAAGTATTCAAAATCGGGTTTTTAATCAGTAAACTTGTAGTACTAACAAACATAAAACGTTTACAACCTTTTACCAGATTTTTTTTCGGTTTAGAAGGAAATATTTAAAATATAGGTTGAATTTAAAACGATCACATTTACCTTGATACTTCAAATTAACAATTACCATGTAATAAATAATTAATCGTTTTAATATTAAAAATAAAAATCTGTACATTAAAACGTGTGCGTACTGATGTTTCATAAACACTAATACGAGATATCTAATAACATCTAGCGGAACCTGTTAGCGAATTCGCGAATAGAGGTTATATGAGAATATGCCTGCATGTATATGTTATGTTAAAAATGGAAAAAACAAAAAATTACACTAAAATCTATTTTCAGCTGGAAGTAAATTACGAGATCGGAAAGTTCCTTATTAAATTAAAGAAGTGTGTAACTATTTTAAACTATAAGTTTAATAAATAAATCTTTTATATGAAGTAAAATAATCCTTATACTTTACTATCTGACTTGCTAGCCTGCAGTTTATTATTATTTTTGTTTTTTTTTTTAATTAAATTTATTTCTTCAGTAATAAAATTTATCTTGTTTTTAAATAGTATTTCAGATAATTTTTGTTTTTTTTAAATTAAAGACAGTTTTGTTAAGAATAATATAAGTTGCTAACAGAATAATAGTTTATAAGGATTTTTGATTTGTATTGTGTTAAATTTTTTTAGTTGATAGATGGTTTAGGGGGAACTGTTATACTTAGGACATTTACGTAAGGTATATAACCTTAAAGCGGTTAAAGTTTTTCCAACCTTTCCTATAATTTATTGGTAAGTGCTCGGGTTCCCTTATTCCTGCATCTATTTATTACAGCATCAAAGTTTTAATAAAGCGTAATAAAAAAGCGTATTTATTATCTATCGACTGGAAGAAAATAAAGTGGGCTTTAACTCTTAATGTTGTTCCTTTTTACTTTAAATTTATCTTACCGGTCTTTTGCAATCCTTATGACTAAAATTTTTCAACAAAAAAATAGAATAGGCTAAACTTTTAATGGATTTCTTTGAATTGTATTAAAATATATGACAAACTACAATAAATAATTTATTTTATATTAAATAATACTTCTAAAAAATATTTAATACATTTTTGTATTCAGTGAACAGAAAATAAAACGTAATATTATAAATTTATTCATTTTTTCTGTATAACAACAAAAAAAAAATCTAAAAATTTAACTTATATACTATATTTATTATTCTTTGTTTAAAAATTATGAAATATTTTATCTCTCATAATGAATAAGTTGCAAAAATTCATTTGAATCTGTTATTCATTAGATAATATTATTGTTTATATTATAACTGTAATATAACTTCAATTATAGTAAGATACAGTAAAGGATACATAAAAGTAACAATATTTTAACCATCAGTACACAGATATCAATTGTTTTCAGAGATTACATTGATATCATAAAACATATTAAATATAAATTCTATTTCTCTTAAATTTAAAAATGATTGAAACGAATACTTTATTCTGTTACAGATAGACCATATTTTTGAGATCACCAAAAATTATATGGACGGTAAACTTCATGAAATTATATAGTTATTTTCACTTCTTTTAAAATATAAAATATAATAATTTTTTTATTCATAATTTGGTTGTCTTTATTTTCCTTACTGGAAATTCGCCTATTGTACTAATGTGCAGGGAAACAGAAAATATCACCAGTACTTTTGGTCACGGTAGGATAGATTTTATTGACCCAAACTTACAGTTGAATGATTTGCTTACTTCATTTACAAACATAAATGAAATAATTATAAATAAAGTTATAAATTATTATTATTATTTTGATATTACGTAGATTTACAGTAAAGTAAAATTAATGTCAATAGAAGGATACCTCAGGAGTCATCAAAAGGCCTCCAGAAAAAATCTATATAATCGTTTTAAATCTACGATTTAAAACGATTATATAGATAACCAATATTAATTCAGGCTGATATCTGTTCTGAAATATTAATTCAGGCGATATCTGTTTTAAAATGGGCATTTTAGGACTTTCCTATATGACCGATAATTTTTGCTTTAATGCCTCCAGAATATCAACAGAAATGATTATTTCGTTATTCCCAGCTGAAAAAGGTGTGCATAAAATTTTTATTAAACAAAATCTAATAAAATCCCCAAAATATTAATTTTTTTCTCCTATTTTCCATAATAACTCGATAACTGTTCATTTTAGAGTAAAGATTGAGAGAGAAAAAAGTTTTGTTATTAAATTTCATGCACAATATCTTAGGTTGAAAATCAAAATTACTGATGAAAGAATAACTGTAAAAATTTAAACAAAAACATTTTTTGGGAATTTTTTCGAGTACTTATACATAGCACTTTCAAATTTTCCTCAAAGAACTTTTTGATACGATAAAACACGTCAAATTTCAACAAAATCAGTCTGACAGTTTTTGCACAATAATTTCTCAAACCAGATTTAAAAAAACAGTGCGTTTTTTCCAAATTGTGTAGAGCCTGAAATAAAGTCTCCAGATAATTGAAAATTTAATTACACATAAAAGAGCACAAACTTTCAAATACATTTTGTAAAATTTAAGTCGGTTAATTAGAAGAATCTAGAGAATTTTTTGAACATACTTACAATTTTCTTTCTTTTAAACACATTGAATATCTTCAGGAATTTTTATCTAACTTAATTTTAAAAAGCACAGCTTAAACGCACTCGGAAAGAGGCTTCTTGTAATCTAATTATAAGAATTAAAATAATATATATCTTTTTTATTGTTGTGTATTGTCATAAAATATACTTATACAGTTTTTGTCCTTATATATTTGTCAACAAAAATAGAAAGTTACATTACATCTTTTTTTTTCCAGACACTCTTGGGAAATATTTTTAAAGCAGCGATGTTCCACTAAACCCGAGGTATCTTGATGTGTATAATTACATGAAGTTTTACTAAACGATGTAGTTTTTGATGAATAACTTTCTTTTTTATTCATCTCCACATAAATTTTATTTTTTTCATTTTGCTAAGGAGCAATTTTTTGAAATATTTTTCCAAGTTTAAAAATATATATTTTTTGTTTTTATTAATAGACGTAATTTAAATCTGTTCATATTCAAATTCAAAGGTTCCAAAAAAAACAAAAATTCTATTTACATAATTCAGCAAATAAATTTACCAGGATAATTAATAAATAAATAAATGGCCATATTATAATCCTGGAATATGAAGAAGCAACACCAACAAATAAGAGCGAAAAGAAAAAACATCCTTACGTAATCATATTACGTGGGCATATTGCCCGTCAAAATATCAAATGATTTTTTTTTTAAATGTATATATATATATATATATATAGCCTATATATATATATATATATATATTGATATAGCCTATGATACACCCGGTAGCGTAAGGATTCTAACCCAGGGCTATGCATATAAATCGGTTCAGCCGTTGAGCTTCTACGGTGTAACAAACAAACAAACATACATACATACACCCTAAATATATTACATTTATTTTGGGGAAGTCGTAAAACTATAAACTATTTTGAGGGAAAAAGTTTTTATGTTTTTTTTTTTTATTTAACAGAATATTTCTGATCTATTACTATTTTTTTCTATTTTTATACTTTGGTATGATGTAACTTTGTGAACAACATATAAATACTAAACCGCGTCTTACCAATGAAACAATCAGAAGGACGATATAAAGGAAAACGTGTCTGGAAACGAAGATATCTTATTTTTTGTAAATTACACTTCCTACTCTTTCTATGGATTTGAAGCTTGGATTGAAACAACAGAAATAATAAGCGATTATTGAAGAATATTATTGCCCAGGTAAGGTTTATAAATTCAGACAAAGATGTTCAAGAGAAGACAGAATACTTAATCATGACATCATATTTTTGAATGAAGCAATCTATTGATCTATTAAGAACGATTGAGAAAACACCTTTACAGAACGGATACAATAGGATTATAAGAACAACCATGGAATATATATGCCCTTAAAGGCGTGGAAAAGATGAAAAATATCTTGTGGTGTTTGTATCCCTGATCAACATCCTGTTCAAAGCAGGACAAAACCTGTGTAAAATATATTTTTTTCTTATTTATTTAATTTTTTTTTATAATGTTTTATTTACTAAACTATAAATATTATATTTATAGTATTTATATTTATAATATTTATTGACTAAACTATAAATAAAATCGTATAAAGCAATAATGACGTGAAAGAAACGTATCCAGTGATACCCTGATCCAAAGTCAGTACAATAAAAGTCTAAACAAAGCATAATACAATTAAAAGTACAATCAATAAAATATAACTAATAAGCAATGCACACAAAGTTCGTAAAAAATCATACATAAATCAATAAAAATAATGAAACAGAGCAAAAAAGAATAAATGATCAACACAACAGTTAAATTGTCAATAAAACAGAAAATATCTACATTACCGCAGAAGAGTCTCAAAATTTATTCGTGCAAACTTTTCAGTCGTCTCACATCTTCATTGTTATCCAGTAGGGTTAACAGCAAGAGAGTATCCATGCGTGCTAAGGCTTAGTACATACTTTTAGTTTAACCGGTAAATTTCTTCACAAATAGATGGCATACCTAGGTAATCGTGGATCTCCTTGTTCTTTGCAAACTATGGAGCCTCTGATATGTTCCTTTGCACATTGTTCTGGAACTGTTGGATGATGTCGATATTGCTATCGCTTGCCATACCGTAAATTTATATCTCGTAGGCACACATTGGCTTTAAAAACGACTTGCACAGCAATAGTTTGTTACTTAACATCAACACGGATCTTTTTCCTAGTAACCAGTGCAACTGCTTTCACTTAATATTTAATTTCTTTCTTTTTTCTCTCATGTGATTTTTCCATGTTAGGTGGCGGTTCAAATGAAGTCCTAGCTATTGTAACGTTGTCCGAAAAGGGTTTCGAATTTCCTGAAGTTTTGCAAATGAACTGCGAAAAATGTGAGATTTTTTCCTTCAACGGTTTTTATCAAAGCAATCAAATAATGTCTTATTCGATTTGCACTATAAGCATATCTATTAATGTTGATACTTCACCGATATAATTATTAATATGTCCAAAAAAAGTTTTTTTTTTTTTAATGCCCACTTGTTTTCAGACAGTGATTTTCTCTTTGGATATAATTTAAACAGGCCTACATTTTTGTATAACTTTTAATTAATGTAATTATTATTTAAGCTATTTTAAAATTATTTACCCATTTTCACTACTTCACAAATTTTTCTTTCCGCTTTTGCACTGGATGTAATAAGTAAAAAGAATCCATCTGAAAAATTCCGTTATAAACATGTTCTCTTTTGATTGTGAAGAATCATTTTTATTAAGATCTAGTTTACAATAAACATTTATACTAAAAATTTATACATGATACTCCTGCACGGTAAGTTTATATACCTGTTAAATAATATTTAAAGACGACGAATTTAATGCAACGAATAAAAGTTTTTTACGTTTGAATGAGAGTTGAGACAGCATAGAATAGAAAGTGTGCCCCAAGAGATGTGAGAAACTTTATTTGATTGTGTTGCTTAGTTTAGAGCAAGTTTCTGGTAAAGTTTAATTATCCAGCCAAGCCCAAAGAAGGATGGGAACTGGTATCTGGTTGCACTTACCTCTCGCCACGTAGCCGCATAACTCTAAGTCTCCTTTACGTCTCAAAATCCACGGATAAGCCAACAACTGTACATACATGTGTGTGGATGTATATACGAACACTTACATAACTAACATATATGTATATGCTACGTGTATGTATGTGTGTGGAGTATACATATCTTACATAGTCTCAACAATTGTAACTGTACCGTGCTAGAACGTGATTCACATGAATATTTCACTGCTATTTTAAACTTATATTACTTCAAGCTACATTTATTCTGCTTGTTTTCTTTATTTCGTACTGCCTTTTACACAATATAGCAGTAAATCCTTTACGTTCACTGCTGTATTTTATCTTATAATTACTTTTTAGATCTAAATGCGGTATTATATTCTTTCTAACGTGTATGATATACACTCCAAAAAGAATATATAAAAAAATAAAATAAAATTATAATTCATTGTTAACTAGATTGTAATTTTGAACTGGTGTGAATTATAAATAGAGTTGTGGCTTTCGTTCAACACCAAGGTTAAATGGTGCATTTAGACTTTTAGTCCTATTAAAAAAAAAACAACCGCTTTTGTAACTATTCCTTTTCATTAAATATTTTTGATTTAAAATTTATTCTACAAGTATCATACATAATGAATACAAATTTATGCAATTAATTACTTAATTTTCAGATATTACTTTTCATCTAATTATGAAAAAATCAATTTATACATATTTTAATGAGATTGCAAAATTTTGTGTTTTTAAACATTTAAAATTTAAAAATGTGTACTTTAATCCCATAATTTTTTGTAATTACATATTTCTACTTCATAAAATAAAAATTAAGAAGCCATTATCTTTTAAAAAAAGTCCCTTTAGGCATGCCGGAAGGCGGACGTAGATTTCACCGGTGCTAAGTAGGGAATAAAAAAGATTTCCATCTGGTGCTAAGTAGGGATAAAAAAAGTTTCCACCTTAAAGTTAAGAATAACTTCAAATTTACTCAGTACAACAATGGTTGCATATGAAAAGGTTTCACAATTAAGCATATGACAGGCCCCATCTTCTTACAATTCCAGCAACATTTTGGTCATCCCTTGCAGTAAGGGTGGCTCATATCAAAAATTATTACAGGTAAACGTTTTAGGTAATATTTAGAGGACTAACGACTACTTTAAACCGATTTGATTAGGGAAGGTATGATTTTTTGTCTTTGAAACCCCATTTTTTGCACCCCCTGGGCAAATCGTTGGTGATATCCAAACACATTAAGTTCCTGATGACAAGTTTTAGGCCCTCATCCGAAAAATAGTAGGAACTTTAAACGAATTCGACGTTTTACTTATTAAGAGAGTTACAGCTATATTTTATATTTTAAAGAAAGCTCCCGAATTTCCACCCGCATGGTCCGAATTCGGCCATTAACGAACTCGACCGAGATTTTGAGCGTTATATTTTACGTATGAATTTGAAAGTCTTTGCGCAAAATTATGGCAGTTTTCTTACACAACAAGAAAGTGGGAAAAAAAATCTTAAATATATATAAAAATATATAAATGTATATATAAACATTTGGGCTGACGATAGTTTTGGGGTCTGGGGGATGTGAAATACGAAAATATGTCGAAATTTTCTGATGTTGAATCATGATACCCATTACAAAAGGTAGCTTTCTTATGAAATATACCTAAAAATTAACATAATTTTATGTTTATACAGGAATAGAAAAATTGGAGATTTAAACAATTTAATAAAAATTGCCGTAGTATAAAATAAATTTGTTCTGCTCATCCTTTTTTTTAAATTCAGTATTTCTTTATAGGATACGAGTTGGATATTTTCCCGATATTATTTACCATAGGGAAAATTGTATAATTATTTTATTAATCCATCAAATAATTCATTATACTATTTCTCTTTTACGTTATAATTTTTTTCATTTTGAATTTTTCCAATTTCTATTTTTTTTTTTTTTTTATATTACCTTTCGCTATATTCTATGTTTATTTATTTTTTTCTATATGACGTATTTTTATTTATTTTTTTCTGTTCATAAAGAATCAATTACTGTCATTCTATATGCTGAATATGCATTCAGTTAAATAACACTCAAAGTTGTTTAATTGCAATAATCTATGGAAAATTATACATTAAACTGGCTTAAGATAATATTTTATTTCACCTTATTTCTTCAATTTTCAGAATTCTGCTGCTTTTTTTTTGTCTTCAGTCATTTGACTGGTTTGATGCAGCTCTCCAAAATTCCCTATCTAGTGCTAGTCGTTTCATTTCAGTATACCCTCTACATCCTACATCCCTAACAATTTGTTTACTTATTCCAAATGTGGCCTGCCTACACAATTTTTTCCTTCTACCTGTCCTTCCAATATTAAAGCGACTATTCCAGGATGCCTAGTATGTGGCCTATAAGTCTGTCTCTTCTTTTAACTATATTTTTCGAAATGCTTCTTTCTTCATCTATTTGCCGCAATACCTCTTCATTTGTCACTTTATCCACCCATCTGATTTTTAACATTCTCCTATAGCACCACATTTCAAAAGCTTCTAATCTTTTCTTCTCAGATATTACGATTGTCCAAGTTTCACTTCCATATAAAGCGACACTCCAAACATATACTATCAAAAATCGTTTCCTGACATTTAAATTAATTTTTGATGTAAACAAATTATATTTCTTACTGAAGGCTCGTTTGGCTTGTGCTATTCGGCATTTTATATCGCTTCTGCTTCGTCCATCTTTAGTAATTCTACTTCCCAAATAACAAAATTCTTCTACCTCCATAATCTTTTCTCCTCCTATTTTCACATTCAGTGGTCCATCTTTGTTATTTCTACTACATTTCATTACTTTTGTTTTGTTCTTGTTTATTTTCATGTGATAGTTCTTGCGTAGGACTTCATCTATGCCGTTTATTGTTTCTTCTAAATCCTTTTTACTCTCGGCTAGAATTACTATATCATCAGCAAATCGTAGCATCTTTATCTTTTCACCTTGTACTGTTACTCCGAATCTAAATTGTTCTTTAACATCATTAACTGCTAGTTCCATGTAAAGAGTAAAAAGTAACGGAGATAAGGAACATCCTTGTCGGACTCCCTTTCTTATTACGGCTTCTTTCTTATGTTCTTTAGCATTTTTTCTGCTGTTTTAGTATTCAAAATTTTACTGAACCTTAGTTTATAAGGAAGTTTGGCTCACTATATTACCCAGGAATCAGTTTTATTTTATTTAAGCATGTGGAAGTCTTGCGTTAACTGCAAAAAATGTGTGTATAATAATAAAAAGATAATTTCATGAAGATCTTTGAAGAAAACATTTTTATTTCCATATTACTTTCTATTTAGTTTCAAAATATTAATTCCATTTTAAAGTTTTTCCATCTAAACAGAGGCATTGATTGTTATTATTATTAGTATTATTTTTAATTTTATTCGTTAGGCCATCTGAAGACACCATTAAACGCATTGAACCTTTCTTCTTTTACAAACTTCTCTCATCATTTGACTGACTTGATGTTTTCTGTCCTCAGTCCAAGCTCTTTTAAGTTTACTCTTATTTTATTTTTCTAGAAACTCCATTTCAATTAATGTTTTCCTGAATTTAGTTTTGTCGAAAATTATT
This sequence comes from Lycorma delicatula, assembly GCF_047948215.1. Lineage (NCBI taxonomy): Eukaryota > Metazoa > Arthropoda > Insecta > Hemiptera > Fulgoridae > Lycorma > Lycorma delicatula. The sequence continues at coordinate 135,147,940 of NC_134459.1, read as the reverse complement.
TTTTCTGCCTTTTGAAACTATTTTGTTTTTTTTCTTCCTATTATCGATAAAGTTGAAGTAAATTATAAGAAGTGTCAGCAAAACTTTTTATTTTTTCCATAGTTTGATAAATTTCTTTTATTTAATTTTAAATCCCCTCTTCCAGTTTAGATCCAAAAATTCTTATTAAAATGTTTTTTTCTACTTTCTCGAAAACGTTTTAATGAAGGTATTCAAGAATTTTGAATTGTAAAAAGTTCCTAGTAAATGTCTTATAATGTAGAAGAATCGCAAATCTCGAGATCGATTTTTTGTTACAGATCTTATTCCCATCCCCTTCTTTTCTAATATATTTGGAGAGATGATTTCTTTCAGGTATTTTAATTTCGCTACTCTTTTCATCTTTCTTCCTTCTGAGCTTATAATTTTTTTAATTGGTTCTTTGGTGTTCAAGATCCATTAGGTTTTTCAAACGAGATCAGTAGCCTTATTCTTTCCTTGCTCTGTTCTACCTCTGCCAATTTAATTCTTAATTCTCCCGGTTATTTTGCAACATCATCAAATAATCCGCAAAAGCTAAACGGTTATTTCCGAGATATTTAAACTTTGTTCAATATTTTAAAGGATAATAAACTTCTTCTTTTTTCAACTTTTCTTTATTGTTATTATTATTATTATTAAAATTACTTCGTTTTACACTGGAACAGGTATAAAACAGTTCATTTACTAATAGCAGCAATCAGTGTTGATCTTCCTGATGGTACTATAAGCGTGGCTGTTCCGTTTTCTGAAATTTATTGGAACTCATTTATCATTATCTGTTATTAACTAACATCATTCATAGTTGGTTATAGTTATTTACCTTTTTTGGGGATTTTTTTTTGTGGCGCTTAGGTAGATCAGAAAAGTTTGGATAAGAAAATTTTAGACAATTAATTTTTAGCATAATTCAGAGAAAGAATAACATGAACAGGATAAAATAATAATAAAATCAGTAGATAATTACAGATTTCCAAAGGAAAAACAAGAATGATATACTGTTCCAATAAAAATCTTGGTTCATAACTAAATATGGGTATCTGTCGTTAAAAGATAATATCACTTTTTCTTGTTCTTTTAACGTTTTAAAACATCTCTCATAATGAATTTTATAATTATTGTGTTGGCCTATTCAGACTGTTAAGACAGATGTCCAGTGCTCGATTTCCTAAAATCCTAAAATATATTTGGAATATTTATAGGAAATTTTTTTCAAGCCAGACAATTAAAATGAAGAATTCTTTATTTTAATTCTTGATTAGATCAGCAACACGAACTCAGTAGTTGATCTTGACTAATATAAACTATGAATTAAGATTCTGGTACTATGTAGCGTGCGTGTGTTCTCATAAGCAAGCGTGTTTGTAAGATAAATTTAATGAAATGTTTTACCTATAGAAAATGATGTCATTATAAAAAAAAGAAAATTTAAATGTTATAATAAAATAAAAATATACTGGAAACATTTTAACTGGAAAATACTGTTTTATGAGTTGGAAAACAGTAACATAAGGATTTCATTATTCGTTTAGGATGTTCTAAATAATATATAAGTCAAAAGAGATTTCCAAGTTCAATGCATTATAATGCTTTCTCTTCCCCTATTACGCTTTATTTAATTGGAAATTCATATGGGAAAACAGAATAAAATGAGAATCATTGTTCAACTCTGAAGTGGAGAGATTATATTCAGTGAATTTAAGCTGTAGTAACTTTTTTCAAACTCTACTGGAAAATAAAGAATTTTTTTTTAAATTCCCTTTTTTAATAATTTTACAGTCGTTTCACGATTCAATTATAAAAAGTAAAACTTTAAAGTTTTACTCTTATTCACTGAATTTTAAAATCATGCAATACATTTCAAATAAAATTTATTTGACGTATAAACAGTAGTATACTGTTCTACAGAAAACTTATACTTTAAATTATTATTATTACGTTGTTAATTTTGATTCCATAAATTTATATCAAACTTCTAGGATTTTTAAGACTCAAACGATTTACGAACTATATATATATATAAATATATATATATTTTTTTAATAAAAAAATCACAATGATGGTGGTTCTTTATTTGTATTAGTTTTGTTAAAATCATAAAAACTCCAGGTGAAATAAAATGATCCTTTTGCCACATTATTTCTTTAAAGTTGAGAATGCTTTTATGAGTAAGTTTCTCCAGGTAAGGTTTATGAGCAGTAAATATTTTAACCGAAAGCATGTCATATTTTAAAGGGTTTTCTTTTAGTTTAATTGTTATACTTTGATTCTTATGCAAGATGTATTAATTATTAAAATTAATTTTATTCCCGGAATGAAATTTAGAAAACAAAATAAATTTTAATTTTATTATTTTTTAAATCTTGCTAAACCTCTTCAAGATAACAAAGATTTTTATTCAAAAGATGGTTTCAGATCTTTCATAAGTAGACATGTGACATAGTTGTTAGTTCCCAGTACTATTTGTACTCTGTATACATACACCACACACGTACATATATATATATAAGTATATGTATATATATATATTATATTTATCATAATTTCACCTTTAAATTACTAAGATTTTGTTTTATTTTCATGTTAATTTTGCCTTTTATATAAAAGTAAAAGTAAATGCCCGTTATTTCAATTTATCTATATTTTTAAATCAGTCTATTTTGGTACGAACAGTAAAATCTTATTAAATAAAATTTACAGAATGAACTTATTTTAGAATAGACAGTAATTTATGTTACTGAAATAATATGTTTGTCGTTAGAACTTCATTTGAAATATATGGAAATGAACTATCAAAATACAATTTTTTTTTGTTATTATAAATTAAATTAATATTATTATTATTATTATCAATTAAAAATTAATAATCATATAAATAGTTGGCATTTAATCAGTCAGATCTCAAAAAATAAAAATAAGAAATTTTACATGTTAAATGTTTCCCAGTTTTGATGTTTTATATAATTTATGATTGTTTTTTTACATGCTCATAACAAATACTTTTAATTTTAAATTTTCAACATACAAATATATTGTGGAAATTTTATCTTACTTAATTTTTAAAATACTATTTTATAATTTTTTATTTCATTTCAAATAGCAAGGTGGGATTCACTCTTGTTTGAACGAAATATTTTTTATGAAATATTTGTTGAGGAGCTTTTTAAGAAGAAATTCAAATGATAAAATTTAATTCAATTTTTTTTTTCTTTTCAAATGATCCCATAAAAAATCTGTTAAATATAAAACGTGAAAAATTGAACCGTATATAATAAATACTCGTTAAACGATAATGAGCAAAATTCATGATTATTTTTTTAATAATTTTTTTTTTTTAATTTCGGTGGCAGAGATATTATTCAAGTACTATCTTCTGCACAAGAAAATTTTTAAATTTTAATTTTGAATTAACTTGACATGAGGTTTAAAAAGATCTTATTTTATTTGATGAATAGTTAAAAGGGGTTTTGAACGTAAATCTACATGATTAAAAGTTATGTAGAAATTACTTATCCTGAATTTCTGACCCAAGAATTTGAAATGTTTCTTGCGTTTTCACTTAACTCCTAGGTATTCTACAAAAATCTTTTTTATAAAATTTTCCTCAAAAAGGAAATAGTTATCATAAATTTAGATAGATAAACAGCAAATATACCCTAAAATTAAGCTCAATATTTTTATAAATAAAAGTTTATCTCACTTAAATTCGATATTATGTTAAATTCTATATTTTCATGAATGTTCAATCTTTATATTTCACCAAAAGGTTTTGGCGATTGATCCCGGTATTGCAATGTTTTGTGTATATGAAGCTTCTATAAAGTTTCTTCTTCTTCTTACAAGTTTTCTTGCAGTGAATTGTTTTCCAGAGAACTTAGTTAAAAATATTTTAACGACAAATTACGTTGTTGTTGATGTATTAGATAAATGTTTAGATGTTGCCTTTTTCTTCATCGTGATCTTCGAACTAAATCTTTATAGTTAGGTTGAAATCGTTCTGATAGTAAATACTTTTTTACTTGAAAATTCAAGAAAATTAATGATTAAAATTAATTTTAAAAAAAGAACAGATATTTAGAGATGCAGTATCTATCAATTTAAACGGTGTGTGTGACGTAATATATAATTAAACAATTAAAATAACACATGCAATATAAGAAAGAAAAAAATAAAATTTCACTACTTTTCGGTTAATCTTTAATGAAACAAGTTTTTTATATTATAATTTCAATAAGCCAAATTTTTCTGTGTTAGAAAGAAAACTTTTACATTATGTCCTTCAGTTTTATCTCAGAAAATTATAAAATATTGCCCCTAGCTATATGTAAATCCATATCGTTCAAGTTTGGGTCTAGGTGATATTATTTCAGCATGAAAAAAACCTGTATGATATTGTAATTAAAATTATTTTTACTTTACATTTTTGTAAATATTTTTCGAAATCTTGAAAAATTACGAGAAGTTAAAGGTAGGATCATCAGGCTACAAAATAAAACAATTAAATCCCCCCCCCCCCCCATTAAATATTTCTAAAAAGATTTTTACTGTGCATTTTTACGTAGAATTAATTAACATTACCATGAATTATTTTTTACGTAACTAACAGCTTAACTTACGCTTTGATATTCTCTTCTCCAAAATGTCGGACTGAAATAACCTTGATTCGACGAAAGCATAACAGGCAGTTTTAAAACTTTCATTTCAAGTAATAAAGTAAAAGTAGTAATAAAGTAGTAAAGTATTTTTTTTTTTATAATTAGGTTATGAAGAAAACCTTTTATGTCGTTTCCTTGAAATATTATAATTAGTCCAAATACCATCTCTATGTGTCAACTCGAAATACCTTCTTACAGAAAGAGAGTGAAATTTTATCTCATTCAAAAAGGTGGTATTTCATTGTATCATAGGATTGTATCACATTTGGATTTTTAACTTTTACTTAACTGCAGTAATAAGCCCTCATTGAGAGCTTTTCAACGATACATCGTAAGTGGTACTTATTTTCATTGATTCCAGAGTTATAGCCAAATAAAATTGCAATTAATGAAATATTTTGATCTTACAAAGGGAAGGCACATCGGTTTTAATGCAACTTGATTTCCTTTTTTTTAGCTTTTTTTAATGTAAATATATTGATTTATTAATAATTGTTAACTTGTGATGTAAAAAAAGTTACAATAAATAATAATTCAATAATAACAATAAAAAAATAAAATTGAAATTATTAGTGAAACAAAATTTGATGTACTTTTAAAAATATTTATTTGTAATTTAATAGGCGTACAAGGAAGTCATGTGGTGTCCACATCAGTTTTTTTTTTTTTGTTTTTATTTTAATAACGACTAGTCTACCTGTCAAGACAAAACATATAACTATTTTATATTTAGGATCTTACAGAAACTGGTAATAATTTTATTGGTCTCTAATTTTCCATACAATAATTAACACAATTTTAATAATAACCTACTATATGATAACTTCTATAACGATAATAAGCCATTACCATTTTATTTTGATACGTACCCGATGTGATACTCGTATCAAATAAGTAGGCTCAAATGTCCAGTAAGGTGAGTATATAGTTCGATGTGAGTTATCTTGTTCAAATTCTTTATACTCCATTAGTGATACGATAATGCATGCAATTTGTCTATACGTTGGATTCAGAAAGATAGAATTGGATGAACCAGATCGTTACATTTTTTTTTCTCAGTCTCCCTCTCTCAATTTCTTGCTTATGACCATTTTTTTTTTTTAAATTGTGTAGTGACCAATTTCTGTTTTGTATTTGTGTCATATTTACCTCCTACATCTAAACATTTGAACTGATAACCCATTGAATATAAAATTCGATGATGTGTGAAACATAGTTTTCCAGTTTTATATTGATTAGCAGATTAATGAACACCAGAGGATCCAGTGCCTATTTCACAAGATCCGGCCGATGCCATGTGAACATGCGCTGATTGTATAACCACTGGATCATCCCCTTGCATTTTTTCACCTGGTTCCATAATTATTGATTAATTATAATTTGTCAAGGATATAATTTGTCAAGGATACTGAACACCTACGATAGATTCACCCGCGTATTTTTCACTAAGTCCCAAAGCACCAACAACGCTATGCCAATTACGATTAATAATAGCGTCTTTAGTAAACGCAGCAATTGCCTGACGATCGGCACGTCTAATATCAGAGGCGTCGGCGGCTTCTTCATAGGCGTTATCATGTATTTTCGCGATACGATCGTCAGAACCGGTTCAACGTTATTGATAGGATTACCCGGCCCGAGATAATTATGTCCGGGAAAGTTCATGAATACCAGCGGGTCAAAGAACGACCTCGCGTATTTATATGATCGATGACGTCAATTGGCACACGACCCGAAATAGCACACGGCACAATGTAACTGCTCTGCTTACTTGCCCGCAACCCTCGGTTGCAGCCGCCTACTTACGTGCTTATCGATTAATCCGGGTAGGAAGATTGGTGAAAGCGGAAGTTACGAAGTTTTTGTCAGTTGTAGAAAATGATTATTCAGATGTCCAATTTACTTAAAATTTCTATAGATTAAAAGAGTATTTTACTGATTTTATTTTATATTTTTATTACATTCCACAGGCTCCTACTGTAGTTATCTTACTTTAAAATTTATTTATTTTTTTAAATTCGTTTATCTAAATAGTTAGCTTACTTTTGTTTTTATTACAAAATTAAAAAAAAATTATCGTTAGGTTGCTGCTTTCCTTTTTCATGTAAGCGGTTGAGTTGTTTCGTTTCTCAATGTTTCTTATTCAATTAATGGAAAAACAAGTATTCAAAAGAATCAATTTCCTCTTCGTTCTATATTAATAAGTTACTTTAAATAAACAATCAGAAAATACTTATCAAAACAATTTATTAATTTCAAAGAAATTTGATAGGATATCAAAATCCTTTAGTTAAGCCTAAGCTTATTATAATTTATCTTAGAATTAACTTTGTTATTACGATCGTTATTTAGTCTACTTATATTTCTTACAAAATATAAACAGATTATCAGATATTTAATTAAGTCTTTGTCATGCATTTCAACTTTAAAATACCTTATATAAACTGGTTTATTTGTAGTTCTTACAAATATATGAATTAGATTGAAATTTTTAATTTAATGCCAACGTTTTTAAATTAGATTTAAATTATCATTGAAAAAATATTACTGTTCGTGTTCATTTTTGGTTTATTTTTTTAAACTTAATTTTATTCTTATTTTTTTGAGTTTATTCTATTGAATAAAAATTTATTATACACTTAAAAACCCATTTCTGATTATAATACATTATTAGTATCCATTAAAAAATAAAGAACTAATAAATTTTTATCAAATTTAATGCAAGTAAATTTATTTATTACTTTTAAAGTTAAGATAAACGGACCATCTATGGGATTATTGGCAGAAATATATGTAATAAACATTAGTATTTGTTTGTGGACCCTCGTATATTACCTACTTTCTTATTTCTTCCTGTATTCTATTACCTACTTACTACTAATTTTCTACCTATACTAACCATTCTAAAAATATAAATTAAAATTAAAAAAAAAAATCATAATTTATTTATTAATCACTAGAATTAAATTAAAATGTAGATATTAAAATTTTCATTTTCTTAGTTCTACAATTTATAATTTAAAGCCCTCAATAAACGTAAAAGATTTAATGCAGAAACCTTTTCGTTGAACAAAATTTCGTATTCTACGTTAGTATAGTTTAGTAGTTTATAAAAATATAATGTACCTCATTCGATTAATGTATTCCTTAATAATTGCTTAGATCAAATTAGGAAAAGTGTATGTGCTTTATATGGATAAAAATAAAATAATTATTAACCTTGAAGTGTCAAGAGAAGAAATATAAAATTTGTTGACCACAGCAGCAACGAAATAGAAAATTAACGATTAAATAGTTGAGAACAAAGATGTAATAATTTTCTGACATTGATTATTTATTTTTATATAGTGGAAAAATAACGATACATTAAAAACGTTACCTAAGATTTCGTTTTTGGGCAGGGGTAATTTATGATGAAATTTTATGGTAAAAGTGTTATTATTATTATAAATACTAATATTTTTTTTAAATTCAAAAGATTCGGGTTTTTCTGATACCCACCTCCAAAATCACATTTCATGAATTTTTTTTTAATTTGTACTTTGTTAAATGATAGAAACTAAAAAAGAATCCCTGAAAAATGTGTAACAATAAAAATTTACCTAAGATTTTCTTTTTGGTGGAAGGACGAAAATTTATTATATTATTAAATGTTTAATAAACCAAAACAAAAAAAAAAAAACATTTAAAAAATTACAAAAATCGTTACGTTTAAACTTTGATCGGTACTCTATCCCCAATATTGCCCTAAAAGAATTTTTATATGCATAGGGAGATATAAAAAAAATTTTGTTAAAAAATAGGCAATAAGAAAAATTTATATTTTAAGATTTTTGAGGAAGAGGGAAATTTGAAGAAAAATATTTTTTTAAATGGTAAAATAATAATGTACATATGTACTAAGCTTAATATCAAGTGGGGTAATTTGCAAAATTCTGAGAAAATAGATTCCAAAAAACTATCTACCCCATCCTCTGAATATACTGACCACAAAATTTTAACAAAAGTTTGTTTTCCATTATACTCCAATTGCTGTGCACAAAATTTCATCCAAATCGGTTTATGTAGTAAAAGGTTTTTTTTTCACCTCCTCACCCGAGCTGGATCCATGTAAATCATAAACACAGCCCGGGGGAATGTCCATTACACCAACCACCCTACCCGCCTACCGGCTGTAAGTCCGGTATGACTGGGAGGGCTGCCGATAGTATCTTAATTTCCTTTTCCTTCCTGTAACCCCCAGCGCAAAGCCACCAGGTCCGACAAATTTGTGCCCAGCGACGTCGGGACTCGATTATTTTCTGCCTCAAACGGAGACAACCCGAAGGTCACTTCCACCGGGACTCGGTCTTTCAAGCGCCTTCCTCTAACAAGCGCGACCCACAGGTCGCACCTGCTGGAACTCGGTTTATCAGCTCCGGGTTACCAAAGTGCTCGTGTTTTATCATCGACGGCCACCCACCTAAGCGCAGACAGACGCCGACTTCACCAGAGGCTATCCAGAACCCCATTGCTACCCCAGCATTCACAGTATTGAAATAAACCGGAACGCTCCCACGAAGGAGAAACTGAAAAGCCAGACACTAGGCAACAGTCACATTCCACAATGCCTGTAAACACCAGGACAGCAACTCACGCGCGAGCAGCACAATCATCCATCCAGTGATCCGCATTCTCACAAATAACGCATACCCGCGGGTTCCCACAAGCGGCCCGGTGGTGACCCGGTTGCTCGCAATTATAACACAACGCTGAGCGATCAGTCCCGTGACAGGTCGAGGACATGTGGCCCCGGCTCCAACGACGATAACATTTGTCATCAGAATCTCTCATCGAAGCCAACAATTCACCCCGCCGACCTTAACCCGCTGTTCAATCAGTTTCCTCGCCACACTGTACGTTGTCAAAACGGTGGCGTTCTGCGTTGCGTCATAAGCTGGACGAACAGAAGACACTCGAAACTCGGCCGACTCGTCAACCACACGGCGTATGGCCTCGGTTATCTCAACCTCAGTTGTGGTGCGTTCTACATCACGTAGGTGAACCACCGACCATCCACTCAAAAGTTATTAAGCTTCAAACACGTACGAACATTACCGTCAGGTTTTGTTTTGTTTTTGGGTTCCCTGGGATATCAAACGTCGAAATATGAAAAAAACCATACATTTTTACTGATACTTTCTTTCCTTTCTTGCAACATAACTAAAGCTTTAATGTCAGGAAATTAAAAAAAAGTATTGGTGCAATCAATATTATAATAGAAAAATAATTATATATTTATGCCTTCATTATTATATTATGTGTAATAATGAACCAATATTTAAAATTACAAATAATTGTAATAGAGACAAAAAAATATATTTTCGTTATCAATTACTTGATGATTGAGTTCATATGAAATGCTCATTAAACGGGTATTCAAAACATTCAATTTATCAAAACTTTATTACCTAATACTGTAATAAGTCTCATACTGAGACTTATAGTAATACCGAGTAACTCAGTAATCCACCGCTCCAATGCTAAGGAGAGTTCAATGTTTATTTACTTTTTTTGGTTACTTCTTTGTTTACTTTTTATGGTTTCTAGTTTCGTTTATGCTTATGTACGCTTAGTTCTTGCACGATATGGATCAGCTGCCTTCGGCAGATATGGTAGACGAAAGATCAACTGATATTGTAGGTTGTCATGTACCGTCCAGGAAACGTGGTCTGCTACCGTCGTTGGATAGGGACCCGAGGAGGGATGCGCGCAGAAAGCTTATTAGAGACGACTTGGCGAACAATCTCTAGCGTCGAGCAACGCGAGTGTAAACATGGAGTCCCAGCTTACTACTGGTCAGTGGAGGACGATACCTGTGCCAAGGAGGCAAGCAGTGATTTGTAGTCCTAGCAATGGCGACTTACCACTAACGAATAGGTTTAGTAGCCTTCCACTAGAGGATATGGAAGTTTTGCACCAACCTGAGCCAGTCAAGCCTCCTCCGATTGTGCTTTACCGAATAAACGACGTGCTGAAGTTGTACGAGCTGCTAGAAGCGGCCATTTTCAATAGTGATTACAGCATTCAACTGGTTGGAGGTAAGCAGCTGAGAATAATTTCTAGGGATATCGAGGCGTACAAGAAGATTATACATGTTGTTCGAGAGCACTGCCTGATAGGTCATACTTTCACAAGGAAGGATCAACGAGCCTTTCCTGTTGTAATCAGAAACGGCCATCGGACAGCTGACTGCCCCAGAAAGGACAGGAGCACTCATGTAACCTGCGCCTTGGGTCAGTCCGACCATCCGTCAAATTACCGAGGCTGCAGAGTATATCAAGAGATATTGGAGAGGAAGCGTAGGCGGAAGGTGAATTGGAACTCGTAACTTGCTCCGAGAATCGAACCCGCTAGCCGCAAGGTGGCCGGCCCCGCGCTTGATGATAAGAACTTTCCTTCGTTTGGTCATGGGTTGTCGAGGACAGTCAACGCGGAGCCTGAATCTCTCCATAAAATTTGTGCTGTGGCAGCTGGGTGCGCTAGTGATGGCAGTGTAGACAAGCTGGACAGGCTTTTATCAAATATAGACTTCTTGGTTCAACAGATTGGGAGTCTGATAGCATTGCTCACCCAGGTGTCTCCAAAATCTGTTGTCCAGATTTCTACGAATCGCTGCATGGAACATTAACGGCCTAATTTCTAGGCGTGAGAAGGTAGGGGTTATGGGAGTTTCCAATTCCCTGGACGTAATTTTGATATCGAAAACATACTTTACTGACCGGAACTACCTCAGGCTTCACGGTTATTCTGTGAATGTGTCAAATCACCCAGATGGGAGGGCCCATGGAGGAACCGCAATTTTGATTCGGAGTCTCTGTAGCATCATCAACTTTTGGGCTTCTGCATTGCCCAGATTCAGGCAACCATGGTTGAAATTACAGACTGATTGGGGCCTATTAGGCTGTCCGTTGTGTACTGCCCTCCGCGGCATACTGTAACTGATGAGTTGTTTTCTGATTTTTTTCAAAATCTGCACCTGGATTTTTTCACCTCGGATGTATCATCTGTATACAATCTTGTGGAGAACAACTATGATTCATCGTCGGACCACTCGCCCATTCTACTTACATTGAGCACGACGGTGCTAAGGAAGAAAGAGAGGACTATTATTCAAACGAGAACGGATTGGGTTTCTTATCAGGATTGGATAGAGGAGAAAATGACTGACCCGTTTCCACTCGATACCCCTGGGATATTGATTACGCGACGTACTTTTTGACGTCTGTCTTGCAGGAGGGAGCATGGTGGTCTACACCTGATGGTTTGCACTCAGCTAGGGATAATACCTATCCGAAGAAAGTGACATAACTAATTGTCTCGAAGCGGCGTCTTCGGCGGAATTGGCAGCGTTTCAGGAGGCCAGAAGGTCTTCTTAATAGTCTTCTTAATAGGACGGCGCGGAAGATGAGGAGGTAGGTTGTTGAGGACTATCAGGGACGAGATATTCAAAGAGTACATAGTAAATCTTTCTCACCGGAATGGGGACGAATGCTCCTTATGGAAGGCTACAAAGGGTCGGCAACGATCATTAGGAACGCTCCCCGCCCTACAGAGACGTATTGGATCGTGGGCGAGACTGATAAAGAAAAGGCCGATCTGTTTGCTTCACATCTGGAGGTAACGTTCCGACCCCATAACGAAGAGGGCCCCGGTTATGCGGATGTTAACGACTTCCTTGAGAGCCCAATGCCAATCACCTTCCCTATTAAACCGATCTCTGCAAGGGAGATACTAAAGGTTGTCTACCTTGATTGACGAAGTCAATCAAGGTAGACAACTAAGGAAACTCCAGGCTTTGACTTAGTGACGCACAAAAGCTTGTCATGCTACCCCTTAAAGATACGGAGAATATCAGGAGTCTGTTTAATGCAGTTCTGCGGACGTCTTACTTCCCAGCGGAATGAAGGTGTCGCAGGTGGTGATTTTAAAACCAGGGAAGCCTGCACAGGAATTTTCTTCTTACAGACCAATTAGCCTATTACCGGTCTTATATAAATTGTTTGAGAAGCTACTGCTGCAAAGGCTTAGGCCAGTGTTGGAGAGTAAGGGACTAATTCCGGACCATCAGTTTGGGTTCAGGTGTGGGCATTCCACAATCGAACAATTCCATAGAGTCATCAGCGGGTGTCTGGAGGAGCAGAAATTCTGCTCGGCGGCGTTCTTAGACATCCAACAGGCCTTTGATAAGGTATGGATATCTGGCTTGCTCTACAAGCTGAAGCTACAACTTCCTCTACCCTACTTCTTAGTCTTGCAGAATTATCTTGAGGAGCGTTTTGCTCAGGTGAAATGTAATGACGAGTCTTCAAGATTCTTTGAGATTGGATCGGGAGTCCCCAAGGGCTCTGTGCTGGGCCCTGTGTGTATTCCATATTCGCTGCGGACATTCCGGTCCTGGAAGATTGCATTCGCCACGTTCGTCGATGACACTGGCCATTAACGAAAACCTGGCTTAGCCTCTCAGAACCTACAAATGGCGCTAGATCGTGTCTGCGTGTGGCAGAAAAAGTGGGATCAAGATTAATCAAGATAAGTCGAGGCACATCACATTTGCCATGCGGAGGGGTGACTGTCCCAATGTGTACTTCGATGGTTTTTGATCCTACAAACGGAGACTGTGAGGTATCTGGGAGTTCATCTCGATCGGCGTTTGGCCTTGAAGTTTCACGTGAGGGTGAAGAGGAAACAGCTCAACGCAAGGTACAGGGAACTTCATTGGCCTCACGTTATCCAACAAGATCTTAATTTATAAAGCTATCCAGCGCCCAAACTGGTCGTACGGTATAGAAATTATGGGAACGGCTAGTTTTAGTAATGTGGAAATTATACAACGATTTCAGAAAAAAAGCGAGGGTAATTGCCGAAGCGCCGTGGTTGACGCGGAATGATGAGATTCACGATCATCTGGAGCTCCCGTCGGCTCGTGAGATTGCACAACAACGCAATGTCAAATACCTGCAGAGGCTTGAGAATCATGTAAACCTCTTTGCAATTAATCTACTCAAAACAGCAGAGACGTCCGACGGTTGAGACGTGCCTATGTACTCGACTAAGGGTCTGCATAACAATTTGGAATCTAACACCGTCAAGTTTAGTGGTTTCGTATCTAATTTCTTGTTACTTCTCTTTATTTTTCTTTTTTTGTTTGTTATTAATTTTTGTTTTGTGGATTATATGGTGCTGGAATTAATGGTTTGTGATCTATGACTGCGCTTTAAATTTCATATTGGACTTTACGTTACTTGCAACTACTTATTGTGTATTACTTATTTTGGGAGTTCCTTAAGAACTCCCTTATCACGTGCTTTTATCAGGAAACTTTGTTATGGCTCCGCAGGAGAGCCGATTCTAATTGTTATTGAGCAAAAAAATAAATAAATTTTAATATATAAAAAAAATTAATTTAAAATTTTATTTTGGCGTTAGTATCATTAGTAAATTAAAAGAAGCTTGAGGCATACCTAAAACTTGTTTTTTAAAATCATTTAAAAAAATATATTAATAAATTAAACATACAAATCACATGAGTCAAAAAAAAATCAGTTGATAACTGCTTAAAACGTAACAAGATATAAGAGATAAAATTAATACATACATTCGGGCGCGCATGTAATTTCTTTTAACTGAAAAAAAATTTAAATGGTTATTTTTAATTAAATATATGATGCAACATATTTCCAGTTACTACCGCATTTACTGAATAAACAATATGCATTAAACTATTGTTAAAATATATATATGATAACATTTTCAAAATGAATTTACACAGTAATTTCCGTTACTTAGTTATACAAAATAATAACATTATATTATTACATTGTGTAAACAAGATATTAAAACGAGCAGAAAATGTAACATATTGCGTCATAGTTGTTAAGTCAGTTTTTTAAGTTAATACCACCTTAACAAAGAAAAAAATTAAAGGAATATATTTTAAGCTCAGTGAAAAAATGAGGAATCATGAATTTATTAGTAGCTTTACACAATGCAATTTACTTTTAAAATTAATTAAAAATTATTTTTGATATAACAATTATAAGATTGCGGGTAAATAAACGTTTAATTATGATATTAGTACTACCACTAGTACGTAATTTTTACAAATCTCAATAGGGATTCCTGTTTAATGTTAATATATATGATAACATTGACTTAACATTCCAAAAAAACTGTAACCAATTGTAAATAAAATTTGACTCAAAAAAAGTATGATATTATACTTTTTCTAACAAAATAAGATAATTTTTAGACCATTGTAATATATTAATGTTGAAATATATTATCTAATGAAACATTTACTTAATTTTATTAAAATTAACTATTTGAGATTTTTTCCAAAAAAACTATCGTAATTTTGTCAAAGACTTCTAGTAAAACTTTTAAAAGTAGAAACGAAGATAGTTAATACAGAAACAGAAAGAGATTTGTGCATATGATGATAAAAAGGGAATAAGAGCAAAGCAATGTGAAAAGTACTGTAGAGAAGGGGGAAAATTCTAGTAATGATAATGTTTCTAGAATATTTCCTACAAAACATCAGCCATTGTTGATTCAAACAATAGCGTTCAGTGGCCTAACTTTGGTTCGCTTTTGTACAAGAACAAAAACTCGGACTGACTCCAGCGTTTCCATGCTTACTATTGTTGTTCTCACCTAGTATTTTGAACCAGTTTTACCAACTTTCCTTCGTATAGAATTTATATTTATTTTTGTCCCTAAATAATATAAATATGTATAATTAATCTACTGTTTTATTTGTATATTTCATTATTATAATATTGGTAAAATTTGTTTTAATAATTACTTTTATAATTATATCATTTCCCAGAGCTATTTTAAGGAAAGGTGTTTAATATAAAATTTGTAATGGAAAATCTAACATTTTTGAATAAAAGAAATTTTTATAAATTTATTATGTTTTTATTTTTGTAGTAGATTAAAAAGAATTATACTTTTACAATTTTTTTTTTGATATTAGAATTATGAAAAGCATTAATTTCAATCGAATGTGAGCTATTAAAATATTTTTATAAACGATGTGTTACCAAATAACCAAGACAACGCTAGAATTGAGGATTTAAAATAATTTGAAGAATATTCAATTAAAACATTTTTGTCAGGGACCCTGTGCATCATAAAAACATTAATATTACTGTTTAATTAAGTAAATTTTATACTTTATTTTAAGAAATAAATATAAAAGCGTTATTTTGATTAATTGATATCCATCTAATACAAGGATTCTAAAAATTAAAGTCTCCTGTTTGAAATCGTAAAATTATACGTTGTGACTTTTACATTGCCATTTCAAATTTCATTAAAATTCTGATTTTCAACTTTTTGGGAATTTTATATATATATATTATATTTTAATTTTTTTAATATATCATTTGAAATTTTCAAATAGATCAGCGGATGGAACGGCTAAGAGTTTTCGTGAAACGTTTGTGGAATATGCATAAGCGTCACATACCGTTCATATCACTAAATATTATTATGTATTACCGAAGAATGGCGTTAAGGATTGAACTTTTGTAAAAATTCTAAAAAGACAAAATAAATCTAAGATATCT
Source organism: Lycorma delicatula (assembly GCF_047948215.1). NCBI lineage: Eukaryota > Metazoa > Arthropoda > Insecta > Hemiptera > Fulgoridae > Lycorma > Lycorma delicatula. The sequence goes on along the minus strand of NC_134459.1, from coordinate 135,131,652 downwards.
CAGTTTTCTTTTAGTGAATATATATATATATATATATATATATATACAAAAGAACATGTCGTAAGTCATACATACCAATGCCCAGCAAAAACTAGGGAAGTTAAGTTGAGAAAATTTGTGTACACGTTCTCCTAACGGTGTAAGTGAATAAGAAGAGAGTTTTATTTTTTTTTAAATTGCCATTTTAAATTGTTAAAATGGAGTAACAATGAAATTTTTTTTAATAATTTTTCGGTAACAAATGAAGTAATCAACTTGATTTTTGGTGTGTATAATCTTCATGTGCATATCTAAAATCTAATTTCTAAATCTTCGAAAGTCGACCTTGAAAGGGATGAAGAAAGGTAAAAATACCTTCAGCAATGATTGCAAAATTTCCCCATTTTTGACTAAACTAAACGAGATATTCTGTAGATTTGGGCTTGCAATTATTCTTCAGATAAATATCTAAAACCGTTTTCATCGATTTTTAAGGAGTTTGACGTGCACGACGTGACGGCTTAACCAACACAGCCACTGCCACTATTACTGTATATGCAACGCGACTGGCTGCACCTGCCTCCGGTTACTTGATTAAAAGCATAAAATAAAAAAATAAAAAAAATTGATAGTTCGATCACCTCCTAGTTGTGTTTTTCGGGTAACGCTAAAAATCGGGAAAAATACTTTTTTTCCCATATGAAGGACGGGTAGTCAACTATAAATACTATATTTAAGATGGTGGCCGAGTGAGGTTTTGAAACCTGCATTCTTCAATCATTCAGATTTTTGGGTCCTGTACTAACCAGTTAATTGCTCTGAATACAAGAAAATTGTAATAAACCGATTTTTTCTTATAAATTGATTAGATTTAATTGTTATTTATCATTATTATTATCATTTAAAAAAAAAAAACATGGGGTCCATGGGGGTAGAGCCCCCTTACTGACTAAACATCCCCTCACCGGGACGGGAAACGCAAGTAACCATATAGAGCTGGCGAAGCCGTGACAGGGATGCTAGTTGTTTATAAAAAGGATTTAATAAAAGTCATAAATCAAAAGAATTCTTCTCATATTTTAGCTACTTCAGAAATCAGAAATTGTTAAATTAAATTAAAACCAAGTAAAAAGAAAGATCTTATGAAACGAGGATTTTAAACATTAAGATTAAATTTGTTTTAAAGTTTTACTATATTCGATGTAAAATTTTGCAAGTTATAAACTAAAAGTAGATTAATGTAGATTAAAAGTAGATTTAGTTATTAACTAAAGTAGATTAACCAGAGCGCTAAAATTAAATCCCTTCGAAAAAGAATAACAATTAAAGATTTTCTGATCCATAATCTTTTTATAAAATTTCGACGATTACTGAATACAAAAATAAGTAGTAAAAACTATGATATATAATTATTTTATTCTGTTTAGATGATATTCGACCTTACATTTCAGATAAAATAAAATGAGTTAACGGAGTGTGGCTGATTACTTTTATGGACTTAGCTAAGACAGAATAAGTTTTTATAGTTACACAAAGCCTGAAGGGAAGATTTAGTTAAAGAATTAATTTAATACAGATGGACACTTTTAAACGCCAAAAAATTCAAAATGAGGATTTTTCTTAATGAAGTCTTACTGACTCTTTAATATCTTAAAGAAAACCAATCTACTGTAGCATATTTTTACAAAAATTGTTGAACTTTTACCTTTCTCAAATCTGAGAAATTACTTATGAAACAGGGGTCTGTTGATGGGGACATTTGAGTGAAGTTTTTGTTGCTGTTTTGAGGTCTTCCGTCGGTAGATAATTCCTTAACCCTTTTTTGCATTACCATCCTTTTCATTCAGTTTTTCTATTCAACATTCACTCTTTTTTCACTTTCGTTTTTCCGTTTCTCTCTGCAAGTATTTTTCTAGACACTCATTGCTACCGTGGTTAAGGATATATTTGAGGCTTTGCGTCCTCGGTATTTAAATGGTATTTTGATGAAGACATTTCTGCAAGCAGAACTGTTCGGAAGGGCTGGCTTCAGTACAGGATGCCTATTCTTGGGCTGAAGTTTTAATTCCTAGCAACAGTTTGGATTTTTATGTTGCGACTTCTTTATTGAGACTGGAATTCTGGACTTTAGAAGTAGTTAGAAATGCTATTACAAGGTTAGATCAAATTAATTGTTAAAATAATTTGTATAAAACATCCACTTATAATTTTATAAATATAAATGTTTAATGAAATAGTAGTTATTTTAACATGTGTAAACGAAAGAAATGAATTCAAATACGAATTTTTTTTAATTTTCTATAAATAATTATTTGTAAGAAGTATAAATATTTTTCTTCTTGATTTTTATTTCTTGCTGAAATTTTGTCTAATCCAGCCCATTTAATTTAAAAAGAAATATTTACATTTTTTCTTTTAAAGAGAGATAAAAAAGGTAAATTAATATTTTGCTTTATTAAGGTGTCATTATTTATTCTCCAGGTAAACCCTTCTTTTACTTACACCAGTATCTTTCTTTATTTTTGTTTTTTTCCCTCTTTCCTCAAATATAAGACTCTACAATCCAGCTGCTATTTATGGTGATAACATGCCTGCTTATAACAACCACGGCTTCTTATTTTGTTTTAAACTTTCCTCATTTTATAAAACATCTAACATTATTTATTCATTGAACCTCTATGTGGAGCGTAGATATTTTATAGTGGTAATACCATGTTTTCTTTTAATAATATAATAATATGAAAAAATTAACGAACAAAATTGTATTAAAATCTAATTTTAACAAGATTTGTCCCATTATTAAACTTATAAATACGTAGAGAATATAGTTATACTGAAATTCAGGCTTTCGGTTCAAAATATTTATCTTTACAGTTTGTATCTGCTCCAGTGGTTTCTGAAAATCGATTTTGTAAAATCGATATGAGACGAAAATCCTATGTTAGCCTTACAACATAAGGTATCAGTGAAGTTGATTCCCATTGCATTCTTCTCTAAATGTATTCGCACTATAGAATTTTGGCGGGAAAAACAAATCGAAATTTAGTAGATGGTATTCAGCCTTAAGAGTGACAACTTCACTACCTAACTTTTTTAGAAAGGTAATCTGAATGTATTTTGTACAACTCTTTATACATTATCGCCGTAAGAAAAGTGAAGCATGTATGCAAAAACCTAATGTTAACTGTAATGATAACGCTTATGTTGTGGTAAAATGCACTACATATAATTTGCTTCAAATTAATAGGAATTTTTTTTTTTTAAATCTGTAGAATAATCATCCTTCTCTCTCTGTTTTATATTAATAATACACTACCTTTTTTGCTTCCAGCAGTCCATGGGGAAAACTACTTATAAACATAAAATAACCATTGCCAACTTCCGTGGTTGTGTAATAGCATATTTAACTTTTTACCGGGAGTTTCTGAGTTTGAATCCCGGTCATGTTTGATATTTTTTCATAAGCTGTACAATTTATTTCATATTTCTACTTTGAAATATTAAACAATAAGAATTTGTAATCAACCTATAGAAAATAAGAATACATTAATTGCCGGTTCCCCAAAAAAAAAACAACTGTAGCTGTGGATCAACTTTCACTGAAAAGTTACGTAAAATGATTATAATTATTCTTCCGTCAAAAAGTATATTAAAAAAAAAAAATTAAATGGACTAAACAGTAAATTCAGGTAATTAAATTTCATAGAAATCTAGTTTTTAGTTGGAAATTTTTTATCAGTTCGTTTACTAATTTTTCAAATTTATTATTTTTTGATACGATAAAAATAAAAACGAATAAAGTTTTCATAAATTCCATCTTCCTTTTAAATACTGTCGTATCTACATAGTACGTTTTTTAATCATCTTACTATTGAAGGTAACTTTCATAATTATAGTTTAAATATTCCTGCGACATAAGATAAATAATACACTGCTAATACGGGATCCACAACATACAAAATTATATAACCAAGATTTTAGTATTTTTGATGAATTAGAGACCTCATGCTATTTTTTAAAAATATTTCCGTTTTCCTGTTCAAATCTACATTAAAATTATGTATAATATGACCGTCATGCATTTAAAAAATAAAATTTAATTCAGTATGGCGTACCCAAGATGCTGACATTAATTTCAAACGCAAAACAAAGTAGTTTCTTTTTTACAGTATAAATTTATTCTGGTATCGTAATCACAGTTAATTTTCTGTAATTAAGGCGTTTCCAGACGTTTTGGTTACTCTGTATAATATGTAATATTACGTAAAACACGTCAAGAATGGATAGATAACATTTTCTTGGATAGATCAAGGGAAACCGTGGTAAAATTTTGATGAGAGCAATAAAGAATACAATTAAAAATACGTTAAATGTAATTAAAGTCAAAATTAATTAATCAAAAAGTAAACACGCAAAACAATATTAAGATAAATACATGAATATGCCAATTAGAAAAATTTGCCACTAATTTATGAAAACTTTTACGCTTGAATAGAATTATTTGTCTATTAATATTATGTTTATCAATTGTATTATGTTTTCTTTTATCCTATTATAATCTATTTTCAACCGATCTTTATAATCTGAGTTATAAGTATAATAATTTTATATTGATTTATTGTAAAAAAAGTAACAAGTTTTTTATCTTATTAAAATCAGTTGAGGTGGTGGTAAATGAACAAATGAGCAAATGTGATAAATATCTAAAAGATAAATATTTATACAAATATATATTATAAAATTACGCACGATTTTTATACATGTCACTTTTCTAATATTTAATTTTAATTTTCTTTTAATTTATTTTATTTTTTTTTTTAGACGACCTTTTGTAGGGAAACATAAATTTTAAATAATTTCAATATATTGATTTATTTTATGTGATTTTATTTCAATAAAAGTTACCCGAATAATTTTAGCATTATATAAAGTCAGAGAATTAAGGTCGAAGAAATCTTAATTGACAGGGAAAAAGTTGATTTGCGCGTAGCAAAAACGGAATTGATGGAGATTGAAATCGTCTCAGGAAGTCTCCATTGTTTGTTGGAGAAAATTCTACGGGTGGAGGATCCTCACAGCAGGTTAATTAGCGTCCTGTGTAATTACAAAGTATCTAATAAGTAAGTATGAAAGATATAAAGAAAGAGATAGAGATATTACGTAAAAGAAAAGGAGTGAGTGTGATAGAAAGTGACTTTCTTGGCTTGCATTAAATTTGTCCTGCTATTGAAGCGTAGCTCATGAACTTATAAATTGCCACTCGTCCCTTTTAATTAATAAAACGAATCTGTAATTAATTTTCTTGTAAAAAAAATTATTATTTCTCGGAAATTTAGTTTTATATTATAAAATTATGACTCCCTGCTCTTTTGCTACTTATATATAATAATAATAATAATATATATTATAAGTAAATGTATATATTGATATTGTATTATATTTAATTAAAATATTATTTAACAAACGAGATTTTTTGTAGTTTTTTTTAACCTCAAAGTTCAGTATAAGATTTTTAATGAAAAACTATACTGTAGTTATATCTTAGATAAATGTTTATGGATATTATATAGATAATATGCATGCAGTGAAGGATACATACATTAGTTTGGGATCTATTCTAGAGTTATTTATTTTCTCAAAGAAATACTGTACGTAATAGTATTGAATAACTTTATACACATTTCCATTAAAATCTACAAGAAAAGACAGAAATTTAACCAATGTGCTCAAGTTTTATATATATATATATATATATATATATGTCGTAGGTTTTTAATAAAAAGTGATTTAAATTACAATGAACAATAACCATTAATTAACACTAATAATAATTAATCTGATTAATTAATTATCCGTTTTCGATTGTCAATTTTATTGGTTTATTTTATTTCTATATTCGATGATTCACTAAAAATGAGAAAAATTCAGGACGTGTTCTACTGGCGAAAATAAAGAAGAATATTGATGTAAACGTAGGTTCTGAAACGCTTCGTTATCGAGTCCCGGCTGCTGAAAAATTTCGTACTGATTTCTGCGCCTTCGGTAAAAATAAACCCACCACAATGAAACCAGGGTACAAATTATAGTGTAAATTTAATGGTCTTATATCAAAGTAACCTGAAAATATTTTTTTTAAATAGATCCCAGAACTGTCTTTTTAGTACTTTTTTTTTAGAAATCTGTGGTAAAAGACAAAAGATTGGGATGAAAAACGAACTGCTTTTAGTTATTTACGCCCAACTGTTTTATGTTTAGCGTAAATAACTTTGTTAAATGGTTAATAAACACATGTTTGAAACTAATTTTGTAGAAAATTTATTTTTTATAGTAAAATAGATGGTATGAATAAATCCATAGAAGCTAAACACAAACGTAATAATATCGAAGTTTATTAAAAATTAAACATATCAAAATGTGACAAATTTTAACAGGTATTTTTTTTTCTCTAGAAAAAAGTTTAGAATCGGCTTATTCTTACGAAAACCACAACAAAATAATATTTTAAAATATCACATTAGAAAGTACCATCCAATAATGACCCTTCTCCACGAAAACAAACAATAAATGATCTTAATAACAGTAAACGTTCATGTTAATGAATATACTTATAATTACAATTAATATTCAGTAAATGTTCATAAGCATGACATAAGTACTATCATCACTGGGTTCTATAACTTGCCCAATTTATGGGTCACATGTGTCCAAAAGATTCAGCTCGCAAGCGATATTTTTTACTAACTAGAAGTCCTCATTCACATACAAACACAGATAGATAAGTAAAACGATGAAAAATTAAACAGTTATAAATAAAAGCCGTGACAAATAAAATAATGTGTAATAAATTTGGGAAATAAGCGAATATGGGGAAGCAAGAATATGATAAACTGTAATAACATAAAAAAATAAAAGGTAAATAAGTAGCAACATTACGGACAAAAGATAGTAACAGTAAAGTAAATTCACAAGATATAAGCAGCGAAAAGACATGAAAACAGCGTATCTTCAACGACCATCACTAAGGTCCAGCATTTGAACCCTTTTCAGTTCTCTACTCTTATTATCGTTGTCTAGCTGGTTCACAGCAAGGGGATTTACTTGTCTATTTAGTCTAATCATGTACTTAAAATTGAAATGGGCAATCTATCCTGAACATTCATGTTTTTCAAAATTGCAGATGAATCAAGGCGGTTGGGTCACCTTCATAAATATTTTGTTTTGTGACTTTTGGATCCCTTTTTTATGCTATCACTAGTAGTTCCCCAGAGCTAAATCCCATACGTTCAAATTGGTCTCACGAAGGTCTTACACAGATCCTTATTAGAGAGAGACTACTGAGAACCCGTACCCTTACTCAATAGCCAATACGTGTACATACAATTTGGACTAAGTATTATGCGAAACTAAATTTTCATTACAAAAAAAAAATTAAATATTTAAAAAAATAAAAAATGCAAACAGAAACAATAAAACCGAGTTACAAACAATTAAATAAACTGGGGAAAATATGAGTATATTTTCAGAGTACTGTAACAACATGATGGAGGCGTCATGTTGTTACAGTACTCTGCTCGACGAAGAATTTTTTTGGTGGCTTTCCGTAACGAGGTTTAAAATTTGCATTTAAGTGTTACCTAACTCCTGGAGAAACGTGTCTAGTTGAAAAATCTTTCTTAATATCAGACGAATATCTTCCGATAAATCTGGTAAATTATTTTGCAAAAACTTTAGTATGAAGCATCCGAAACATTCTCACTAAAAATAAATGGTCTCAATATTTAGTTGTCTATAACTCTGTACCATACGTTTACGTAGAACCGATGTTGGTTCATAGTTTTCACGATGCCTTTTGGATTCTCTTGACTTCATATGTGTATATTTTTTGAATTCAAAAGCCTACTTTGAATAAAGGTGGTTTTATCGGTAATCAAAATAGAATCTACGTTACTAACATTGTCCAGAATCCAGTTACAAAAATTTAAACGTAGACTAAGATCTCTAGGAATTAAATATTGCACCTTTTTACATTAAAAATGATAAAGTCTACATTCGCAATACCTCACTTGGTGTTACTGATTTGATGATCTGGCTACGTTTAATGTGATGAATTACGTTTTCTTTTTTCCCGACTGGAAGTTGTTCTTGTCAACAGTATATAAAGAAGACATTGATTCAATGGTTCGTAAACACCGAAAATTTTATGTTTGATTTTTATTTTTTAACTTGTGAATTATTATTTGCTATGCAGCTAAATAGAGAGACAACAATTGTGTAAAATGAAATAGTTGTAAATGAATTAAAAAAGAGAAACTTTTAAGTTTGTTGTACTAAAACGTATGTTATAACATTAATTAAAATTTCTTAATATATTATACACATTAAAATAAAAATATAAGGTGAATATTTAAAATTTAATTAGTAAATTGTATCTAGTTGTACGGTATTCCTTTATTAGTAACGATAACGTTTTGAAATGTTTGTTATATTAACTGTTTCACATAATAATCATTATTAGAGTAACTAAGTATGGTAGGTGGTAGTCCCTGGGCTGTATTTAGTAGATGTTGCCAGTTTGGCTTCGTAATGAGTAGTAATTAAAGTTTTGTGAGTTGTGAGCTTTGGGAGCACCTTCTCTCTCATTATCTATGTACTCATTGTTGTGATAGTTGCTGTACTTTGTACTATGAAGTTTACACTTACTACTTACTACGGTGAGGAAAAATAAACCAACATATTTTGCATACTCGTACTTACATCAAAATTTACTAATTAAATCACATAAAGCAGAAAATTACAACATATTATAAATTATATTTGTAATTATAAGAAATTTTAATTAGTTTTTGTCAGTGGTGTAAACTGTTAGAAATGAGGTCAAGTTATAAGAATATATGGTACCTTTATGTTTTCTAAAAACATATAAGTAACTGCATTTTCTAATAATTAGCTGATAATCTACGCTAAAAACAGAGTTCTATAGGACTAATACTTCACTGCAGATTTATGAACATACAATTTGTTTTTTTTTTCATCGGGAGAACAGAGATGAAAATAATTTTCCTTTATTTTGATACAATTATTTCTAATCTTTTATATCTTGGGTTCAATTTTTTAATCAGAAATTTCAAGATAAATTTAGAAAAATATCCAATTAATAATCGCGGGACATAGTATCAAATTAACTGTTAAAAAATTACAAATTGAAAAATAAAAATTGATTAAATTTAAAGTAATCTCAACATCAATTGAAAAGCAATAGCCTAAAATTTAAAATATCAAAAATCTTTCGGTGGATATATTCATTGATAAATTTCGATCATAGATATAGTATCATAGTTATCGAACTCGTATTTATCACCCTGTTGGAGATTAAACTTCGATATCAAATTTATTAAGTAAATCAAAGTTTTAATGCGTTTCATTAATTAAAAAAAAAAAAAAATACAAATAAAATAACTAATTTATGACGATTAAAGACCAATACTTAAAAAAATTCTGAATTTCTGAACACATTTTTTTTTGTTTCTAATTTTTAATTAAAAAAAAAAAAAATGATTTCTTGTAAGTATTATTCCCTTTCATACACAATTATTTTAAACCAATATTACTAGAACGAAAGTTAAAGTCATTTTGTTATAATATATATCATTCAGATAAACTAATATTTTCATAATTTTTCTGATATATTCTGATTGTCTTCTTTGTAAAACTTAATTTTAGTTTCTTATTTATCTAACATGATCATTGTTTATAGATTTTTTGAGATATTATATTTCTTTGATTTATCTATCGTACATTTAATCATGTTTTCCTTTATATCAATTACGTCAATGGTATGATTAGAATCTTCGATGACAAAACCAAAATTGAATTATTATAAATGAAGTTAAAAATATCGTTAAAACATTTTCCGTTAGTTCAGCATGCCTCTAATTCTAGGTGAGAAAAAATCTTTTCTTTGTTCAAAATAAATTTTATTTATTTTATCTTTGAAAAAATAAATGTTTTAATAAATATATATTTGTATCAACATTAAAATTAAATAAAATGTTTTTATCATTTACTACTAATGACACTTAAAACGTAAGTGCACGTTTTACATTTTTATCATATATATATATATATATCTTTGAAAAAATCTACAACTCAGAAGACAGATAAGAAATGCATCTATACAAATTTAATTACATATAATTCGAAGAAAATATGAAATGAAATTCTCAAATACACTCTGAACTCCCTGGGCCTAAGTCGGCCCAGACAAAGCCCGGACCCAACCAAAGGGCTTTCGAGGGCCGATTTTGGAGCCTCCTGGATCTACAGGGCCTACTCCAGGGCCACAGAGTACGCTTCGCTAAAATTTCCGTCTAGCCGAGAGCTTCGCAACCCGGACACTGCAGTGCTCGTTACCCTCATAGTTGTGAAAATAATGCTGATGAATAACAATTAAAGTATTCAGCCTTTGTAGAAACCTGAAAAAGAAACTAAATTACAAAAGACAGGATAGTTTGACTAAATATGAATGTTTCACAATTTGAATAGCGTGAAATAAACAAAGAAACAATGCTCATAATTCAATCAAGAATGATATTTAATAAAACAATAAGTGGACTGTAAATAGATTAGCATACGAATTCATATATGTCATAAAAAAGACTTGAGTCAATGATAATAAGTTACACAAAATAAAACAAATGAGATATAAAATTGTTAATAATGCCGCTAGACGGGCGAGTTGCTTACACAGCTGATATTGCGACAATTAAAGACACAGCAGTCTAGCGTGTATACCCCCACTACTCGAGTGACGTATATGCGCAAACAAGTAGTAATTATGGTAAGTTACCATAACTAGTTATGAGTTTTTGTTGCCATGGTTAATCTTCTTTATCGTTAATGAATACCTTTAATTAACATCAGCATCATAGGGGCTAGGGCCTCGGTTTATGGCTTAAAACCTTCCTTCGGATTACACAAACGTATCCTGCAAATTTGAAAGAAATCGAGTCAGTTGCTTCTCGCTTGATACATGAACAAATAGACAAACATTCGATATTATACGAGTATATAAAATAGCTGATAAAAATGTAAACCTTGTACTTACATTTTAAGTGCCCCTGGCTCTTACCACCTATTACCCTTAGTTACTTTGATAATGATTATGTGTAACAGTTATAGCAGAAAACATTTCAAAACATTATCGTTGGTAATAAAGGAATATACACCGTACACCTAGATACAATTTACTAATTAAATTTTAGAATTACATTTTTGTTTAAATGAATATAGTTTATTAAGAAATTTTAATTAAAATAATATCATACATTTTTACTACAAGAAGCCTTTCTCTATATTAATTCATTTACAACGGCATCATTTTACACAGTTCCCAATTTATTGTTCTCCTTTAGCTGCCTAGCTAGTAATAATTCACAAGTTTCTATTTATTTATTCTTTTTTTTTATTTTTGCTAAAATTGATATCACAACAAAATATAGTTAAATATTTTCCTTATGTATGACAAATATTTAGTATATAATAATTATAATGGTAGGATTAATATTAACTTTTTAAGCATATATTTTATTGAATAATTTGGAGTTTACTGTGGGTTTTTTACGACATGGAATTTTTAAATAATATTAAAATAATTGTGCAGTCTCGATACTGCACAATTATACTCTTTTCGTTGCCAGTCAGCTACGGAGCCCGAAAACATAACTATATCTATTTCTTTATTTTCACTTCAATTTTTCTCCTATACTCTTTCATATTTTCAGAGAAGGCCTTACTTCCTTCTGACATTTATTCTCTTTACATGTTTTTTTTCGAGTTTTTCTTACTGGAAACCTTTAAATTCTTTAACCTTCTTTCTAAAGTTGTTTCTTTCAAATACTAAATATTGTTTAATTCCTATTTTTTCTGGATTTTTCTTTTTGTTCTAACTATACTCTATCTCGGTTAGTTTTAACTATTTAAAAAAAAAATGTTTATTTTTTTTAATTAATTTTTTTTTAAATTCGTTTTCTAAAGAAGGGGATAAAAAGTAACTCTTCCTTTCCTAATTTTAACTGTTTTTTAGATAAAAGTTATACAGTTCAGTTCAGCTATTACATAATAGCTATCTTCGTTAATGATTATTTATTTTTTTATTTATTTAATGATTATTTTTATTTTAGAAATTAGTAAAAATATATATTTCCATATTTGTATTAAAAATTAAAAAAACAATTGCGCACATTTATATATTATTTTTTAAATCTATTTAAATTTTTTTCTGAAATAAAAATTACGAATAACAAACCACTATTAAAAAAAATACCCCTTTAACTTGTCCAGACATGGAGAGTACTGTTCTAGAATACTCTAAAACACAAGATCACGGAAATAATTCATATATATTTACCAAAATTACTTCATATCATTAGAAATTTACTCTGGTACATACTAAAAATCATAATACAAAGGAATAAGAATTCGAAATATATACTCATAGTACAGGAAGAGATATTTAAAATATTATTATTTGCATTCCTGATGTATACGTTGCAGTCTGATCACGTAGTGAACAATGAGTAACCCTCCGTGGTCCAATGAGATGAGGATGATACCTATAACTTGTAAATGAGATAAAGTCTTGTACAGACGCAGGCCTACCACTCCTGTGTTGTATAGCTAATTGAGTCCCAACCACCAACGATTGGTAATTTTTATGGTATTCATAAAAACAAAGAGTTAAAGAAAAGACCAAAAAAAAAAGTATTAATGTCTAACTTAAAATCAAGTCCATAAAAATTAAACTTGTGTCACGAAGCAAAGCTTAAAAAGTATTATTTTTTACTTTGTACCTCCACCATTGCTTTTCTTCCTTTAAATTAGAAGGAAGTAGATTTGTTTTCCCTTCCAAAAAAAAAAAGAAAGTCTCTATATAAAGTACATATTTCTACTGTACAAAATGCTGAATACAACAACGACATTATTCATAGTAGTTTAGAGCATAATTAACGATAAGATACCACACATCTAACTGCTGCTCATACCTTAATCTTGGAACCTATTTGAATTCTTCTATATTTATCGTTCAAATAAGGCAAACTACGTGAATGATTGGTGCCTCTTGTTTTTCATTCTTTCATACACCAAAGCAAACTCGATGTATTCATTCATGTCGTGAAAAAATAAATTATATTCATTGTCTCATTTCAGTCGGAGTAAAGGTGAACAAGATCAGCAAAAAATTAATTACGTAAATTTTTATTTTCCTTTTTTTAAATATTTAAAATAAAATAAAATGATATGTTTTTTGTTTTCATTTTTATTTTGAATTTATCAATCATTCTAAACCGAAAGTAAAACCTAAGATTATTTGATTGTAAGTACGAAAATTACTTACGTATGAAAATATTTAAACTGAATTTCAATTTGTTTGTTATTAAGCAAAAAATAATAATAATAATTCAAAATAATATTTTTTAATCATATTTTCAGTACTTTCAAACAAGTTTTAGTTTACATTAGTTCATATTTCTCTGGATGTTCTTTAAAAAAAATAGATTTAAATTATGTTAAACGTTACGGATGCATACTACAACTAGAGTAAAAATTTTGTAATAATTGGATCAATATTATTCGCCATTAACAAACGAAAAACTTGACTCTTTAATGATGAAATATAATCTCAGTTCAAATTTTTATTATCTTTTGTCTTTTTTACATAAGTACGCTGTCTCATTAAGAAATTGTTTAATGCAGTTATCTACCATTCTTTGTCATCCTCTATGCTCATCATATTTTCAAATCTATTCTCCATTTTTATTCACACGCCTACTGATATCTCTACCCTTTCTCTCTCTTTTACTTTTATCTTCGTGGAGCATCCATCGGAATTTATTCTCGTCTTATTTATTTCAGAATATTTTTTTTTGTAGTATTATTTTTTTATCAGTACTACAAATATTTTCAACCTTGACGCTTTCAATTGAACTAATAATATATTTTAATCTCTTAAGTAATCTCTCTTAGAATTTAGGATATATCTGCGCTATGCAGTCCACTTTTCTCAGAAAACACTTTTTTTATTCTTTTCCTGTATCTTTAGATCTTATTATTATTTCCTTAAATAATTTTATTGATAAGAATTCTCGCTTTATATAATTAAAATATAATATATAAATTAAATAAATTATTTAAATTCTGGAAACCTAATTATAATGTTCAAATTTTACAATAACTAGTAATTAACAAAACCTTAATGTGTGAAGAAGAAGAAGAAGAATATTTATGAGAAAAAAGATTACTAAAGATTACCAAGAAAGACTCAATTGAATTCAACCCGAAGTTTGCCAAATGTGTGGAATTTTTTTTTTTAAATAGTTGTGAATATTATTCTATCAACATGAAGAAAAAAATACTTATTTAAAAAAAAATTATTAAAAATACTTAAGATATTTTTGAAATTATATTAAAAGGAGAAAATAAAGTATACAGTTAGAATGAGAATTGTTAATGTGGGAAAGAAGTAAAATTGGATGATGAAGATAAAAACTGAAATTTTTTTTTAAGACGTATTTTACATAAAAATCGTTTTAAAACGATTTATTTCTGTGATCACACAGAAAAAATTAAATGGAAGAAAGGAAAATAGGATGGAATAAAATCAATTATAAAAAAATTAAGTAAAAAAAATCAGGACCAAAGAAAACGAAGGACTTATGGTCAAAAATGTTTTAAGAATGCTAATTCACCAAAATTATTTTAAGATGGAAGTATTTTAAATTATGTATCTGTTATACATTACATCTATTAGCGTAATAAATATGATTTTTTAAAAATAATTGTTAAAATTTTATTTAAAAACTAAGCATCATTTAATAATTGTCAAAAGAAAGTATCAAATGTGCTTCCTGCAATCTATATACAAGTATGCACACACACACATTTCTTTAAGAACATGTACATTCCTGTGTAACATAATAAAGGTTGGAGAAATTTTCTTGCGCAATCCTACTGCCTAAAGTCAGTTAGCTGTAAGTACCTTAAACACTTAATATTAGATTTTAATTAATTATTAAATAAGAGAACGAAACAACCGTTTAAATTAAATTTAAGACTCTTTCCTTCCTCTTTATTTCTCCCTCTTTCTGACTGTGTGTATACCCAGTCTATTAGTGTAGATACAGGAAAATGTCTGCGTGTGTGCATGGCTTGGTGTGTGTATCTGTGTTTTAGTGTGGGTGTGCTCCGCGCGCCATTGAGCAACCAAGCATAAGTATTTAAGGATGAGTTAAGTTAGTATAGATAAGGCGAACTTATTGTTAGGTGTACTTTTACTTAATGAGTAAATATTGAGTTAGGCTTCTATTTACATAAGACAATGCAAAGGCTTTACTTCTAACAAAGTTAAACACACATATTTCTGTGCTCTACAATGAATCAAAGCCAGATCATTTATCTGAATTTAATTCAGAGTACGGAAACGGTAGATAGAAGAGAACAACATTTAGAAGAAGGATATTAAATTCAACATAATCTAAACGGGAATGGATTCGTACAGTCTGATGCGTCCAGATAAGCTCTATCTTACTGGTGCCATACTTAGAAGGTACATACATTTTCTCTCCTTCTCTCTTATGGGTCAAATTTAAGGGTTGAATAAAGTGA